>NC_071355.1:199866938-201066938 GCF_943734655.1 Sabethes cyaneus
TTAATCAATCAATCAATCACTCGTAACACAAACAATCGCACGACCTACCCAATTTTCCCGGAAAAATCTGTAAACAAATTCCACCAAACACACGAAATGACTTCCAAATTCGACTCCAGAAAAAAGGAAGCAGAGAAAAGGTAATTTTTGAAATGTTTCCTCTTAATTTTGAAAAATCTCTTGAATCTTTGCAGTCACAGTCGACGATTTCGGTGCTCGTTTGTTTATCTTGCTAATTTCTTTTTCGTTGTTCAGTTCATTCACGCTCTAGATATGTAGCAAACAGCAACGTAGAATGTAGTCATTTTTTTACCGAAAAGGCCACAAATGAGTTGTTCCGAAACATATTTACATTTCTTTAAATATTTTACGAAAAATTTGGTACTTTGATTTGATGTAATCAGAACGAATTTGTCTGTCGTCATCTCTCTTGATCAGGAAAGTTTGCACCTGACTTGCACAGTTAATCGCTTTTACTTAGGCCACTGCAAATTATTTTGAAAGTTTTTGCCCCCCCCCCCCCCCCCCTTCAAGATTGGCTTCAAAAATCGGGGGGCAAAAAAATTTGTAAACCTGAGAAATTTTTTTTGTATAAAATCAATTATCTATGGGTTTTACAGCCTAAAGAACTCGAAAAAAGAGTGTACGGAGTGTTAACGCTTCTAGTCCGAAACAAAAGTGGAAGTACAAATGTAATGTAATTTCCGAAAATCGGCAAAAAAAGCTCTTTCGATTTTGACTCTAGTTTGGAAGGTTTTTGCATGGAAAATAATAACGTATACATGAAAAGCAACAACAGATTCGGGTTTCACGATTTAACTTCAAGTAAAAATTCCTAAAAATCTCAATTTTTTGCCTGATTAAAAATATCTCTGTTTTTTTCGTTCTCCTCTTGAGTTGTCCAGCATCGGAAGGACAAAAACTTTAAAAAATATTTGTAATGGCCTTATAGTGAAGTGAAATAATACAAAACACGTTAGCTCTTAACGCACTTAGTGAAATAATTACAACACACGTTAGCCCTTAACGCACTTAGTCAGACTAGTAATAATATTGTACATTTCATAATATTTATATTTCACTGGGTCATTTGAGCATAAAACAAAAAATTTGATTTGCGATCGAAACAAATTTGGAGTAAAGAAAAATAGGATTTTTAAACAATTTTAAACTTAAGCCTGGACTTTATGCAGTTTCCAAAAGAATTTTTAAATTCAAGGAACTGATAAGTTGAAAAGCAACCGTGCGCCCTCTTTTTCTTCTGATTCGATGGGAATGCTTTTCTGGGTCGATTCAAATCTATTGTAATTCCAATTTCCATTCGGCCTAAACATGCTTAGGAAGAGTCGAGTGTCCCAACTCCTGTTTATCTCCTGAGCACGCTGGTGAGTGCGCTTCATAATGCTCTGCTGATTTATTGGTTATTGAACAATAAGTGATACCTACTCTTTGAACGAGTGCGCAGTATTGTAAAATTTTAATGATACAACTGCTGCTGATTTGCTCCTGAAACACATGCAGTTAGAAAGCTCTTTGCCAACTCCAGCCCACTCCATTTTTATATCTTTCTGAGCGCGATTAAGCGTTAACGGCTGTTTTGTATGGTGAGCCTGAAACTATGCAAATGCAGTTACCGTTCAGTGCAGTGTAATTTAAAGTGCACTTGATATTCATGCTCATAAATCAGGTCATTGTAACCGAAATACAATTGAATTAGCGTTTAACCGTAAATTATGCTAAATGGGACCTAACTGTATCGCTAACTATTTAGCGTTTTAAACCGTTTTGAAGCGAACAATAGTAAACTAATATTAAAAGTTCAACAAAGATAACATGATTTCTGCATTTGTCGACCAGTCCCGACACGATTTATTTTTCCGTTACATTTGCTAGGCAAGTGAAACAATGAAATGAACAACGTGCCTTCATTAAACTAAATGAAAGGGTGCATGGTTGTTTTTTAGTTAACTTAACTTTTACGTCCCGACATTAATTATAAGGTTTATTTATTTATTTATTTATTTGCAGTCAATCGTGTGTAGACCGTGATACAAGCTTAACCTAATGTTATCAATCGATTACATATTCTATTTATGTTTGCTCGTTTCTGCTAGTTTTCTGTTGTTATTGACTTGAATTACTTATTGTCCTAAAATATTGCTTCAATTTGGTTTTTTTAATTGTGAAGTCAATAAAATTACAATGTTGGTTGTATAGCACCATCATTTGATTTATGGGCCCGAATTTAGCATAATTAGTTCGATAATGATCCGTGGCAAATAGTGTACGAACACGTAAATTTCTAGTAGGTGCGTAAAAATTTAATTTAGATAAGAGTTCGGCAGAGTCAATACGTTGTGAGACTATGTCATTAACAAATGAGACCATTGCAAATTCACGACGCGCCTTTAATGTTTCGATATTTATAAGCTTGCAGCGGTTGTCATATGACGGAAGAGGAAGGCTCGTCCAATTTAAATTACGGAGTGCGTACAACAAGAATTGTTTTTGTATTGATTCTATTCTATTTATGTGTGCATTGGCAAACGGAGACCATACCACGCTACAGTACTCAAGAATTGAACGAACGTAGTAAATGTAAAGTGTTTTTAATGTGTATGGGTCTCGAAAATTAAAGCTAAAGCGTTTTATGAAAGAGAGCATGTTGCTTGCTTTACAAGTAATTGTATTATAGTGATCTATAAACGTTAATTTTGAGTCTAGAATAACTCCCAAATCTCTAATTCGTTCACAATTTTCTATCATTTGATCTCCAAGGGAGATGTTGGTTATAGGTGTATTTCGTTTCCTACTGAATTTAATTAATTTACATTTGTTCACGTTTAGTTGAAGTAAGCTCTTCTTACACCAATTATAAAAAATTTGAATTTCGTTACAAAATGTGTTGACATCTGTCTCATTTTTTATTTCTAAGTATAATTTCATATCGTCGGCGTAAATAAGGATTTTTATATTCTTGAGAACGAATGAGATATCATTAACGAATAAAATAAACAATAGCGGTCCTAAATGAGACCCCTGAGGGACTCCAGAAGTGACTTGAATGGGATTAGATGTTTTTCCTTTAAATTTGACAATTTGCTGGCGGTATGTGAGATATGATTCGATCCATATTAAAAGTTCTTGATGTATACCTATTTTTTGCAATTTGAAGAGAAGCATTGGTATATCAATGCGATCAAAGGCTTTACTAAAGTCGGTATATAAGGCTTCAACGTAGTTTCCATTATCCATTGCGTTAAGCGAAAAGTTAACAAACTCGAGTAAATTTGTTGTGGTTGAGCGTCCTTTGTAGAAACCATGTTGTGTATGAGTAATTCTATTTTTTACACGCAGTCATACTTTTAGTTCTATCTCCACTGATTTTTGTCCCTAGAGATATTCCGGATTGCAGTGCAGTGAGATTATTTTTTCACATCATAGGTAGCAGACGAAATCACCGAGTGGGTGGACCGATAACGAATATAAAGGAGTATTCCCAGAGTGACTCAAAGTGTGTCCAAATGTCTTGAAAAGTCCTGTAGCTTGATATGGTGCTAACATTCACGAATGTTCCGAAGTTTGTGCATCTAGTCAGAGGCTGGTACCGAATAGCCGAAACACAGATGGCCGAAATCCAAATGACCGAATTTCAACAACAGTAACAGAAGGCCGAATCACGAAAGGCCAATTTTTTCGGAATGCCTAAATAACCATTCAATAAAAAACTTGAATTGGCAAGCAATTAATAAATAACGTAAATCAAACAAAAAACACAACGAGCAACACAACTATTTACCAAAGAGCAGCGGTTCCCAAATGTGGGTTCGCCAGGAGTTTTAGGGGGTTCGCAAAAAAGTTGGCAGTAATGGCGGACAATTCGATTCGATGTGTGAGATGAGAGGCGTCAAACCAGTGCAAGTAAGATACGAATTAGTTTGAAGTCATTGTTGCATTCACCGGCTGAATTTCAGATGAAATATTGGGGATGATCGATGAGCGGAGACAGGCGAAAGTTAGCATTGAGAGGGCCCAGCCAGAGTGGCTAAGATAGCCGCCCGTCAACGATGTGGAACTGAGAAAAATTCGCGTAAACTCTGAGGTGTCGTTAGCTTAAATTGAAGCAGCAATAATAAGTATGAAGTCCAGCAAAGCACGATGGTATTATCGGTACAAATGTGCACCAGCTGATGAGAGAGAACGCAGGGCATCCTACTGATGCAGCAGCATGCTGCTTTGTACTACTTTCAAAATACTCTGCAAAGTCTTAATTGGACCCAGAAGAAAATTGACGCTACTCTCTGGTGGCAGCGAGTTAGATTTCGTGCTGACCGATCATGCGTGGATCATATCACGACGCTCCGTATTATGCTGGAAAAAATCAAAGGTTTCAAGGACTTCTAAGGCCTGTTTATTGATTTCAAAAAGTAACTCTCGAACGAACCGAACCTGGGGCACCTTCTTAATTGTAACCATTGAGTAAGTCGAATTGTAGATTACTCTGAAACCCTTTGATAATACAGCAATGATAGGACTCTGACTCGGCCGAGCTTGACTGCTCCGATAACTCCAAAGTAGCCTGTCTCATAGTCAACGTTGCTAAATCGAAACTAATAATCCCTCCAATTTCGCAGTAGCTGTACAACCAGTCGAGGGGGAAAGTTTACTAAGACTATAAACACATGGATCGGTGGTGCCTTTGTGAGTGTTCAAAATACTTGACGCTCAAATCAGACCCTCCTTCGCTGATGTCACCAGCGCCAAATACAAACAGGTATTCGGGAGCATAGATGAAAGTCGATCGGGCATGCCTTGAAAAGAGGAATAAACGAAATTGATTGAGTTCTCTTGTGACACTTGATGAAGAATTGAACCAGATGTAACCAGTTGCTTACATTTTATGTTAAAAACAGCACGCTCTTTCGTGCGAGGAAGCACAGAGATAACAGAGACATTAAAAATAAATATTAAAAATAGCTGCTAGTTGGGTATTTATGGAGTTTATGATAAAAATTGGTCAAACATTTGAATAGGGATGGACCAAATTTTTCCACCATCCAGCAGAACTTTCAGAAACGTCAGGAGTACAACATGCCCAGGTATCACATTCTTAATGACTTCAAAGCAGCATACGATACAGTCGATCGAGACCTGCTCTCGCAAATACACGAGCATGGTTTTCCGCATAAACTATCACGATTGATCGAAGCTTCAGCTTGGATTGAATTATCAGACTATGATCAGATTTTTGAGCTTTTACATGAGAGTGAAAGAGACGGAAATAGTCAGCAAAATGACTCTCTATCCCTTTCACTCTCATTGTTTTGCATTGGACAGATTTTTGCACAGATATTTTTCCTCGCCGTGCAGATTGTCAGATTTTTCCAACAAAAAACACAGAATTATATGTAGCATCCCTGCTTGCGACGCGACGGCGAGACTATGCGGCCTCCGGATGGTCACCAGAGCCAGAGTGAGACTCATAAATTGGTGACGAACGACCCAGAATCGAGTCGAATGAAGACGACCACTTGATATATCACGAGCCACCTCGGCTCTAAGCGAACGACAACGATGACGACATTTGTTTATGGTTTTCAAAGAAAGAATTCCTGATAACCTATTTTGGTCAATGTTATTCAACAACATATTACATATTCTTTTGCAAAGGGGTACATTTTTTGTGTAATATTGCAAAAGGTACGCGAACAAAAAAAATATGGGAACCGGTGCCATAGAGAGTATAGATGACTGAAAGTTCTGGAGGGGTGAAAATATGCCAGTTGCGAACGGAGTGCTTTGAGCATCTTGCCCGTACTGTGTTCTGCGGGGTTCTAGTACGGTTGATTCCTTGCGTCTCGTGGGAACAACATAGGGGTCCTATCCCATTTTCCTTAAGGGTATTACGCCAAGTGCATTCTGGCCAACACTATTGGCTTCGCCTACAACGTTCTGTCTGATCTGTGTTGCAGCTTGTTTGTGCATATACTCTGCTGTAGCCAAATAGTTAGAGTTGCACAAATAAATCTTCAACACAAACGGTCAGCAAGTTTGTATTTATGCGAAAAACCTTTTAATGACTCTGTCTCCATCGCATTGGTTCAGGTTCTCGCAAGGGATACTTTCATTCGACGGATATTAGAAACCAGAACTTTGCTGTTTTCAGCAAAACTGATATGACAAATCCTCGTTTGATGCCCAGGTCGTGCATATTGTTGCATAGGTCAATAAGTGCATGCCTTATCTCTGAGTTGACCACTCGAGATACTTGTGCAGTCACAGTAGAACTCGTCGTGGATGATGTCCATAGGCGCTATGTCTACTGTTCTGCATACTTACCATATGATGAACCGTCTCCCAGCGACGATTTCAGAAATGTGGTGAGATACTGCCAATCAAATGGGCTTCCGCTCATTGTAGGCAGTGATGCCAATGCCCATCACATCATTTGGGGCAGCTCGCATATCAATCTGAGGGGCTCTGATTTGATAAAATTTGAGTAGTACCAATCTTGGAATACTCAACATTGGCAATTAGTCCAACTTTCATACGAGCTGGTAGAGAGGAAGTGTTAGATGTAATACTCTGCTTTAACAGGATCAGTCATGAGTTGGCACAATGGTATGTTTCAAATGAGACACCAATATCTGATCATTGCTTTAAATATTTTGATCATTTGGGTGTCTCCTTGAACGCTGCAACAGTTCGCAATCCGATATTTTCCGACTAGAAACTCTTTGAGCAGGAACTGGCGACGGAATTTCAAGGATTCGAACCGACGATTGAGTCATCGATCTACTTGGATGTGGTTGTAGATGTCACAACATCTTTTATTGTGGAAGATTTTGAAGTAGCCTGCCCGACTATTAAAACGACTAGAGGAGCACCATGGTGGAACTCGCATCTCGCGGAACTAAAGAAACGATGCTGGAGAGCCTGGAATAGACGTCGTAGGGATGGCGTGGAGCCTTTCAAGCAGGCCCGGAAAGCCTATGCAAAGGCTGTACGATCTTCAGCACGCATGTGTTGGCACAGGTTCTGCAGCAACGTTTCCAGTTTTGGCGAGGCAAGTCGACTTAAGAAGACATAAACGACCAAAATTTTGAGAAAAATCACCATTTTTTTGTTTCAGATTTTGATTCCGCAGTCTTTTCCGCTTATTTTGATACTAAATTTGTTATGATCCGACCACGGGAAGTGGCCGAAAAATGATCATACACATAAGCGTTCCCGCGCGGCATGGAACAACCTCGACGGAATAAAACGCCGCTCCTGAAAAACCACTATTTTCAAACTTTATGTACCTTTTTCTCAGAAACTACAACGTATTAGAACAAACTTTTTTTGTTTTGTTGGCAGTATGTTGACAAAGACTTTTATAACTTTTGAGCTTTGTAAACGTAACACAGGTACAGAAAAAAGAAAAAGAAGACAGAATTTTATTTTTTCAGGCATCTTTTCTTTTTCTTTTTCGTTTTTCTCAGGCTGTGTTTCGTTTACAAACCTCAAAAGTTATAAAAGTCTTTGCCAAGCTACTACCAACAAAACAAAAGAAATTTGTTCCAATACGTTGTGTAGTTTCTGATAAAAAGGTACATAAAGTTTCAAAATCGTGGTTTTTCAGAAGCGGCGTTTTATTCCGTCGAGGTTGTTCCACGCCGTACTGGAACGCTTATGTGTATGATCATTTTTCGGCCACTTCCCGTGGTCGGATCATTACAAATTTAGTATCAAAATAAACGGAAAAGACTGCAAAATCAAAATGTGAAATAAAAAAAATGATTTCTCCAAATTTTTAGTCGTGCATGTCCCCTTAATCAAATACTATCAAAACCGAAAGATTATCAGGTTAGTAACATTTGAAGCTCGAACGGTGAATACTGTTCGAATGACAATGAAATCCTGGAATGTCTCTTTTATAGTCACTTTCCAGGTTGTGTGGAACCTGAAGTTCGAAATGGTCCAGAAATCGTTTTAGGTGACTTAGACTCCTAGGCTTTCGCTCGGAGACTTGTCACAACTGAAGCGATTGAGTGGGCCGTGAACAGCTTCTCTCCATACAAACCTCCTGGAACAGATGGAATATACCCTATCCTACTTTAGAAAGGATTCAAATATTACAAACACATTCTGAAAAGGATGCTTGTGTGTAGTATTGCTATTGGATACATTCCAATTCAATGGCGTGAAATAACCATTACGTTTATTCCTAAGGGTAACATATGAGCAAGCAAAAAGTTTTAGACCAATCAGTCTAACGTCTTTCTTGCTTGAATCACTTGAGCGGATTGTTGACCACCATATCCGCGAAACAAGCTTAGTAGAAGTTTCTCTTCATTCAGCACAACATGCTTATCAAAGTGGCTAAGTCTACAACCACTTTATTACATGTTGTGGTGAATAAAATTGAGGTTGCTTGTTCACGAAAGGAATCTTGCTTAGGAACTTTTTTGAATATTGAAGGCGCATTTGATAACGTATCTTTCGCTTCCATTTTGGAGGCTGCTCGTTATCATAATGTGCCTTCATTAATCATAAAGTGGATAGAACAAATGGTTAGTAATCGATTGCTTTTTTCGTTGTTACGGCAAGCAAGCATTTGGAAGCAAAGTGGTTGTGGATGTTCACAAGGTGGCGTTCTCTCGCCTCTTTTATGGAAACTTGTGGCGGATGGCCTATTGAGGAAACTGAATGGTCTAGGCTATCCGTCGTATGGTTTTGCGGATGACTATCTCATCCTAGTAGTTGGAAAGTTCATAAGCAGATTATTTGACTTAATGCAGCAGAAGCACTACGCGTCGTGGAAACGTGGTGTCGAGAAACTGCACTTTCGGTAAATCCGAGCAAAACATCTATCGTCTTATTTTCAAGATGTAGAAATACCAATGGAGCTCGCGCTCTGCGCTTTTACGATTCAGATGTTGATATTGAGAACAAGGTGAAGTACGTGGGGTTGATTCTCAACTCCAAGCTTGACTGAGCAATTGGCAACTCTTGGGGGCTTAAACCCAAATACATACACTGGTTGTACACGGTCGTTGTCAGAACAATACTGGCGTATGGTTGACTTGTATGGTGGCAGAGAGGGGAAGTTGTGACTGTCCAGACAAAGCTAAACCATCTTCAAAGGATGTGTTTAATGGCAATGTCTGGTGCATTTACTACAACTTCTACTGCCGCCCTAGAAGCTATTTTCTACACTTCCACCTGAAGCAAGAGGCACTAATATGTGCTTATCGTCTACACGCGATTGGCCTTTGGCAGTCTGTGGACGGTTCCACTGGTCATACTAAATTGTGGTCGCAAATTGTTGCTGAGGACAAGTTTGCCCTTGCTCCTAGCGATGTAACGCTCATGCGTACTTTCCCGTATAGGACTCTCTCAAGTGACTTTCCTCCTAGAGAGGAGTGGATGTCAGGCTACATGGAAAGGAAAATTTCCGACTATGGGGTCTGTTATACCGATGGTTCTGTTGGTGTTTACTGCCGTGCTGGCTAGGCTGGAATTGGAGGAATCCTATTCGCTGGGTAGTTACTGCACCGTTTTTCAAGCTGATATCTTTGCAATTATGTGCGGAACTCAGTTTGCACTTCAGAAAGAACTGATAGGCAAGATTGTCTACTTCTGTTCTGGTAGCCAAGCCGCTAAAAAAGTACTTTGTGCGGCTAATTCCAAATCTAAAACAGTCATCGCCTGCCACACTCAGTTAAAAGAGCTAAGCATTTTGAATGCCGTTCATCTGGTTTGAATTTCTGGCCATTCTGGTATAACCGGAAATGAATAGGCTGATGAACCAGCAAGATCTGGAGCAGAAAATTCGATTTTCGGACCGGAATCCGGACCGGACAAAAATCACTCGGTATATATGTGTTTGTGTTTGTCCAAACTCTTCCTTTTGTCCTTTGGCCTTTTGTGATTCGGCCATTCGTGATTAGGTCATTAGATATATTATGCCATTTGTGTTTCGGCCATGCGTAGGTAATCCTAATCTTTCATGCATGCCATCAACTGAGGAATTAACCGCGAAGGTAACATTATATAGTCACAACGTATAAGATTTTGGTTGATCGAGCTGTCAGTATTTTTACAAACATAGGTACATTTATTTCCATTATTTCTATTTTACCATATTTTCCGTCTGTCGAACTGTCGCCTAAACTAGATTTGCATTTTGTCTGGCTTCACCGACAAGTCAAAACAAAAATATGCGAATGGTGGACTCCGGTATCGAAGATATAAATATTTTAATGAAACAATTTTGGAGATTTCAATCTATACTAGTTCGAAAATCTACCCTCCGTAATAAAAGAGAGACATGTTATGACGATTTCCATATTTTACAAAAAAAAAAAGTTTTCTACAGCCTTATTGACATTTTTATGTTTTTTTTGCAATCCCCATATCAACAAGCATCGAGCAGACGTATAATATGAAACACAGAGGAAAAAATTGTGAGAACTCAATCATCAAACTCAATATGCCGTACCCTTTCGCTTATTAATATTCATGTAAACTCCACCAGTCTGTAATCATTAATGATTTTTCCTCTTCCAAAGCTTGGCAGGCATCTGCCATGCGATGCGAGCAGACGACTGTAAGGGGCTGATGGCTGATGGTATTGACAGAAAGATCCCCGTAGACGTGATCCTAATTGATAAGCCCGATAGCCCCACATTCAGTACAGTACATAGGTACGGGACAACATCACCAGACCGACCGGCTGAGGTGGTGTTTTCCGGCTGAGTGCCAACGCTTACACTTGACTGCATGAGTACACTAACCTAACTAGAGCATTCCGTGCAATCCTGGTACAAGAGAGATGAATATTAATTGGATAAATTTCTGATTACACAGTGTGGCTACCGTACATACAATTCACTTGCATATATGCTAAACGACTGCGAGGTTTTCTAAATTGTTTCTGTAAATATAAATAGAGATTCTTGTTTTACCTTGAGTTAACAATTCGTGCGTTACGAGAATTCCTGTGCAAGAAGGATGAACAGGCAGTAATGTCGTGATCTGTTTTTTAGGAAAATGTTGAGTTCTAAATTAGGTCGATCATTTCTGCTAAAATTGAGAGAGTTTGCACGACACTCTTTATTGCTGCACAGGAATCCTCCCGCATTGTTCAAACGAGCAACTTTGTTAGTGTTGTATATACCTAAATAGAACATCGTAGCTTCGATCATCATTCAGCAGTTGCATAAATTTCTTCGATTACCCATCAATCACCAACTCTCAGTCACTAATAAATCAACTTTTCATTCAACCGTCCAATCTCTTCGGTTCTCGCACCCCCGGCCCGGACAGGCACTAAGCGCCAAACATCGCAACAATCGTCCAGCGGTCAGCGAAGTGGAAGTGACCGAAGCGGAACCGTCCCGCACACCGGAGGACTCGGTGTGCAGCGTCGAGGGGCCCACCGATACCGGTGCGGAGATTTCAGGCGTCTCCTACTCGAAATAGCCGTCACCGGCCGCCGTCGGTAGCAGCTCCAAGCAGTGTACCAACAACAGCAACAGTCACCATCGCAGCTACATTTTTCGCCGCCCGCAGCGGCAGTCGGAAAAGTCACGCTATCGAGAGTACAACTTTTAACTACATATGGTATAACAATAGATGTACATACCCACATGCAAACAGACATACACTTACATACATACGTACAGGCACATATAGGGGGAAAAACATGCATCATTCTGATCGAAGCTTTCGCCATTTAGGAGGATTCGGTTCGAACTAAAATGATACGTCACTGGGAATACTTGCACAGCACCGCACCGAGTCATCGAGTCAGGTTCCGGTGTATGGTTAGGGGGCACCAGGCACCAGCAACCGATGACTAGTTGCAAACGGTAGATTCTCGCAGCACATAATAGAAAATTTACGGCTGGAACACTCAGATCGATGCCACCACTTCCACCGCCGCCGCCACCAGCCTGGGGCACAAGTTGTGGAAAAATTTATAGCTCCCCGTTGGCAACCGAAGAATGATAATTACAAACACACTCGAGCGGAATAAAATCTGCACTAGTTTCTAGTCAAATAATAATTGAAAATGTCAGATAGATTGGAATCGTCGTATGGAAACAAGGTACGTCAGTTCAGCATTTTCATTAATCATTTCAAATTTCATCGCAGCGATGCATCGCGAGTCAATATGACCAATCAATCATTTTTGCAACAGAATAGCGGGCCTGGTTCTGCTGAAAACAAACGTATGGTGCGTCAACCGTGTGCCGCGTGTGTCATACGTGTTCGTAATTTTTAGTGTCGAAAACTGCGGGATTGAACGTTGCAACTAAGTTGAGCAATTTGAAATGAGAAAATAATTTGATATTTTTGGTCATGCTTGTAATCTTGATGAATGATAACGTTTTGACAGTATTAATTGGACAAGATTGATAAAATTATCCCCATAGAACATTTACGCTAGTGACTACTTAATATTTGTAGTAATTATCTATCACTTTTTATAAACGCTTATTGGGGCCAACATGACTGGCACGTCCCAAATCCGAAACAAAATGATTAGACCTTTTGTAGTTCCTACTTTCTATAGTGAGCGTAGAAATCTAGTGGGTTAAGATCCAATGCTAGTAACTTTTTGTAGTAAGTGTAGGAATGCCAAATTATGCCGACATAACACTTGTGATTTCTCCTGAGTTCTCAGTTTAACAATTTAAAATAGCTGCAAGACTTAGCAGATTCACTTTTTCTACCCTGGAAACAAACAGTGTAAAATAAAGATGCAGATCTCCCATGATATCTATTCTAATCTTTCTGTTATATGAACAGAAGAATTTGCCGTTTACGAACAGCCTTGGGCAGCTGACGCTAGCCCTAAAAGTCTATTAGTACGCGATAGTAAAAAATCAATTGCTTTGAAATGTAAAAGAAAATCCCCAGCTGTGTCAACACACCGAACACAGTCATACCTGAGAAATCGAAAATTCACTTGAATCACAAATTATTCACGGCGTTGCAGCGCAAGAAAATGTACGAACGACAATACGATAAAACAAAACGAGCAAATATTTTCCCCACCATGTTGGTTGGTATACCAACCTACCAGCAAAAAAGACGAGCCGGGCTATCGAAGATAAAAACATATCCAACCAGCATCGTCGGAGGAAAGAGAAGAAGAAAAAAAAACAACAGACAATCTTCGACATCGACATCTATCCTGGCTTCAATGCTCCGAATCCGGATCCGGTATCAAACAATCTGGTCTGGCGGGCGGGCGTGCAGCCCGAGTGGGTCTGACGTAGGTGTGCCTACCTCAAAGCAGACAGGTGTTTCTGCTTCTCACCGCCCACAATAAGGATTTTTTTTCGTTGTTGCTTTTCTATGCGGATATAGCTCAAAGCTGGTATTGAAGGCGAGTAATGCTGCAGAAATTTACATCTCAGTTTTTTTCTCTATCCGCTGGATGTGTAAAACTTTGCCAACGACGAACGACGAAAGAACCGTATGCTGTCGATGAACTTTGACAACGTTTTGCGACAAAAGGCGTAAGTTTTGGAGCTGACGCAATGTTATATTCTGTGCAAGCAATTACGGTGTTATTTGAAATATTCGCTTATTGCACAGCGCGCATAGTTTTGGGAAAATAATGAAATACTTCATTTACTGTTACTTCTTTTTCGTACAGTGTACCGAAAATGGCACATTCGTGAAGTTTCTTTAGGAGCAGCGAGTAGTTGGAAATTTTGTAACGTACATCAAAACGGTGAATGTCACGACCTCAAAGGCATCAAAGACCAGAACCAGCAGAAGCAAGCATTTAATTCTACAAACTTTGCATTTGTAACTAGGTAAACCTGAATCAATTTTAGAATGATAGCAACGATTTAATTTTGTAATAGCAACAAAGTAGCTTGTCTACAGCTCTATGATTGCGGAGTGCTACAGTATTTCTATTTACTTTACTTAGGATACATCCTGTGGCACCGTTGTTGGACCAGAAGACCAACATGAAAGAGTATTATCTTCGGCGGCTGGTCCCCTATTTTTTAAGCTATTTGCCCAAAACCAAAACGATTACTAATCGTTTGATGAAGTATGTGAAGAAGTGCGTCGACCTCCAGTACCTGAAGGAATGACAAGAGAACTCTTCCTTGAGGATATCCTTCGAATACCGATACCGCGATGGACGTATTTTCCAATGATACTGTAATTTCTCTGCTTGAATCCAGTTCTTTGTTGCATGGTCGGTTCCCTCGGTAAAGAAAGCCGTAATATTATCGAAAGCGCCTCCAATATCAAGAAAAACACGAAGTGCCGTCTCTTAATATTTAGACAACTTTTTTAGTCAAAACTTAACGCTTTACAAATCACTTCTGCAACTTACTCTTCACAGCTTCTCCATACCCGTGATCGAACAACTTACGGTAATGCTTCAATGATCTGGGGTCAAATCAATCGGTAAAACTTTAGCTGGTCCATATGTAGGAGATCATTTCCGTCAATTAGCGGAGTTAACTGGTACACTAAACTAGATTTCTCAATCTCCAATCCCAATTAGGAAGTTGCTTTTCCGTCGGTTTAAGCATCTCTAGCGGTGCACATTTCAATCTTCTCTTACTATTAGATATCAAGGGAAACATGCAAACCGTCAGCCTTACTCGACCCACCCACTTAAAAATTCGGGTGACATCTATCATGGAAGCGGTACATTGCACATCATGAACGTGCAGAGTTACTTTCAGCTCTTCCTCTGTATCTAGACGCGACAACTTCTGCACCAGCCGATGCAGATATAGAAACTCTGGGCCAGTGAACCAAGTGCTCGTCGAACCTACTTCAAGGCCGTTCATCATCGTCGAAATGCAATGCATTTTAAACTGCCCAGTTAATCAATAATTACCACAATAGACGGACTCGCAAATCAACCACGTTTTGATTGATGGAAGGCACTTCTCGGATGTAATCGATGTTAGAACCTATCTAACCTACCTTTTGATGGTTAAAATGCGCCGTCACCCGCCACGGTACAACCCGGAACGACTCAAGCTACCTGAGGTCGCTACTGAGTACGCGCAACGCCTTGAGACTGCGCTGCCGGGTGAGGGAGAGCTAAACTAAGTCCCTCTCGAGGACTGCTGGGATAACGTTACAGCAGCCATCAACGGCACAGCGAAAGGTACCATTGGGTTCACTGAGAGGAGTCGACGTAACGGCTGGTTCGACGAGAAATGTCAGAGGATAAGAAAAATGCAGCGAGGGTCTCGATGCTGCAGCAGGGGACCCGTCAAAACGTGGAATAATATAGACAGAAACGAAGACAGCAAACCCACTTTTTCCGGGATAAGAACCGCCTGGCCAACATGGAGTGCGAGGACATGGAACAGCTGTACCGCTCTCTGGAAACGCGTAAATTCTACAAGAAACTGAACATATCCCGCAAAGGCTTCGTACCGCGAGTCGAAACATGTCGAGATAAAGGCGGAGGGATCTTGAGGGATTAACGTGATGTGACCGAAAGGTGGAAGCAGCACTACAATCAGCACCTCAAGTAGCACACTTTTGACATTACTGGTCGCTGCAACCTATTTATGACTGAAATTAGTCATTAATCGGTTACCACAACTAGTTTATAACAACTGTGCTAGTAGGAACCTGAATGGCGCGGAGCCAGAATATCAAGACAGCAGGGAGAATGACTACATCAGTACGGCGGATGATGGTGATGTGCCGACCCCCACAATAGGTGAAGTGCTCGATGCTATCAAGTAGCTCAAGAACAACAAGGCAGTTGGCAAAGATGGCATCACAGCGGAGCTTATCAAGATGGGCCCGGATAGGTTGGCTACCTGTCTGCACCGGCTGATAGTCAGGATCTGGAAAACAGAACAGCTACCGGAGGAGTGGTAAGAGGGAATAATATGCCCAATGTACAACAAGGGCGAGAAGTTGGAATGTGAGAGATATCGTGCGATTACCATTCTCAACGCCGCCTATAATGTGCTTTTTCAGATCATCTTTAGCCGCGTCTATCGCCGCTAGCAAGTAGATTCGTGGGAAGTTATCAAGCCGGTTTCGTAGACGGGCCGATTGACAACGGACCAAATCTGCGTACTGTGACAGATCTTCCAAAAGTGTCGCGAATACCAAGTCCCTACCACCTATTCATAGATTTCAAGGCCGCCTACGATACTATCGACCGTGAAGAGCTATGGAAAATTATGAACGAAAACGCCTTTCCCGGGAAGCTGATAAGACTGATTAAAGCCACGAATGATGGTTTTCGGTGCTGTGTGAGGATTTGGAGCGTGTTATCAAGCCCGTTTGAAGCATGCAGGGAACTTCGACAGGGCGATAGTATTCCTTCTCCTGGTCAACATCGCGCTAGAAGGTGTTATGAAACGTGCGGGCTTTAACATGCGGGGCACGATCTTCAACAAATCCAGCCAATTTATCTTTTATTGCTAACGACGTGGACATTGCGGAAGGATGTTCCAGGCGGTAGCTGAGTAGTATCCCAAACTGAAACGTTAAGCAGTAAAGATTGGATTAGTGGTGAATACATTCAAAACCAAGTATCTGTAAGCAGGAGGAACCTAGCGCGATCGAGCTCGCAAAGGCAATTGTGTGGTAGTCGACGGGAACGAGTTCGAGGTGGTGGACGAATTAGTACATCTCGGGTCGTTGATGACGTCGGATGACAACAGCAGCAGAGAAATACGCAGACGTATTCTTACCGGAAGTCGTGCCTACTACGTACTCCACAAGACCCTACGGTCTGGTAAGCTTCACCACCGTATCAAATGTACCATATACAAAACGCTAATCAGACCGGTAGTCCTCTATGGGCGCAAAACGTGAACAATGATAGACGGGGATTTGAAAGCATTGGCCGTTTTTGAACGTCGTGTATTTAGGACCATCTTTGGCGGTGTATGTGAGAACGGTGTATGGAGGAGAAGGATGAATCACGAGCTGGCATAGCTCTTCGGTGAACCCAGTATCCAGAAAGTTGCTAAAGCTGGAAGGTTACAAGGGGCGGAACATGTTATGAGAATGCCGCAAAAATGGTTTTCGTCTCGAATCCGGTTGGTAGAAGCTATCCTGTCCCCTAGCATTGTTGTTTGCAGTTCGAATCTCTGTTCCAGTGGGGCCACTTTCATTAGGCCAGCCACCAATATACACCAAATAGACAGACCCTTACTGGTATCGGACGACATGCCGCTGAAAATTTTTAAATTGGTTAATTTCAGCATCTCCGAAGTATCCCCAGGCAATTAAGATTTCTTCGATAATCGACAGGACTTGCGTCCACCGGATCCACTTCCGTAAAGTGCTCATCACACTAGCAGCCAGTCCTCCACAAATGCGACCAAACACACTTACTTACTTATGTGTCCATGTCCGCCGGTCCGGCAGAACAAAGGGATGAAATCAGAGATCTCCACTGCTGACGGTTACCCGCCATGGCTTTTACCTGTCGCCAGGACAGGTTCTCGTCTACAGCCCGGATGTCGTTGGCTAAGCTCCGTCGCCATGAGCCTCTGGGTCTGCCTCTTCTACGCTGTCCTTGTGGATTCCAGTCGAGTGCTGCTCTGCAAACCTCGTTCGCTCCTTTCCTCAAGGTGTGTCCGATCCACTTCCACCTACGCTCCCGAATTTCTGTGGCTATCGGCCGTTGATGACACCGACGATGGAGTTCCTCATTGGATATCCAATTATCAGGCCACCAGGCACGAATAATATATCGCAGGCACCGGTTAATGAATACCTGCAGTTTTTGCGTTGTCTCCGCTGAGACGCACCACGTTTCGCAGGCATACAGCAGTACGGATTTAACGTTTGAATTAAAGATTCGGGTTTTCGTACGTAGAGTGATCTGGTTTGAGCGCCAAATGTTTCGCAGACCTGCAAAGGCACCCCTGGCCTTCCTGATCCGTGTGGCTATATCAGTCTTGGTACCACCATCGGGCGTTGTTTGGCTACCAAGATATTGAAAGACGGCTACCTGCTCAACTTGTTGTCCCGCTACTGTAAAGTTGGTGGAATTGCCAGTGTTCACTACCATAGACTTAGTTTTCGCTACATTGACTGTGAGACCTGCTGCCTGGGAGCTCTCGGAGAGGTCATCTAACTTGCTCTGCATATCGTTTCGGCGTTGTGCGAGCAAGACAATGTCGTCGGCTAGGTCGAGGTCATTTAGCTGCTCCATCGTTAGAGGATTCCAAGGCAATCCTCGATTTGGTCTACTGTCAATTGCTCCAACTAATATCTCATCCATAACGATGAGAAACAGAAGCGGTGATAAAATGCAGCCCTGTCTCACGCCAGCAGCAACCCTTATGGGGTCGGACAAGACGCCGTCGTGCAAAACCTTGCACGAGAACGCCTCGTACTGAGCCTCGATGAGATGAACTAGCTTATCTGGAACTCCTCTACGCCTAAGTGCGCCCCAGATGTTTTCGTGATTGAGTCGGTCGAACGCCTTTTCGAAGTCAACGAACACCAGCAGAAGAGAGTCCTGGAATTCGTTGATCTGCTCCAATATAATGCGGAGCGTTGTGATATGGTCTACACATGATCGGCCAGCACGGAATCCAGCTTGCTGCCGCCGGAGAGTAGCGTCGATCTTCTCCTGGATCCGGTTGAGGATTACCTTACAGAGTACTTTGAGAGTAATACAGAGCAACGTGATGCCACGCCAGTTACCGCATTCCGTTAGGTCTCCTTTCTTAGGGACTTTGACCAATATGCCCTGCATCCAGTCCACCGGAAAAGTTGCGGTTTCCCAAATATTGCTGAAAAGCTGATGCATCATCTGGGCTGACAAAGATGGGTCAGCTTTGAGCATTTCGGCTGAAATACAATCTATCCCTGGCGCTCTATTGGATTTCATACTCTTGATGGCTGCTACAATTTCATCCAGCGATGGCGCCTCCGAGTTCACGCGATTTATTCGACGAACTGTAGGCGTCGTACGCTGCTGGTTTTGTTGGTCTCTGACATTTGAAACTCGGAAGAGTTGTTCAAAATGTTCAGTCCATCGCTTAAGCTGTTCTGTACGGTCAGTCAATAGCTGACCAGCTCTGTCCTTTAGCGGCATCTTTGTATTCATCCTGGCACCACTAAGGCGGCGAGAAATATCGTACAACAAACGGATATCACCATTGGCGGCGGCGGTTTCTCCTTGTTCGGCTAGGGAGTTAGTCCAGGCTCTCTTGTCCCGCCTACAAGCACGTTTAACAGCCCTCTCCAGTTCGGCGTATCGTTGACGGGCAGCTGTCTTAGCCGATCTGGTCCGCGCTCGCTCAATGCCGGCTTTCGCCTCTCTCCGCTCGTCGATCTTCCTCCAAGTTTCATCCGAAATCCACTCCCTCCGCCCACTGCGCGCTTTGCCGAGGGTTTCATCACTGGTCGTGATGAAGGCGTTCTTGATGCCGGTCCATTGCTCTTCGACGGTTCCACCAGATGGCAACTCCGAGGCTCGAGATTCAAGTTGTTCAACAAAGGCCCTTTTCACCTCAGGATTCTCCAATCGGCGGACGTCGTAGCGGCACCCAACTTTCTCCTCCCGTCGTTGGACACGTGCGACGCGCAGACGTATCTCAGCGATAACAAGATGATGGTCGGATGCAATGTCAGCGCTGCGTTTGTTGCGTACATCAAGAAGGCTCCTTCTCCATTTCCGGCTGATGCAGATGTGGTCGATTTGGTTTTCTGTTCGGCCGTCGCGGGAAACCCACGTGACTTTATGTACTGGTCTATGGGGGAAGAGCGATCCACCAATGACCATGTCGTTATTACCACAGAATTCTGTAAACAGCTCCCCGTTTTCGCTCATCTCTCCTAGGCCATGGCGTCCCATGACGCGTTCAAGGTCCGCGTTGTTTGAGCCAATCTTCGCGTTGAAGTCGCCCATGTGAATTTGGATGTCCCCCTTCGGGATTTTCTCAACCACGCTGTTCAGCTGGCTGTAAAAGCTCTCTTTCTCCTGCAGGTCGGCAGCATCTGTTGGCGCATAGCACTGGCTTGCCGTAAGGTTCCTAACCCGTGTTCTAAATCTGGCAACGATTATTCGCTCATTTATTGGTTCCCACTTCATCAGGGCCGCACGTGCCCCTGGGCTCAGTAGGAATCCAACTCCTCTTTCTCGAGTAGCATTTTCACCTCGTATGCCAGAGTAGAGCAAGACTTGCCCGGATGATGTCCTGTGTTCGCCAGTACCCGGCCAGCGGACCTCGCTCAGCCCCAGGATTTCAAGCTTCAGGCGGCTAGCGACCAAACACAGCGAGCGGAGAAAGTTCGCCTAGCGCCATTCAATCCCTTCAATCCGACCAATTCTGGTTGGTATTCCGGAACCATGACCGTCGCAATGATGGATGTCATGTTATTCAGCTCTTTTGTGGCCTTGGCGATCAGCTACTTCTCCGTTTTAGCCAGGAAATTATTGGAGATGATCGTTCTTTTATCATCTTGGTGCTCTTGCTTTCTCTTCTGCTTCAGCTGCATTTTATGGTCGCGCAGCACCGTCGGAACCTCGGACCAGACTTCCGTTCGACGCTCTTGCCCATTATCAGAAAGGAGAGGATATTGTAAATGCTGGATTGGATATATGCGGCGGACAGTAACTTACGATGTCCAACTTCTTTGCTCCGGGATGGAGCTGACAGTACGAACAAAACATCGAGCGTAGTTGATTGACTTTTCGCCTTGGCTGCATCAGGGTTGCTACGATTGGCGATACATAGGTGGATTCACCGCCAGTTGGCAGAGTGATCGCATGAAAAATCTCTAAAATTAGACCATTTTGATTGTATACATTAGAATTCGTTTGGTGCGTGTTTCCTTGTTTGTGCTGAAGTGGACGTCAGGATTCACCTTCTGCTCGCCCATCGCCTCCAGAAACTGCTTAGACACCAAGTTCCTGATTCGAAAGCTTCCTCGGAAGGAAATAAATTTTATATAATTCGCCAGTAGTAATAATCATCTAGGTTGTACTGTGAAAATTCGTTCGCAAACTCCGACGCGTTCAGGTTTTTAATAAGTTACGAACAACGCAAGCAGATTATCCTAAATGCAGCAATACTGTCAGAATTTCATGACGCGGAGAGCGAAGCAGAAATCTCTGATCTCACTTACCGGCCACTCGGATAGTCGAGGTCGAGGTCATTTTGCTGGTTCATGGTTAAAGGATTCCAAAACAATCTTCGATTTAGTCTACTGTCAATTGCCCCAACTAATATCGCCTCCGGTCAAACGCGGTTTTGAAGTAAACGAACACCAGCACACGAGTCTTGGAATTCGTTAATCTGCTCCCATATAATGGGGAGCATTCAATAATGCACCGCATTCAATTTAAGTCTCTTTTTTTAGTGACTAACCAATATGCCCTAAATACAGTCCACCGGAAAAGTTGCGGTTTCCCATATTGCTGAAAAACTGATGCTGGACTGACAAAGACAGGTCAGCTTGGAGCATTTCGGCTAAAGTACAGTCTATCCCTAACGATTTATTGGATTTTATGCTCTTGATAGCTGCTTCAATTTCATCCAGCGATGGCGCCTCCGAGTTGACGCGATTAATTCGACGAACTGTTGGTGTCATACGCTGCTGCTGGTTTTGTTGGTGTCGGGCATTTAAAACTCGAAAGGGTTATTCAAAATGTTCAGTCCATCGCATAAGCTGTTCTGTACGGTCAGTCGATAGCTGACCAGCTCTGTCCTTTAGCGGCATTTTGGTATTCATCCTGACACTACTAAGGCGACGAGAAACACAAAAACGGATATCATCATTGGCATACTTAAAAGAGAGCGGATGTTTTTCTGGAGGTCAGTTTTGATTTCATGAAATGCCTTTGAATCGTCTGCGAGTATAAGCCTAGAAGAACGCAGTCTACTGCACAGATCGTTAAGGACCCAAGATGACTGCCCTGAAGAACACCCAACGATATCACGAAACTAGGGGTAGGACAGTATCCACTGATTAACCTAGTTGGCAGTTGGTCCCAATTCCCAAGCATCTTATTTTGTCAACTGCGAGCGTTTTTAGCCTGTAACAGGCAGCTAGGGTTCCGATCCAGTTTTCCCATCACTTGTGCATTCTCTTTAAAAACCAGTTAGGCTAGTTCATCAACAAAGGAATAACTGGCGAATGTATTCCAGCTTTGTATACATTGACGTTGTTAAAAGTTAAGTATTCAAATAGGTACTCACCACGATTGTTTACATCCAAGTTCCTCCAAATTGCGAGCTGGATGTTTGTATCGAAAACGACACATTGAAGGCGCACCAACTTCGGAAGGCTGTATTTCGTCTTTAACGCTGTAAAATACGCTACTTCTGTAATTTGTAATGAGGGAAAATTTAATTTCCTTATCTAACAGAATCGAAGTCCCTGGACGCTGAAAGCGCCCAAGGCGTGATGGAAGCTCACCTAAATGCAACGGACGTTACTAGCTGGGTGTTGAGTTGTTCCTTTTTGGTCGAGTCGTTGGACTCAACATCAGCGGATGGTGGATACAGCAGTTTTGGGTACTCAGAATATTTACCAGTATCGAGAGGCTTCAAATGCTGTGGTCAACCAGACCAATACACGACCCACACAGTTCGGTGAATTTTTAAATTTGTGACTAAAGACTGATGGCTGATGGTGTAGGCCTTTCTCATATCAGGACTTATGGTTTGTGCCGCACTTTCTTCTCATAAATAGAGAGCTTTGTGCTGGGGCGGATGGGACAAAGGGAGAGGCTTTTGAGCTCTGCTCTGATCCTCTGCTCAGTAAATCACTGTTGTCGAGGTTGAAGGTTTCCTCCAGCTCTCAATCTGTCATTCGATCCACTATTTTTGATTCAATTTTTCCAACATTGAAGGGCTGAAAAATTATTTGAAAATAAAAATGATTGCAACGAACGTACGTCTACCAAGCTATCTGATATTTTCAATTCGAATAACGAAACAACCTGTTCATTGTTACCAAAAATGCATGAATGAACACCTTGTACATATAATAGTAGCATATAATGTTGAACATTTCAGCGCACTTTATTAAAGCAAATTGTTAAAGAAAAGAAAACCCTTTGCAATCGTTATCGTAATTTTGCGTTCGCGGATATAATTCAGGAGAAAATAAGTATTCGAAAATAAACTGGACTATTAGTCACAGCACAGGTCACCGTTAGCAGCAGCATTCCGTTATTACTGTACGCTTAAGGCTTAAATGAACGTATACTGGCTGCATTACCGGGAGATGGCGGCGATTATTCAAATCAATCCCCCCACTGTATTATATTAGTGTTAAAAAAACCGGGCCGCCAGCCAGGAAAATCTTACATTGCTTAACAATAAAATGCAGAAAATAACACATGAGCTTAGATCTATATTGAATTACGTCTTAGATGCTTCAGCTGGGCAAACGACAGCAACTGTCATCCCAAAAGCAAAACAAAAAATACTTTATTGACATCGATGTGATTTATCAGTTTATCGACTAGATTTTAAGCCGCAAAACAATGTGACCGCTTCTGGTAAATCTAAACACGTATGTATCTTACTAGATAAAAGCAAGATATTTGTTGTTTTCCCTCTTGTTCGCCCCTCAACTCTAAGAAGCTGTGTATTTCTTGCTGTCGGTGATAAGTGATACAAATCAAACTAAACTCAGTAGATTATAGATTTGAATAGCAACAACAATATAAGGAAAAACCAGATGACGGACTCGTCAAAAGAGAAACTATAGACTTTACGTTACTGTTTTTGATTTTCGGTTGCCTTCATTCATTCTTTGGATAACGAAAGACATCCAAAAAGTTGTAAACAAACGCCAAAGGAGTATTTAAGTTGTAAAGCAAACAAAAAGAAAAGAATAAATTAAAAGTAGACACAAAGGGGTTTCTTTAAAGATGGTCTACTTTTTGTATTATACTGTAACTAACCGTAAGCCGTGAACCCGAGATAAAAGTTAGTGATAATAGCTAAGAATGACAGACGCAAAGCAGAAATAAAAAACTAAAATAATGCGAAAATATCCACCTAAAATTATCAACAGATAAGTAACATTTTACAAAACGTAGAAACAATAGACGAAAAATAGAGCAGTACATACACACAAGACCCGGGGGCCAAAATGTCCTAGTTATGTTTTTCCCGTTTTTCTTTCGAGAAACACAATTCATGGGAAGGGTTCTAGGGTTCTATCGCTTCGTGCGAAGCGCATCAACACGCCCTAGAAGGACTTACGAATGGCAGAAAAAAAAACTTAAAATAATAAACATCGGCCAAACAGTATATTTGAAAAATAAAAACAAAGATGCATGTCTATTACTGCAAACGTGTAAATTTTAGTTCGAAATCAAAGGATTGTATAATTGTAGAAAAGCGCTTACCAGCGGAAAAGTTCAACGGATGATAATAATGCTGAAAACCTAGTGTGAAACAAATGGAAGAAAAAAATCAAATATAGATTAACGATTATGTAAAGCGATAAATAAAAACCAAAAGAAAAATATCAAAATGTTTTATTTCATACGTAAGACCATCCTGAATATTTTATTTGACTAGCAGCTTATATACCGAATATCCAGAAAATAAAAACAAATAGGTACAGGGATACTTCTATACAAGACAACCTCGATATAAAACAATTCGATATAAGACAATTTTTGTCTCGATATAAGACAAATTCCTTGGACATAGTTGGATAGTTGTCAACGACACCAGAGCTAAACTCCCTTCCAAAAGCGGCAACATAAGGATTTTTATCATTTCAGAATAATCCCAAATATTGTAAAAAATTAAAAGCTTAAACCATAATAAATAGTTCAAAAACATAAATACACAACACAAGACGCATGATTGTTCTGAAAAAATCATGTAAGGCTCCAGAGAAAACAACGTACGCCTCCAATAGGCAGTAAATATCGACGGCGATGAACTGGAAGTTGGTTGATGAGTTCATATATTTGGGATTTCTGGTCAACACCGACAATAATTATTATAATAGGCGTAAAGAGATCAGACTGGTCGGACGGTAGTCCTCTGCGGACTTGAGACTTTAACTTTGCTTAAGCAGGACATACGAGCACATGCCGTATTTGCACGAAATGTGTTGCGGGTTATTTTTAATGGAGTACAAACGAAAAGCTGAGTCTGCCGGAGACGTATGAACCACGAGCTGCAGGACCTACTTGGAGAGATTCCCAGCGTACAGCTTGCGAAAGTCGGAAACGACTGTGCAATGAAATTTGGTACTTCTGATTTGTAATGAACTTCGTCAACCGTCAACCGTCAATCGCTTGTTTCAAGTTACGGTCGGCCATCCTTGAATTCATGAAGCGGTAGAGAAGTTCAGATTCATATTGACGGGAACAGAGTTGCACGTTGCCTCCGGAATCAGCAGGAACTTTTGTTCCTCGCAATAATGTTAGCTTTAGGCATAAGAACTCTTTTATTTTGTCTTCTCCAGCGCCGTTGCGTGCGGTTGGCCAGACTGACCTCCGCCAAGGGAGCTAGCTATCGGGGTGCTGAAAAGGGCTTGTATTCAGGAAAGCATTAACAATAACATACTTACTTTACTTTAGTGGCAACGGTCCTCCAGTACCGTCGGTCCTGGGCTGCCGTTCTCCAATCCCCACGAACACCAGCTGAACGTGCATCGTCTTCGACAGCACACACCCACCGGGTGCGGGGTCTGCCTCGGAGTCGACGGCCCCTTCCTGGTTCTCTGCTGAAAATAGTTTTGGCTACTCTTTCGTCGGGCATTCTGGCCACGTGCCCAGCCCACCGTAGCCTGCCACATTGCACTACCTTCACTATATCAGCATATTTGTATATTTGGTACAGCTCGTGATTCATGCGTCTGCGCCACACTCTATTTTCCATTTTGCCACCAAGTATAGATCGCAGAATTTGACGCTCAAAAACCCCAAGAACTCGTCGATCAACTTCCTTTAGCGTCCATGATTCGTGTCCGTAAAGAGCCACCGGGAGGATTAGTGTTCTGTAGAGCGCCAGTTTTGTGCGAATTTGCAAACTACAGGACTTCTGCTGGCTACGTAAACTGTAGAAAGCCCGATTCGCGGCTGCGACTCGTTATTTTGCTTCGCGGCTTACATCGTCTTCCACGAGTGTACCAAAGTATATAAATTCTTCCACAACTTCATATCGTTCCCCATCTAACTCCACCTCGGCACCAACACCACTTGGTCTCCCACGTTCCCTACCAGCGACGATGTACTTCGTTTTGGCGGTGTTAATGTTAAGTCCAAATCTCGCCACTTCCCTTTTAAAAGGCCTGAAGGCCCCTTCCACTGCTCTACGGTTGATCCCGATGATATCGACGTCATCCGCAAAACCAAGAAGCATGTGAGATTTCGTGATGATAGTTCCATTCCTTTCCTTTCCACGTTTGTTCTTCGTAATGCACCTTCCATGGCAATGTTGAATAGCAGATTAGAGAGTGCATCCCCTTGCTTCAGTTCATCCAATGTCACGAAAGCAGCTGAGGTCTCCAACGCTATTCCAACGCATGATTTGGATCCGTCCAGCGTCGCACGAATCAGCGTAACTAGTTTCGTCGGAAAACCATGTTCTAGCATTATCTTCCACAGCTTTCCATTTCGTTCAACTGAATCGTATGTCGCTTTAAAGTCCACAAACAGATGGTGTGTCTGCAAGTTGTACCTCCGGAACTTGTCTAGGTAAACATCTGATCTGTCGTGGAGCGAGCCTCACGATAACCAGCTCGGTACTCGCCGACGAAGGACTTCGCTAACGGCCTCAGTTTGCAGAACAGGATACGGGAAAGCACCTTGTAGGCAGAATTGAGCAATGTAATTCCTTGATAGTTTTTACACTCCAGTCGATGACCCTTTTTGAAAATTGTGCAAATGAGGCCATACAACCACTCCTCCGGCATTTGTTCTTCCTCCCAGATCCTGACAATGATTCGGTGGATTGCTTCGTACAGCCGCTCGCTCCTCGCTTTTAGAAGTTCAGCCGGGATACCGTCCTTCCCTGCAGCCTTACCGTTTTTCAGCTCAATGATAGCCTTTCTAACCTCCTCCTGTGTTGGTGGCTCCACAGCTTGACCATCGCTTACAATTCCTATCCTGTCCCTGCTGATCTCCGCGTTTACCTCTCGATTCAACAGTGTCTGGAAGTGCTCCTTCCACCTGGCTGCTACCGCCGTTTTGTCGGTAAGCAGGTTGCCAGCACTATCATTGCCCATCACAGGCATGGCAAAATTCCTGCATCTCACCGTTTTATAGAAACTCCGTGTGTCGTTGCTGGTGTATCGCTCCTCTGCGTCGGTAAGCACGTGCTCCTCGTACTCGTGTTTCTTTAGACGATGGATTCTTTTTTCCGCAGCTCTAGTCTCTCTGTATCTCTCTCCGTTTTGACGCGTTGCCGCAGTGAGCATGCGACTCCTGGCCTAGTTCTTTTCATCTGTCACTCTCTGGCATTCGCCATCAACCCACAGTCACGTAGCCAGAGGTGGGGGCCAGGAGCCCTATCTTGGCTCCTAATGCATTATATGCATATCTTTCTGCTTATAAATATAATACATCACAATACATTTAACGTATTGTAGTTCTAAACGCAAAAATATGCATACAAAACAGTTAAAATCAAAATTGGGCCCCCCCTTCTGGCTACGTTGCTGTCAACCCAGCTGTTACGCTGTCTTCTACGCGTCGTGCCTACCACCTCTCTTGCATCTGTTTCGATGGTACCATGAATGTTCCTCCACAGCCCATTTATATCTTCTCCTTCTACCTGCTGTTCTGCGATTCGTTGGTCAAGCTTCCTGGCATACTCCAGTGCTACTCCGTCTGCCGTTGCAGGATGTTGAAACGCAGCGCCCTCTCAGTGCGAGCTTTCGCCGTGTTCGACAGTTTTGCGCGAATCTTACTCACTACGAGATAGTGGTCAGAGTCGATATTTGGTCCCCGAAAAGACCGTACATCAATAACATCCGAAAAGTGTCGACCGTCAATCAAGACATGATCGATCTGAGAGCTAGAGTCTCCATTTGGATGCCTCCAGGTGTGTTTCCGAATATTCAAACGTGGAAAGTAGGTGCTACAGATGGCCCTTTCTCTGGCCGCGGCAAAATTTATGAGCCTCAGACAGTTATCATTGGTCGACAGATGAAGGTTGTCTTCCAATGACTGGACCCAAGAATTCCTCTCTCCCGATCTGCGCATTTGAATCACCGATGAAGATTTTCACGTCGTGTTTTGGGTGCTCTCCATAGGTCCACTCAAGCCTGTCGTAGAACTCGTCTTTAGCATCATCGGATTTATCATTTATCGGTGCGTATAAGTTGATTAGGCTATAGTTGTAGAATTTGCCCTTAATCCTCAACACGCATATACGGTCATGTACGGGCCTCCACCGGATAACTCGTGACTTTTGTTTTCCCAACACTACAAAACCGACACCATGTTCTGCTTTTTTGCCGCCACTGTAGCAGACGTGGCACTTGAAAGAAGTGCCTGCAATAGGGTCTACTGCACGGAACTCCCTTTCTCCGGAATTTGGCCACCGAGCTTCGTGAATAGCAGCGATCTCCACTACGAGTTGCTGCAGCTCTCGAGCAAGCAAGCCAGCCCGTGCCGGTTCATGGAGAGTTCGGACATTCCTGGTACCAAGCTTCCAATCATTATCCCTTAATCGTTTCCTTGTCCCTTGCCGTGTCCTATACCGATTGTTCCGTCCTGAATTTCTTTCTTCGTTATTCGTAGTAATACAATGGGTGATGGGTCTACCATCTTAGGTATAGCTTGCGGGATACAGCATTTCATATTCAGCCACCCGTTCCGAGACCGTGTGTGACGCTGTGTGAGCAGCCCCTCGCCTGGAGAACAGGCGCTCTAGTTCGCACCTCCCAGCTTAGCTGCTCCAGTAAGTACATGAAGCATTTCCGGGTAAGACCATCGACCGTCATCATTTGACTTAGATCTGCGTGGAGGCGCCAGGTGGGAGCTTGAGAGAGCCAGAGCTATGTTTGACGCTCCTTCCAGGTAACTCTCTCCATTTCATACCCTAGCAATAACATATGCCATTAAAAAACTGGACTGATTTTAGCAATTTTTCATGCCACGTTATTAGTTGAATTGCATGCAACAGCCATGGTCAAAACAGTCAAATAACTGCGCTTGATGCTTTGTTCGTACTGCCAGCTCCACCCCCTAGCGAAGAAGTTGGACATGGTGAAGTACCTACAACGGAAGTTTCCACCTTCATCAAGTATCGCGTAAACGATGTGGTCTTTTGGCCAAACCTGACCTCGATCGATTATCCAAAGAGATTTCTGGAAGAGGTGAACCGGCTGAAGAAAATCGTTGTACCGACGATCACCAAATCTCCCAATGTCCCCCAACTGCAAACAATAAGTAATTTTTGAGCGAAGCTCAAACGGAGCATTTACTTGAGTAATTTTATTGCCAAAATGGAGAAGGAGCTGATCGCCAAGGCCACGAAAGAGTTGAATAATATGCCGACGTTTATCTTTTGATCGGTCATAACGAAGGTTCCGGTGAACCGTTGTAAAGCCCTTTGGCTGTTGCAATTGGCAACACGGACGGGGGATTTCTTCCGTAAATATAATATCAGAATCCAAGTTGAGATTCGTAGAGATATTATAATTTTCCTATAATATACATAATTGTACATATTAATTGCATGCTTAATTTTAATGTGTTTTATCGTGTAGCGTTTACGTGTATGTATACAGAGTTTATTAATAATTGTTGCATGTAAGTGTTGTTGTTGTGAGTTCTTATAAGTTTCCTGTAATTTTGGTTTTAAGTAATATCGTATTCCACTCACGTTTAGTCCCCTTAGATGTATTTTAATTGTAATTCCACGTAGTGCGGCTAGTACAACGGGAGCTGAAATACGTGATTCAGTCCTCCTTATATAATTTTCAGGTTGGAAACTGGCTTATCTTCTGGTAGAATTCTATAATCATAAATCCATAGCTTTAGTATAGATCTAAGAATAATTTTAGTTATCAATACTCACTAGTAGAATAAGCAATTGGATTTAAGTATTTAAGTTGATAGTATAGAATAAACTAGATTTAATTTTAATGCTTTTTAGGTTACTATTACCGGCACACGTTTTAACTTTTGACTCTTTCTGTTGTTTTTGTTTTCATTCGAGTCACTTACTCAGTTGATGACAGACCTACCACGTCACCGCTGACAGCTGTGCATGATATCGATCTCGATGCAGGGTTGACCGCGTTGCGCTGTCGATCTTGCTCGGTTAACAAAGGTGGTGATTGGAAGGTGATGATGCGAGGCCAACTAGGGATGGCCAACAGAAACATTGTTGTAGAAAGCTTAAAGAACATAAGATTTATGGAAAATTTGTCTTATTGAATTATCTTTTGCATTTTTTCATCGCCATCCGAAATTAGTCCATTTCTCCAATATATACGTTAAGCGCAGCGAATTATTGGATGAGGCGCCCGCGAATGCAAAAAACACTGATTTAGGAAATGAGGGGGCACCAATTTGGACTTCCGCCAAGGGCGCCACAATGTCACGCTACGGCTCTGGTCTTCTCTGCATTCGATTCAAATTTCACGGAAATGGAACCAATATTAAATGCAATATCGTGAAACATTAGAGAAATCAAGCCAGGATTGGTAAACATACCTATAAACTGTTCTCAAAAATAAGAAAGCTTTTTTAATTTTAATTTTTATTTAGCTCGACTTTTACCATGTACACCAAAATAGTAACTAGCTTAAAAATAATAACATTTTGTCAGATGCAAAGTTTAAGCCTGAAGTCAAGCTTATTGATATAATATGTAGTAGGTATAAGGATACAATGTAGTGGGTTAAAATTTATTGGTCATTAGAATGCCGCGGACAATTTTTTTTGTTGCAATTTGGTAAAAGAAGGGAATGAATTAAAATGTTCTTACCAATGATGGCGGCTTCGAATCCTGATAAAATAGGTACACCTTTCACGCGTGAACAGGAAACACTGACTTGAGCTATTTTTCCTGTGCAGAATCATGTTGAAGCTAGGTAAACGACAAGATAATGTATTGTGTTCAACACGTTGCCACGAATAGTTTAGTGCTGTGATTGAAATATATTTCATTTGTGTGCCCGATCGTTGTTTCATAACTATACAATTAGTTAACTGAATATCAGATGCACCCAATACATCACTTCACACGCGAAATTACACCGTTTGTATACCCCTTCGTATTTGGTGTACGAGAACGGAAAGGAAATTCCACAACTAGGTATTCTTCAACTACCCTAGACGACTTTTTTAAATTTAAGCTTCAGGATTCGTCATTTCCACCCATCGATGTTGTATCCTTGCATATTCTTCTGATTCTTTTTTATGATTCTGTGTAAAAAGTAAATATGTTTCTATCGCATTGAGTTAGGCAATGCTTACCGTCTGGATCTTTCCCGCGAGCGAGATCGAGAACGCCGACGTCGGTCTCGGTTGTCACGGTCGCGGTCCCGGTCACCACGATCGCGGTCGCGATCTCGGTTGCGATCACGGTTGCGATCTCTATCGCGATCCCGATCACGATTACGGTCCCGATCTCGTTCTCGATCACGTTCTCGTTCCCGCTCTCTATCCCGTTCCCGGTCCCTATCTCTGTCTCTTTCTGACTTTCGATCGCGGCTTTTCGAACGGCGTTCCTCACTCTTTGAGCGATGACGAACATCCAACTTTTTCGACTCATCCACACTGCGTAATAAAAAAAAGTTGTTAGGTTATAAATAACTAAGGAGAGTTTGGTTTTAACTTACTTATCTCGACGCTCATGTTCTCTTGTGTTGACCAAGGCTCGCGAGCGTCTATCCAGTTCACGTCCGCCAACGAACCGAGACCGGCCGCGGCCGTCATCAAAGTCACCGTCACGGCGACCATTTTTTCTTAGCTCTTTTTGCCGTGGTAATGCCGTTTTCTCCAACTCTGTCAATTTTTCACGAATAGCCAAAAATCCCAAATGAAGCTTACCTCCGAAATGATCCGCTAATCGAACATCGTTGTCGTGAATTCCAAGATATGCCGAGCAAACCTCGCAAACACGTAACTTCTGCTGCTGATAACTGCTAGCTGGGATGGCACTCCGGTACTCTTGTTCGGCTTTAATTTTCTTCGCTCGCAACTCATCGATTTCCGACATCAGCTTCATGCTTTCCTCCACCTGTCCTGCTTCACCTAAAGCTTCGGCTTTTGCCAATTTCTTACCAATTTCCTCCGCCAGCTCATGCACAGCGTTCGCTTTGGCAGCTACCTCTGCCGTCAGTTCTTCTTGTGTTTCCGCCAACCGCTTTTTAGCCGCTTCCGTGCGACGGTCACAGTCAGCAATGAATGCCTGCAGGTGTTCCATGGACTAATGATAAGAGTAAATTGAACATTAAAACCAGGAATCGATTATAATCGGACTTTGCAGTGAACTTACATCAACGTCATAGTAATAATCCTTCGACTTGGAGGCGTTCTCGTAGTCGGCTCTAAGGGCAAGATCGTGCACTTTGGGACATTCACCCAGGTCCATGCGCTGTGCAAGAAAAAAGGAAAACGGTTGCTAATTAGAGACAAACTTTTTACAACACCGCAAGGTTGGGTTGCAATCATTTTTGTTTCGTACCAAATATTTTACTTACATTCCTGTTTCCTGTTTCAAACGTTACTATGTGTCTTACTATGTAAACAAAAATGTTATGGCCACGTTGTCCTTTTTTGAGAAAACAAATTATTTCGACAATTTAGTTAACCGAATTGACTTAATAATATAAACAAACATAGCAAAACACATGATTCTAAAAGTTATTCCAGTCGCATTTACTAATCCCAATGATTTAGATATTCCTAATTAAATTTTTCGATTCCTTCATTTCACCGATTCAACAGTTCAATTCTTAGGACGGTTTCTGCTGCATCAGCAGCATACAGTAATATCTAATGACAGAAATTCTTCAAGTTTTAGTTTTGTTTTACTCACCAAATGTACGCAACACAATCTCCCCGCCACACGAGCTAAGGGTTCTAGAACAAGATACAGGGCAATTCGGTACAATTTCTGTACATCAAACAATTAGCGAGTATTTCAAACATATTCCTTCGTCATTGACATACCGCGATCACGCAAACGACGCTCGAAGAGAAAAAACCCAAAAATCACTTCTTTAAAAATTAGAAATAAATAAAAATCACCATCTGATTTGCATAAACAGCATTTCTAACTAAAGAAAAAGTATACGTACGTTAGAAGGACAGTCGGCAACCCTCGGTATTCGGCCTAATCGGTTGAGATTGCGTTGGAACACCCGAAAGGCGCAACGCGCGCACGCTGCCGGTGGCGACTCTACTTTTTTTTAGATCTGGACACACAATGTATGTATACGTCTGAGAGAGGGTCGGATTTCAAGATCCCTTCCAGAAGCGTTCGAAAAGTTTTTTTTAATAGATACTACAACATAGTTACACGATCGCAAATAAGAGAACAGGTTAAATGATCTCATCTAGTAATTTTGTCTGGGAATTGTGTGTAGAAAACATGGATGTTACAGAAAATTACAGTTTGTACATACCCAATCGCGCGTGAAAGCCTTTGACGACGACGGCGTTGATGACGACGATCAATTTATTTGTATTAATTTTTTATATACGTACCCATTAGTGGATTTCAACTCTGACTACTATTGAAGACACGAACTACAGGGTGTGAGAAATAGTTTATTATTGACTGGTGGCCTCGGGGGTACTTAGTTTTGACTATTGTAGTAACAACTGTTGAAGAATCACCTCAATTGGCTATCAAAACAATGACAAACATCGACTCTGTAACACAGACTAAGTATTTAAACACAAGTTAATCTTTGAAACGAATACAAACAAACACTGACTTGGAACTGACAATGCAGCAATAGCATTCAATTTCAGTTTTCAATTTGCGCATGCTATTATAGTCTTCGTTAAAAAGGTTTACGGTTAAGCCACTGAAGTATTGAAGAAAAGTATTTTCTTTAAATATATTGGGTAAACCCCCAGTGAGAGCAAAATTGCCAATGCCATTCTCATTACTACAAGAGTCACAAAGTTTTCCTAAACGGAAGCCACCAGCCACGAAGAAATAGCAGATCACTGGCCAAAAAGCGCGAACTGTCTCTCGTTTAGCTGGTCAACTGGATTGTTCCAGTCGGTCCAGCTCTAAGTGGTCTGTCAAATAAGCAAGAAAACTAAACACTTACGTAAACTGCGACTCGACTGGTGTGTCCGCGGTTTCGCTGCGCGTTGGCAGAGTTTTTTTTATTGTTTTCGAGATGCCATGAACACAACTCAAACAAACCAAAAGCGATCCTGCTTGAAAGAGGTAATACACAAAACGCTTTCTCGATTTTATGATTTCTATGATGATCACAGACTGCTCGTCAGAATAGTACTTACGATCATCGGATTGCCTATATCAGAGACTGACACCCGTCGCCACCATTTGCGCTTGGACGGGTGCCGCCTTTCTACGGCCTTAGGACCAATTTATATTTCTTAATGCCGACACAGGAAGAGGTTCAACTGAAAGTGTTAGGAGTAGCGACGTGTCTGCAATAGAATCAGAGGGGGACATTTGGTTGCATCTAACTATACTAGAGTAGAGTGGCTGCTCGGGTCGAATGATTTAGAAGGAACAAAAAATAATAATCTCGTGTCAGTTGCTTCTCTAGGGATCCTTCTACTGGACTATTACAAAGCCAACAAACAGTCAGTCATTCCTGCCTGTGATTTAGAACAAGTGTGGGAAAAGAAAGTTAGCACACAATTTACGGCCGGTTTTACTTACCGTTGAAGCAAGGATCTCATGTGGACAGCAGCCTAACAAAAAACTCTTACATACTTTGTTGTCGTAGAATTTAGTGGAGAAGCGGTTGGTTTCACCTGAAAACGACAAAAAAGTACCAAATAAAGTATTTGTAATTTTAAATTTTACTACAAGCCACAATGCAATCGAATTTCAATTACCCTACGGGGATAATTCGCTAAACATTATTTACAGCTCTAATCAGCATTTTTCTACTAGCAAATCATCTAAAAACCAATATGGAGGATTGATTTCTCCTGAAGTGCCAGCAAGGCTCGTTTTGCAACTTACCATTTCTAGCGGTTCCCATGAGCTGGTCCAGCATTGCTCGCATTTGGTCGTGAGCCGTCATGATGGTGCGCGTTTTTCAACTTTCTTCGTAGTTTAAAACGCACCGAATCCGGCCAAATTCGGGAATATAATTTCCACTGCAAAGAAATTAGACGAACCCGCCAGCAACACACGCACAAGATAAAGCTTTACTTTTTCTTCTGATAATGACAACTGTATAAATGTCAAGTCAACCAGAATCGGGTAAAGCGCTCTAGACACATTACGAGGAACATACCCAGCGCTACGCTTAAATATGACTAAAAATTAGGTAAAGTTTACCTTGTTTAGGTAAATTTTGCTTATTTTTTTATAATGTCTACGTTACTTTACAAATCAAAATCAAAATTAAACAAAATTGCAACTCAAATTAATTTAAATATTTTAATAAAATATATTCTATTAAAAACATTAATAATAATAATTATTATTATATTTTCATATCTGGCATCTCTGATATAAACCCATATTGAATGTTCGAAAATTTCTGGCATCTCTGCCAGCCAACTTGTTTTGATTCAAGTTTGGATTCAAGTGCGTTTTTTTTTCTCCCATCTAAAATGTAACTAAATCCTGTGAATCTGCCATCCAGCAGCAGCAAAATGCAGCCGGACGATCTCTCAATCCCCAGAGGCGATAGTAAGATTAAGCTCAAATTAAATCTTCACGTCAAAAAGCGTCTACAAGAAACCAAAAAGACCTTATCTAATTCCTTGGAGCTTGGGAGCCCACCGGTTGCAGTATCGCTGGGAGCTGCTGCAGGACCACTAGCAACAGCAGCAGTCGGATCAAAGACTAAAAGGTTAAAGACGAAGCACTCGCAGGCGGTACCGCCATCGCCGTCCGTTTCCATCACTCAAGGCGCCAGCTGTAGCAGGGGTAGTAAACAGTCAACCGAATTATTGCTCTCGCCTGGAATTATTGGCGGAAATAGTAACGATGCTACCAATAGCAGTTTCAACTCAGCCGATTATGATCCAGACGCAGGCGTTTCCAATGATGGTCAAGATCGAGCGGATAAGAGCGGTGGTAAGTCTTCATCGAAGCCAGATATTTTTACACTGATACTTAACGAGAAGAAAAGTTCTTTGATGCGCGATCCGGAGGTGATTAAGTTTTTGAGAGAAATGATGGAGAAACGGAATAAATGATGGTTGACCTATAGCATGCGTAAATGTTTATTCGTAGTTTTATACACGCGTCCTGAGTACAAAAAAATGCAGTTCTTAATTCAGAAAGATTGTACATTAAGTTCTGCAGATTTCTATAAGGCAATACGGACATATCGAGTCTTGTAGTGATCAGGGCTTGAAAAGGGGTCGCAAGTTGAATGTGAATGCGTACGTTTTCCGCATTTAAGTAACGCTTTTTGAACGATCATTTTCCTGTTTTTTGAATCCAGTCAATCTGCCGCTTGCGCTTTCGTAAATGAGTTTACCCGTAAATTGGTTGAATTTAGCTAAAACTTGATTAAAACTACTCAAAATGCCCTTAAAGTGTGTAAACTCAGATTTTGAGTAGTTTTTCGACCAAAAAATTGGTAGTAGGAACTTGAAAGTGTGTTATTTCTCACAGAGAATAATTCAATTATCGGCAGCAAGTAGCCAAAATTGGTTGAATTTTTTAGCCAAAATTTAAGTTTGTACACTTTAAGGGCATTTTGAGTACTTTCAACCTAGCATTAGCTAAATCCGACCTATTTACGGGTTATTTAAGAGTATACCGCTCAAAACGGAGGCGTTATGCATAGCGCTCGTATTCCACCACTAAACAGAGGGTAGAAAAAGATCGGTTGAAGCCCTGGTAATGTTTATGAAGCAATTTATGTACAGTTACCTTCTACTATTTTTTGATTGAAAAATCACCCAGAATCTGAGTTTGTTAAGGATATTTTGAGTAGTTTTAACCAAGTGTTAGCTCAATCGAATCTCTTTACATGGAAATTCGTTTAAAAGTGAGGTCTGCTGTTTAACGTTAGGTTTAACCCGAGGTTTAACCGCATAAATATGAACTCGAGGAGGAAATAAAGGACCACAGCAGATACGTAAGTTATTGAATGAATAAATGGTAGTAACCACTTGCTTTAGCAGAACGTCCGTTCGTAGCAATGGGCCTATCATAACGAAAAGAATTGTACATATTCAACTATTGGTAATTTTCACTAGTTCCTGTATGAAGGGCCAAAAGGGAATTGGTCGGTAAGCAACGTTACTTACACGCAGTAGCACCAAGGTTGTCCTGCACTCAGTGCACAGATTTTGATTACTTAACTGTAACACGTCAGCAAAGCAAAATTTTAAAATGTCAGGATGGCAGGACAGCCCTGATCGGGAATGCTGAGAATCGCCTTCCTTGAGGCTAGATCCAATGGGCCAATCGTTGAGTTAACCCTTTTAATGCAGAATTTCATATGCCATAGTTCTTCAAACTGTTGGTGAATCAAAAAGTTGGTTGCCCAGTACCATCAAACACCAAAAAGTCTTGATTGAACCTCATAAAAACGAAAGAAAAATCATCAGTATAATAATTATTACAATAAAAACTCGTGTGATGGTGATTTCACTTGCCTAAACTACATTTGTAAGATTGGCCAGCCGGTATCACACGACTGCGCCTAGTTCGGTTACTGTATTTCAAGGATCGGATATTACCGGGTATTGCCACGTGGAGGCGTTAGGTAGGAACTTGGAACGACCAGAGCTATATGTAACGCTTTGTTACGTTGCTTTCCCCATTTAGTAACCCATAGCAGATGCGTAAGTTATTATTCAAAAACCAAAGAAAGTCAGAACGGACGAATAAGAAAACCTCTTGATTTATGAGACTTGAAATCTTTGAAACCAATGAAATCCTATTTAATAATTACCGTGGTGCCCATGTATACACCTCATTTGCATTCTCGTGCACTCAAAATATTCTGCACATATTATCAATTTCCCACCCTTTCGTACGCGATGAATTATAACCGACGCCAGAATCGTCGCGGGGCAAATATCGTTTATTTTGTCAACTAAATCAATAGCTTACGTTGACAAGCATAATATATACTTATATCTTACATACTGCCAAGCAGATTCTTTCTGCGACGATTTCAAGCTATCAAAAAAGTGAGCAGCGCGTTTTGTTACCAAAGAAACGGGCAATAACTAATAGCAAATTTCCATATAAAATTCCATATGATTATCATGTGCCGCACCTAAACACAATCCTCCCAGAAATACAATTAAAAATTATACGCATATGAATCCACCTTTTCGCGTGCGTAATGGCGGCTAGTGGGTACACTTTTTGACAATGTTTATTTGCTTTCGGGGACTCCACTCACATATGCTTGAAAGTTCTACAACAACAATTAAGGCTGGAAATATTATCGTCAATTGCAAGGAAAATTGTACCATACAAAGTGCGATATCGCTCATAGAAGTGCTATTTTAGCTTAAATCGTTTCGGTATCTTCGGCGCACTTTTTCGTTATCTTCCAAGCAATACCGAAACGATTTAAGCTAAAATAGCACTTTTAGGAACGGTATCGCACTTTGGATGGAACAATTTTCCTTGCAATTGACAATAACTTGACGAGAATAAAGTTGCCAAAGGCATGCTAACGTTCTCCGAAAGTTGTACCCAGTAGCCGCCATTACGCACGCGAAAAGGTGGATAGTATTTGCAATTATACATATAAAAATTATACGCATATGAACAGTACACTGAAGTCGCTATTTACGCGGTTTTTTTACGCGAATATCGAAATTTATGCGGTTTTTCACGCGAATTTCGGAATTTACGCAGATGTGCTCAAAACGTCTATTTTTTCGCATAAACCTTTGCAAGGTGCCTAACCTCAACTCTGGTTTGACGTTTTTGCGTGTTTTGTATTGATTCCCTTTGTAATCTATTTTTTTTGCTATGTGGGTTTATTACTTGTAATTCGTACCACTGCGGAAACCGGAAATGCCAGACGAATCCACAGCAGAAAAATGATAGCAGTTCTGCACAACATATATTTTTGTCATTTTTGCAGTTTTTTGCTTCTGGGTGGGTCTTGAAAATAAGTAATCAAAACAAACCCCACAACACTGTCAAACCTGGAACGAAAAAAACGCACTGACATCTGCGTGCAATGCTTTGTAGTGTTGAAATCCACAAAGTCTTTTTTTATGCGAAATTTTGTTTTTTTGTGCGAATTTTGGAATTGACGCGGCTTTTTTACGCGAATCTCGGAATTAACGCGGTTTTTTCACGTGAATTTCGGAATCGACCTTTTCGCGTGCGTAATGGCGGTTAGTGGGTCAACTTTCGGAGAACGTTAGCGTGCCTTTGGCAACTTTATTCACGTCAAGTTGATATTTCCAGCCTTAATTCCAGCTGTAGTTTGACAGCCACACCACCAAGCACACCACCCCGCTGGGTTGGGGTTGAAGCTATTTGCAACATAGTGAATACGGCCCTGATCGCCCTGATTTGTTTTTCGGAAATAAATTTCGAACATCAGTTGTCTGTCATTGAAGATTGTCATTTTCGTCAAAATTTTATATTTACATTTTCTACCGTTCGTTGCTTGCCGTGATTTATAACTATTAGGTTTCCTTTCATATTTTCACTATCAAGTGTGATTTTTATTCATGTACAAAAGATTACCATCGATAATGAGCGATAGCGAGTTTCACCAGTAAGTTCCGTTAACGTTCGAGGGAACTGATTAGTTTTTTCAGAGATTGTTTATTGTGGAGTTCAAAAGTTCTGAAGATGAGTGATTCACAACTCGACACTGGTGAAACCGAACATTATGAACAAGAAAACTGCTCGGAAAGTATGCTGATTACAACCGATACGATTGAAGAGTTTTCGCAAGAAATTAGTACCAGTTTAGCCGATAAAAATGGGGTAGACGATGGTAGCAATCTGAAAAATGTTGAGGCGACATTGACCGGAGGTACTATAGCGAAGATTCAAGACGGGTTGCAAGTTGATGGAAGTGATGGATCGATGAGTAAGTCAAGTTCGTTCAGCAGTGCAAAGAGCAGAGAGCTTACCGAGTCCTGTACGAGCTTAGTCGAGGAGAGTTCCTCAGCAGTAAATCCAGCGCAACTGAGTGATGGTGGAACCGATCAAGAAGATTATTTGCATGATCCTAATTTTCTCAACAAGAAAAGGCATGTTTTCATTCTCAGCTCGGCAGGAAAACCAATCTATTCCATGCACGGAAATGAAGACAAATTGGCGACACTCTTTGGCGTCATGCAGGCACTGGTCAGCTTTGTGCAAAGTAGCAACGATTCGATCAAATCAATCCACGCGATGGGTGTGCGGTTTGTGTTCCTCGTAAAACCGCCCCTAATTTTGGTTGCCATTTCAAGGACGAGTCACAGTGTGCAACAAATACAGCTTCAGTTGACGTAAGTTTTATTATTTCAAATATTTAATTTTAATTGACTAGCTTAAACTTCCGATTACAGCGATGTTTATAATCAGATTTTATCAACACTAACACTGAATCAAATGCAGAAGACATTCGAGAAACGAAAGAACTTCGACTTGCGCCGACTATTAGCCGGCAGCGAACGGCTAATCGATCATTTGCTAGTCAACGACAAATGTGATCATAAGCTTGTATCTAACAATCCGTTCAGCTTCATGACTCATTCGGTTCGAATTTTGCCGCTACAGTCCAGTGTGCGGGAGACCATCGTCGGCGCTATACAAGCTAATTGCGCAAAAATCAAAAACCTGATATTTGCAGTATTAATAGCCAATAACAAGCTAATCGCCCTCGTTCGGATGAAGAAGTACTCCATTCATCCCGCTGATCTGAGGCTAATATTCAACTTGATCGAATGTTCGGAAAGTTTCAAATCGGCCGAAAGCTGGACGCCCATCTGCTTGCCGAAGTTTGATTCCAGCGGATACCTGCATGCACATGTGTCCTATCTCGCGGAAGACTGTCAAGCATGTCTGCTTTTACTGTCCATCGAAAGAGACGCATTTTTTGTTCTTTCGGAAGCTAAACGGAAAATCACAGAGGTTTGTATAGCAAAAACCAAGAGTTTGATGGTTTTCTAATTAAAATGGAATTATTTTAGAAATTACGCCGTTCCAACTGCTTGGAGGCCATCAACGATGCAATGAACAGTAAAGGCATCAAACTGCAGAACATTAGTATCCCAGAGATTCGCCATTTTATCTACAAGAGCAAGTCAAACGCGCAATTGCTTTGTTCCGAGTTGACCATTCCGTACTCTAGCATCGGACAGTTTAAAAGGCTGGAAGGAATGTACTTCGAGCTACACCATCAGATACATAACTCTAGCCGGCCGGTGAAGTTGATTTATCGAATGCAGAAAAAGGAAATACTTCTGGCATGGGTATTTTTAAATTGCCAACAAACTGACTATTATCTACTAACTTTCTTCCTCAACAGGTGACCCAAGCCTACGAACTATTTGCAGCCTTCGAACCGACTGTGCATCGAAATGAAGTTATTAATTTGGTTAATAAGCTGCTAAAGTGGATTAGGAAGGAAGAAAACAACCTATTTATTTTGTCGGCTCCTACTTTCTAGGATTTGGGGTCCTTTTTCCCTTCATTTCCTCTATTGTCGTTCGCCGTGCAGTCCAGTTCTGGTGCCAGCGAAACCATGATGGGTTAAAGAAGGAAAAAAGGGTTACCCTTTCCATGTTTGGAGAATTTAAACTAATCGAGCACGAGAAGCTTCAGCAGAAAATGGTTTTCTTATAGCACGTTTTCTTTCGTGTCGGCGTTTTCATTTTCGTGTTTCTCTTCACTAATAGATTAAGAGTAAAAGTAAAAAAAATAGTGAGAATAATGAAAGTATGTGCACGATTAAATCTGCTGACAGCTTCTAGGTCGTTTTGTTTATCAAAAACGATAAAGGGCCAAAAGAAAAACGTGTTCGCAAATCGACTGCTGACCGAAGTGCTGTATATTCGATTGTTAACATGTTAGTGAAAATCGCTTAAAGCGTACTCTGTGAAAAATCCTGGTAGTGTACATAGATGTTATATTGTAAACTATTTTTTTCTTGATAATCATTGAACAACAGAAAGTGTTACTGAACAACACAGTTTAAATAAAAACAGAGACTATACAGAATACATCTGATTTTTGTCCGTTTAACCACCGTTATGATAAATGTTCAGATTTTGGTTTGCAAAGATTGGATGCCTTTATTCTGGATTGATTGGATTTTCAATTGAAAGACGATGGTATTTTTATTACACTTACAAAATTATATCATATAGTTGTAACACAGACAAATAGACATAACTCTGAAGAAAAACCCGCGTATATTTTGCCTGTATATCAGCACCATCAATGATCCGCGCTCCCAAATATTTACCCTTATTCTGCGAGTCACATGACTCAATACGACAATTGTCACTCGCCGTGACTCGCCACGGCGAGTCGAGTCACCTAAGTGACAATCGTGTCACCTAGGTAAGAAACCCTTGTCACCTAAGTGACAAGGCGAGTCACCTAGGTGACAATTGTCACCTGATTCGCGGTGACTGCAACATAGTCACGTCACTCGCCTCGCAGAATAAGGGTAATTGAGTTATCAATAGGAGTATCTCTCGGACAAGCAAATATTTTATAGCTAGCCTTCCCCTCCATGAGTTAAAATGCGTTCGCCTCTTCGACGAATACGGAGACATTCCCAATCAATGTTAAATTTGTAATGATTATTATAGTGTGCGAAGAATAAGACTGAGTGTTATGTCCGTTTGTCTGTGGTTGGTGAACGTTTGGATAATATATATACGTAGCATTATTGCTTTACGTACCTGCTGGTATAAAATAGATCCCACAGAAGCTTTTAGCCTCTTATCTACCAATTCTTATCCCTACCTTCTCGTGTTACCAGACGGAATACTATAGTCACAGACAAACAGACATAACTCTTGGAATAAAAATCAACAAAAATTATCGTACGTACCTCACATTTAGCCTGAACACTAACACCATCTATGACCGACGTTCCCAAATATCAAATAGCAACATGGGTATTCCTCGAAGTAGTAAGTATTTTTTATGGGGAATTCCCCTTCTTGTGTCAAAAAGCGCCACTTTGACCAAAACGGAGACATTCCCAACTAAGGCCAAATTTGTAATGACGATTTAATCGGTACGAAGAATGAAAAACGAGTGTTATGTCTGTTTGTCTGTGCTATAGTGCAACCTTAGCGGAGATCGTAGAAACTAATAACGAATTGTTTATTCAAACCGGGTTGGAACTGGATGATTTTTTTGTGTTCATTTGCTCCTATCTGACAGATAAAATTTATCCGGTTCCAACCCAGATTGAATAAACAAATTCGCTATGAGGTCGTATACCGAATGGAAAGGATGCACTGATGCGAAAGCTGTGTAGCAATGATGACTAGCCGTGTCAGCCTTGAGCGTCTGTTCCCAAGCCAGGGGCGGCTTTCGATGGTTTGATCAAGTGAGTGGTTGTACTCCAGGTTAGGAGCGGCTTTTTTCCCGTATTGGAAGCATACTATCACGACCATTAGCAAAGCAAAGCACAGCCTAGGTGCTACACTCCGTTATCTAAACTTGACCTTCTGTTTTTATCAGATCCCTGTCACGACAGTTGCCAACTGAAGCCGCTTCCGATAGTGGTGGTAATAGAGGTAGACAACAAACTTTTAAACAAAATTTATACGAGATAACGCATGTATTTAATGCTGCGCAGTATGACGAATGCAGCGTGTTCTTCCCCTCTTTCGTTTATCGTAAAAAATAAAACTATCAAAAGTCAGAATTTTTCCTTTCTTACGTTGCCGATAACAAACAAAACGAACATGTTTCATTATCTACATCCCACATGCAACAAATTTTCTGAAGCATAAAACCGCATATGATTGCGTAATTCTTACAGCTGCTGTCAAATTTGACGTAAAATCGAGCCAGCAAGCCTGGCTCAAACGGCTTCAAGAAAAATGTATGAGAATGACGTTCGTGCCATGGATGTGGTTTTTATACAATGTACTCTCGCAGCCAACTGTTACAGTACAGGACAATTGCAGGCCAGTTGTTACGATCCTATTGACTCTAACAGTCTCTCCTTGCCCGGATTCGAACATACGACGACTGGCTTATTAGGCCAGCGCCATACCTCGAAGCCAACTGGGAGGCATCACGACCATTATTCTTAACTATTTTGGTGAGGAGCGGCTTATGACAGCGTGTAATCCGAAGCGGACAGTTGAATTAAGTAACGTGGCGGTTCGGCACTAGAGTTGAGAAGGTACCCAAGTAACAATGGTAGCTGAATTGCAAGAGCAATGGCTGTTTACGGGTTGGTTTAAGGCGATCAGAGCTGCATAAAGTAAGCACTTAAATGGTGTTTAAATAAGCGATGTTTAAGCTACTTTAAGTGTTTTAAACCAGTTCTCTTCCAAAAGCTGATAAACTAGCTTAATAGCGGATTTTTCCACTAAAAAATCTGCTTCTAAACAGCCATAAACATCAAACCGTTTTACGGTTGCTTAAAGAGGTGCTAAAGTGTAGAGTGGAAGCTTTCATTAGACTCACAGCTTTCAAACTACTTTAAGGCTGCTTAAGGGTGTTAAAGTGGCTTTACAAACTTCCACCAAGTTTTCTTTCGGCTCACAGCATCCATACTGTCATAGCATAGAATTTCGCAATTCGGCTGACAGCAAAAGTTTGTCAGTTATCGACATTATCGACTGCTTCACGCTAGGCGGGCTAGGCTTCAGGTGTAAAGATATTCTCACTGTCTGTTATGCAGATGCAAATGGGGCGGATCACACGGTGAGTGCTTATGGATCAAAAGATGGCGGGTTCAATTCCCGGAAAAAAGACATGCATTTTTAATTAGCTAGCTTACTTGTACGAATTAAAGTTATTCGAAACTAAAAATATCGCGTTGACGGCGAAATAAAAATGATGCGTTCCATTTTTTTAAATTTAAAAATAGATATTTTTTGGCTGCATAAAGGTTGATGAAGCGTTGATTAAGCGACTGGAAAAGTAGATTGCAAAACTATTTCTCGTTCTAAAAATAGAATTGACAGCATTGCGCAAATTGGCTTATATTAGGGAAATGTCAAAAATGCTGTTCAAACACATATTACGAACATGTCCGCCATTATGGCTCGTAAAAAGCTAGCTAGCCAAAATTCGATAACCAGACCAAGAGATTGTCCAGTTACCCAAATTTTTACTTAAGCTAGGCAAATTTCGCGGTTTCGTGATATTTTTGCGGAAGAGTGTACATCTTTGCATTAGTCACGTTTTGAAGTGTTTCTGAAGGGATTTTCTATTTGTTTACGTCTTGTTGGCATGCGTCGATCGCGTCGATGTGTCCATCCAAGTTGACATTTCAAGCAGCAGCTGCAGGCAGGCTTGTGGGTGGTGTTTACGCTGCGTGTTTTGGGAGTTTCGGGCGTTCTGTGCTAAATTCTCGCTAGTAGATAGGTTTATCGGTGAAAAGAGTTAATTTATAACACAACAAAAAGTAATTACTCCTAATTAAATCTATTCCTCTGTGGATACAGTACTTCAATTTCGAATTAGTCAAAATCACATGCAAAATGTTGCTCACCGAATATGTTCAATTGATTTTGCTGCTTGGCTCAGGATTCGTATTTTTTCTGCTGATTGTGGTAAGTGTCGCGTGCTAATATAATACACCTATGCTGAATAGCCATGGCTAAACCAAAAATTTCATCGTGTAAATTGTATTCTAAAGTCTTACCCGGCCCACGAGCTGTGTCGATATTTTAAACCCTTTCAATACCAGCTGTTTTCAATAATGGATTTATATATTTACAGATCGGCATAATTTTAAAAGTAACAACTACGCCTTTTCCAAAAATTATTCGCCATAAAAAAGAGGAATACTTTGAAAATCCTACCACCGGTGAAAAGCACAAATTTGCCTCGCTGGAAGACGAGCCCACGATTCAGCTTAGTGTAATAATTCCAGCGTTTGATGAAGAAAAGCGACGTACGTATATTAAATACGAAATTTTTATATTGATCTATTTGTTCATATCAATCAACTTTTACTTCCAGTGCCTATCATGCTGGATGAATGTCTTGAATATTTGGAAGCAAAACAAAAATCTGATAAGAATTTCAGTTACGAGTTGATTATCGTAAGTGACGGCAGTCGAGACAATACAGTAGAAGTAGCACAGAAATATTCCGTCAAATATGGCACAGACAAGGTACGAGTATTGGCTCTTGTAGTAAACCGTGGCAAGGGAGGAGCGGTCCGGTTGGGAATGCTAAGCGCCCGGGGCAAGTACCTACTATTTGCGGATGCCGATGGTGCCACCAAATTCACCGATTATGAAAAACTGGAACAGAGCATGAAACAGCTGTGTGGAGGTAGTCCGAACAATGATGCTATCGCTATAGGATCTCGTGCCCATTTGGAAAAGGAAGCAACAGCAAAGCGGACGCTTTTTCGAACTATACTAATGCACGGTTTTCACTTTCTGGTTTGGGCTTTTGCGGTCAAAAAGATTCGGGACACTCAGTGTGGTTTTAAGCTGTTGACTCGATCTACGGCGCGAAAAATCTTCACCGTAATGCACGTCGAACGGTGGGCCTTTGATGTGGAACTTTTGTTCATAGCACAAGCCTATGGAATTCCGGTTGATGAAATCGCTGTAAACTGGACCGAAATCGAGGGTTCAAAACTAACACCCTTCTGGTCGTCGCTGCAGATGGGAAGAGATCTGATCTTTATTTGGTTCCGATATGCGATAGGTGCATGGCAGTTGAAAAAGGAACACATTCATTAATCGGTTGAAATAAGTTAGGACTTTATTTTATTTTATAGGTTTTTTAAAAGTTAAGTAATGATCTTGGCTGTATAGCATTTATACGAAAATAAACTATTATCAACTACGTAGGTATATGTACTATTTTTACCAGCATTTGAAAAAGAACAAAATTGAATGCCCTATTAGATGTTTGTACGACAAAGTTTAGTTAAAATTTTTATCAAAGTTCATTAAACATATTGTTTCATGAACTGAAACATTAAATTTTGCGCGATTCGGATTGCATCACGGTGGACCACTGGGAATTCGGGGAATTCAACGGTCATTCCTCGATATTTCGACCGTCAGCACCATTCACAGAAAGTGTAAACAAAATTGAACGCCAGCAAAATTGTTTGCAGCGTGCGACAAAACGAGATGCAGAGCATCCTTGAACGGTGCATGTTAAAGCAGGATCGAAGATCCGAAAAGTTGCCGTCGTTGTCAGTGTCACACTGCTCGAGCTGTCAAAAGTCAACAAAAATTTAATCGCTGTTTTTGATTCGACAAGCTCCTCCGCTGTTAGCTCCGCGAGTGAATAGTAAATAACAAGTTTTTGATTAGTTGACGAATTTTGAGGAGATTATCCAAAAGTTATAGTCTATTGGCATCGATTTTCCTACTAATTGTGCGGTACGTTGTTAGAAGTGAGGTAGTGATTGTCGAGCAGTTAGTTAAAGGGGTTACAAATTTGTGTTGTTTTTTATAAATGCAATCACCGGAGGAAGAAAAAGAAGTTTGATTCGCGGAACTGCCCAAGCGAAAAGTAATGAACAAAAAAACAACCAGTGATTGTTCCTGTTACAAATATTGCTATTAGTGTAGCGTTTCTTGTGTGCAAAAGTTTTCGCTGCCAAGCTCGTTCAAAGAATGGCACAGTGACCAATAGTGGCAATCCAAAGTGTAGAAGGCGGCAATAGAGAAAGTGCAGATTTGTTATTTCGCAGATCTAAACATTTTAACTAATCAAGGCTGGTACTTAAATTCTTGCAAGTTTTCTACGGAACAAAACGATGCTGTAAGCTGCCTGCAGCTGATTTCCTTTTTTTTTGTTTTCAATTCATAAACAGCAGTTTTGCGTCACCAATACCTCTATTTGTTCAGGTTGTAAATTTCAAAAAATGAATTTTATTCCACACTTGATTCTCTTGTATAACGTTGTTACCTCTATACGTGATCACAAAGCTGTTCTGTTGGTGAATGATTTTCTTTGCCTGCTATAATCGCCAACACTACACGGTTGATGGAGAAGTCTGGAATCGCAAACATTTCCGGCACAAGTGTGCCGGACAGAGAGTGGCTTTGGTGCGATTGAGATGGTCGTTGCATATTGGAATATGTGTTTACCGGATGAAATAGTCCGATAGCGTTGAACTGGTCTCGGTTTGGTATTTTTAAATGATTTCAATACGTTCATTTTGCGCCGTAATTTTTGCGACGAACGGCAACATATTTTACTAGATATTGTTAAACGATACTACTAAGTCTTGTTCGATTATCCTCAGTTTTAAAGTTTACTCTTCTATCGGCAGTACTAATATGTTCGCAACTGCCAAATAAAATTTTGGAGACATTAGACATATTGCATTTTACCTCGTAGATTGAATCAATTTGACGAGCTCCCTAGGGAAGCTGTTCTCGTCCATGATTTTCCATAGCTTTTTCCAGTCAACGGTATCATATGCGGCTTTGATGTCAAGGAACGAATGGCGTGTAGGAATTTTGTATTTTTAGAGGATCTGCCGCAAATGTAAATATTTGACCCGTTGTTGACCGTCCGTCAACGAAACCGGTTTGATGAATTCCCATAAATCAGCAGGGCGGAAAATAATTTGGCACAACACTTTGTAGGCGGCATTAAGAACAATGATCGCACGATAGTCCAACTTGTCGCCCTTCTTGTAGATCCCCTATCTATCAGCATCTTTGGCTCGAGCAGCACGATCTAACGGGTGACAATTAAAATGTTGGATTTTTTCGAGGCCCCTAATACTCAACAAAACGAGCTCAGAAAGAAATGAGAGTATGTGTGTGTTAGCTCTATCTCTCCTCTTTTTGTCAATATTTTTTGTTTTCTTTATGCTTGCCCAGTTTTGCTTAAAATGGCGTTGAGACAAGAAGCATTTAGGGAGCGCGTTGTACACTTCTACGAACTGCTAGAGATATCTCGGCAAAAAGTATACGGTGGAATATTTAAGAAGAATATTTAAAAAGTTAAAAAGCGAATATATTGCAGCTTCTACCATATCCTAAGATGCCCAACAACTATTCGCAAGCAAGGTAGTGGAAGACCAGTTAAAATTATGGACGCAGAAGGATATCGTTCTCTTTCTCGTGCCTTTAACAACAAGTCCTCTGGTTTGGCTCTCGATTAAGAAGTGCACCAGACGAATGTTTGAAGAAAATTTTGGTCCCGTGTCTACAAAAACATCATGCAGCTGGACAATACGTGTTTTGACCGGATAGAGCATCATCGCATTACAACCGTTAATGAATACCCATTCGATCCCATTTGTATCCAAAAGCCACAACCCGACAAATCGGTCTTAGTGCACCCAATCGAAGATTTCGTCGGGATTTTGAGTTCCTTGGTGTACAAAAATAACTGGAAAGCCACGAATTGCAAACAGTTGATTGATAGAATCAAGAGATGCATTCGCAAAGTTGACATGACGGCCGTACAACGCTCCTGTTCCGACATTAAACGGAAGCTTCGCCGAACAGCCGATTACGAACCGTTTTCAATTGTGCACTAATTTTTTTTCAACAATGGACAATGTATCTTTAATTTCGGTAACTCAGATCTGTTTCATTTATCTTTGTCTTTTTTTTTTGACAGCTTGAGAAAAAATTCCAGAATTTTAGCTGTCACCCGTTAGATGTAGATGTAATCCAAATTCTAATAATAAGCCGGTGCAGACAAGTGAACAGCTTTTTTGATCCCAGTTTAATAAACTCCGCCCTAATGCCATCTCTCCCAGCCGAATTATTGTTCTTTAGCTGCATGATGCCCACCATGACTTTGCCTTTCGTTGCGACTGGGACCGCTTCTCCGTTTGGTGCATTGTCGAAATTGTTTTCCCTGCTGCTATTGGGGAACCATAGCTGGGTGCCATTCAGGTCTTTATCGAAGTGCTGCTCTCTTTCGGTCACCTCGTGATCGTCCGTCGAAATACTGCTATTGTTATCCCGAGCCCGACACATTTTGATTCGCGGCACAAAGCTTTTGCGGGATGCGATCAGTTTCTGGTAAGACTTTCGCGTTTCCTGAGAACGATGCAACTCCACATCTCCTCTTCCATGCAGCGGTTTTTCACCCGGAAGATTAGGATTCGCTGCATCTTCTGTCTGTGTCTTTCCACGTTCTGACGTGTGGCACTGCACATCTTGGCCTCCCGCTCAGCGTTCTTCGCATCCGTCAACGCAGTCGCCCCGCTTATTTCGTGCTATGTACCCGATAGAGCTCTCCGCTACATTACTTATGTCTGTTATGAAGGTGTTCCCAAAGTTCTCGAGAGGGGTTTCGTCCAGTTCGTCCTCTTCCGACAGCACAGCTTCGAGTACATGCGCCTAGTTAACGGTGACGTCTTGCTGCTTCAGTCGCGCAAGTTTTAAAAGAGGCCGGCATCGGTACCGAATGTTGTTCACAACGGAGGGTTTTGCGCGCATCTCAACCATCAGTAGGTAGTGAGCATTTGCCCTTCGATCGAATCTGACGTCAATAATGTCCGAGAAGTGCCGACAGTCGATCAAAACGTGGTCGATCTGTGATTCTGCTTGATTTGGTGACCTCCAGGTGTGCTTGTGTAGGAGTCTGTGCTGGAAGAAGGTACTACGTACGACCGTGTTCCTGGAGGTTGCAAAGTCGTTAAGCCTTAGGTACCTTCCACTGGTCCGCGGGTGTACGCTGAACCTTTCAATAACCGGTTTGTATTCCTCCTTCTAGTCGAACTGCACGTAGAATTCCTACTTGTCGTCATCGCGTCGGTATTTTTAACATGAAGGCTATGCTTATTGATGGTGCTTATGTTGAAGTACCGGCCCTTGACGACGCCACCAACCTTCTGTCTTACCGGAAGACCAGTGAAGCTCAAAAGAGGCCTCCTTCCGTATCAGCTTACGACCTTGCTTTTCACCGTGGTTGGTTACCCGGTCTTCACCAAAGTTGTTTGTATTCCGGTTGGTACCACGAGGAGGTGGGGATAGAAATTGCTGTATAAGATACTGTGGACCATTGTAGGGTCCGAAGTCTACGCAGTGACTAGTTCGACGAGGAATGTCAGCTGACTTGAGATGAGAAGTATGCAACACCGTCATTTATCCTGCAGCATGTATGTCCCCTATCGAAACGTGATGCGGTATGAATAGATACGAAGACAGCAAAGGTGTTTCTTCCAGGATAAGAGGGCAACCTACAAGAAATGAAGTACGGGGAAATGTAACAGCTCTACTCTCAACGAGATCATCAACCTCAACGTTTTTCGCGTAATTCTCGAGATTGTCGAAAATTTCATCTAAAAACTCGGTAGTTGCTGGGCCTGACGATATTCTCTCTTGCGTCCTGAGAAAGTGTTCTACTGTTCACGCGAGACCTCTTTCATTTTTGTTTGATGTTTCAATCCAGTAGTGTAAGGGTCAGCTATGTTCTCCGCATACAAGAAGGGTGACGTTGAAAATCATAGAGACATTTCATTATCACTATGCTCCAGCTCTAAGGTCGTATGATAATCGTGAACGACGCTTTGTTCACTAGCTCTTGACAGTACATCTTTGTCTACGTAACATGAACGAAGCAGTGCATATTAATGCAGTATACACGGATCTGAAAGCAGCGATCGATTGGGTTGATCACGGTATCTTCCTTGCACAGCCTAAGAAACTAAAAGTTTTCTCTTCGTTCTCTAGGTGGCTCCTAACACACCCTAGGTTGAGGCTGATGGCCGGATTTGAGTTTTCCGACGCAAGTTGCAACATCTCTGGTGTGCCACAGAGCAGCAAACTTCGATCGTTGGTTTTTCTAGTTCTTGTAAACGAAATATCATTTCTCCTGTCACCTGACTGTCGGTCTTTTTATGCTAACGATGTATAAATCTTTAGGGTAATTAGAACGGACTCCAACTGTGTTGAACTGCGATGCCTACCGTGGAAGCACCAAATTTGACGCGGTTAAGAAATTTTAATTTTAAACATTAATTACAAAATGACGGTTTTATCAATAAAGTCAACGTTTTGCACAGTAATAGATAGACTAGCAAATAATATGTAAAAAACACCAAACAGTAAATATGCATTGAATTCTTTATATTTTGTCAAGTTTCTGTGAGACGCTCGGGGTTCCTAAATTGACACATGAATTTTGCAACGTGCCTTATTTGACGCGAAATGTTCCTTATTTGACGCACTTGAAAAATTAGTATATTTTAACAAAAATGACGATGTATTCTGTATTGTAGATAACTGCGCATTATTTGAAATAGTTATACAACTGCTTCTTCTTCAGCAGCATAGAGCCGGGGCGGCTCGTGCTGTTTAAAGCACTCGTCTCCATTCAATTCGGTCTTGGGCCACTCGTCGCCAATATCCTAGTTGTCTCAGAAGTCGCAAATCGCTTTCGACCTGGTCGAGCCATTGTGCACGTTGGGTCCCCCTGTTCCTGGTGCCGGTGGGGTTGTTGAAGAGGACTATTTTCGTCGCACTGTCGTCCGGCATCCTTAAGACGTGTCCGGCACACCGTAGCCTGCTAACTTTCGCTAGATGTACAATGGGAGTCTCCCCAAGCAGTGCCTGTAGCTCGTGATTCATGCGCCTCTGCCACTCTCCGCTTTCAGTTTGTATTCCGCCAAATATCGTCCGCAGCACTTTCCGCTCAAACACGGCAAGGGCGCGTATGTCCTCCGTAAGCAGCGTCATAGCTTCAAGTCCATAAAGAACTACCGGTCTAATAATGGTTTTGTACATTGTTAGCTTCGTGCGGCGGCGTATACTTTCTGATCGTAGCGTTTTACGAAGGGCAAAGTAGGCCCGATTTCCCGCTTGGATGCGCCGCTGGATCTCCTTACTAGTGTTGTTGTCCGCGGTCACCAGCGATCCCAAATACACGAACTCCTCTACCACTTCTAGTTCGTCGCCGGCTACGGTTACCGTCCGTGGGAGGCGCGCGCTTGTTGCCTTTGAGCCCTTCCTTTCATGTATTTGGTCTTCGACGTATTTATTTTTAGCCCAATTCTCCTAGACTCCGCTTTCAGCCTGGCGTAGATTGCCTCCGCCGTCGCAAAGTTCCTGGCTATGATATCGAAGTCATTTGCAAAGCCTAGAAGTTGGCTACTCTTGGTAAAAATCGTGCCTCTCGTTTCGATGCCCGCTCATCGGATCACCCCCTCAAGAGCGATGTTGAACAGCATGCAAGATAGACCGTCACCTTGTCTCGACCCTCGCCGCGTCTCCAAGGGACCGCGTCTCGAGAGTGTCCCAGAGATGCGTACGAAACACATCACTCAATCCAATGTAGCTCTGATCAGTCGCGTCAGTTTGTCCGGAAAACCTTATTCGTGCATTATCTGCCATAGCTTGTCTCGATCGACTGTATCGTGTGCTGCTTTGAAATCAATAAAGATGTGATGCGTGGGCACGTTGTACTCCCGACATTTCTGCAAGATCTGTCGGATAGTAAAAATTTGGTCCGTAGTTGCGCGAACCCCCATGAAACCCGCCTGATAATCCCCTACGAAACCTTGTGCTATCGGTGACAGCCGGCGTAACAGGATCTGGGAGAGTACCTTGCAGGCAGCGTTTACCACCGTAATACCACGATAGCAGCAGTCTAGCCGATCACCCTTTTTGTAGATGGGACAAACCACTCCTTCCATCCATTCCTCCGGTAGCTTTTCCTCCTTCCAAATCCTCGAAATAGCCCAGTGTAGAGCCTTTACTAGCGTTTCTCCGCCATGTTTATAAAGCTTTGCCGGTAGGCGGTCCTTCCCAGCGGCTTTATTGGTCTTCAGCAGCCCGATTTCTCGTTTGACTTCTTGGAGATCAACTGATAGGATATTACTATCTTCCATGGGCGCTCCTAGGTTAATTTCCGTTCCGCCTCCTTCTGTGACTTCGCCATTGAGGTGTTCATCGAAGAACTGCTTCCACCTGTTGACCACCTCGCGCTCGTTTGTAATTAGATTCCCTCCCTCGTCCCTACACATGTCAGGTTTCGGTGTGTAGCCCTTCCGAGTTTTGTTCACCTTCTCATAAAACTTGCGCGTGTCATTAGCTCGGAATGTTGCTCTAATTCTTTACGATCTCCTTTTGGCGCTTTTTTCTCCTCAGGATCGTGGTCAACTGGTTCCTAGCTCGTCGATATTTGGCCAGGTTCTCTCTAGTGGCAATACTTAGATAATTTTTCCAAGCATTTTTTCTCTCCTCCACCGCTGTTAGCATTCCCCATCAAACCAATCATTTTGTGTACGACGAGGCTCAATAACTAGTGCCTCTCCGATGGCCGAGCGTATTGTGCCCCAACCGTCTTCGAGGTTTGAAGCACCCAACTCCTCGGAAGAAGGCAGTGCCTCATTCGGTACTCGCGCGTAGTTTTCGGCAGCTTGTGGGTTATCTAGCTGCCGAATGTTCAGCCGAGGAGGGCGGCTTTGAAGTGTCGGTGCCCTCCGCACCGCGACAGGAGCGTACGTTCGTGATGTTAGAGAAAAACCGGCCCTCTATGAGAACGTGGTCAATTTGGTTCATTGTGATCTCCAGGTGGCTTTGTGGATATCCTTGCGCGGGAAAAAGGTGCTTCGGATCACCAGGCCTCGGGAAGCTGCTAAGTTTTTACATCGCTGGTTGTTATCGTTTGTGTCGATGTGCAGGCTATGGGGTCCTACCACCGGTCTATACATTTCTTCCCTACCGACCTGGGCTGTAATACGTTGCCTCCAGCCTCGCGTAGGACGCTTCTTTCTCATCGTCGGGTCTACCTTCATGCGGGCAGTGCACGTTAATGATGCTATAATTGAAGAAACGACCCTTTATCCTCAATACACACATTCTCTCGTTGACCGCCTTCCAATCTATCACGCAATCCTGCATTCCGCCCAACACTACAAAGCCCGTTCCCAGTTCGTTGGTAGCGCCACCGCTTTGGTAAAACTGGGCCTTTCCGCCACTGATCTTCCATACCTTCTCTCCTTTGCGACAGATTTCCTGCAGAGCTACGATGCCGAGTTTGCGATGTTCAAGCTTTTCAATCAGCACCCGCTCGCAACCTGCGAAATTTAGCGATCTGCAGTTCCAAGTACCGAGTCTCCATTTGTCGTCCTTGTTCCGACGCCTAGGTCGATGCCGAATATTCCGCTCCGAATATGCTTGAATGTTGTTAGTTTTAATTTAATTTAAGTATGTAGCCGTACTGGGGCAACACTACCGAGTCTCGCGATAGGGCTGCCATCTTATAGTGCCGAGACTCACTATAACTCCTTCCCGGTTAGTATACGACCTTAGTTTCCACCGGGGTTGGTTACCAGATCTCCGCTAAGGTTGCTCGTATTCCGGCTGGTACCACGAGGAGGTCGGGATCGAAGTTGCTGGATAAGAGGCTAACGACCACTATGGGGTCTATATTCCGCATTATCCAGTCGTTTACCAGCCAAAAGTTACTTATGCATCATTTTTTTCTAGGTGCTATAATTTTGGAAATACTGAAATATCTCTCTGTCTCGGTCGCTAGCGTGCAACTTTGTGGGAAGTTATGAAACCGACGTTGTGGACGGACGATGCCAAACGGGCCAATTCTGTGTGTTGCTACTGATCTTCCAAAAGTGTCATGAATTATACCATGTCTCTACGGTCCACCTATCAATCGATTTCAAGAATGTTAGTAAGAATGAATAAATAGTAACGACCGTGGAGAGTTATGGAAAATGTTGGACGAGACCGGCTTTCTTGGAAAGCTGACAACACCTTGATGAATGGTGATAGCGCTGTGTGCGGATGTCGGGCTCCTCTAAAACACGGACGTTCCAGGCGATTGGTAAGCAGCACGCCAAGCATTAATACGAGCACGAAACTTGCAAATACTGGTCGTATTCAGGACCAATGCAATGAATGTTGAGAACGGTGTATGGAGGAAAACAATGCACCACCAACTGTGGTAATTCTGTGGATGGATACAACAAATGGGACATGTTGCGAGAATGTCGGACAACAACCGCGGGAAAATAGTGTTCGCATCGAATTCGTTCGGTACCCGCAGACCATGTACTGGGTGGTTAGAATAAATCGAGCAATACCTAGAAAGTGAGAACGGACGTCCATGGCCTGAGTATCTTGGCGTAGTATTGCAACGCAGTGCCAACAAACATTGTACCAGGATAAATTAAAAAAAAATGTCCCTCTGTATTTCTAGATTTAAATGGATGATTTTCAAAACTCAGACTTCAATCTAGAGAGAAGATTTTTCCATTTCAAGGAGCGGCGTTCATTTGACCGCCAGCAGTTAATTCAAATTGCTTATTTTATTCATACTGGTGACAATACAGTCTGATATCCAAATAGCAGTACGCTGTCCATAAACCGGATGAAAAAATTAAAACGTTAATTAAAGATTGTGACTTTGCCTTGGTTATCTTTGTTAACTTGCTTTAGCCGGTCACACATTTTATTCTTCCAAAGATATGATACTGTTATCAAGAGAGAGAAAAAACGCAACATTATGATTGATTATTGCTAAATTATGCACAATCCTTTCCTATTGAGATACCGCTGTTTAACGATTTGCTTTTATAAAATTCTAATATGCCGAGACTGACTTTACCCGTTCGCGCGAAGCTGATTATGGTTCACTCACTGGTTGGCGACGGCGGCAACTTTTCGCACTTTTCTCCGCTTCCAGAAAAGGAGGGAACAAGTTTTTCGTTCGCCGGTCTCTTCTGATAGGTTATACCGAACGAACGACAAAGTCACCCGTCCAAAGGCTGGAACTTAACCGCAGCCGTTTCTGTGCAAATGATGCCTATAAGCATCTCCTCGCAAAGAAGGAAGACTGTATGCAAATGAACGCGGTATTTAAAAATGAGCAATAGATTCCAATTTGCCGCCCGAGGCGGCTTTGTGCGCTTGGCTGCACTTAACTGCTGCGAGCTGGGCAGGATATGCAAGTGAGAATAAAAAAAAATCGGCGACACTTAAATTCAAATTCTTTATATTTCTTTTTTCATTTTGGATTGGATATAATTTACTTTGTACCGTTTCTTCTCTTCTATCTCTGTATAGTTTGCGATTCCAGACTTCCACTGAGACTGTGTAACTCCTTTCGAAAGAATGTAGGTGGCATTTGCTAGAACTTCGGTTGTTGGCTAAGCTTGCTTGCTTTAGCATTGTTTTCTTTTTCTGTCTTCAAAATATTCAAGCTAAAGTAGTTCGGTGACTATTCATCTTATTGTTATTATCCTCTTTAAATAAGTAGTTTTGGGTGAATTTGTTTATAATCGATTGATTACAGCACTGTATTTCGGTATGCACTTCTTAGCTGTTCTCTACTTCAAAAAACGAAATACTTTTGATGAGCTCCAAAATGATTCACTTGTGTTTGAAAACTTATTAAACCTTTTCTTTCTAGATCATTTTTTAGAAGATTCTCGTGAAATTCTTTTTATTTGCAGTATCCTGAACGTTTAAGAAATGTGATCGTTTAAACTATAACCTCGTAGCTTAAAAAACAATGTAGAAGCTACGTTAAAAAAGAAATCACATAGTGGCCATAGAGCTAAGTCAAGTTAAGAGAAATCGAAAAGAGTATAATATAATTAGGCTTATCAATATTACCTCGTACACACAAGTTCCACACCAAAAAGTTCATAATCAAACAAAAAAAATGAACGAACGTCGCAGTGATTTCGTGATAAAGGGTGGCTACATGGTCAAGCGCTCGCAGAACAAGAAGCGCTTCACCCCGGTTAACTATAAAACGCGCTGGTTCGAGCTGACCCGTCTGTATCTGTCCTATTACGATATCGGCAATCTGGAGGTAAGTGACCAACGGCAGATAGCATTTTTTGTTTTCCATCAAAGATTACACATTGAACACGACATGCGACAAAATCAACTACTTCAACTGCAACTATACGGTTGTGTCATCAAGGAATTGTTCCGATTTAACAACTACCTATCACTCCATCCGTCATCGGCTGCTTACTAAAACTCAGTCAACCAAAGCTTTTAATTGGAAATTCATCGTGCGGTTGAATCAATGCAAATTCATACGTTTGTCATGTTTGTCTTAAAATTTCATGTAACATTCCATCGCAAAAAATACTTAGATATTAAAGCAGCGAATCGTACGCTTTAAACTGAATTATATAGTTTCTATTTGTCAGTCAGTGATGAATATGATATGTTTCCACATAGAATCACGTTTGCCGCGGCACTTAATTTTATCCAGAGAAAACAATCAATCATTTCAATCTTTAGTCTTCTGGGCTTCTTTCTGTCTTTCAAAGTTCGTTTCACAATGCAGGCAGCTAAGCGCGAACAATGACAACGAGTAAGTTGATGCCAAAACGAAGATTGTATTATACATTTTAGTTTGTGAAATTAATCTCAATGTACTTGATCATTATTTCAATTTTCGAACATATTTCAATGTCCTGTACCTATTTATACTTCAAGTTTTGCATTGCATTTTTCCGAGACTTCATCACTTTCAGGTTCAAAAAAATACCAACACTAACACCTTTTAAGAGTATCCTCTAAAAACTTCTATCAACTAAGTATATGTTAGCAGTTCACCCTACTCATTTTTCTCCCTGTTTGTTTTTCACACTAAACCACTCCCAACTGCTGCTAGGAATATCGCGAGGGCTCGTGCCAAATTAAATTAAATAACTTTTTTCTCGCCCATACTTCCTCTTTATTCAAATCGATGTTCCCCTTATCCTAAACCATTAAAATATGAGGGATATGTAGAAGCCCTACCATTCAACTAGTTCGGTGGAGAGAAGCAACAGCCGTGGAATATACCTTTCACACACGCACTGAATTTTAAAATCCGGCATGATTCATTCGTAACACATCAATATGTGGACCCTGACTGAATCATCAAACTTTCTTTGTGGCAATGAATGGTTGCGTGCGAACCAGCCTGGTCAACAATCTTTCGAATCTCTTGCCCAAAAGGCCATAAATTAAAACGTCCCAATCAACACATGGACATCAACCTGACGTAAGTTCAATTACTGTTTTTCCATTCAATTTATCACCTAACCACAAAGTACCGTCTCCGCCATTCCCGCTCCCCGACAAAAACGTATTTAAATTGAAATTCCTCAAGTACTTAAATCGTAACAGCACAAGTATTAAGATGGTAAGCCTAGCACCTCCCTCTGAAGAAGCTCTCGATGCTCGACGCGATAGTCAAACATCGAACAACCTCAAAGAACCCGAGATTGGCAAATATTTTGCTTTCGTTTTGTCCTCTCTCCTCTGTTATACCTGGTATACCTATTCATCGTGATTGTTGGTGCACTGCCCTGAAAACCGCAAAGTCTCCATAAAACAACCGAGCGGCGCGGCGCGAAAATGTACGCGCACAGCTTACCTTAGCATACAACTTATATTTTTTTTTCTTGGGAAGGGACCACCTACCGGACGCATCATTGCTGCTGCTGCTGGCAGGCGGTATTGTTCCAAGGAGACAATCCGACCAAGTCGTCAACCAAGATCGTTTCATATGCACGCCCTGAGCCGATTGTGGTCGTGCTGGTTTTTAGGCAAGGAAAGCGTTTGTCTCCCAGGACGACAGCAATCAAGTAATGCTGCCAAGGTGTCGTTTGGTTTGTTTGATTTAGCCGATCGGTGTGTGATTCATCAATCGGCATACAAGCCGCCAATTAGCGCATCTATAACTAACAGCACCACCGCGGTCGCTCGCTCGCTCCGCTGCTGTGCCCGTTTAGGAAGGATTTCTGGTTGATGGGTGGGCTCGATCGAACTAAGCAGGATGTTGCGGAATTAATATATCACAGCTTATGAGCATTCCGGATTGTGAGAAAATCTCCGGTGAAAGAATGCTGATTTGGGTATCACTCCATTCTGTTCTACTATTTTTATCACCATAAATTTTTCGGATCAGAACTTGGAATTTATTCAATAACGTGGAAATAAAAAGTATATAAAATATATTGTTTCGTATGTTTTGATTTCGATTGCCTCTTCAAAATTTATGCTTTCGATTATTAACAACACAGTTTGGCTTTCTCACCGAGAGCTTTAACCGCTTTAGAAAACCAGCGGCAAAATGTTAGATTGTAGGATTAATTTATTTCGCGAAAAGGTCACAGAGCTTTTGAGCTGTGTATAGATAGCCAATTCTTACGGGTAATATGATTGCAACAAGATTGCAAATTTTTCAATTTGAAAAATGATACAGTAACTACCCAGAGAATAGTATTCTTCCGCTTCATTTCATGATAGTAAATACCAGCACCCGCGCAAAATAAAACCGACATCAATGATACTTGTAGTTTATCTGCCATAGCTGTTCGCGCTCAACTGTATCGTATGCTGTCCTGAAATCCACGAAAATATGATGCTTGGGCACGTTGTACTCCCGACATTTCTGGAGGATTTTTCGAAGAGTAAAAATTTGACCCGTAGTAGCCCCCATAAAACCCGCCTAATACTGCCCTACGGATTCTCTCTCTATTGGGGAAAGACGACGTACAAAATCTGGTAGAGCACCTTGTAGACAGTGTTGACCAGTCGATCGCCCTTTTTGTAGATGTGACAAACCACACCTTATATCCTCCGGTAGTTTCTCCACTTAAGCCTGTGCGAGATTTCGTCTTTACCGTGTCGAACGAAACTGGGCGAAATTTACCACAACGTTAATTGTAGTTTACTGGTGATCTACCATAAGACGTAAGGTAAACTGCATACGATTCGGTAAACACGAAATTTCCCAAAATCTCACATAGCCTTATTTCCTCCTACCAAATTATTGAAATTCTTCAGTGAAGTGCCGTTACTAGCGGTTCCCGGCCATTTCTGCCGGGAGATTGTTCTTTCCGGGGACTATTATTCTTCAACTGACCGATTTCTCGTAGAATCTTTTCAAGATCGGCAGCCGGCACGCTGTTATCCTTTGTAGGTACTTAGGTTAGGTTTCCGGTGATTATAATGAATCCAGTCTCGTTTAGAATGTTCTTGCTCACGGTATGCGATCGAATATTTCGGCGCCTTGCGCTGTGTTCTTGAATAGGTTTCTGGCTTGCAAGGTCTATTTACTTACTTACTTATCGAAGTGGAGCTATCGACTGTTTATGATTCCAAACTTTATGCTTTCGGCAGGACAGTCATACGGCAAAGCAAAACGACACTTATTTATTCTATGCCCGACGTTAAATACATCGAAACGTCGGGCATAGAATAAATAAGTGTCGTTTTGCTTTGCCGTATGACTGTCCTGCCCTACTTACTTACTTATGTGTCCATGTCCGCCGGTCCGGCAGAACAAAGGGATGAAATCAGAGATCTCCACTGCTGACGATTACCCGCCATGACTTTTACCTGTCGCCAGGACAGGTCCTCGTCTACAGCCCGGATTTCGTTGGCTAGGCTGCGTCGCCATGAGCCTCTGGGTTTGCCTCTTCTACGCTATCCTTGTGGATTCCAGTCAAGTGCTTCGCTGCAAACCTCGTTCGCTCCTTTCCTCAAGGTGTGTCCGATCCACTTAACTTCTACCTACGTTGACGAATTTCTGTGGCTATCGGCCGTTGATGACACCGACGATGGAATTCCTCATTGGATATCCAATTATCAGGCCACCAGGCACGAATGATGTATGGCAGGCACCGGTTAATGAATACCTGCAGTTTTTGCGTTGTCTCCGCTGCAAAGGCACCCCTGACCTTCCTGGTCCATGTGGCTATATCAGTCTTGGTACCACCATCGGGTGTTGTCTGGTTACCAAGTTATTGAAAGACGCCTACCTGCTCAACTTGTTGTCCCGTTACTGTGAAGATGGTGGAATTGTCAGTGATCACTACCATAGACTTAGTTTTCGCTATATTGACTGTGAGACCTGCTGGCTGGGAGCTCTAGGAAAGGTCATCTAACTTGCTCTGTATATCGTTTCGGCGTTGCAAGGTCTAGCGCAGTCAAAAATAACTCAAGCTTTCTCGGTCTTGTTTTGTCCAACGAATCTGTAACTCCGAATTCCGATTGTTTAGACCCGAAATCTGTCGATTTACCAGCAGCTGTTGAGCTTGAAGATCCTTTTGATGCTAGTGACTTGTACTTTCGCAGAGTAATTTTTTCTACTTTTTTACCAAGATTGTGTGCCCACACGCCAACCACCGCAGAAGCTATCGTGGGGTGATGCTCATTTGCGGTTTTTGAAGCGCCTCAGGTATTCTTCCTTCCCTAATAGCGTAGAGGTGGGGTGGCCCATGCTGTATCGAGAGTCGCACAGTGCGTTGAGCAACAGACAAAATTCGTTTTTCACTTTTTTTTAATCGGGTATGCTAAGTATTTAGAATTGTATATGTGTATTGTGTTTGCCTTCTGCTATATAAACAAGTATTAGTTTGCTTGGGAAAACGGCACGACTACTATTACAAGCGTTCAAACTGTCATGTTGCCGAGTGGGTTTTAAACAGGGGGATCTATTGCTGTCAAATTCCATACATGTGTGCGTTACCGCAGATGGTGTTTGGTTCATGACGTTTGTACTGTCATGGACCAAACGGCGTGTGATTGATTTCGAGCCAAGGGATTCGCAACTCTATTTTTGTCTGCTGCAGTTGACAGAAACTCAAACCCAAACACGCAGCGCAATTGTCGTTTGTATTGTTTTGATCCCGATAATGCATTTATCTGCTTTTTAGCGTAAATAAAACAAACTAAGAAACTTTTCGAATGCTACATATACAGGCAAGAGCAGCAAATCGGTAAGAAAGAATAGCAAGAGCGGCATTGAAAATTATGGTCACCTGCCTGCCCCTTCACATGTGAGTTTCACAATTCCTTACCGATAGATCCCCCCTGGTTTTAAATACAAATTTTGCCTTCCATTTTACAGGTTACTAGCTGACCCGACAAACTTCGTACTGCCACAAATTAAACTGTGTTGTACATAAATCGTGAATCTCGGATGACCTTTGTCACAATCTTGAGTTTTGCAAGTTTCTGGGGAGTTCATGGGTGTTTTAATATACAAATTTTCCTCACAGTAAAGTAGAAAACAACTCCCCGCATTGCTTAGCCTGATAAAATAAAGCGGATAGCATTTAAATATTCGCCATCATTACGAACCATTTCGCCGAATACCATTTTGCGGAACACCAATTCTCGGTTGACCATAACGCGGAATATAGAGTTTCGCAGAATACCATTTCGCGAAAAACCTTACGCGGGATGTACCATTTCACGGAAAATCTTTTCGTAGAAAGTACCATTTCGCAGGGGTGACCCAACTGAAGGAAAGTAATCGAGGTCAGTAGATCTAAGAAAATATATAAACCTAGATAGAGGTGATCTCTACGGGGCGCTGCCCCCCGCAGTGGCCGGCACTTCCGACAGCAGGTTGCCGGCAACATTCGCGGCCTGTGACGCGGTCTCGCGCTGAATTATCTAATGTTACTATTGATAGTTTTTGGTGGTCTTGTTATTGATTAATGTTTTATGAAAGAGTCTAAAATTTTTCAAGTTGGGTTAGTTTTTGAGTTAAGCAAAAATTTCTGTTTTATTTGTATGAGAGTTCTTATCCTCCTACTACAGAAGTGGGGGTTTCAAATCATCATTAAAAAAATTCCTGCCTCCAAAACCCCCCACATGCCAAATTTGGTTCCATTTGCTTGATTACTGCTCGAGTTATGAGGAAATTTGTATTTCATTTGTATGGGAGCCCCCCCTCCTAAAAAGGTAAAGGTTCTCAATTCATCATAGAAAAAATTCATGCCTCCAAAACACCCACATGCCAAATATGATTCCATTTGATTAATTAGTTTTCGAGTTATGAGGAAATTTGTGTTTCATTTGTATAGGAGCCCCCCTCCTAAAGTGGGGGAGGGGTCTCAATTCACCATAGAAAAAATTCTTGTCTCCAAAAACACCCACATGTAAAATTTTGTTCCATTTGCTTGATTAGTTCTCGAGTTATGCAGAAATTGGTGTTTCATTTGTATGGGAGCCCCCACTCTTAGTGGGGGAGGGGTCTCTAACCATCATACGAACCTTCCCTGGCCCCAAAACCCCCTATATGCAAATTTTCACGCTGATCGGTTCAGTAGTTTTCGATTCTATAAGGAACATTCGGGCAGACAGACAGAAATCTATTTTTATAGGTATTGATTTGTATGGGAGCCCCCCCTCTAAGTGGGGGGGAGGGATCTCTAACCATCATAAGAACCTTCCCTGGCACCAAAAACCCCTAAACGCAAATTTTCACTCCGATCGGCTCAGTAGTTTTCGATTCTATAAGGAACATAGAGCAGACAGAAATCCATTTTTATAGGTAGGTATAGATTTCAATACGATAAGATCCGATTAAGCGCTACCAGCTACTAGCATTATAAACGATAGAATATCAACTTATGCGCGCTTTATTATGCTTTATTTACGAATCCAAATTTGTTAAGACATATTTACGATAATTTTCGTAGATTGATATACGAGTTAGTACTGGCTGGGTAGCGATCTCCTTGTAACAATTGTAGTGTTCCACAAGGCGGCAACCTCGGACCACTATTGTTTTCTTTATTTTTTTAATGACGTTTGTGCTGTGTGTCGTTAGTGAGCGAACTGAATTCTCCAAACATTTTCGCTCAAATCAATTTGAATTCCACTTCTCGTGCTCTTCGAGGCGTAGAATTTTTTCGCCCGGACACCCGACGAACTGAGTACAGTGAACTCTCCGAAAAGTTGACTTTTCCGAAATATTAACTTTTCCGAGTAGACCTAAAAAATGATAAATACAAAAGCGAAAAATGCATTACGGGATATAGGATACACATTTTTATGTATTTGGAAGTTGTAATAAAAAGAAATATGTAGCAACATGTTTATGAAATAATACTCAGTTCCTTTCAGTAAGTTTAAAATAGTCGGCTACACTAGTTTACTTTTGTTTTTTCGTAGTTTGCGACAACGTTTTGATAATGTTCGCGCTTACCGAAAAATATCAAGAAAATCCTCAATTATTAATTAAGTTTTCAATAATCCTGAAGTAACTATGTGCTCGTATTGAACTATTGTTGCAACTGTCAAGGTACAAGTGTTTAATTTAATCCCAGTAATGATGCGACTCTTATCTTATTCTTATTCTTATTAATACCAGCACAGCCACAATAAAGGATTCCTGAAAATAATTTTAATTATTTCTACTCATAGAAATATTTTATATTATTTTCTTGTCTGTATTGACATTTGTGATATATCTGAGATATATTATAAATGTTAAATCGGCCAGGCCAACTGTGAAGTATTACCGCAAAGACGATTATATAAAATGAATCTTGTGTGAATAAATTATTTATACACAGATGCATTTCCAAATCAATAGGGGAAGAAGAAACGGGGACGTCTCGAACCAACCGCTTCTGGTTATTTGTAATATTATTTTCGTTGGGAGTATTTAGCTAGTAAAGTTTATATAATACTCCAGACCCTCGGGGATGGGACATGCACATTTCCTTACTTACCCTAGGTTAAAACCTAGGTTATAGCGCCTTTATTCGCTCTAATCCCAGTAATGATGCGACTCTGTATGAAACTGTGGAAAAGCGACAATAAACCGAAAAATGAGAAATAAAGTTAGAAGGTAAACACACGTGTGTGGACGAACGCTTGGACAACCAATAAATTCAAACTCTCAGAAAAGTTAAGGCAAAAATCAACTTTTTAGAGCGTTGCTTGGGACCTGATATTCGTTTAACTTTTCTGAACTATTAACTTTTCAGAGAGTTAACTTTTCCGAAAGTCCACTGTATAGCCAAATGACCCAATTAGAGTTATATGTTGCTTGCTGAATCGTGTGTACAGTGCTATTGATTTAAATTGTTCATGTGATAGATCTAGACGCTAGACAAAGATTAAATATACTATAGTTAGTTGTAATGTAATGTTTTATTCATGTAGATGTTGTGGTAAGATGAATTAATGTAAATAAATTACATACAATTATATTTGTTTCGATTAGCAAATTGACTACAAAGCTGAAAAAACAACTCTGAAAATTTACTCGCCAAAAGTTACTCGTAAAAGACGAATGCTGTTAAAATAATTTTCATCGTGTGTACCATAGAAACCTCTACAAGAACTGCTTGTAGCTCGTGGTTCACTCATTGCTTAAGAAACCAGACATGAGAACTAATGCCGAAGAACTGGTTGGAAGGTCTCCATGACCCTAACTTCAAAAATTACCATTTACTAGGCGAATCCAATCTTTTCTTTGCGACGAATTTTAATTTCGGGCGTATAACCTGCAAACCCATCCTTTGTGTATGGATTTGAAGGCGATGTGGAATTCGGTTAAACGAAACAAGCTATGAGCTGTAAGCACGATTTTTTGCGTTAATAATTGTGTAAAAGCGTAAGGAAAAAGATGAGAATAATGGGAAAGCAGAGAAATTGGTACTTTTCGAGATACAGCACCTATCCATTTCACCCCTAACTACCCTTTTGGTAATCTTGTTGAGGAAGGCTTAGGCGTGGTACACAAATTGCGTAACGCAAAAATAATAGTTGTTTGATCCCCTCCCTTCCCTATGTAACGATAAGTAACGCTTTGCATAGCCCCCTCTTTAAATTACGTAACGTTAACTAAACCTCCCTACCCTCTATCATTGAATAAAACTCGCACAATCCGTTTATTTTTTTTTATTTTTACAAACTCAAGTAACGCATCGATTCTATCAATCCTGTCAAAACCACTTTTTTCTTTTTTTTTAGATTATAGCCACTTTAACCAGCTTTAGGTCATTCGTGACTTCTGCAGGGTTGGGATTTGAACCAAGGTCCTCGGCTAAGAGAGGCGTGAATGCTAACCACTACGCCCGGGACTGACCCCTAAAACCACTTTGATCAGAATGTCAATTCTGGATTCTAATCAAACTGTGTGATTTAAATGTTTATAAATAAGTTTGATCAAGTAAAATCGACGTTTAAAACATAGAGTTTCACAGTTGAAACAGCAATTACGCATCACCCTATGTTGCATGTTGGGCTCAAATGGTTTTCTACTCAGATTTATTTAGCAAAATAAAATTCCATATTTTTTTAATTTGATATATTCGTTTCGTAACTCTTCTCGGAACTCCTCTTCCCCCCTGTGTAACAAAAAGTAACGCAAGCTCGAGCTCCCCCAACCCCTGCGTTACGTAATTCGTGCACGAAGCCTTACGAGAATACGACTTTAAAATACTGATGCTAATAAATTGTTGTTGACAGGCCAAGACAGGAATCCAGCCTCCTAAGTGGCCTCGAGATATGACGCTGGTCTAATAAGCTAGTCGTGTCTGTTCGAATCTCAGCTGTGAGAGGCTGTTAGAGTCAATAGGATCGCAGGACTAGCCTCGTAATTGTCCTGTACTTTGTCAGCTGGCTGCGAAGTCTGTTTTGAATAAAAAAAAGAAGGTTAATTTCGAAAACGGAATGTAACACCTAGCTTTTGCTTTGCTTTGACAGGCCGAAGCAAAGTTCTGTGTTCGTGAAAGACTTCCCTCGCAGAAATGTAGAAGTGTATTAGGTTTCGACTGCCAATCGAAGCCCTGGCAGATCTGATAGCTGCAAACAGTGCGGTTTGAGGTGTCACATCGCAAAATCATGTGCTTAACAACCGAGTACGTGCTCTGCAAAAAGGATAACACTATTATGCTTCCATCATTGCGACAACACAGAGCATCTGTTGTGTGGTGGTAATTGACACCGCAAACAGACTGCGATGCTGCAATCAATTTTGAGCCTTTTTGAGCCCCTCTCGTTAACGGTAAGGTAACTGAGCTGGAAGATGAAGAAGAAATGGCTGTAATAAAGAAGGTAGTCTCGTGGTCGGCAAATTTAACTAAATCGTCATACCTCACTGAACGCACTCTCCAGCTGGATCGTGAAATGATTTTTTAAAACTTGGATAGCTTTATTGGCCAGGATAACAACTTGCTAGCGAATTTAAAGCGATTTCATATTCAATATCAAGAATATTACATGATAGAATACGTTAATCTTACTGCAAATTGTTTTTTCGCTTTAAATTGAAAAATCAAATAATCAAATAGTTAAACTCAACGCAGGTAAAAGACAAAAAGACAAAAAATTCATGTGACTCTTACTCAGATTAATCAATAAATGCAGTTCTGAAAAGCGAAAAATTAAACAAGCAGGTAAGTGTTTCAATGAAACAAATCCATTAGGTTGGTTGATAATCTCCGCAGCGCTCACGTGACGGGAAAATGTGTGTATACATGCTGCTGCAGCACAGTCTGTTTACATTCGATTCTTTCGGCGAGGCACACTAACCAGCGAAAATCATCATCATATGATAGCACACATCCAGCGCCAGCCGGGAAAATTTTCCCCCTCTTGTGGGCAGTTATGTCGAATGAGTAATTTCAACCGTACGTAACCCACACCCGGCACCGTGTCAGCAGCAGAGAGGGTGCACATTTCTCAATGAAAAGTGGCACAGGAAGCGGTTCTTGCTCTCAACGTTCCACACTCCTGCTTCGTCGAGTGTTTGTCCTAGTCTCTACGACATTTTCTCTCGCTCTTTGGACAGGCTCTTGCCATCCGGGTGTAGCAGCAATCTCTCGTTCTGTTCCCGCTGGCCTGTCTGTGTTGGTGATGACAATTTTCGCCGATTTTCCACCCTGCTGTCGTTCGCTGCTGGTATTGGTACCGTGGAAAGCGAGCGCAAGGAGCCGCCCTATCATTGCAGTTCAAGAGCCTTTCGCTTGCAGGATCAGTTTTGTTGTTGTACACATTGCGCGTTCGTAAAGTCGTCAAGAAGTAGTGATTTCATGGAAAACTTTTCGGTCTGCTAATTTAACGAAAAAGTGCATTTTCCGGAGGCTGTTGTTGTTTGGAGAAATACCGCAACCGGGCGCGGCGCCGTTTTCTGCATTAGCTGTGCATGATATGATAAGAAAGCTCGCGCTAGAATCGCACCTTTCTGGGAAATCTTCAGCCTGTGAAAAGCGTACGCCGCCATTGTGACGAATGGTGTGTGCGAACGGAACGGCTAGCGGGTGTCTGTGAAGTTTTGTGTATAGTGTTTATTGTGCTCCGAATCGAGTAAGGTAGAAATTGTTCTTTGCCAGCTTCCAGACGGGCTGGGTTCAACTGCATGTAAGTCGCAAAAGAGGGAAAAACTGTTTTTTTTTCGTGGAAATAGTGGAAACACACCCTACATGGCCGCGGCTGGTTTGCAATTCAAATCAGTCGGATCTGGTGAAGCGCTGAACTGTCGCAGTGATTGATGAATAAAGGTGACTTCGGTGTGTAGTTGAAGTGTTTCGGATAACTTATGGGATTAGCTGGTACGAGCGGAAGCACTAGTAGAAGGTTGGTTGCCATATTCCTTAGCTAATGTTTTAGTTGAAGTTTGTTCAATGCGGAGTTATACATTTCGGTCATGTTTGCTTTGTACTTATTCGAATAAATGTGATGACGAAAAATCTTTTCTGATTACTTTTTGCTGATGCAGCTTCTCCAAGTCCTTGTAAATTTCCACCCATACGAGTTGGTTTTTACTTAATTGCTCTCTTCCGAAACGACATGACACACATCGTCTTTCTCATAAAGTTTAAATTAGATTGCAAACTTTACCAGAGACTAAGTTTTCCACCGTATGGTTATAGCTAGTTTGAATCTCTACCATCTTACTGTTCTCTCCAGCAGTCGGTGTTACTTGTTTAGTCTGAATATGCAGATGAATGCTATTCCACCCGGTCGCTGAGAAATTCAGCTAATCAAAAATTGATTACACTAGGTCAGGGAATAATCCAGCTTACTCCGGATAGGCTATTTTTGTGCTGGTTCGAGTCAAGATTAGATACGGTCTATGGCAACTTGGCAAGCGACCAAGCCCGAGTGGTACGCTCCGATAGTGTAAATATGTTTGCCGATTTGGTGACCTGCCAGAGCCTAGTGGTTGAAGGAATTAAAGCTATGTAATCGGATTGCATTTTGTGACGTGGTTTATGATACGATGTTCCCTCGATTGACGCCGCATTTGCGTTCGTAATCAATGATTATGTTTGTAGGACAAAATAACTTCTAAATTTAAAGACTAATTGAAATTACAACAAAATCATTAAATAATTGATAGATGTTGGATTTATGTAACACATTTCAGCTGTACTTTATTGTTCTTGATTCGTGAAAATTAACATAATTTCCAATTTGCCTGCATTCCGCGCGGTTTTCCCGTTTCAGTCACGAAGTTGCTGTTTAACCCAATCGACATAATGAGCAACACCGGCGAAAACAGTCGGTTTGCGTGGAGTTCCACAGGGAACGGCACCCCACGACACGACACCGACCTGTACGGCTTCGTCGCCCAACTGTTTGACCAGCGGGCCACCGGAATCAGCCGAACAAGCACTCTTGGAACCGTCCAAAGGTCCAGCACATACATTACTTTTCTCCAGCGCAGAGTCGAAATCCCACACACTATGACAGGTTTCGAAGTCCACTAGGGGGAGCACTGCTTTCTGAAAAAAGTAGAAACCTGATTGAATTCATAGTTCAACGCAACAAAATTGCGTCAGAGCACTTACCCGTAGCTTATCAGGATAATCCGGGACGCCACTGGTTGACACAGAACCCCATCCACTGAGCATAACATCACCTTCAAACTGTTCGAACTGCTTTGGAAGCTGTACGGGCTTAACTTCGGCAGTCAACCGGAATGGTTTATCCACGCGAATAACACCAATATCATTCGGGCCAACACCTCCTTCGTACTTCTCGTGGATGTTAAAACTCTTAACCAGACGGCGTTGCTCGGAACCATCGGCAACGGAAGTGTCGTGTTCTCCGGCAACCACTTCGATGTAACCATCGTCCGAATAGGAAGTGCGACAATGGGCCGCTGTTAGGACGAAATTCTCGTTCAGCAGCGATCCTCCGCAAAAGTGCATCGGTGGTTGGTCGGGATGGTTAAATCTCCATTGCAGTGAAATTTGGTACGGGAATTCGTGCTTTTTGGCCTCCTCTCCTCCGACGATCTTCGGTGCTGAAACAAATTTTTAGATTGATAATCTGGTTCGAGCTACTCGCAAAAGAATCCTCAAAGATTATTACCAGATCGGGAAGAAACGGTAGCCAAACAGACTACGACTAAGAGTGCCACCAATGTCAATTGGAAAGTCATTGCTTTCTGTTCAGTAAAAGAACTGAGTGACTGACCATAACTTGCAATGCTCTTATATAGCAAACATGCACATTGGATTGGTCCTTCTTATCAGACGTAATTCACCAGTCTCAAGTACGTTCACGTTTAGTAAGTGGATTAACCAGTGCGACCATTCATAAGCTTTACTGTCGGTTCGGACAATGAACTCCATTATTTTTTTTTTTTGAGGAGAATAATTTACAGAATGCTAGTATTAACTTGCCGAGTAGTCCTGCACGTCGACGACCACACCAAAAGGATGTTTGCCAAGCATTACTTCAATTTTCTTTCATCACTTTTTGTGGTTTTCGTTTTCGCCAAGTTTTTGGTTGAAGTGATAAAGTAAAGTATACACAGTTATGAGCAGAGAAGTAGCATTTATTCTCCGCCTGCTGCAGTTGCAGGGCTGAAAGGATAAAATTTTCTTCTCGTCGTTCGAGCGGAACAATAATGTGAATAGTTGCTGTGGTTTTCCGAATAAATAGTGCTTTTTAACGTTTAAAATTAAAAAAAAAAACGGATAAGAAAAATCAACGGCAATGCATTTCAATTTGAACAAAAATGGTTCTGGTTTTGTCATATTTTTGACTTTTTGCGGACCAAATAAAATTGTCCAGATAAAAGATGATAAAAGATAAAAGATGACACAAGATAAAAGATAAAAAAAAGAAAGCTGATTTTTTGTGTAATCTGTACGAGTCGATAGAGGGTTAATACATATAGTCGTGTTGGAAAATACGTTTAGAATTTCTAAGGTGGCACACGTTGATACGCACGAGTTCATCGGAATTCTGCAAGTCGGATTATCTGGTTGCCCCACTCAATGCTCAATACAGTACATGCTTATCTGTTGAGTGGGATTTTTTGGTACAAATTCTGTCTACGCCGACATATTTCTGTTTAAAATAATCTTTCCAAGTTTTAAGTGCAATTTTTCCACACTTAGTGGCGTTGAATATATTTATAGAAAACATTTAGCAAAGGAATGTTAGTTATAACAATGTAATAATTATAGTCAAAGCTGTGCCCAGACCGTATCACCCTAATCTTTCAAAAACCCGTTCTGGCTTAAAAACACTTGTAGGCTTGAGAGCCCAGGTCGACAGTATATGGCAGCAAAGCGGCTCACTTTGGTAAAACATTCGACAATTGGACACCTCGTAAGCTGCCGAGAGCTACGCGCATTTACTGAACTGAAAAACTCTATCTTTCTCTGTAAAGGGACAGGATACACTGGTTCTTAAGAGAAGATACCCCGAGGGCCCAAAAGGACTGACTTGACGGAGAATGTCAGTAACTGCATGATGAAGAGGAAAAAAGAGCTTCGTAAAGCTATCTAAACATTGCAACCAGGGAAAATTTGGTCAAGTAATGACCACGCAAGACCACGTATCAGAGGAGCAAAAATCGCTTGAACGAGGATAGCGATCGTGAAGAACTAGAATCGATATTCTGGGCTAATGATATGCGTAGGTTCCACGAGAAAGTAAACCAATTTCACAAGGCCTATATACTGAAACCTGACATCTATAGGGATAAGCAGGGAAATATGATCACAAACGAGTGTGAGGTGGTCGACAGGTGATAGCAGTTCTTCGATAAGCATGGCGATATAACGGAAGAAGGCGAAACGCAAGTTAACCTGTAAGTCCCTATAAACGATAAAAGCATCCCGCCTTCCGATCACAAAGAGATTCGACGAGAAACGAGGACAGCTGAAGACTAATAGAGCCACCGGAATGGACCAATTCCCTGTCGAATTCTCCAAAAATGGTAAGGAACCACTAACAACGGTATTTCATTGGATAATTTCCTGGATTTGGAAAGAAAAGAAACTACCGGAAGGATAAATAGATGGAGTGATTTGTCCCACAAAAAGAGCGATCGACTCGATTGGTATAACTGCCACGGCATTACGCGGGTCAACGCCACCTACAAGATTCTTTTCCAGTTCTCTTCGTTGGGCAGTACCAGGCGGGTTTTACGGGGTCCCGGGATACTACAGACCAAATTTTCCTACTCCAACAAGTTCTCAAGAAATGTGCATACGATACAGTCAAGCGTGAAGAGTTATGGCAGAATGGTTTACCGGACAAACTAACGTGGTTAATCTAAACCAGGGCAATGGAGGGCAATCTTCAGTCCCTTCGAATTATGCAAAAGGCGGCGCTTAGGGGATTGACTGCCCTGTATGTTATTTAATTTTACTATTGAATATCCGCTGAGCGGGCAGATACAATCTTCGGCAATAGTAGCCAATTCCTAGCCTTCGCAGACAACCGTAACATCATTACTAGAAACTTTGGAACAACGGAGGTAATCTGCGCTAGACTGGAAACGGAAGCTAGGAGGATTGGGCTAAAAATCAATCATCAAAACCCCAATATGTGGTATGAAGAGGAACCTTCCAGTTGGCCTCGAGGTACGATGCTGGTCTCATAACCCAGTAGTCGTATGCTCGAATCTCGGCTGAGAGATGATGTTAAAGTTATTAAGATCGTAGCACTAGCTCCGCAATTGTTATCCTATACTCTAGCTGCAGAATTTGTCGTATAAAAACAAAAGTGCAAGTTTCGATAACGGAATGTAGCACCTTACTTACTTTACTTTTTCGGCGACAATCTGCTTATCGAATCCATGCCGAATTCAGGAGCCAATTCTACATTTCTCGGTCTTGGGCTGCCGTTCTCCAATCGCCCCTAACACCCGCTGCTCTAGCATCCTCGATGTAGTACCTAGGTTTTGATTTTTATTGGTATGGAAGAGACTCTAGAAAAAGGAACGTTCACCTCCCACGGACAATTTGAATTTGAATTTTCATTTATTTCAATTATTTTTTCAGTTTTTTCAGACAATGACTGTTGACGGCGATGAACTCCGAGTTGTTGATAAGTTTATATATTTTGGATCTCTGGTTACCGCCGATAATAATACGAGTAAGGAGATTCAACGATGCATTCAAGCTAGCAGTCAGGTCTATACTTCCCTCCACAAGACGTGTCGACCAATGAGCATACTCCGACGCACATAGCTGACGATGCATAAAACGCTAATCAGACTAATAATTCCTTTTGGACACGAAACTGTAACTTTGCTTGATAGACCTCAGCACAGTCACCACTCTCTTGACAGGACAGCTAGCTCCGGGATACGCTGCTGGTCTATCAAACCAGACGTCGTAGTTTCGAATCTCAACTGGACGGTGCCGCTTTTGAATCAATAGGATCTTTACACTAGCCCCATAGTTTTTCTGCACTTTAATAACCGACTGCGAAGTCTGTCGATAAAGAATGGCCAAGTTCTTAAGGACGTTTATACCCATGGCTTTGCTTTTATGACAGGACATTGTCCGAGCAGATATCATCTTCGAGATCTTGGTTTCCTACAAGATGATATCTGTCGCTTTTGTAATGCTGATAGCGAAACTTTGGAACACTTGCTATGCAATTGCGGAACACTAATTGGACGCAGGCTACAGTATCTCGAAAAAGGCCTATTAGAGCCTAGGGCGAATTGGTTTGCGCCGCTCCTTAACCATATATAGTTTTATGAGCAAGACAGCCCAAAGTATTCTTTTGGTGGTTTCTCTGCAGATGATTCTCCTGTAAGTCCGAATTTATTTTGACAACCAGCACAATTCTTGGGTATTGGAAATTGAAACATCAACATGTCCACCGACATGTTTCCATCGACAATAAATTTCGGCCGAGATCAAAACTAAAAACAAAAACAAAGCAAAGCTTTGGGTTTACACCATCTTTAGACGTTACCTTTCTCTATCGACAGACTTCGCAACCGGCTGTTAGAGTACAGGAAAATTACGGGGCCAGTGCAACGATCCTACTGATTCTATCTAGTAAGCTAAAAACAAGCGTTTTGTGAAAATCTGGTAATCAACTGGCCGCATCATAAGTTGAGCTCTTCAGAAACTTGCAAAACTCCAGATTCGGCTCATCTAAGATTTACAATTTGTGTACAGCACAGCTCAATTTATGGCAGTATGAAGTTTGCAAGGTCAGCTAGTTATTTCATAAACAGTTCTGGAGTTCTAACCTTGGTCTATTATTATTCTCACTATTCTTCAAAGACATATATTCCATCTGTAGTTCCACTTATGTATGCTGACGACCTAAAGATATGCATTGCTATACGGAGCTTTGAAGAGTGAGTGCAAGCTACTTCAGCGGATGATTGATCAGTTTCAAGATTGCTGATTGAGAAATTGTATGACTATTAGTGTACAAAAATAGCTTGCCTTATATAGACTACTCCCCATGCCGTTAAACTTAGCTTAGACTGATTGCAAATATCAATGGTTGCACTCAGTGATTAACCTGAATCAGTGAAATTGCACAATGAATCAAATGAAAGGGGTTACTATCTAATCAATTTTAAATCTGGCTAAGTTATTATTTTTGTTGATTTATTAAGACTACCCTACTAGCACAGTTGTTATTAACTAGTTGTGGTAACCGATTAATGACTAAATTCAGTCATAAATAGGTTGCAGCAACCAAAAATGACAAAAGTGTGCTACTTGGGTATTAAGGACACAAAGCGTTCATCTGAGTCCTAATATTGGTAAGTTGGTCCATCCAAAATACTGAAGTTTTTGGTGCGCCTTAGTAGAATACGCAGGGGCGGACTGGGAACCAAAGGGCCCACCGGACCTTTGAGATTAGGGGCCCCGTGCAACTTGACTCGACTCAGGCACGTCGAGTGTCGAGTATCGGGAGAACGGACAGCATAGCGGCTCGATGCTCGAAACAAAACAAACTCAGTCGTTATTAGGACCGAGTTATCAGCTTTTAGCGTGTTCGTCATATTAGCGGTTCACGGTACTTTAGTTTGGACGCATTTTTCTTCAACCCAATCTTCGCTACTTTGAGTTTTAAGTTTTTGCAGCCACCACCACAGATGTTGTTCTATCGACAATATCCATTTCATTGGCAAAGCAGACGAACTAACTAGATTTGCTGACGATTGTGCCTGTGTGTTGCTCCTTTCATAACATCCTGTAACGACATGTTGTACAGCCCACCTGAGGGACCATCACGTTAATAAAGTCCACTGCGAGGTTAGAATGGCCATGATTTTACGGTCGATGGTAACATACGCAACTTTGAAATCAATGAAATAATTGTGCGTAGAATTCTGTATTCATGAACTTCTTGGAGGATCTGCCGCAGCGTGAATATTTGATTCTTTATTGACCGTGCTTCAGCGAACCCGGAAGAGAACTTTCCACATTCTGATAAGTGCCACTGCGCATTTTTGCCAGCAATGCAACGTTTTCCTCATCTATCACCCATTCATATTTCAAATAAGCGTATCAAATCAAATTAAGTATCAAAGTACCAAATAAGCGGATTATATAAATGATAGGATGTCAACAGTTCAATATAGATAAGTAGCTTACTGCGTCTTCACATCAGAACAAAACAGTTCATAGTGCAGGCGATTCCCGTGCCGAGTTATAGCTATCCCTGGGATTAAACTCTTGGATTCTCCTACAAGAATTCTGCTTCTATAAGTAAGGTATTCTGAGCGAATCCTCTGCAGAATTTCTTCTCACGATTCCAATGTGAGGAATGCCCGATACTCTGCGCGAATCTTTTTGGTTCGTCCTGATAGAGCTGCGGAAAAAAAACCCACCGTCTAAAAATGTCAGTACGAAGAGCACGTGCTCGTCAGTCCAGAGGAGAGGTTCGCCAGCAACAACACACGGAGTTTCTACAAAGCGGTCAGGTGCAAGAATTTTGCCATGCCTGTGATGTGCAATGATAGTGCTGGCAACCTGCTTACTGACAAAACGACGGTAGCAGCCAGGTGGAAGAGTATTTCCAGACGCTGTTGAATAGAGAAGTAAACAGGAAGATCAGCAGGTACAGGATAAGAATTTTGAGCGACGGCCAAACTGTGGAGCCATTGACACAGGAGGAGGTCAAAAAAGCAATCAGTGAGCTGAAAAACGGTAAGGTTGCTGTAAAGGATGGTATCCTGGCTGTACTTCTAAAAACGAGGAGCGAGCAGCTGTACGAAACAATTCGCCACCTCATTGTCAGGAATAGAATATGGGACGAAAATAAATATCGGAGGAGTGGTTGATTGGCCTCATTTCCCATAATTTTAAAAACGGACATCGACTTGAGAGTACAAACTATCGAGACATTACGTTGCTCAATTTTGCCTATAAGGTGCTCTCCCTATCGTGTGTGGCTGAGTCCGTTAGCTGAGTTCTTCGTCGGCGAGTTTCAAGCTGGTTTTCATGAGGGTCGCTTCACGATGGATCAGGTATTTACCCTGCGTCTAGTAACTGACGAGTTCCGGGAATACAACTTGCAGATTCATCATATTTTTATGGATTTCAAGGCGGCACACGATTCAGTAAAACGAAATGAGCTGTGACAGTTAACGCTAGGACATGGTTTTCTCACAGAACTAGATACGTTGATTCGTGTGACGCTGGATGAGTAAAAATTATAAGTCAGAATAGCAGATGAGACCTCACGTGCTTCTTGATTTTGCGGATGACGTCGATATTACCGAAATCAAAAGTACAGCAACGAAAGAAGCCTTTAAGTCATTTATTGAGAAATTGGGACTTGCCATTAACACCGCCAAAACGAAGTACATGGCGTGGAAATCCAAATGGTGTTGGTGTCGAAGAGGAACTGAATATATTTTGATATGCTCGTGATATGTGACAACGATGTAAGTCGCAAAATAAAACGACTAATTGCAGCTGCGAATTGGCCTTTACGGAGGCATTACATTTTGTAGCTGAAGTCCTGTAGCTTGCAAATTCGCATAAACTGATGCTCTAGAGAACACTAATCCTCTCGGTGGCCCTTTACGGACATGAATCATGGACGCTAAAAGAAGCTGATCGACGAATGCTTGGGGTTTTAGCGTAAAGTTTAGCAAAATCCAAAATGGCGTGTAGCGCAGATGCATGAACCACGAGCTGTATTGAGAATGTAAATATGCTGTTATAATGAAGATAGTACAGTGTGACAGTCTGCGCTGGGATTGTCACGTGTCTAGAATGCCCGACGAAAGAGTAACCAAAATTATTTTAATCATAGAATCAAGAAGAGACCGTAGACTTCAGAGAAGACATCGCCACTGAAGTAAACTAAGTATGGAGCTTAACCCGACAGTTCGATATTTATAAGTAGTCAAATAACTGCGGATGAAATACTAATTCTACTTTTAAATACTCAGAATTGAAGCTAGTAATATTTTCTGAGCTTGGACCCCAACAGCTCAACTTAAATGGTTTCATGAATCACGGGGCCCCAGCAATTGAACATTCGTGAGTCGTAGAAAAAGTTCAATTGAAAGAGAAATTTTGGTTTAAAGTTCGGGTCCCCAACAGTCCCATTTGAAGCTGAATTTTCAATCATCAAATCGGTTCATTTCATAAATCATGGGGCCTCAGCGATCGAACATTCGTGAGTCATAGAAAAAGTTTAATTGAAAGAGAAACTTTGGTTTAAAGTTTGGGGCTCCAACAGTTCCATTTGAAGCTGAATTTTCAATCATCAAATCGGTTGATTCGAACATTCGTGAGTCATAGAATCGAACATTCGTGAGTCATAGAAAAAGTTTAATTGAAAGAGAAACTTTGGTTTAAAGTTCGGGGCCCCAATAGTCCCATTTGATCATGGGGCCCCAGCGATCGAACATTCGTGAGTCATAGAAAAAGTTTGATTGAAAGAGAAACTTTAGTTTAAAAATCGGGGCCCCAATAGTCCTATTTGAAGCTGAATTTTCAATCATCAAATCGGTTGATTTCATAAATCATGGGGCCCCAGCGATCGAACATTCGTGAGTCATAGAAAAAGTTTAATTGAAAGAGAAACTTTGGTTTAAAGTTCGGGGCCCCAATAGTCCCATTTGGAGCTGAATTTTCAATCATCAAATCGGTTGATTTCATAAATCATGGGGCCCCAGCGATCGAACATTCGTGAGTCATAGAAAAAGTTTAATTGAAAGAGAAATTATGGTTTAAAGTTCGGGGCCCCAACAGTTCCATTTGAAGCTGAATTTTCAATCATCAAATCGGTTCATTTCATGAATCATGGGGCCCCAGCGATCGAACATTCGTGAGTCATAGAAAAAGTTTGATTGAAAGAGAAATTTTGGTTTAAAGTTCGGGGCCCCAACAGTTCCATTTGAAGCTGAGTTTTCAATCATCAAATCGGTTGATTTCATAAATCATGGGGCCCCAGCAATTGAACATTCGTGAGTCGTAGAAAGAGTTTAACTGAAATAAAAATTTTGGAAAATCTCATTTTGTGTAACGACGAAATTTTTACTGGGGCCCACCGGGCATTTGCCCGGTTGCCCGGTGGGCCAGTCCGCCCCTGAGAATACGAAGGAGAATTACTTTACATTCAGGGACAGTTATTACAAACAACTGAAAGGTGCACCGATGGGCAATCCTTTATCACCGTTTCTGTGCGAACTATTCATGGCTAACCTTGAAAACAAGCTGGAACAAAACCAGGTACTCCCAACAAGATGGTGGCGCTACGTCGACGACATTTTTAGCATCATCAAAAAAGGAGAGCTGGAAACCATTCTAGCAGCCATGAATGGTACACACAGGAACATACACTTTACATATGAAATAGAAAAAGATGGAAAACTTCCTTTTTGGGATATCATAATAATAAGACAAATTGAAAGCACAGAAACAGAAATTGAAATTTATAGAAAACCAACAAACACCAAATGAGTTATACCTAGCTCATCTACCCACTCCCACCAACACAAAATGGCAGCTTTCCATCACATGATACATAGGATGGAAACATTACCGTTAAGTGAGCTAGGAAAACAAAAAGAACTAGCACACGTTCTTGAAATAGCAAAACTAAACGGATATAAAGAAACGACTACCCAGAACATGATTTCCAAAAAAAGAAGAGACGCATACAAAAAATCACTCACAACACTTACCCCAATCCCACCAGAATTCAGGAGAGTGGCAGTAGAATACGACGGAAACATTACACGCCCTCTCCGTCGGAAAATGAGGAAATTTAGAATTGATCTAGTCTACACGAGCCGAAACAACCAGCTCAAAAATAAGTTGGGATCAACTTAAGACACACTAAAGATTGAAGAACAAAGGAAATCCGGGGTTTATGAAATCAGTTGCCCACATTGCGAGAAGGTTTATATCGGTCAGACTAGAAGGAATCTGGAAACACGAACTAAAGAACACCTGATAGAGGTAACAAAAGCATCAAGAGATGCCGAGAAAGGTCTGACACATCATTTTAGATCAAAAGTGGCTGAGCACGTCTTCAACGACAACCATCCGCTGACCATTGACAACGCAAAAGTAATTAACAACTGCTCTGCGTGGAAGATGGATGTAGCGGAGAGTTTAGAGATTTACAAGAGGTGCTCCTCCATTTTACTAAACAAAGACCCTGGAAACGGTTTTTCTTGGCTTTTTAAGTATGTGCCAAAACACAGACATACAGGGACACACTCAGACAAGACAATTGCTGGCTAAAAATCTGGCTATCTGGCTATCTAAAACTACAAACTGGCATAATGAAATCAACCAATTGCAGCGCTGTTTGAAAACTACAGTCCCTCGTTACCCTCTGTCCGAGTTGCGAACAATTCCACCTGATCAGGGACCAGGGTTCGCTTCTACCGTATTGAGTATAAAACCGTACAAATGTAAAACCCTACAAATATACGTTACTCCGCAACATGCATAATAAAGGGTGTTAGTGGGTAAGCTAGATTTGTAGGACCATGTTTTTAAGAGGACTTTTAATATATGTCATGTCAGTTCGTCAGGGGTAGCATCATAACCAAGTAGCAGCGTATTCGTGATTTGTCGTAAGTGCAGCTCTTGCAAAAATACCTTTTAGCCGCCATAAAAGTGTTCCGGTAGACCGCAAGAAAAGCTTTAAAAAAGGAGGAATTTCTTTCTTCCAAACTGTCTACAGATTGTCCAAAGGTAACTCGGCATTGGAATGTATTCGTTACTATCAAACGCAATATTCTGACGAATCCAGCGCCATGAAGAAAACGGCGAAGTAAGGTAGTATCTCCTATTCCATAGTTTGGAAACTCATAAAATAAGATTACGTATTCTCAACCAATCACTTTGCTAGTATTATGATGATGAGATACATAGGAAGCTAGAGTTAGTAAAAAATATTTATAATAATTCATACCAGAAGCAGATAAGGTGAATAACAAGGTGTACATGACCTTTTTTAGTCAGTAGGTTCTTCCGTGAGGTACAGAACAATACAGAATACGGATTGGAATGTGGTATTACAACAAGATGGAGCCTCATGCCGCTTACAAGTGTCTGCATGGACATCTGCCGTTCTGTGCGAAAGATATATGGCTACCATCCAGCTCTAATCTTAATCTACTAGATTGATGAATGTGGCGCGTCCTAAACGTCTAGGCCGGTTCCAAATACCAGTCAAGTATAACAACCCTCAGACAGACATTGACCCGTTCTTGAAAAATCCAGATAATCCTAAATATAAATAGATCGTCTAAATGAAGTAAAGTAAGTGAGGTGACTGTGGGATTAGAGCCCCTGAAAAGAAGCGTTTTAACCGGATTATTTGACTGAAGTTTTTGGAGCGCTTAGTAGAATACGAAACCTAAAATTAAAAAAGAAGAAAACTTATCCAATTTAATTCTACTATGTATATTTTATTCATGACAGATACGTATTTCGCCTACGACTTGCAGGCTTCCTCAGTGTCTGTTTTCGAACTCTCGAAGCCTGCAGGTCGTAGGCGAAATACGTATCTGTCGTGAATAAAATATACATACATTTTTTAATTTTAGGTTTCGTATTCTACTAAGCGCTCCAAAAACTTCAGTCAAATAATCCGGTTAAAACGCTTCTTTTCAGGGGCTCTAATCCCACAGTCACCTCATTTACTTTACTTCATTTAGACGTTACACCTTGTTCTTACAGTCACCCACACCTAGGCTGGTTCATCTTAAGCATACAGAGACAGAGTAATCTGCTTCTCGCAACGACCAAGAATTTTCATTTTCTGTTCAACCATTTGCTCTGGCACCAAATGATGCTTGAATACTGTTTTCTCTTGAATCTACTCATCTTGCTAGAACGAGCACACTATAAGCAGAGCTAATCTTTTCTTCGCACACTGGAGACAAAAGACTATTTGCTCCGTATCGCAAAGAGAATATTGATCAGGCAATTATATGGACTGAAACGGTTTGCTCCGTGACCTTGAGAGTATGTATTCGGTAGTGCTCCGTCAGAAAAAGAAGGATGAAACAAAACTTACGTTCTATCAAGGGCAGAGCAAAGCACAGCAACTGCAAAAAAATCGTGACTTGTCAGAAAAGGAACCCCAGAAATAGAGCAGTACAATGTGCAAGATGGCTTCACCGGGCTCTAGGTGACCTACGAATGATGACATCCCGATCAGGAGGGCATAACAAGATAACATCAAATTTATAACACATTCTGATATTTATAACACACTGTGTTACAAATCGGAAATAAACTGATCAGGAAGTGAAAACAAAAGTTTCAAATTTGTAACAGATTCTGATAGTTATAACTCATTGAGTTATATAGGAGAATTAGGGCTTTGGCCACTACTAAAAATGTTACATATCATCACTGGTGTGCCCGGGACACACAATGGGGAACGTGCCATACATTTTCTATAAAATTTAACGCAAATTTTATGTGTAATTTCAAATCTGATTTCAAGCCAAATATTACATGCAATACCAGCCTAACTTTAAGTAAAATTTCAAGTACTATTTCAAGTCAAATTTCATGTTTATTTTGAATTCAATTTGAATTCTAAATTTAATGTTCAATTTCAAGTTTAAATTTTGGTCCAATATCAAATCCAATACCATGTAAATTTGACATGCCATTTCAAATGAAATTCAAAGTAAAATTTCGTGTCTAATTTCAAGTGCAATTGCAAATTGCAAGTGCAAATTGCAATCTAAGTCCTATTCAGTTGTTCAGTTTTCTGTGTTCAGTTTCAGTGCATCAGAACGAAATAACGATTACATGTAGCGAATTCTTATATCTATCAATTTTGCATTAAGAAAATTTTGTTGTCAATTCTAGACTTTTTTTGTTTATTTGGATAACAATTTATTTAAGCATCCAACAACAGCAAGTATATAAAATGAAAACATAAACTATTGCAGTTAGAAATATACTCGATGCAAAATGCCGCTCCTGTTAAGCCATCTTTTATGTATTTTCTGCACTTTATTAGGTTCTAACAACGAATTGAAACGAACAACGAATTAGGATTAAAAAGAAAATCTCTCAAACTTTTATTTTGTTGGTAGATGCTTGGAACCAAACGTAATCAAGCAAACACATTATGAAAAAAATAATTAACGATAAAATAAAATGTTTTAGTTTTTTTCTCGGTTTACAAAATTTAAAAGCAACAAGTGTTTTCTCCAATCCTTAACTAACAAAACCTCGTATAATTGAGAAATATTTTCTTCCACGCATCATTAAAATAATTAGGTTCATAATTGTTTTTAATCTTTACTGTGGTTGGTTCCTACCAAAATCAGCAATAACATTTATAGAATCAAAACCTGAAATATAAAACTCATTCAAAAACAAAGTTTGAATGGCCAGGTTCACTTCAATATATTTTCTGATATATTTGAAAGCACTTCGAGCAACACTGTCAGAACGGTGCAACACTGATAAAACGGATTCGATTTCTTTTTCTTGATCACAGTCTCGTACCAAAAGAGATCTATTTATAGACACCCGATCAGGAGGGCATAACAAAATTATAACTGATCCTGTTATTTTTCAACCAATTTTTTGCTAACAACGGCTGTTATAATTTAGCTACTGCAAGTGGTTAAAATAACTCAAATTCTAACAAAACTGCTTAGCGGTGATAGCAAAAATATAACAAAGTTTGTTATGTTTTGAACAAAATTATATCAAAATTTGTAACCATATTTCTAACAAATTGTGTAATAATTTTGATAAAACAAAAACTTCTTTACCTCTGTCTGCTATATCGACATTTTTCCGACCTATTGTCAAAAATAGTACAACTATTTATCGTGAACATTTACAAATAACAACAGAAAAAGATTTTCACACATTTTTTCAATTTCAAAAACCGCATCCTTTCAGTCGGAATTGAACTCATGACATACCGCACACGATGCCATCGTCTTAACCGCTGTACCAGAACTACTCTTGAATGTAGGTAGTTTAAATGCTCATATGATTTGACCGATAGCTTATTCTGTCAGTTGTCAGTTTTTTCTGTTCGAGCTGTCTATAAATAGATCTCTTTTGGTACGAGACCGTGATCAAGAAAAAGAAATCGAATCCGTTTTATCAGTGTTGCACCGTTCTGACAGTGTTGCTCGAAGTGCTTTCAAATATACCAGAAAATAAATTGAAGTGAACCTGGCCATTCAAACTTTTTTTTTAAATGAGTTTTATATTTCAGGTTTTGATTCTATAAATGTTATTGCTGATTTTGGTAGGAACCTACCACAGTAAAGATTAAAAATAATTATGAACCTAATTATTTTAGTGATGCGTGGAAGAAAATATTTCTCGATTATACGAGGTTTTGTTAGTAAAGGATTGGAGAAAACACTTGTTGCTTTTAAATATTGTAAACAAGACGTAAACCGAGAAAAAAACTAAAACATTTTATTTTATCGTTAATTATTTTCATAATGTGTTTGCACGATTACGTTTTGTTCCAAGCATCTACCAACAAAATAAAAGTTTGAGAGATTTTATTTTTAATCCTAATTCGTTGTTCGTTTCAAAAGAACCTAATAAAGTGCAGAAAATACATAAAAGATGGCTTAACAGGAGCGGCATTTTGCATCGAGTATATTTCTAACTGCATTAGTTTATGTTTTCAGTTTATACACTTGCTGTTGTCGGATGCTTAAAAAAATTGTTATCCAAACAAACAAAAAAAGTCTAGAATTGACGACAAAATTTTCTTAATGCAAAATTGATAGATATAAGAATTCGCTACATGTAATCATTATTTCGTTCTGATGCACTGAAACTGAACGCTGAAAACTGAACAACTGAATAGGACTTAGATTGCAATTTGCAATTGCACTTGACATTAGACACAAAATTTCACTTTGAATTTCATTTGAAATTGCATGTCAAATGGACATGTTATTGGATTTGATATTGGACCAAAATTTAAACTTGAAATTGGACATTAAATTCGAATTAAATTTAGAATTCAAAATGAATTCAAAATAAACATGAAATTTGACTTGAAATAGTACTTGAAATTTTACTTGAAGTTAGGCTGGTGTTACATGTAAAATTTGGCTTGAAATCAGATTTGAAATTACACATAAAATTTGCGTTAAATTTTATAGAAAAGGTATGGCACGTTCCCCATTGTGTGTCCCGGGCACACCAGTGATGATATGTAACATTTTTAGTAGTGGCCAAAGCCCTAATTCTCCTATATAACTCAATGAGTTATAACTATCAGAATCTGTTACAAACTTGAAACTTTTGTTTTCACTTCCTGATCAGTTTATTTCCGATTTGTAACACACTGTGTTATAAATATCAGAATGTGTTATAAATTTGATGTTATCTTGTTATGCCCTCCTGATCGGGCAGCTCGAACAGCAAAAACTGACAACTGACAGAATAAGCTATCGGTCAAATTATATGAGCATTTAAACTACCTACATTCAAGAGTAGTTCTGGTACAGTGGTTAAGACGATGGCATCGTGTGCGGTATGTCGTGAGTTCAATTCCGACTGAAAGGGTGCGGTTTTTGAAATTGAAAGAATGTGTGGAAAATCTTTTTTTGTTGCTATTTGTAAATGTTCTTGATAAATAGTTGTACTATTTTTGACAATAGGTCGGGAAAATGTCGATATAATAGCAGACAGAGGTAAAGAAGTTTTTGTTATATCAAAATTATAACACAATTTGTTAGAAATATGGTAACAAATTTTGATATAATTTTGTTCAAAACATAACAAACTTTGTTATATTTTTGCTATCACTGCTAAGCAGTTTTGTTAGAATTTGAGTTATTTTAACCACTTGCAGTAGCTAAATTATAACAGCCGTTGTTAGCAAAAAATCGGTCGAAAAATAACAGGATCAGTTATAATTTTGTTATGCCCTCCTGATCGGGATGCCTATGATTCTGGAGATAAATAGCCCAAAACCAAGTTGAATGGAGCGTTAAGTAACAGCAAATATTTACTGTTGGACATATCGTTTATTTGTCGAGTCCCGCTTTTCGATTTCAATCGTCTACCTACTTCTTAGGTCTTTACTGACGAAGCTTATCTTCGATCCAATCGATGTAGGAAGCGACACCGGCAAACACGGTCGGTTTGCGTGCAGTTCCACAGGGAACGGCACCCCATGAAACGACCCCAACCTGAACCACTTCGTCGCCCAGCTGTTTGACCAGCGGACCACCAGAATCTGCCGAACAACCACTCTTGGAACCGTCCAGAGGTCCAGCGCAAACGCTGCTATCTTCCAATGCAAGCGAGAAGTCCCACAAACTGAGGCAAGTGTCGTATTCCACTAGGGGGAGAACTGCTTTCTGTAAAGGATCAAAACGGGTATAATCTACGGTTCAATGATTTTGAACTTAAAAAAATATTTACTCGTAGTTTTTCTGGGTAGTCTGGAACCACATCGGTCGACACCGATCCCCATCCGCTGAGCATAACATCACCCTCAAACTGTTCGAACTTTTTCGGCAGCTGAACGGCTTTTACTTTATCGTTCAATTCGAAAGGCTTATTCACACGAATAACGGCGATATCATTCGGTGCAACACCTCCTGGATACTTCTCGTGAATGGTAAATGTTTTAACCAAGCGACGTTGTTCGGAACCTTCGTGAACGGAAGTGTCGTGTTCGGCGGCAACCACCTCGATGTAACCATCGTCCGAGTAGGAAGTGCGACAGTGGGCCGCAGTTAAGACAAAATTCTCGTTCAGCAGCGATCCTCCGCAAAAGTGCAAAACAGGTTTGTCGGTCTGGTTGAAGTTCCATTGCAGCGAGATTTGGTACGGGAATTCGTGCTGGCGAGCTTCATCTCCTCCGACGATCCGTGGGGCTTTGGAAAAATTATTGCGTTAACTTTGGCGTTTTGTTGATCTCAAAATCTTAGGATTCTTACCAGATCGGGAAGAAACGCAAGCCAAACTGGCTGCGAAGAGCAGTGCCACTGTCAGTTGGAAGGACATTGCACACTGTTCGGTAGCTTAATGAAGAGATCGACTGTAATTTGCTGTGCGTTTATATAGTAATCTACAGTGTGAATGTTCGCTCTTATCAGACCTACTTACCGTTCTCAAGTATGGACACGTTTTGATGGATTAGCTGACACGAATTCGTGCCAAGTAGTTTTAACAGGCCTTTAAACTTACGTACATGATGAGATACGTAGTTGAGCTTTTCAGTTTCTACTCTGTAGAGTTGTAACTTTTTCCCAGTTTTCAACTGCTTTTTTGACACAATGTTGTCCAGGTACAACGGAAGTCGGTCAATTTTATTTAGGACCAATAGAAGCAATAATTCTAAAACTGCTCGTCATAAACATTGGTGCTATTGCGAGGCATGATCAGCTAGTAAATGTCATTCAAACAAAGATAAAAACTAAACATCGGAAATTGTTGGTTTGAATGTTCTGTTTCGGTTATACCATTACCAAAATGTTAGAGGCTTGAAACGCATAAAACATAAATATTTGAATACAGCAACTTTTACGTATACTTTATCAATAATCAGCAGGTGATTTGATCATGCACGAAGCTGAAAGTCTGATATCCGATTCTAGGTATGTACTTATATATAGTAATTTTTAAAAAAACCTGTTATTAAATACAGAATTTGTCATTATACAGTTAGTCGTTTTAATATGGATAAATTACATATGAAAAAAAAACAATTTCCACATTTCGAAAATAAATGAAGTGGTCACTTGCACGTTTGCCTGCACGCGATGTATTTATAAGTGTGAAAACCCACTTTCAAGTTCAATTGGTTTATGGCAATGATTTTGATAATCAAGTGGAAAATTTTATACTCCAGTTTCAATAATCCCGCACAACCGAAGCGTTCATTCATTCGCTGTGACCACAAGTAAGTCATATTGTGTCATATCATAATATTATAGAAGAAATGTCCTGCATTAAAAAAAAACAAGTTAATACCACGTTAAATAGAATGTGTTGAACTAATTGACCCCACGATAGTTGCCCGTCGATGGTGTCGGTGTGTCGCACTTCAATTGTCGGTGCATATGGTGTTCATTTTTCAAACAAAAAATATTTAACTCAACGCATAAAGCTTGTTAGGAACGGTGACCTTTTTCCCTCTGTGCATTCAGCATTCCATTCGTCCAACATTCTTAGCTCGCATAAGCTCCCATTCAGCTACTTTTTAATACTTTGTCATGCATCCACCGTAGATAGGTCTGTCTGTAGTCCCTTATAAATCACCATCGGTATTGTTGTTCTATTTAGTTTCAAATACAAGCCGCGCACACCTACAAGTGCTTCACCCTGTGCCACCCAGTGAGGTCTCAATCCTTCGGGTTGAGTGAGGCACGGTTCCAATGCGATGATGGTGCCGTTGTCGCCGTTACCACTGACTGCTGCGGTCGCAGCTGTGGAGCTCAAAAGTAGCGTAAAAAATATGCTTGTGATGAAGATTTAGTACTACCCAACTGATGCTGATGCTAGACAAAAGCAGCGACCGAGCCCATGAAACGGTTGAAGAAACACGGATTGGAGGAAAGCTTTGACTCACTTCCTTCACAATAGAAATTGATTTATCTCCTTCTATGTTGTGCATGCGGAAGGTCCAGCCTCGTCGTTGAGTCCTTTGTTTATCATAGCTATATGTCAATAGGATGGGAAAAATCGGTTGGCCTAATTTTCCTCGTCGATATATGCCTGGGAACTTTTTCCATCTTATCTCTCAGGTCGTTGACTTACTGAGGGCAGTGATGATTGAGTATTTATTTGAACCTTTCGGGCGGAATAATAATCGTATGGTTTGCTTCTAATTGAAATCGTTTAGTTACGCATTCCGACGATTTAATAGAATCCAAATTTTTTTCCCTAAATAAACCAGGAGCTTCAAACATTTTCAACTTATCCATAATTTGACTAATGGACCGCATAGGCCGTATCAAGAAAACGTGCGATGAATGATCGCCTCAATCATTCCCCTTAATGATGGCGGCATAAGTAAAGCTGATGGAAATTTTTAAACTTATTCATCACATTCGCTTCGGCATTTGAAAATTGTGTATCTGCAAAGCTTTCTCCCGTTTATGGAATCGGGAATTCAATCAAACCACAATGGGAATGCATTTAGCAAAGTATAGAGTTACTGCCAATAAACTGGGGGCGTTCCGTTCAGAATGCCCTCGCCAACTAGCAGCCTCTTGAAAAACGACATTTCCGACGTTACTGTAGAATGAAGTTCTTCTGCTCTTCCGTTTGCTACTTTTATGCTCTTATGTGGGGCACTGTTACTGTTCGACAAAACGACGAAGCAAAAGTGTCGCTGTCTGTCATGGCAGGAATGCTACTTTGTAGCATGGAAAATAGTGCACATATTACATGTGTAAGTAAAGTTGAGCTAAAAATAAACTTCCGATGAAAGCCACATTTCAAGAACGAATGGTTTTCATTTAATATAAGTGAAATGTTTTTTTTTGTTTTTTTCAAACTTCGCAAACATTACTTATTCAATAGTATCAATACAGCTTTTTACGAGCCATAATGGCCAACGTGTTCGTAATATGTTAACGGCATTTTTGACATTTCCCTAATACATCGCACGTTTTCTTTCCGCACATTCCTTTAGTTTTACCGTGGACGTGCGGAAAGAAAAGGTGCGATGTATTAGGGAAATGTCAAAAATGCCATTAAAATATTACGAACACGTCTGCCATTATGGCTCGTAAAAAGCTGGATACTGTCCAGCTTTTTACGAGTCATAACGGCGGACAGCATAATCCGTGTTCGTAATATTTGAGCAGCATTTTTGACATTTCCCCAATACATCGCACGCTTTCTTTCCGTACATTCCTTTAGTTTTACCGTCAACGCGTGGAAAGAAAACGTGCGATGTATTAGAGAAATGTCAAAAATGCTGTTGAAATATTTCGTACACTGTTTATGCCTTCCGCCATTCTGGCTCGTAAAAAGCTGGATACAAATTTTGGAAGGTTTTAATTAGAAATTTTAATTTTGAAGTAATTTTAGTATCGTTGAGAGGAGCCCGGCGGAAGGGGATTTCTGAACTATAGAGCCTTTTTGACTCTATCACATTTAGCGTATACCACGCCATTTTGACATCGAAAGCCTGACGTCGGCTTGGTTTCTTCTTCAAAGTTGCGCGTGATGCCAAAGAGTGTGGAGCCTGGAAAATTCTTTTCTGTTCCCGGCAAATGCAGTAATGGGCGATTTGATGATAGCTGATCAATATTTGAATGTGTAGATTGAGAATTGAGGGCTGATTTTTCAAGAACAACAACATACATTATCAACGTGTAAAGTCGTCTCGTTAGAAGTACCCATTATGGCAAAGACGGAGTTGTAGCTCGAATATGTCAGTTGCGGAAGAATTTCAACCAATGCAATGATTAAACAATTCAGTGCACTTCAGCAAACGATCAATAATGGCCTAAGGTTACCTACTTCGCCGCTTTCAAAAACATGAGCGTTTATAGTACCTTACTCCAGCATAACCTTCGCCATTGATACATTCGAAGATTATCCAATCAAACGGAACCACAAATCTACCATGTCTTGATGGATGGTCGACACTTCTCAGATATCAAAGTCAGAATCTGCCGGTTAGCAACCCGATATCGCCGAAAACTATGCATTGTCCATCGAATCTACCCTACCTGACATATTGAAGCATCGCATGCCCTCCCCCATTAGAATGTTGAACGAAATAAATTGAAGTGGAGGAAATACACCCGATTTTTCCAGGAAAGCAAGGTCTGGCCGGTCGCCAGCAGGAGAAGTAATACGACGAACTTCAGTCAAACCTGTACCGTTCTCATGAAATACGGAAATTCTGTCAAGTGCTACGTAAAAAGGGCGTAGATAAAATGATGGGCACAGGAACCATTTTGATAAAATTCAAACGATCTTCTGGTAGGATTTGACTTCATGCTATTATGCAAAGGCCGTGCTGGAGTAGCATAAGGCAAATAATGTCGTTTTTCGTGCCGAAAGATCATAACCCCTCAAATATACCTGTGCTGCGGCCAATCGACAAATACTAGGCTATTATGAAGCAAAATCTTCTGAAACATCCTAAAGTAGTCAAAACAGTTGAAAAAGTGAAGGAAGTATGAGTAAATATGCAAACCATGTCGATTTTGAGGTTGTGCAAGATCTCATGGATGGGGTTATAAGGTCAAAGTGCCGGCATTCGGATACGAAGGCTAAATTTAATAAAATAAAAACGCTAAAACTAAGTTTAATTGTTTCATTTGATGCTTTGAAAGTTTGGTTACTATCGGATGAAAACTCGAATTTTGCGAATTAATTTTGTGTGTTGCAATTTTATGTGGACACCTTTTACTCGTCGCCAATTCGTTGAGTGTTTTGACATACGCAAATCGGCTTCAACCTGATCAAGTCATCTGGCGCGGGTCCCTCTATTCCTGGTGCAGGTGGTGCAGCTCGTGGTTCATGCGCCTGTGTTATTCGCCGCTTTCCATTTGTACACCGCCAAAAAGAATCCGAAGCACCTTTCGTTCAAATACGGCCACAAGCAAAGTTACAGTCTAATGTTCATAGAGGACTACCAGTCTGATTAGCGGTTTGTACATCGTCAGCTTTATGGGGCAGCGTATGCTTCTTGATTGAAGCGTTTTGCACAAAGAAAAGTAGGCCCGACTTCTTGCTTGAATGCGTCGTTGAATCTCCTTACTTTTATTGTTGTCGGTGATGACCAGAGATCCCAAATATATGAGCTCATCAACCGTTTCCAGTTCATCTGTCCGTTAAACGTTGTTTTGTCTTGAGCCTCTTCCTACCAAATATTCGATTTTTGATCGTTTGCCCTCGAAACTGTTCTTGTGCATTATCTGACATAGTTGTTCGCACTCAACTGTATCGTATGCTGCCCTAAAATCCACGAAAATGTACTGATTATTATTATTTGTTTGCATTCTTTAGACAAGCGGTCTACATGAACACTTAAGAACTAAGAAATAAAACTGGAAGGGTACATAACAATTTGTCACACAATCGCGAAAAACACTAGAGCTAATATTTAAATTAGACAAACAAAAGAACCGGTTAAATAACAAACACATTGTTATGATGGGATCATTCCGTGCGTAGTCTATTCTGTGTTGCTGGAGTCGCATAATATTCCAACGTCGAAGTTGACGCGGCTGTACATTGAGGTTTGTTCTGGGTTTCGCCATGGAAGGAATCTCAATCTCATGTTTTAAGAAGCGTGAATGGAATGATAAGAGGGGGGAAGGTCGTAACAGGGGAGGGAGGGCTATAACTCCGAAATGCCTGGACGGTTCTTCACCAAACTTGGCATATTCCTTGACGTAAGGGAATCAGCAGTAAAAGGTTGACAAGCAGAGGAGAAAGGGTGGGGGTTCATAAGAAGGGGGGGGGGCATAACTGCGAAACACCTGGACGGTTCTTCATCAAACTTGGCACACATGTTCTTTAGCATGAGGCAATCAGAACTCAGGGGGTTGACAGAAGAGTCATGACAGGGGGGGGCGTTCATAACAGGGGGATGCCATAACTCCGAAATGCCTGGACAATTCTTCATCAAACTTGGCACAAATGTTCCTTGACATTAGGGAATCCGCACTGGGAAATCCGCACTAGGCCATCTAAAAAGGGGGGAGATATCTACATAAGTAAAAGGGGTTGCATTTCTCTTGCATTTAAACCGATTGTAGTTGTGCAACTGATTTTGAGAAAAAAGAGGGGTTTCACCGAGGAGGAATATATGCTAAATAAACCTTTGTTTTGTTTCTATTATAGCGATTTTCAATGAGCAAACCAATGCATAATTAGCTACACACTTAAAAAACTCGGCAAAATCTGCCGAAATTCAAACACCCGAGTGTTCGGTGAAAATTTCGGTGGTGCATATCGACGTTTACGGACCTTTACTAACGTTTGGTATTATAAAAAATTTTACCGAACGCTCGGCTGTCCAAATCTCTGCAAACTTTTGCCGACTTCGGTGCTTTTTTAGGTGTGTACGTGACAGAATGCGGAGCTGACTGGGAAGTAACTGACATGTAGGGGGACGAGGAACGTGAGTATGACTGTATGTTCCGCCATAGCTCCGGAACTTCTGGACTGTTCTTCATCAAACGTTGTTTGTCAAACACATGTTTTGGCATGATTCTTTTATGTCGGAGGGTTGACAAAAGAGGGAGGCGGTCTCTTACAAGGGGAGAGAAAGGTTCAAATGGGTGAAGGGGTGCGTTTCTCTTGCATTTGGAACGATAGCAGTTATACAAGTTATTTTATTTCTGAAAGGGGGAATAGGGCGGCCATTAAAAACGGGGAGGTTCAAAAACGTAAAAAAAGCTTTATGTAGATTTATAGGGAATACCGAGAAGAAGAGAGATTTATAAGTGACTAGCTGTCCGGACAAACTTCGTATTGCCACCAATTAAACTGTGTTGTACATAAATGGTGAATCTCAGATGACCTTTGTCACAATCTCGAGTTTTGCAAGTTTCTGAGCAGTTCATGGGTGTTTTAATATACAAATTTTCCTCACAGTAAAGTAGAAAACAACTCCCCCCATCGCTCAGCCTGATAAAATAAAGCGGATAGCATTTAAATATTCACCATCATTACAAACCATTTCGCCGAATACCATTTTGCGGAACACCAATTCTCGGTTGACCGTAACGCGGAATACAGTTGGATTTCGAATTTGGCATGGTTCGATTTTGGCATGGTTCGATTTTGGCATGCCTCGATTTTGGCAACAAAAGTATTCGTTTTTGGCAACACAAGATATTTCACTTCTAAAAATATGCCTAAATATCAATCAGTTTCTGCATACATAGTTTAAATGACGAAAAAATGATGCCCTCAGTATGTTCATGAAAAAAAGTTATGTGGTTTCTAACAATAATATTTTCATTGCCGTAGGACTACGTCTTACCGCAGGGTGTCAATAACTTATTTGCACCGGACGGATTGCTCTTGGCGGACTTTTTAAACATAAAATGGTTGCAATCGTTGATTAATGATATTTAGTCAATTTCTAAAGCATTTAGATTAAGTTTTTTCATATCGAAAAAAGGTCTCGATTTTGGCACGGTTTCGATTTTAGCAACATAGGCACCACGCATTTGTTGCCAAAATCGAAATCCTACTGTATAGAGTTTCGCAGAATACCGTTTCGCGAAAAACCTTACGCGGGATGTACCATTTCACGGAAAATCTTTTCGTAGAAAGTACCATTTCGCAGGGGTGACCCAACTGAAGGAAAGTAATAGAGGTCAGTAGATCTAGGAAAATAAATAAACCTAGATAGAGGTGATCTCTACGGGGGACTGCCCCCCGCAGTGGCCGGCGCTTCCAACGGCAGGTCACCGGCAACACTCGCGGCCTGTGGCCGTCTCGCGCTGAATTATCTAATGTTACTATTGATAGTTTTTGGTGGTCTGGTTATTGATTGATGTTTTATGAAAGAGTCTAAAATTTCCCGAGTTCGATTAGTTTTTGAGTTACGCAAAAATTTCTGTTTTATTTGTATGAGACTCCTTATCCCCCTACCACAGGGGTGAGGGGTCTCAAACCATCATTAAAAAAATTCCTGCGTCCAAAACCTCCCACATGCCAAATTTGGTTCCATTTGCTTGATTACTTCTCGAGTTATGAGGCAATTTGTATTTCATTTGTATAGGAGCCCCCCTCCTGAAGCGGGGAGAGGTTTCAATTCACCATGGAAAACATTCTTGTCTCCAAAAACACCCACATGCCAAATTTGGTTCCATTTGATTAATTAATTCTCGAGTTATGAGGAAACTTGTATTTCATTTGTATAGGAGCCCCCTCCTCCTAAAGCAAAGAGGGTTTCAATTCACCATAGAAAAAATTCTTGTCTCCAAAAACACTCACATGTCAAATTTGGGTCCATTTGCTTGATTAGTTCTCGAGTTATGCAGAAATTTGTGTTTCATTTGTATGGGAGCCTCCCCCCTCTTAGTAGGGGGAGGGGTTTCTAACCATCATAAGAACCTTCCCTGGCCCCAAAAACCCCTATTTGCAAATTTTCACGCCGATCGGTTCAGTAGCTTTCGATTCTATAAGGAACATTCGGGCAGACGGACAGAAATGTATTTTTATAGGTATAGATTTGTATGGGAGCCCCCCCTCTTAGTGGGGGGAGGGATCTCTAATCATCATAAGAACCTTTCCTGTCACCATAAACCCCTACATGCAAATTTTCACTTCGATCGGTTCAGTAGTTTTCGATTCTATAAGGAACAGACTATAAGGGCAGACAGAAATCCATTTTCGTAGGCATATATTTGTATGGGAGCCACCCGTCTTAGTGGGGGGAAGGGTCTTTTGCTATCTAGAGAACCTTCCCTGGGCCCAAAAACCCCTGCATGCACATTTTCACGCCGATCGGTTCAGTAGTTTTCGATTCTATAAGGAACATAGGGACAGACTGGCAGACAGACAGACAGAAATCCATTTTTATAGGTATAGATTGGGGGGGGGAACAGAGAGGAACTGACAAAGGGAGTAGTCATATTCAAATGCGAAAAAGGGTTTTGTTTCTTGCATTATGAGAGTTTTCGTTACAAAAACAGATGTACTAGTGACTGAGTGACAAAGAGGCACCGAGTGAGATCGGGCAATCAGCTAGTGTAAAGTATAAAAGCAGGAAGTGTTTGTCATCGTCGATGGTTTTTCTCTCAATGTACCACCAACACCACCCAATAGGTAGCCAACAATCAGGCAATCGACTGTAGGTAGGCAGCCTGCCACCTACCATATCCCACCACCAGTGGAAACAAAATTAATTTGCGGGCCGCGTTGATGACAGGACTCGTGTCAGATACAGAGATGTAAACAATCGGGTGGAAGGAGGGCATTGGTCTTGGCCGCTGGCGTAGGGCAATGACCGGTCACAAATTGCTTATTTATAGAGCAATGTTCAAATCTCGCAAAGCATTTGGAAAGAAGACCTCAAATTAAACGTTTATAAAGGAACCTAAGTAAATTATCATACAAAGTGCTTAAGTTATTATATCCAAATACAATTACAGTGAATGTGTGACTTTGGGATCACAGGTAATCCCGTTCCTAAGCCGTTTTCTCAATCTGACGCCTTCGCCAGTGTGTTTCAAATTCCACAAAACCCCGCAGTGTTTGTTTAAACTCAACCCGATTCTCCGTTGAGCCAAAATCCTTTGGCGGATCGGTAAAGCCCGAGATTACTAGACCAGTTTGTCGTCTAGCGCGGAGGGAGCGGCAAGTGGTTGGCAGTCCGGCGTGTATCCGACAAGAAGCAGTGGCCGCAGACAGCAGCGTTGGTGGAATCCCGAGAAGACGAAAGGTGATGGTTGAAGAAAGTACAGGTTAGATAGTCTATGAAAGAGAGTGATAAAAAGTCAAGAAAGTGAGAATAAATTTGTGAAAAGCTAATCGTGAGTTTCCTTCGGTTATATCAAGTATTTCTTTGCTTTCCTGCGAAGACCCAGGGTAAGCGTGCCGACCCTGTGGCCTTTTCAGGGAGTCTCAGCAACGTTCGCTTCTGAGGCTAACAGCCGGCGATCAATCAGGTACGTCTTGAACCAATTGATAAGGTTTGATTGTTCGTCTGGGTGAACTGTGGCAAGCAGATTATGGTGGTTAAATTTATCGCAGGTTGCCTTTCCGTCCGTATAAGTCGCATCAACTTGAAGGCCCTGATCCATCTATGTAAGACAAAGCGATGAGAGCTGTACGAGATTGGTGACGGTGGATCTACCAGGGTTGATGCGTTGGGCTTCCGACATTTCTAGAGGATTAGTCAAAGAGTAAAAAATTGCTGGTAGCAGTTCTTCAATGGACATGTCAATGACGATGCAACCGAAGGAAATAGAATGGAAGTTAACCTAGGATTGCCTATAAACGATAACAGCGATCCGGCTGTTATCCGGCTTCCGATCTAAAATAGAATAGCTTTAGATTGGTACTCCCGATCTAGAATAATAATAATAATAATAGAATAATAGAGCCGCCGAAAAGGACCGACTTCCTGCAGAACTCTACAAAAATGGCCGAAAACCGCTAGCAACGGCACATCACTGGATAATTTCAAGAATTTGAAAGTAGGAGAAACTACCGTAGGAGTGGATGAAAGATATGGTTTGTCCCATTTACAGAAAGGGCAGCTCGATGGCAGTAATTACCGTGGCATCGCAGCTCAACGCCGCCTACAAGGTGCTTTCCCAGATCTTGTTACGTCATCTACTCTAAATAGCAAAAGATTTCGCAGTTCAGCATCTGGCAGACTTTATGGGCGCCTTTCCTACTGCGGATCAAATTTTTACACTCCAGATCCTCCAGAAATGTCGAGAGTACACAATTATAAACTAAGAAAATTAGATTGCTGCAGCGATACAAAATAGTTGGGAGGCTCAACGGGAAAGACTTTTTCGGGAAACGTCGGGCAAGTTTTGCTCAAAACTAATGTAAATATTTGTCTGAAATTAGAAGTGATGGCCTTTTTACAAGACGGAAAAGCGGAAATCTGACACATTACCATATGTCTGGAAGGTTTTGAGCGTTGTCTGGTGCGCTATCAAAAATCTGGCGACTTTGCGCACAAGGCATTTGACAATAATTACGTGTCGATCTAGACACCGGTCCTAAATCCGCAGTATTGATAGTTATATTGGTTTAGGTCCAGGGTACTTATTTCTTATGAAATTAAAATTTTGTAGTGTTTCGGATTTATTAAGTAGGTACATCGATAAATGGATTTGATAGGGTTGGTAGTTATGCACATTAAGTACATAAAAAGCACAAGTTTTTTATAAATACTTCCTTCCGTATCATGATGGTAAAATTTTTAAATCCTTCAAATTATAATCTCCGTGTGTTGGTTCTATTATCAAATAAACCATAAGAAAATGCAATCTATCTTGCTAGTTTTTTTTTCTTGCACCATAAACTATCGCTCTAGTTTGTTATATATTTCATATACTGCTCATTGACTGCTCATTGTACTACATTTTCGTAATTTCTCGCTTCTTCGCTTCAATGCTTTTCGAAATATGTAATAAAAATTAAAGTCGCACCATTATTGCCTGAAGTCATTTCATTTTGCACATTTTACACTATCACTGACACACTACAGTTCAATCCATTCTTGATCATGGAACTAATACGGATCTTTTGTTTTTTCTCTCTTTCTCTATCTATCATAGAAACGTCGCGAGCGTGGTCGGATCAGCGTTCGAGGAGTACGTCTAGTGGAGCCGGCCGTTTTGAACGGCGAAGGAGGTGACACCGCAGCACCGGATGTACGTACGCTTGCTCTCATCTCATGGCAAATAAAAGTTTGCGCTTACTAAATGCTTCATTTGGGTCTGTTTGTCGTTGCAGGGTTATCCCTTCCAGGTAGGATACTGTGAAAGTGACGGTATCTATCCGGGAACGACACTGCCACAGTACACGTTGTATCTGGTAGCCGATAGTGAGAAGGAACGCGTCGATTGGATCGTTTCCATTCGGAGAGGTGGGTCATATGCGTTTTTTGATATTTTCTCATGTAGTTTTCGAAATTAAATATGCATTTTTTTCGACAATTGCAGTTTGCGAAGAGTACAGTCCAAAGTCCTTCCGGTACCATCCAAGCCTTTGGCAGGGCCGGAAGTGGTCCTGCTGTAAGAGTATCAATCGACGGGCACTCGGTTGTCAGCTGGCAACACTGTGGCCAGAGTACAACAATAATCCAAGTAAGTGGGTTTTCAAAGCTTTATCCTAATTAACTTCACCCAATTTTTATAAAACGATTGTCTTTCCAATAGATGAGATACAATTCAGGAGAAAGTGTTTTATAGTATCCCTAGGGCAGGACAAGACTTGAAGTGAAAGAGAGGAAAATTAGATGAGTGGAGGGTGATTGAAGCGGTGCTTGCTTGGTACGTGGTTCGTTTCTTTCTACCTTGCTAAGGGATCCTTGGGTTGAAACAAGTTATAATGGGAGCCAATTATAATCGGATTCGAACCCTGTAATTGGTCGATATTGCGTACCGCTTTAATCTCAGACTCTTCCCCTTCACGTCTTGTCTCGCCTGTTTCATTACTTTCTTCTACTATTTCCGTCGTCTATTGGAAAGTCTATCACCATAAAAAATTATTTAAATGTCTGCCTTCATTGATAAAATAACACAAAAGCATGAGGTTGATCTAATTTCTGCTGTTATATTGGTCGATTTAGAAACTGGATCTTTGGATCTTTAATCTTTGGACATATGGTTGAGTCTAGCCTTATGTTCACGCTGTAATATTGATTTAAGATAGTTCATTGACCTATGAATGAAAATAATAAAAATGGTTACAAAACACTTTCATTTTCAGTGAACAACTAAATCAAATTAAACCAAAATTGGCAGCCCACAACCTTCGTTGAACCTCCGACCAGAGCACCGAACTTTCTCTTCCTCTAACCATTCTCCGAAGCACGATGCACGACTTTACGACCATCAACGTATTCCATTTGACCTCGGCTGGTGATTTTCCAAACTCGAATAAAATAAATAGATTACTATCAGCTTCCCGCATAGGTTGTCCCGCGCAACGGTCGAGAGTTGAACTCTGGCAGAAGGTTCCTTCCAGGTCCCCGGCGAGCATCAAATTAATGGTTCCATTTGGACAGAATGTGCTGTGCCTATTTCACAATGCGTTTATTGTGTTACCTGGACTAACGCGACACGAGCTCCATCCGAGATGAATGTAGAGAACGGAACGGAGCGCATAAATCTTAATGCTTTATTCATAAACAATTCATGTTCCCATCACAATCGAGATTTTTGGATTCAATGGAATATGGTAGTGGACTGTTCATTTTTTTTATTTTTATCGAAGCCTCCCAATGTCATTTTTGTTTATTCGACATATAAGCGGAAGATAGGAGGAATAGCTTAAAGCTTATTCAGGGCGTAACTCTCGCAAGGGTTCAAAATCTCTTCCAAGAACCATAAAACCATAACCACGTATTTTTAAGACTTTTTCTATGAAGTCATAAGCCACAAAACTGCATTACACCTCAAATTTATAATAGATAATAAATTCATTATTCAAAACAAACAAATTATCAATTGCTTGTTTGACAACTAGGAAGAGCATTCAACAAAGACCCGGTATTTTCTTTGCATAATGTTTTAACAGATAGAGGGATTTTATGGTTTTTATTGATTTCGGAGCACGAAAAGAAACGCAGTAAATTTTATGCTACAGAAAGCTCGTTAAAAAGCGCAAGACCGTAGAAAAACTCTACAAATAATCATTAATTTCTAAGTGCTCGGTAATTTGCCGTTGAAACAAATAAACCATCTAACAACCAACCATTTTCTGCATTACATCACAGTGTTGATTTGCTGTGGCAGTTTGTGTTGTTTGAATTGCTTGTTTGAAATCAATGCTCCCAAAGAGACAATTCTTTAGGGGGGTCTACTGGAGTTGAACATATTATGAATATCCGTAAGCTCCGTCAGCAAAATTAAAAAAGAAAACCCCGTACCGATAGAGTGTCTCCGGGCGGAATGACTATATTGAGGTTACGTTGCTTTTTTTTGCTTCTCTCCCTTATGCTTGAAATAACTGACCCGATAATTGACACTGCAAACGGTTAAAATTAACTTCCTGCTAACACTTCGGCGTGCCATTCTTTATTGCCATTTCTACTGAAGGCAATAGTAGGATCGAGCAGCAGTGAGCATGAGCATAAATATGCTTTACGACTTTCTTTCCTCGGTGCCCATTCGAAGCCACACGGGAAAAAGTGCAAAAGAAAAAGTGCGCTTCTAATGTGTAAGTAGGTAGACGCCAATTCACCTGTCCTCTCCTCGTGCACCTAAACTCACCTGCCAGCCAGAATACTACCCTTCTTGCTACCTGTTCCGATTGTTTAGGGTTGCATAAATTGCGCTTCTGAAGCCGCTCACCGCTCGCTTGCTGTCTCTTCATTTCTCGGGTTGTGTAAAATTTTCCTTTGATGACCTGTTTTGTGGGACAATTTCATACAAAAGTCCAGTAGAGTACACGCAGACTCGGTCACAGGATGTAAAAACAAGTGTTGTAGTTTTATGGTTGTAAACAAAAAAAAATGTTAGCAAACAGTCCGTCGATCATATTTACTACGGAAAGAGTGTGGACGCTTGGCTATTTGTGCTGCAGTACTTGCTAAGCTAAAAAGACCCTTTAGATGGAAAATGGCTGGATAAATTAGTACGACCGCTGCTGTAAACATTTTCCTTTTCAACGATAGTACCACTAAACACGTTCCGTGTTTCATTTCAACTATCACCATAAAAACTCATATGTAGGGCTCGAAGACAAACATATCGAAAAAGGTAGCAAAAGTCGTCTAATGCAATTTGCCTACGAAACTGTGTATGGATGGCGTTGATGCAAGCGACAAAAAGGTAGCTCTTTAGAAAAAAAAATTAGAACCGCTTGCAGTTTTGTTTGCAAGCAGAACCGTTTTCTTCCTCCTTACACATCCTTCTTCGAATGTCTAAATCGAGGTTATTAGTGAGAGGAAAAATGGGCACCCGACCGTGTTGCAAAATGTTGCAAAATGTTAATTGCTTTCTTCGCCGGAACTTGCGCCGCATAATAATAATAATATTGAGATGTTTTCTTTTTTCTCATTCTGAAAAGAAATTCTCAACAACAACGATACAAGTGGTATGTTTGACCTCGAAAGAGAAACCCACAGAAGAGGGTAACCGACTCGAAAGGAGTTTTTCAAAGCTGTTTCTTTTTTTTGTGCAGCACCCGTGAGTCACCTTCTGCCGGTTGCCACAAATCGGTTCATTTTTAAAAGCGTCTTTTCCCTATTACTGTTAATAAACTTTGAAGTGTGCGCAAAAATACGTGACCATTCTAGCCGGATATGAAATGGAATGTAATTTGAATAATCCCACCACGCTAGTCATTATACTCATGGTATAATTATCAACCAAATCTCTATGCATATCATAAACTAGGGTTTTTGCGGTACCCGGAACAATTCGGTTTGCGAAGTTACCAGTTCCGCTTTTACTTAACAGAAAGGGCTGTGTTAGAAAGCTAACGTAAGTGCACAAAAAGCGAACAAAAGATGTAGTTATACACTAATTATAAACGAGATTTCAAGAAAAAAGAGATTTGAGTTCTTAACAAAAAAGGATGTTGTACATTGTACATAATAGATTTGCAATCGGTTGGGTCTCAAGGTTGGACACCTGCAGCAAAATCAAATTGAAATGTTCAAATAAAGTAGTCAACAGATCTATGAAAATTCAAGTGTGATCCTACATCACGTAATTTAGTTGGAAGAGATGTAGTTTGTTTTCCAATAAAAATCCAATAAAAATCCGAAATTTCGAGTTCACCGAAATTTAACGAAATATTACGGAATTTACCTTAGCTTTTATGGTAAACTACCATTAAACTACAGCTGTGTCCACGGTAGATTTCGTACGGTTTCGTTTGATTTCGTGAACTGAATTGTGAGCGGTGGTCAAGCTGTGGAGCCACCAACACAGGCAGAGATTAAGAAGGCAATCAGTGAGCTGAAAATCAGTGAGCCTCTGGGAAGGATGGTGTCCGGAAAAGACTTCTAAAAGTAGCGAGCGAGCGGCTGTACGAAGCAATCCACCGAATCATTGTCAGCATTTAAGAGGAAGAACAAATGACGGAAGAGTGGTTGGATGGCCTCAAAGGCCCTTTTTTAGGAGAGGACATCGACTCGAGTGTAAAAATTATCAGGGCATTACATTAAACAATTCCGGCTATAAAGTGCTCTCCCGAATCCTGTTCTGTAGACTGAAAACGATAGCGGAGTCCTTCGTCGGCGATTTCCAGACTGGTTTTCGTTAAGGTCGCTCCACGATGGTTCAGATTACCCTGTGTCAGTTACTTGACAAGTTCCGGGAGTACACTTTGTAGACTCATCGTCTGTTTGTGGACTTTAAGGTGGCGTACGATTCAGTCAAGCGAAACGAGCTGTAGCAAATAATGCAAGAACATGGTTTTTCGACAGTGAATGGGTCAAAATCATGCGTCACAATAGCGGATGAGACCACAGTCGCTTTCGTGATGTTGGATGGATTGAAACAAGGGATGCACTCTAACTTGCTATTCAACATTGCCTTGGAAGGTAGAATACGAAAAACAAACGTGGAATGTTACAGGACTAACAGCACGAAATCTCACGTGCTTCTTTGTATTACGTCCATGGATGACGTCCATATGTTCGGAATTAACTGTGAGCAGTGGAAGAGTCCTTCAATCCTTTTAAACGGGAAACTGTGAGATTAGCACTTACCATTAATAACGCCCAAACGAAGTGCATGAGTGCTGGCAGGAAACGTGAGAGCCCCAATAGTGTTGGTGCTGATGGGGAACCTTTTGACATAGTGAAGTAATTCACATACTTTGGTACGCTTGTGATATGTGAAAAAGATGTAAGCCGCGAAGTGAAACGACGATTTGCTGTTGTGAATCGGGCTTCCTACGGAATACGTAACCAGCTGAAGTCCCGTAGTATGTTAATCCTCCCGGTGGCCATTTACGGACATGAATCATGGGTTCTAAAGCAAGCTGAGCGCCGAGTGCTTGGGGTGTTGAGTCAGAAATTCTGCGATCAATAGTTGGTGGAAAAATGGAGTGTGGCGCAGACGCATGAACAACGAGCTATTGATACACACTCCAGGACATCCTTTGAATAGTGGCATGAAGCTAGATCCAGCCAGAAGCGAGTAGGACCCTCGTGTTACTTCAACAGAGAAAGCAGACGCTTCTGTAGACACTCTGCCCGTTTATAGTCCAAGTAGTCACGAAGGGCGAGCTCGGTTTGCCACATGAGCAGATCGTTTGCCAAATCATGTATTTCTCGGCAAACTTTGGGAGTTTCTGCATCCTTACTTCCTCCGGAACACTAAACTTGTGCTGGGCGGTGAAGTACAGTAGCCCCGGAAGCTGCCGGAAGTCCGCCTTGACGTAAGTCTCATCATCCATGATGAGAGAGTTGAGAATTTTCTATGTACTTGTACATAGAACGCGAACGCTATGTACGCGAAATAAATTCGCGGCGTTGCTTTTCGGGTGACGCCATTTTTTCCAATTTTCGAAAAACTGACCGCGATAAAAATACAGTGTAAACAATACACTCTTAACTACTTTTTCCCAAATTTTCAAGAGAAAATACCCAATGGGTAATTTTCTACAGTGTTTCTTCCGTGATGCAATTTTATGTGGAACACCCTTCACCACGATGGTTCTTTATGTCTCGTGTGTCCTCAGCTATGAAGATAGGAAACATGTACGATTTTTCCCAGTTTACTTTGCTCAAAACGCATTGAAAACGGCTGCTAAAGACACGATTGAGACAGCTGTACACTGACAAAACACCACTACCGGAATTTCATCCGGCCTAGGAGTAATTTTGCAGTCATCTCGTCGCTGAGTTGCTATGATACTATGATAGTCTAAAAAAGCTATCCACCTTTTTACGAGCCATAATGGCGGAAAGCATAATCCGGGTTCGTATTATTTTAACAACCTTTTTGACAGTTGTCTATTACATCGCACGTTTTCTTTCCGCGCGTTCACGGTAAAACTAAAGGTATGTACGTAAAGAAAACATGCGACGTATTACTGAAATGTCAAAAATGTTGTTCAAATATCACGAACATACCCGCCATCTTAAAAAGCTGCCACGCCCTCGGAAAAAGCTGGATAGGGCAGATCCCAGAAGCTCGCAGGATGTTGACTTTTTCTCATCGTCAACCATTTTAAACCGAATGTGTCAACGAAACCTCGCAATAAAAAGCCGAAAATTTCACTGAACTTGAAAAACGAGACATTTATGCAAAGCACTGTTTAGTCTCCGTCAAGCACTTACTGAAAATTGTTCAGAAAGACGACTCTATTCTGTTGTTACTTGTCAACCATTGAAGTGGAAACTGGTTATAATTACCGCAAACAAATTGATGTAGTTGTCGAATCCGATTTCAGTTAATATGGTAATCTCAAGTTTGTAGTCTGCGTGCGCCAGGTATAAATCGTCGATTTTCGTTTGCGTGATTCGTATATTCTGGTAGTAAACTCAGATGCAATTTCCAATTGAGTTTGCCTGTTGCTGTTGTTGTTGTTGCTGTTTTGGAGGACGCGATGCTGGAGTTAACAGATGAAGGAGTAAAAGCAAAGTCTTGGGCCTAAACGCCTTTTTTAAAACTTGACCCTTCTTTATCGATAGACTTCACAGCCGGTTGTTAGGGTACAAGACAGTTACGGGACTAGTGCAAAAATCCTACTGACTCTATCTAGCAGCGCTACTTAGCCGGAATTCGAACATACGATGAATGGTTTGTTAGACCAGCATCGTCTCTGAAAGCTAACTGGGCGGGTGGATGAAGGAGTAGTTAAACACTGAAAAACCCGATTTAATCCACCTAGTGGTGAAAGGAACCTTTGTTATACGGTCTTACTTGCTATTTGAGATAGAAATCGACACGGCTTCGGAACATAATTCATCTATTGGTTATCGTTACGCAGTGCGTTGGTTTACATAAAATTTTTGAAAATTGAATAAGTTTACAAAATTTGATCAAAATAAGAACACTTTTAAATTTTGATAGATCCTTTTTTCATGAAATTGCTGAGTAAGGATAAGTAAGTTATTATTAATCTGTTGTTATTAATCTGAATAAGTGCAAATAAAAGTAAGTTGTAAGAGGAAATCTTATTCTTTAACATATACATTGTTTAGTAAAGGTCTAGTTTATAGGTTTTTGAACTATGCATAGTTTCCTGTAATGCTATTCCACAGAGAACAGACATCCATTCACGAACAAATTTTTTGGGAATTGTTGGATAAAATTTCAAATTAAAATCACCTAACATGCTAGCGTCACCACCACTATAGTTTCCCAACTAAATGATTCTTTTGATTTGCACACTGACAACCTTTGGCTCCTCTGGCGCTAGTTTATATGGACTATAAGCGTTATGCTAGCGCCAGAAGCTAGTTGTTGTGAGTTTAGTGTAGAATTTTATGCGCCTTCAGCGACATCATCACTATAGTTTCCCAACTAATTTGACATAAGTTTTATCCAAGTGGGGACCTTTTGCTTGGATGTCTGTTCTCTGTGGCTATTCTATTTGAATCACATCAGTAGAGTTTTCTTGTATAATTTTCATCAATTTTTATTAACCTTCGGTTACTCACGCTGTTGTATTTGATACAACACGTGTAGGTTTTCCAACGCCATATTGTTATAAAGTTACAAAACGTTGTTTAACTAACGTATATTCTTCAACAAACTTATTGTGCGCAAAATGTCATAATTATTCAATGCATTAATAATTTAAACTGTTGGGAAAATGTATGCAGCAAAACTATCAGCAAATGTAAAATGTTTAAAATGTATCCGTCTGCTGGTAGTCGAGTAATTCGGAGTCAAAATTGGGGCATTCTTTATAATCAAAGTTCTACAGTTCCTAAAAAAGCAAACATACAGGTATACTATTTTCAGCAAAGTTGTGTATTTTTATTATTTGTACAATTTTGTAGTACATATAAAAGTTATACAACAATTACAAAAAGAGCAAAAATAGAAAAACTGATTTAACAAATTCATATACAATAAATAAGATTTTTCTATCTTCGCTGCAGAGATAGAAGGTTACTGTCTTCAACAAAATTTCTTGTAATAATATGTTCTATAACTTTGCAGAACACATCAATGTGTTATATTGACACTGAAGAAAAATAAATTTTTTATTTCACTTTTAGGGGGATTAATCAAAATTTAAATTCTACCAGACGATAGAGCTTTCAATTTCAAGTAACTTTTACAATGGTTTAATAAACTTAAAACCAAGTTTTCCCACTCAAAACTCTCTTGCACACGTTTTCTTTGGTTTGGGACTATTGTGTGCGCGAGTAACTGTATTACAAAAGTTGGCGCGAGTGTTCGAGGGTTAATATCTTTTGACCGGTAAAACCAATTCTTATGAAATTTTGCATATATATTCGTAGTGTGAAAACCTCTCGTTTGATATTAAAATAATTGAAATTAGGTAAATTTTCTTCGTTAAAATCATTCTAAATTATTGTTAATTTTGGTGTAGTGTATACGGTTGCTCATAACTTTCAAATTAAACGTCCAATCAAAAAATCATTCAATAGTGATCTATTAGGATATATTATCTTTCAAATGAGACTAATAGCGCATAAATCGGTTTGGCCATCTCTAAGAAACAGGCGATAATTATTACCTTGTCAAAACAGGTTTTTTAAGGCTAACTTCTAAACTACTTGTTTGTTTTCAATAAAAAAATCCTGAACAATTTAGCTTTAATAAGGGCTTTCATTTGATACTAAGATCGTTGAAATCGGTCATGTAGTTCCGGAGAAACCCGTGTCACGTATTTTTCACATTTTTGCTTATAACTTTTAAACGAAACGTCGTATCACGAAACAACTCAATAGTGATTTACTAGACAATAATACCTTTCAAATAAAAGTAATAGCGAACGATTCGGTTCAGCCATCTCTGAGAAACAGGCGATAGAAAAAATCATTACATACATACATACACACACACACACACACAGACATTGCTCAAATCGTCGAACCCTATCGATTGGTATATGTGACTTGGCCCTCCGGGCCTCGGATCAATTTCGTGTTTTTCGACCAATTTTTAAACCTTTGTTATAGTATAACAAAGGTAAAAATGAAGGAATGAAATGATGTTATATAAGCTTAGAGTCGCTAAAAAACGAAAAGCTTAGAGTCAGAAAACACGAAAAAAGAAAGAAGCGAAATATTTCACACAAAGTATAAAATGGCTGAAAAATGCATCTGAAGATTATAAAGAAGATCAGAGAATGTAAAAAAATATGCTTTGAATTGCCGACAAAGCTTCTAAAGAACACAAAACACAGAAACAGACAGGCAAAATGAAGTTCCCACCTCATCATTTTTGTATTTATCCTATTTTTTAGTTTAAATTAAAATAAACACACTGTAGTTTTTTTATTTATATTTTTTTCAAATTTAATTTATGGAATACTGAAAAAGAAAAAAAAATGAGATGATATGCCCCAAACGAGAGGTCTTGATTTACTGATTAACTTTACTGAAAACGGTAACTTTCTATATAGCCAGGATTCCAAGATATTCCGAGATACAATGTGACTAGAATGGATGGCATCGGAGCGGAGCCGTTTAAGATGGGTTCAGTAAACTATCCAATTGTCTACACCGGTTGATTGTAAGAATGAGGAATACAGAACAGCTACCGGAGGAGTGGAAGGAGTGAATCCACAAAATTTACACATTTCACTGCGAGGATTATCGTGTGTTAACTACTATATTAGTTACTACTATGTTAGTTATTTCCATATCTCCTACAAAGTGCTCTTTCGATGATACTCACCATTTGTGCCGGATTTGTGAGAAGTTCATCGATAATGCTGATCAACGACGGAGTAAATCTACCGCGGTAGATCCTCCAAAAATACGGTGAATGTAAATTGTAAAGTTCATCGATTTTAATGCTGCGTATGACACTATCGACCGCGAATAGTTATGGGATGGATGGTACCGTGAACCCCCGCTAATATGATGAACAGCTAGTTCAGATTACGCGAGTTTATTTTTCATCTTAATATTTGGTAACTCTATTCATTTTCACATATGCACAAGTCGCGCACCCTATGAACTTGTTGTTTTGATTTAAAGAAAACAAACGTTTTGAAAACATTTCATATACCTATGTGCGAATTCTGAACGTCCGGATTGTAGAAGAGGAAACCTATTTTCCTTGTTTAACAGTAACACCTCAACGAAGCAAAATTTGAAAATATTATGTATGGGGCATTTATAGAGTCGGTTGTTATCCATAAGGTTGCTGAACTAAGTATTGCGCACTCCCAATTCACACTGGGTGGTGCGCAAAGAGCGCACAGTAGTCTAAAAGGGCGAAAAGTGGAACTTTTTTGCTAGTGTCTTTTGCTTTCATTTTCTTTTCATAGTTTCTTCGGCAAAGTTGTAAATAATATAAAAACAAGCAACTTTGCTAAGAAATAAAATTTCTATGTTAATCGAGTGTTGAGCTATAGGGCATATTCTTTAAAACTTCTTTAAAAATTGGTTTTTCATACTTAGCTTTTCTTAGTTGCATTTTACAAGAATACAACGTTCTAGGAAATTATCGAAGCACTCAGAATACACGTTTTTGCAGAAGACCGCGAATCTCTTGGACCTTTACGTGCTGAGTTATCACATATTCAAACTATAAATTTCCATAGCTTCACGAGCCCATGGGGTAAAATGGGGAAGTGGATTAATGAAATCAGCACTTCATCTTAAAGCTTAAGTCGAGTACTATAAACTTAAATGTTCCGCTTGTCCCCAACCACCCAAGGTCTAAAAGATTCGCGGTCTTCCGCAAAAACGTGTATTCTGAGTGCTTCGATAATTTCCTAGAACATTGTATTCTTGTAAAATGCAACTAAGAAAAGCTAAGTATGAAAACCCAATTTTCAAAGAAGTTTTCAGAATATGCCCTAGAGTTCAGCACGCGTTAAAGATAGAAATTATATTTCTTCAGCAAAGTTGCTTTTTTTTACATTATTTACAACTTTGCCGAAGAATGTATGTCTATATTTCCTAACACAAAAAAGTTATTTTTTATTTTCATTATAATATACAAAGACTAACTTTTCACAGTTTTAGGTTAAGGGGGATATTCATACGAACAAAAGTGCTGAAGACCATAAATGATAAAAATAAAAGCAAAAAAAACTAGGAAAAAAGTTCCGCTTTTCGCCCTTTTGGACCACTGTGGAGCGCTCTTGGTGCACCACCCAGTGTGAACTGGAAGTGCGCCGTATATTCATAGGATAGAGCAATATTTAGTTCAGCAATTTTATGAATAATAATAGACCGTTTAAATGCCCCAAACACAACATTTTAGAATTTTGCTTGGTTGAGGTGTTACAGTCAAATAAGTAAAACAGGTGCAGTGAGTGCAGGACAGCCCTGCTGTGCAGTATACCAGACCACACTAAAGTGCGAAGAAGAGAATATTGGGTTGAGGATAAATACGCCCAAAGCTGGCCGGTGGAATTGTTGCTGAATGGTGGTGCTTAAGGTATGCGCATAGCTAAACTTAGCCACAGTAAATTGACTTCATCTTTTATATTTGTCGATATATGTCGATATGTCCCTGTAACCAGTACTAACAACCAACAAAGATTCATTTTTTGTAGATGTTTCAGAACATTACGACGTAGGACTATAGATATTTTTAAGAACTGCCGGTACTTGCTTACCACGAGAATGGAAGCCTTCTGACAATGACATTTCAATAAAGAAAAATAAGATAAACCCTGAACTAAGCTTTAATGATAATTGCACATTCTTATAGCTATAATTATGAAACATATACCTGCTGTTTTTCGACAAAACGTTTTGTATACGTTCAATAAACTATGCTGCAAATTCGTTCACTAGTTTTTGTTCTGCCAGTCGTCCCAATTATAGCCATTTCCTAGTAATAGCAACACTAGCAGTTTGACTTCCCAATTAACGCTGTGATCTAGTGACGATCAATCCAATCGCCAATCCAATCAATCTGCAGCCGCGGATTCTGCGGTGGGTCATAATACCTCCAGATGCCAATAAAAAATGCATTCATATTCTTGCCGTCACCGACTTATAGTCACATTTTAATCAACGACACCGAGCTTACCTGAACGAATGAACGATTGCAAGAGTAAATAAATTTAAGTTTCAATTTTGTTGCGTCTATACCATACCGTCCAATTTATGAGCTAGATAAACTCGGCTGCCAGGTTGATTGGCTGTCTGGTATTGGCACGCGGGAGGGCTCGCTAGCCAGCGGCGACTTCGCTTGGGGTCGATTAAAGGCTGTTACGAGCACCCACAGCTGCTGCGCGACTGTAACTGACAGAGCAAATAGTTGTAATAAATTTGATAAGCTATTCGATTTAGCTGTTACCTAAGTCATATTTTAAAAAGTTAACTTTTACTATCAGGTTTACGAATAACTTAAATTTCAGAGCAAGTTTTCCTTTGGTTTCAAGAAGCTCGTAAGGAGGTTATGGGCATAATTAATCACCTGCCGTTGCGTCCAGCAGGAAGTTAGAAACAAGAAGAACGCGTTTTTATATGCTAATAAGCTTGCTTTACGATGGTACTTTTTATCACAACACAACCCATGTGAGTGTGTCCAGAAACAAATAACTAAGCCATGAAGTAAAATGAAAGACAAAAAAAACAAAAATCAACTCAGAAAGACGAACAGCAAACGCGAATACTAACTTGGTGATCAGCGATTCGCGTTCAGCAAACTCCCACGGTTCCGAATTTCTCTGTACAAGTCTTTGCCTGAGCGTATGTCGTAGGGATGCTCAATTACAACCTTCGAATTGCATATCGAATTATAGAAAACTGACGTTCTATCCAACTGTAATTTTACTCTTGTATAGGATGCATACGTTATAAATAAATTTTATGCTATTTGTATAAATCTATATTGAAATTCAATGTCATCCCAACATTCGCCATGGTGACTGGCAGTGAAGATATATTGAGCACAGAACATTGCCTCCGGCTTGCGTCTGTCTGCGCAAGTTTGCGCCACATCCCTGTCACGACAGTTGTCAGCTGAAGCCGCCTCCGATAGTGGTGGTAATAGAGGTAGACAACAAATTTTGAAACAAAATTTAAACGAGACAACGTTTGTATTTAATGCTGCGCAGTATGACGAAAGCAGCGTGTTGTTTCCCTTTTTTGTTTATCATAAAAAATAAGACTATAAAAAGTCAGAATTTTTCCTATCTTATGTTGCCGATAGCACAAAAAAACGAACATCGTTCATTATCTACATCCTGCATGCAACATATTTTCTGAACCATAAAACCCTATGATTGCGTAATTCTTACAGATGCTGTCAAAATCGAGCCAGCAAGCCTGGCTCAAACGGCTTCAAGAAAAATGTATGAGAATGACGTTCGTGCCAGGGATGTGGTTTGCGCCAGCCAGACAAACGATTCACACTTGCCAAATTCATAACAAAAAAAAACAGCAAAATAAAATAAAAAAAAACAGAACAGCTAAATTGATTATCAAGCAACTTTTTTTATCGGTGTCATCCTTCTCTGCACCATCATCGATGCGATGACAGCGACGGACGGTGGCTGTATTGCACACTTGTGCGGGATGTGTATGGTTGATTCTGTGAAAAGGTTTTATTCTGAAAATATCAACATTAAAGAAGCTTCAAAGTATCATCATGTTTTCATATTCACTTTACCTTAAGATAAAAATTACACTATTAACGGTGTACGACGCCATCATGTGTCAACCATAACAAGAAAAATGTCGAGGTAAATTTGATGTTGAACTTTTTATACAAATAGTGAAAATTTTCCTATGTGCTTTCTATATTTTGATCTATCCACGTGCCAGTCACGATAGGTTGAACGTTCCTTTTTGGCTAGAAATATTCGAGTGCTTGCATATAAAACAAAATATCATACGTCTCCATTGCAAAAATGAAAAAAAAAAAGGAAATTTGGTTTGAAATTTTTCGCAAAAGAACAAGTACAAGTTAAAGTACAAGTACACAAGTTCAAAAATTTTGAACAAATTCGGAGCGTTTTTCCATTTTGATAGTACTTTTTTCATGGAGAGGCCGCTATAAGCCGCTACTAAATCGCTTCGACGGAAATTAAACACCCTGTACTCCCTATTCCTGTACTCATCTGTACGACACAACAGATAGTGATAGTAAAATTATTGCAATTTACAACCATCCCAGTGTACATGAATGGTTACGCCCAGGCAAGTGTAATTTTTACGATTCGATCCAGATTCAGTCGGTTCAATGAACAATTTGCAGTCGTTGAACTGTGTTTGATGTTGCGAATAAAAAACATAACTGAATATACTGAATGAGTAAATGCTTAACCAAACATCGTGTAAAAAGTATAAAATAATGATTACAAATGCTGCAATACTTAATATCGCTAAAAACGTTCACAAAAACCCCGTTTTTTGCTAATAAATTATATCTCAAGCAGCTTCCATACAATTAATGTTACCCTTATGCATAACGTTTACATTTTACTCGTTCAATAGTTATCAAATAACACTATAAGCGTATCCCTAGAATTTCGCTAGACAACGCTATTTTGACCCAGATAATTATTTCTATTTTCAGCCACTCGTATAAGTAAACTGATGCTGTATGTTTAAGTATATTATTGTAATTTCTAACATCCAATAGGAGCAAAGTAATTGCCAAGCGCTTTAGTTCGCCAGTAACCGACAAGTAAATGTTCTGTAAACGTAAGCTTCTTTTTATTGAGCAATACAGGTACAACCAAGTAGTATGGTTAGATATTAACAGCTTTCATTTTATTTTCTAATTAACATGACAATAACTCAGAAATCGTTTCGCGGCAGTAATTTCTTTAAACTTAATTACACTCTTCATTCTCTCACTCTGCTGGACCCGCAAGTCGATTGCTGACTGCCCTATGAGTGAATGCGCACTCTTTTAAGTGGTTACCTAGAAGAAGAAAAAAAACCCTACACGACAATCCTCCATCGACGAACATCCTCCCGCAATATAACTCGCGGCAGCAGGTCCATTCGAAATCACTAGAATTTGAATGTCGGTCGATACGTAGGTACGAGAAGGGTCACAGCACAGATGACAGATAGTAGAGGAGCGCGGTTGGAGCTAGTCGTTCGCTCGCGTCCAATCTAGAGGTCCAATGGAAATTATATTGCATCTTATGGTCCACACAGACAGGCACATGGCTCAGCACAGAGTGCTGAAGTTGAAACACTTGGTCAATTTAATTTGTTTTTGCTGTTACTATTTTTTTTCTTTTCCTTTCTTGCATACACACTATGTGGCTGCATACAGCGACGACGACGACGACGACGACGACAACGACGACAACGACGAAGCTTTTATTTTAATTTTATTTTGTTGTTCATTTCTTTTGGTTTCATTTTCTTCGGTCTGGTCTCGCGATTGGGTTTGATCCGTCGGTTATCTGGGTGTGAACGCAGTAGGGTGCATCTTTTTTTACTTCAAATCATTAAGTTATCGAAATTTACAATTAGATTTTTAAACTTAACTCACGACGCTTTAAAGTAACTAGATTTAACAGAAATAATCATCAACTTATGAACTATGTATTAGTTTCATATGCGATTGAAGTCTACCAAGTCCTCCAGTTGTTCACGATTCCATATTTGCATGTTAGGATGTTCATACCGTTGGAAAGTCAAGATATGTCAGAAAATACACTTTTAAATCAATCAGGGAATTTCAAATACAATCGCAGACATTTTAGTCACCGGGTCAGAGATTGTAATCTTGCTCAGATAATAAATTTAAATGCATTGGAGAAAACACAGTGATAATCGCTCTCAGAATCAAGAGGTCACTAGACTAAAGCTACTAATGGTTTCATATTACTTCCTTGTGGTACTCCCAAGAAGTTTATGATGCATTGCGATTCGTGACTAATTATTTTTACGAAAAGTTTAAGTGCGTCAACGAAATAAGTATTGGAAGTTGCCAGAGTATGATGCTCCAGTCAATATATTAAACGGATTCTAGAAGTGTGTGTTTAAGGGAACGTTTTTTTCTTTCAACAGGTCTTTATAATGACGTTAAGGGGAAACCGAAAGATGTTAGTGCGTTAAACACTGTACTGTACATCTCATGTATTCGTTAAAAACCTAAACGTTTATTTGAATATTGCATTAGTTCGTAATATATGTCAAGTAGTGGAGCTTGTAAACATAAACAAAACTAATCCACAGCAAACTACCGACTACGAACCTCCCGAAACATGGTTTGTTTTCTTTATTAAGGCATGCTGATTCATTCAAAATTTGCAGCAGCAACCGAATAATGCATAGGATCATCAATAGCATGGTAAATTATTCCGTTAGCATTGGAGGTCGGTTTTTGATTCTTGAACAGCTTTTCGTTTGTTTACTTACTAAGCTTGTCGATGTAGTGAAAGCTGAAAGTTCTTTAAAAGCTCATTGATGTGGCGAAACTTTAATATCGTGTTGCTGGTTTTGTTCGGAAATCGCTAGTGCAACGAAATATGTGCGCAACTAAATATCTCTTGACTAATTCCAGGTTATACACTGGTCGACTTTCTGAACACGTGATGAAAGATATGATCAGTTAAATTTATTTTCAATTAGCAATTATTTTTTGCTGAGCGTTTGTTATATAGCGAATCGATAAATGGAATGACAAGTTTTAGGAAATTATAACAGCACTGGAAGCACTGACGTGGCGATAGCGTGCCCGGTTAATAGACGCATTTTTAAGGCGCAAAATAAGACATGTATCAAACGGTAGCCATTTTTTCGGACATTTTCGAGTTGCTTTCGGTTGCCCCTTAATCAGGACATTAGCGTTACTAGAAGCGGTAGAAGCTACTCTTTAGTACTCTTTAAGCCAAGGCGAAAGTCGCTTCGTTGAAAGTCCTGTCAGTTCCATGACTGGAGCTACAAGGTGCGCTCATGGGAACGATACCAGCGAACACCATTTCTGAATGTCACTCCCTGACTATAAAACGGAGATTTTTGTGGACTGATCTGTGCTAATCTGGATTAAATATATCGGAGATATATTGGAGATATCAGCAGTTTGTTATCCTTAGATTGGGAGGAATATTGAAACTACACATATACCGTCGACGGAAAACGCTGCAGATGGTGGCTCGTGGTTCCGGAGTTCCTCCATCTTCTAGAACAGCGGTTCCCAAATGGGGGTACGCGAACCCCCAGGGGTTCGCCAAAACTTTAGTTCGGTGCAGAGTAGTATAGGGAAATCCGTCAGGGGGTACGCGAACCGAAAAAAGGTTGGGAACCGCTGTTCTAGAAGAACAGTGGCTGAAAGTATCACTGGAGGAGAAAAATGTGTTGACGAATTATACCTCTTATGGTACACCGAAATATTTCCAGAAAGATATCAATTGCTTTATTTAGCACCCAGTAAACCATTTGGTTTGTATATCTCGATTGCAACTGAGGTATACGAAATCATATCTGAACGAAAAAGTTATATTTCACGCCATATAAGAACATATATGTACCAGAGTGGAGGCGATATACGTGCGAAAGTTTTGACAACTATTTGTAATTCTATTTTGCGCAGTTTTTATAACACGCAACTAAATACTTCTTAATATATGATTAAGATATAATCAAATATTGCAATTGTCTATCCTGCTTTATAATTCACAGTCATGAATTGTATATTGACATACTCTAATCATTATACAATTCCAATGTGAAATTGACATGAAAACGATTTAATGTAAACTTTCTATTACGATTTTGTGTTATCTGGGCAGGTTTTAAAAGTGGGAACGCTTGCTAAGATGCAACAGAAATCGAAGATATGCAACGAAGTCCGAAACGTTCATCAATATGAATACTGAATGGGTTTTCAAGCCGTCTTCAGCTCCACACTTCGGAGGGATTTGGGAGCGCGTTGTGCGGAGTGTCAAAACAGCGCTCAACAGTCTGTCCAGCTCACGGAATATCAGACGACAAGATGCTGTCGACGGTGATCGTAGAAGCAGATTCCATGGTAAGCGTCGCACGCCTAATAAGGGAGTTGTGGTGTTTCCTTTTTATCCAGTCCGCTGTGGTTCAAAGTTTCACTAATATGTGCAATCCAATGGACATGGGGGAAAAGTGTGGTTCGAATCCGGTTATAATTGGCTCACATCATAGCTTGGTTCGATTCGCGGACCTCGCAGCTTGGGTAAAAAGAAACGTTATACAAACTTAAAAAGCGCTACTTTGATAACCCTCCTTTACCTAATTTTCCGCTTTTTCCCCTTCACGCCTCGTCTCTTCTGAGATACTATGAACGTCAAACTTTGTTTGAGTACGTTCTTCTACCGTTCTCCGCAGATTTGAGCATTATTTGAGCATCACGCTTTCTAAGGTACTTCCCAAGCGAAGACTTCAAATTGGTCTAGGTCGATAAGACGTAGTAGTTTACGCTCGAGTGTGAATTACCAACAACAATAACAGCAACAAGACATCGAACCTCCACTGCAAAATAAGCCACACCTTTTTTTCATCGTCATCCATTCTACATGTTTCGAGCGAGACGAGCGGCAGTAGCAGCAGCAGTGAATGAGAAGATTCTATCTATACCTATAAAAAATGATTTCTGTCTGTCTGTCCGTCTGTTCCTTTTAGAATCGAAAACTACTGAACCGATCGGCGTAAAACTTTGCATGTAGGGGTTTTTGGGGCCAGGGAAGGTTCTTATGATGGTTAGAGACCCCTCCCCCCACTAAAAGAGGGGGCTCCCATACAAATGAAACATAAATTTCTGCATAACTCGAGAACTAATCAAGCAAATGAAGCAAAATTTTACATGTGGGTATTTTTAGAGACAAGAATTTTTTATATGGTGAATTGAGACCCCTCCCCACTTTAGGAGGGGGGCTCCTATACAAATGAAATGGGAGGCTCCGTAGCCGCAAGGTTATCGAGTCTGCTTTGACAAGCGAGTGGTCTTGGGTTCGAATCTTAGTAGAATCAAGCCATTCGATGTCAAGTGACTTTAGCATGGGTTTATTCTCAGGCCCCTCCATATACCCTTCTTTCATGCTGAATTCTATATATTTACCCACTGAAGCCTCCTGACAGTGCAAATGTCTCTCCTATAGTTAAGTGTACTGGTCAGAGGTACGAATGAGTCTTCGCCAGGGACGGCTATAATATGGGATAATACTGGCAGTGAGGAATAAGTGGGTAAAGTAGATCAAGCTTTGAAGAAAAGGTAAACCCCAATACACATAAGCACGCATAAATTTAATAAGCATATCGCTCACTCAATAGCGATTATAGCAAAAAGAAATGCAGTGCAGGTCATACAGCAAACACTCGGGCGATATCACAATAGATCAACTATACTGGTCGCAGTAATGAGTCCACACATGGAAAAAAATACAAATGAAATACAAATTTCCTCATAACTCGAAAACTAATTAATCAAATGGAACCATATTTGACATGTGGGTGTTTTTGGAGGCATGAATTTTTTTATGATGAATTAGGACCCCTTACCTTTTTAGGAAGTCTGTCGATAAAGAAGGGTAATGTCTAAAGACGGTATAAACCCATGGCTTTGCTTTTTACCTTTTTAGGAGGAGAGCTCCCATGCAAATGAAATACAAATTTCCTCATAACTCGAGAATTAATTAATCAAATGGAACCATATTTGGCATGTGGGTGTTTTTGGAGGCATGAATTTTTTCCATGATGAATTAGGACCCCTATCCCTTTTTAGGAGGGGGACAATACGGTTTTCTCCACACTGTTATCCGCCAGTGCCCAAGCAAAACACATATGCAGCCCCTCACTGGTTGAGCACTTGCTGCCGACGGACTTGCGGACCAAACCCGTTGTTTTAGGAATAAAAATGAAGAGTTCAATTGTTATCCGCAAGTGCCTGAACAAAACACACTTTTTCCGACGGCTTCTCGCTTGCGGCACCGTTCCTGTTCGTTCAGGTCAAGACATATTTGCTTATGTCGCAACACAGCTTGGAAGTCATTTCGTTCATTCGCGAGGAGTCAAGCACGGCTACGACAGTAGTCGTATACCTGAAAAAGATACATGACGAGAGCACTGTCTCAGTGTTACCCACGTTTGTTTGTCTCACTGTTTTCGGCAGGTTTTTTATTATAAAAAAAGTGAAATAGTAGTATTAGCATTGTTTATTGTTTACTAACGGGTGGCAACTAAAATTTTGGAACTTTTTCGCGGCCCAACAAACGAGCTAAGAGAGAAATGAGAGTATGCATGTTCCTTTTGTTAATATTTTTTGTTTTGTTTATGCTTGGCCAGTTTTGCTAAAAATGGTGTCAGAACAAGAAGCATTTCGGAAGCGCGTTGTACACTTCTACGAACTGCAACAGAAATCTCGCCAAAAAGTATACGGTACATTTAAAAAGCAAATATGTTGCGGCTTCGACTATTTACCATATCCTAAGATGCCCAACAACTATTCGTAAGCAAGATAGTGGAAGATCAGCCAAAATTATGGACGCGGAAGGCATCGTTCATTTTCTAATTTCTTCAACAACAAGCCCTCTGGTTTGACTATCAATTAAGATGCACCAGACGAATGTTTGAAGAAAATTTTGATCCCGTTTCTACAAAAACATGCAGATGGACAATACGTGTTTTGGCCGGATAGAGCATCATCGCATTACGCAAAAAAAAAACACAATCGTTTTTGAATACCAATTCGATCCCATTTTTACCCAAAAACCACGGCCCGAAAAATCTGTCTCAGTGCGTCTAATCGATGATTTCTCGCGAAACTTTTCAAAAGGACCTGAGTAACATTGAGAGAATCTCTTTGATATGCCTCTCTTTCGATTATTACGGTGACATAAATGCATTGTTTCGAAAATTTTCTTAACTATTAGTTAAATGGTAACGTTAGCAACCGATTAATGCAAAGCTGTTGTCTTGAAGTGCATTTGCATCGCCGTGGCAAGCGAAAGAGAAGAGACACAAAGAAAATCTCTCATTATTACTTAGGTCCTTTTGAAAAGTTACGCGATATTTCATCGAGATTTTGAGTTCCTTCGTGTACAAAAATAACTGAAGAGCCACGAATTGCAAACAGTTGATTGGTAGAATCAAGAGATGCATTCGCAAAGTTGACATGACGGCCGTACAACGCTTCTGTTTCGACGTCAAACGAAAGCTACGCCGAACAGCCGATTACGGACAGTTTTCAAATGTACACTAATTTTTTCAACAATGGATAATGTTTCTTTACTTTCGGTAAATCAGATCTTCTTCATGTATCTTTATCTTTTTTATTGACAGCTTGAGAAAAAAATTCCAAAATGTTAGTTGCCACCCGTTACTTATTTATTTATTTAGCCTTAACGCAGCCGTGACTGTGATGGTAGTAGAACAGGAATGTTTACGTATTTAGTCTCAACTGACTTCTCATTGAAGAGGAAAAGCGATCGAGAAAAGTAAAGTCAAATCCCTTTTATTTGACGGTTGTTCGAAATAAAACGATATATATTCCATATAGGGTGCGGGAGGGTATTTTCAGCAGGTTTCTAAATTCAGCCTATTTGCCTTTTCTTTCGCCAATAAAAGTACTTTGCCGACATACAATTTTAATATGTTATGGCTATTTTCTCAAGACTGTAAGTAATCTACTATTTTTTATTCAAAGAACGTCAAAACCACCTGTTCCTCCACTAGAACTAGGCCATAGGCCGAAAAAATAGAAGCCATCGCTTAATGGGCTGAAAATACCCCCCGTGCCCTATCTTCAGACTTATCATAAAAACGTCTTCTTATAGCTTCAAAAGATTTAATCTACTTCAGCAACATTTGGAAACACTGAGATGAATGACTTTTTTTCGAGAGGGACTTTACTTTTCAATTCGGTTTGGCCATTTTTTCAGTATTCTTTCCATTCTTCGACTACTTATAAATTCTCAATATGCAACCGATTGATTTTGCTGGCCTTTTGAAGGGGTTTATAGCGATTCTGGCCTTAATTTGGGATCATTTTCTACTTTGACTTGCTCTGACCTTTTGAAAGAGTTTAGTGCGATTCTGAGTCTGACCTTAATTAGGTATCATTTTAGATTTTGGCTTTTCTGGCCATTTGAAGGGGTTTAGAGCGATTTTGATCTTAGACCAAACCTCGTGATTTTAGTCATGACCTTGAAATGCAGTCAGGCATATATTAATATTTTTTGAAACGATGGTTCTACAATTGATGAAGGAACGGTAATCACCCCGCCAGTAACTCGTCCCGCCAGTAAACACAAAGTTAGATTAAACTTCTCGGTCGGTAATTTCTACAGTAGGTGGAGGAAGAGGCACAATTTGTGTCTAAAAATAGCCCAACCCATGTCGCTACATTAATAAGGGGGTTCAAAACCCCCTCAAAAGTCTCCTTTTGTCCAGCGCCTCTGTGGTTCATAGGTACACGGGTACCAGCGACCCACGTGCCCTGGCGGGTGTTGTGGGTACGAATCCGGTTATAATCTCAGATTATAGCTTGGTTCGACCCATGCACCTTCCAGTATTGGACAAAAGGTAGGAGTCGCAACGACAACTTGTTAAGCGTAGCTACCTATTACCCCTCCCCCCCTTCTTTCCTTTCCACTCTTTCCCCTCCATTTCCAAAAAATCATTCTTCATTACTTTCCCTTACCAATCCCTTCATCAATTTTAGAACCATCGTTTCAAAAAATATTGATTCTGATCTTAATTAAGGATAATTTTCTATTGATTGATCATTCTAACAATATATACACCTTCCTTCTAACAATAGGTCGTATGAATAAAAGAATTAGAGCAAACGCTCCCATAAGATTTACACGGGAAAAGCAAATAAACTGTTTTATTCATACGGCCTAATATGTCAACCTTACGATGAATTATTGAAGATAGCTAGAGTTAGAGTGACAGCAGCTAGCTTCTGGCGTTAGTGGACATTAAATCATCCTTATACACTAGCGCCAAAAGCAAGTTGTTGTCTTGCTATGCTATTCGAGAAAGCAGTCTTCAGAGATAATTATCCAAGATTTCTCGGACAACATGTCAAGCAAAGCATCTGCTAGCTATTCGCTTAGAAAAATTGCGTTAAAATGCATTGGTGTCGTCGTGATAAGTGTAAGAGAAGAGTCATGAAGATAATCTCTCATTTGCATAGTGGACCTTTTGATATGTTGCTCTTGATTTGATGTTTTGCCGACGTTTCGATACTTTGTCTATTGTGTCTTTTTCAAGATTGGTATCGAAATAATTACAATAATTTTGAGATATATTACATATATCGGCACTGAACATATTAACTTTTGTTTGATTGGGCGATTGCTTTGTAAAACGGTATAATAAATGCCTAGGGAAACTAATTTAAACGTTATTTTAAAAAATCAATAAAAAATCTGAAACAATTTTATTAATAATTGCTTATTTATGTATTTTTCAGGTAAGTCACGTTTTTATTGCACAACAAACGATATCGAGTAAGTATTTTGAATAATCGTATTGTCTGCCGCCGTATGATACTCGTTGAAAACTTCGAGTCAAAATATATCATGTGATAAAGCTTCAGATTGCCTTAGCACGATTATCTTATTTATTCACATTCACGTCGAGTATCATCTCAACTCTGAAGTACCACCCCATTCTCGAAAGCACACACAGGCTAAAGCAGTAACTTCACACTGCTACAAACCACAAACTGGTACTGGAAGAACCGTCATATACCTGCTCGTCGTTTGGGCAAGATCAATGCATATGTTTTGGCCGACGACGATGATGGTAGCCGTAGCAGCAACCTCCTAGTACCTACCGCCAGCGCACCGCACCAACCAGCACCACCAGTAGCATAAAAGCTTGACAAGCAACTTTTCCAACCCGCCGCTGCTGCTGCTGCTGGCTGGGGTTGTCTGTATTAGTACCTACACAATTCACATTCGATCGTGTCTTCTAGTCTCGTCGTTGGGTCGCAATCAACTATGGTGTGAGTGTGTTTTGCCAACTTTGCTTTGCTGGCTGGCTGGCTTGCCTGCTTGATCATCATGTTTTGATCCACACAGGTCCAACCTGGCCAGGCCAGCCAGCGCCTCAGTTCAGTTCAACAGTTGAGTCCCCGACGATAAGCACACGTACTCGTTTTGTGTCGCTCGCCTCCTCACAAATTAGACGTTTGAGTTTTTTCAGGGTATTCTAAGGTCTGTTCAGGTCTCTGCTGGCACAGGAAAGTGCTGGCAATGACAAGCTGACTGCTCAGTTCCGTCGTAATCAATGCAATTTAATAGCGCTATTTCATAGTTTCGATGGTGCGGTATAGAAAAAAAAGTTTAATTTGCCCGAAAGACAACACGACCAAAATCGCGCCTGGCTCTCTCTGGTTCGAGTGTCTTTCTAAGTCGTGCATCAAATTTCCCCAGTTGTAAAGTGAAGTTTAACTGAAACTAGGAAATCAGTGATCGATGAAACTGGTGAAACGTAATAAAAGTGACGACTAATTATACGTATGTGTTATATGCAGAACTGTGCAAGTGATTAAAAACAAAAAAAAACAACAAAAAAGTTTTTTATATTGGAATATCTCTGAGTTATATGAGTTAATGCTGCACATAACTCTGAGCCGAACGACGATCCATAAAAAAAGTTGGTGAAGTAAGTCATTTTCAGATGCTTAATATTGTACAAGTAGCAATTGGAAACTTAAACTCTGACTCAGTCATTGATTGTGCGATGTTCACTGGTCGGATGAATGTCGGTTAGAATTGGGATGGTTTACCATTAGATCAAGAATCGTTCCATCGACGGTAATCCGCGCAAAATCGGGAACAAAAACTCGCTTTGGGTTATACCAATATTCTGCGGCGACGGGATATCATTTAAACACTACCGTTATGTTTGTTTCGCAAACACCCTGTTTGAACTCCACTTTGTGAGGTCTTCCGTCCAGCTGGTGAGTTAGGGCGCACAGTGCGCGCAGTAAAGAGAAATTCAAAGCCGTCCGATGACCGGTTGTGGCCCCGTGGGGGTGGTGACGGGTGTGTGCGAACGAACGAACGTATGAAGTGTGTGTATGTGTGCACGCGCGGAGGTGGTGTCAAACGAGTTTGCATTCGTTGGTCGAGTTGGAGCGAGAATTCGTTTCTCGAAGAATTATCCAGCAGATACACGTCGCCTTGTGTCGTAGGTCCCCTTTCTCCCCGGGGCCCAAGCCTCGAGCCCACGGGGGTATGCTGATTGTGTCTATGTGTCCAAGAAGATTGGACTTTTGCTAGGTGGCAAAATGGGGTCGTTTGTGTTCTGGTCTGTGATGGCAGGTTGCGTACTTTTTTGCTCCATAGTGTCAAGGCTTGCCAAACGTGACAATGCATTTTTTGTTAGAATTAGGCAGTAAAATGTTACTGATCTTGTACAATATAGATTGAATACTATATTAGAATATTTTTTCGGCTTTTATTTCGCAAATCGCAAAGCCATTCCATCTAACTAGCGTTGTCACATTTTATCTTACCATGGAACCTAAATTTATAAAATTTATATTATGTAGTCGAAAAAGTCTATGTAATGAAGGTTCTATTTCGTTCATTCGACACAAGAAACCTTAATTTTATATGTTGTAGATCGAACAAACAGGCTATCAGACGTTGCTTTTACAAATCACCCAAGGCATCAACGTTGCAGCCATTCACAATCCGTCCCCTGCAGCGGTTATGCAAAACCACAAGCAAAAAAAAGGAGTACGAGTAGGTCACACTTTTCATTAAACAGCTATTGCCTCTAATGCAGCCTCTGATGGTTCACGGGCCGTCGTCGTCGTTCAATAACACAACGTGGTCCTTCTCTAAGTTTTCTTCCATCACACATCTGCCGTGTTCTAGGAGAGCTGCACCACCGAACGCCGGGACTGGGGGGTCCTGGCGGGTGCATACACTTCTCTTGTGTTGATTATCGTTGTCGCTAGGTTTGACGCGGCTCTATGTTGTATATGGTGAGTGCACTGTGTATCGTTCGCTTACGATCCTATAAAAAATAAAAGACTGCAACTAGTCACGCAATCGAGACCGACACTTGCAATCCCTTTGGTGCTTTCTTCCCTGCTGGGCATGTCAGTTTAGGACGGCTTTGTAGAACGGTGAGCTAGGCTTAAATAGGCAATCACATTTTAATATGACATACAGCGACCAGTACTTCAGCAATCGTTGAGCATTTCCAGGTGAAATGTGCCAAAAAATTACCCCCTCCGATTTGAATGAAACTTTTAACATCAACACTTTCAACAACAACAACTACAAGAAAATCTGAAACTAAATAAAAGAAAACTTTTCCAAATGAAATTCTACTATTTTTGTTTTGTTTTCGAAAACAGACACTGATGAAGCCTGCAAGTCGTAGGTGAAAGACGTATCTGTCGCGAATGAATAAAAATAGTAGAAAAATTGGAAAAGTTTTCTTTTATTTGATTTCAGGCCTCGTATTCTACTAAGAAGCTCTAAAAACTTCTGTCAACTTTTTGTCAATTTTTTTCTCATTACGACTCAAGACTAATTTTGAACAAGGGAGTATGGTTTTTTACACAAGAAATTTAAAAAAATATATAACTTGAAAAATATTGGTTGTAACGGAATGATATCTGAAAGGAAATTGTAGACAATCAATGCAGACAATTGAAATTTAAATCAGATTAGATAAACAACTGAACTAAAATTTGAAAATAGAAAAATACTTAAAGTAATTACTTTGAATGTGAGGACTATGCAACCGCAAGTTTGACGAGTCTGCGTTGACAAGCAAGTGATCACGGCTTCGAATCTTGGTAGAATCAGGCCACGGGTTAAGTGACTTCAGCGTGGGTTTATTCTCAGGGCACACTCCACCTCCTTCCTGAATGCCGCATTTACCAACAATTTAGCCTCTTCCCAGGGAAAATTATTAACAGTGCCACTGGCTCGAGGAGCGTAATGAAGCCTCTTGTTCGTGGGCAAGTTAAAGCTAAACTCCGCACTTTCTAGTTCTAGAGTGCAAGATTGGTGCAAGGAAAAAAGGGATGAAAACACTGACACCTACTGGCGATACTGCAATACAAATGTGTGATGTGCGGGGTATAGAAGCTACACCTGGAACATGTCACAATAGATTAAAATACTGGACACAGTGATGTCTATACAGAAAAGGAATCATAACATTTCCCGTAATTTCGACTAAAGATGTAAATGATTACAAAACTAATTTCTGATTACTACGCACTTACTGAAACCCCCTTGAGCACACGCGACTTGATGTTGCTGTTGGCGGGGTTCCAACTGTGCTGTTGTAGAGTTTTTCAAATTGGGGGCAAACAGACCGCTAACACAATCACAAATTAGCAATCTCTGTCAGCAGAGCACACGTTCCCTGCTATAAGCTTTCGTACGCTTAGAGAGAACGCTTACGTTAAAGATCATTCTGACTTAAAATTATGTTGAAATGTGAATATGAAGGGAGTCCACGGTAACATTGCAACACACTCAAATTGCTCTAACTTTTGAACCGTTGGGTAAAATCAACTGAAAATTTGCTTGGACAAAATTAAAAGTGGATTGTTTATGCTCTATGAGTCTTTTTATCAGGTACGCAAAGATATGAAAAATGCCATCGAAAGAACAGCTCGTTTGCGAAAAAGTTCTGCACAAATACATCGAAAATCAGAATCTGTTACTTCGTGCCATCGGTAAAAAGTTGGGAATCCAAATTCTACCTACTGCAAAGGATAAGTTCGATGTTCCAGAGAACCTTCGAAAACAGAAAATGTCCCAAGCAACAATGTGAGTTTCATGACTAATTATGGTCTTGAATGCCACCATAAGAATGTAATAAAACCCAAATTGTTACTTGGGGTCAAACTTTGACCTTTGACTTTGACTTTGAAACTTTGACTTTAGCCAAGAAATTCTTGATTTGGCAAGCAATTTATTCATGTGAAAAGCGGAGTACCATAAACATAGACAAGTGTGTTTGAAAGAGTGTCTCCAAAAGCGATTTCTTCTTCTTCTGAGGACTCACAACTGTCCTACGATCTTCTGGTAGGATTTGACTTCATGCCATTGTGTAAAGGCCGTGCTGGAGTAGCATAAAGCAAATAATGTCGATTTCGTGTCTCCAATACACCGGTGCTGCGCCCAATCGAGTAATACCAGACCAGGCTATTATGAAGCAGAATTTTCGGAAACATCCTGAAGTAGTCGACGCAGTTGAAGAAATGAAGAAAGTATGGGTAAATATGCAAACCATGTCGATTTTGAGGTTGTTCAAGATCTCATGGATGGAGTTATGGCCAAAGTACCGGCATCCGGATACGGAGGTGAAATTGATTAAAATAAAAACGCTAAAACTAAGTTTAATTATTTCTTTTGATGCCCTGAAAGTTTGATGACAATCGGATAAAAACTGCGCATTAATTTTGTGTGTTGCAATTTTACCGTGAACACCCTTTATAGCATGCAGTTGTAGATCGCGCAGATAAACTTTACATACAAAATAGTCAACAGAGAGCGCTTTCGTATAAACACCGACTGACGCACACTCTATAGACTGAGGCATTGGGGTTTCAACCAGGCTACTGACATCTGGACCTTGTTGTATCATGAATTTGATACATCAATATTTAACCTCTTCTTTTTCGGGCACACAACAAATCTTGCCCCGAATAACAAAGTGTTCATGAAATGTTTGCACCAGCTGTAGTTTAGGTGGCACATGTGTCAGTTTCAGCTTTGTACAAAGCGTGTCGGCTGCGAGCTGCGATTCTTATCATGACAATGTGGCGTCCTGTCAGGGGCCTGGCTTTGGTTACATACAAGGCTCTTATTAAACTAGACGTAGCCCGCGTGCATCGTCTCGCATCTATATCTGATTGAGAGTGAATCGGAGGTACCAACCCTAGTTTTCTAGAGTTTCGACGAAACAACGATTTTTTGCAGTGATAATTTAGATTTACGGAGATAGCCGGAATGTTTGACCAAAACGCCCAAATTGTCCTCTAATGCTGTGTAACTCTATGACATGCAACTACGTTGCTGATGCTTGGCTTGAGTGCAATCTGGCATAATCCAATCTATCAAATATTTGATAAGTAAAATATACGATTATTCTGCTAACCGGTTTGTTTTAAAACGGATACCTAATAATCTATTTTGTGGTTTGACGATTTGTTGGGTGACCCAAAATTCTGGAAAGATGTACAACCTTTCTCAAAATTTTCTCGAGTCGTAATGGAATGATTTTCTTCACTGAAAACACGTTGAAAGTTTCACTCAATCGCAGAGGTTAAGTTAAACGGTTTACGCATTTTTAAGTCAAATGTTGCTCTTACTCAACGTTGTTTGCAAACCTCATGGTGTTGGTACGTTAGTTAACCTACTAGGTCTCAAGCATCGGTAAGCTTCGTCAAACATTAGCAGACTTTAGGCTAAACATCAACTTGTAGGGCGTAGGTACACGTAACAGAACGGTGAAAACGATGTACTTGCCGTTGTTGTTATTGGTTTGAAGGTTTTTCTTCTTCTTCATTCGCGCAACATTACAGAACGAATGCCCCGAGCCGATTATGATGTTTTTTTGTACACGTAAAAGATTATTTACTATGAATATTGGCAATTGTGTGCACTCGACGAGACTCTTGTTACTCCTCATTGCTGCTTTTCCTGCAGTGGAAAGGATGAGGTACGAGGGGGACAACAAACGTACCCGTCGTCATCGTAGTGCGACCTTAAAACGTAAAAGTCGAAACAATGCTGGAGGTGTAAAATAATTAACGATACTTCTCATGCATCGATCGCCGCCCCAGGTTGGATCTTGACAAAAGTTTTTCCTAAACAGTGTGTCGGTCGATTGACGAACAACGCACTAAGTGATGGGCGAATTGCCGGATGCCGGCTGGCTGGAACAACACAGCTTGTATAACTAATTCCTGTGTATGCCTGCCTGTCAGAAAGAGAGCGAGAGGGGGGTGACACGCGGCGGTGTTCGTTTGGACGGAACACTACTGGCTAGTGTTATTGTTACTTACTTTTGCTTATCCAGTGCATGTGCCATTTTAGCCGGCAAGCATACGTGCGACAATCGCTTATCTAAATTACTGCCCGCTTCTAGCTTGGTTGCGGTTGTTCCTTTTTAATGGGCAAACTTTTCAGCAATTGGAGCAGTTGGAGCGACACGAACAGAGCCCCGAGTCGAAGTACCCATTTTTTGTGAGCGTAGCTTTGCTGCACTATCGCTTGACAGTCATTAGAATTAGCATATCTGGATTTTCTAATCGGTTGCTGGTTAATTATTGCAGCTGCTTGTCAATATACTGGTGCAAAATATGTGCTGTTTGTCAACTGTTAGTTGAATGTCTGTCACAAAGAAGAAAACACTATAATTTAATGATGTATGTGTAGTTCTTGTGAGACCTATAAAAGTTTTCCGGATAATTAAAAGCTGTCTAATTCAATAGATTTTGTCCATAACCTAATGAATGATTAACAATCATAGCTTGCACCGGTAGTACAGTCGTCTTATTATAGTATTACTACGTAAAGCTATTATTTATATGCATACATTGTGGGAGGTGTGGTATATTGATACTCGGGTCATGTTTTCAATCACAGCTTGTTAGAGTGATCTAATCATTGGAAATGTTGTTTATGTTAGATCACAGAAAGAGGGTGTATAGAAGCGCAAAAGAGGACCTCCCGTAACAATGATAGTAAGGCATTTGCTCCTGTAGGACTACGTAACGCTATGCCTTGCTATTTTTGATACTTGTTTTGATACTTGATTTGTGTTTTGCAACGCAAATTTCTACGTTATGAAAGCCCCCATTCTGGAAGGTGACTGCTTTGTTGTTAATGGAAACATTAAATTCTAGAATCGATGTTGCTAACTTTTTTATAACTATGATTTCCAGCATATGGCCACCGCCGTTTGGTGGACGCTCTTACGCATTTATTTTTATCCCAATCCAGACTCTACTTTCACCGCCATCGCAAAGTTGCTGGCTATGATATCAAGGTTATCTTCGAAGCTTAAGAGTTGGCTATCTTTAGTGAAAATCGTGCCCTTTGTTTTGATGCGCGCTCGTCGGATTACCGTCCACAGATCAGAGTCTCAACCCTCGCCGCATCTCGAAGCGACTCAAGAGTGTCCCCGAGATGCGCACGAAACCCATTACTCCATCCAATGTAGCTTTGATCAGTCGCGTCAGTTTGTCCGCAAAAGCGTGGTTGTGTCATTATTTGCCATGGCATAGCTGATCTCGATCGATTGTATCGCATGCTGCTTTGAAATCAACAAACATGTGATGCGTGGGCATGTTGTACTCCCAACATTTCTGCATGATCTGTCGGATGGTAAAAACTTGATCCGAAGTTGCGCTAGCTCCCATGCAGCCTGCCTAATAGTTCTCTACAGAGCCTTGAGCTACCGGTAGCAACCGGCGTAACAGGATCTGGGAGCGTACCTCGTAGGTGAATAGTTAGACATCAGTCGAGTCAATCACCCTTATCATAAATAGGACAAAACCATCCACCCAATCTTCCAGTAGTAACTTCTCCTCCTCTTAAATCTTGACGATAACCCACTTTGGAATCTTTCCCAGCGTTTCCCGGTCATGTTTATGAAGTTCTACCGGCAGGCAATCCATACCGGCGACTTTGTTAGTCTTCAGCAACCCCAATTTCTCGTTTTAATTCCTGGAGATCAAGTGCTGGGACATAACTATCTTACATGGATACAAATAGGTTAAATTTCATTCCATCTCCTTCTACAACTTCGCCAGCGCGGCGTTCATCAAAGAACTGCTTCCACCTTTCGACTAGCTCGCGCTCGTTTGTGGTTAGATTTCCTCCCTCGTCCCTATACACGTCAGGTTTCGATGCGTAGCCCTTACGAGATTGGTTCATCTTGAAATAGTTATTCTAATTATTCACGATTTCTTCCCACCTTCTTTTACTTTTGAAAATCGTGGTTAAATGGTTCCTTGCTCGTCGGTATTTGGACAAGTTCTCCCTAGTGGCAATGCTCAGATAATTTTTCCAAATCAATTTTTTCCTCTTCAACGCTTGTTGGTCAAATAAACTCCAGATGGCTTTTTGAATATCTTTGTGTGATGAAAAGGTACTTCGGATCACCAGGCCTCAATAGGCTGCGAAGTTTATACACCGCTGGCCGTTATATTTCGTGTCGGTGTGTAGGTTATGGGGTCCGATCACCGGTCTATACATTTCTTCCCTACCGACTTGGACCCTCCCCGATGAAGATCTTGATGGCCCATGGCGAACAGCTGCTCTCGAGTTGATCAGCTTCCAATCTATCATGCGATCCTGCCTTCTGCCCATCACTACAAAGCACGTTCATAGATCTTTGGTAGTGCCACCGTTCTGGGAAAACTTGGTGTTTCCGCCGCGGATCTTCGAAATCTTCTCTCCTTTGCGACAGAGGCACAATGCCGAGTTAGCGGAGTTCAAGCTGGTCGCCATCTGCAAAATTCAGTGATCCGAAGTTCCAATTTCCTAGTTTACATTCGTTGTTATTGTTTCGTCGCTTAGGTTGATGTCGAATATTCCGATCTATATTTGCTTAAGCGTTCGTAGTAAGGTGAGCTTAGGTAGGCTGCCTTGTTAGGGCCACGCTGCTGAGTATCGTGATGGGATTGTTATCTAGCTAGTGCCAAGACATCACGTTTCTTAACTTAGCCGCCAACTTCAGATCAAACGTTGTCGTGACCCGCTTCTAACCTGGAGAACAACCGCTCACTTGCTAGAGGAATCATCAAGCCATCCCGAGCCGCCCCTGGTACAGGAACAGACGCTCAAAACTGTCAAGGCTATTTCTTGTTTCTACACTCAGCCTTCGCACGAGTGCCTCCTTCCCCATCGTCGGTTTACGGCCTTTTTCCCTCTTCTGTTGGGTACTCTTACCACTGCGTCCAGTATTTTGAATTATTGTGGTATGCCCCGTTTTATTATTTTCCTATACGCTTCAAGCTTATCTATCACTTATTGAGGAAATGACAGGCTAGTAGCTGGAGCGAGACATGTGCCAATCAGGGATGACTAGGTTTATAAACCTAGTACCCTGATCGGCGACGCCAACCAGATCTCCCCTTTTCGAGATACTACAGTCTGCGTACTATTTGTGCTCCACGATTGCAGAGCAAGTGTTCCGAGGTTAAATATCATCTTGTACGAAACCGAGATTCCGAAGATGATATTTACTCGGACAATGTCCTGTCGCAAGACCGGTAAGCTTGCTGAGATCTCTCTTATTGAGACTCAGCGACTTTTGAGTAACTCTCATCCTCGACATTATATTTATACCTATAAAAATGGATTTCTGTCCGTATGTTCCTTATAGAATCGAAAACTACTGAACCGATCGGCGTGCAAATTTGCATGTAGGGGTTTTTGGGGCCAGGGAAGGTTCTTATGATGGTTAGATACCCCTCTCCTCACTAAGAGTGGGGGGCTCCCATACAAATCTATACCTATAAAAATGGGTTTCTGTCTGCCCATATGTCCCTTATAGAATCGAAAACTACTGAACCGCTCGGAGTGAAAATGTGCATGTAAGGATTTTTGGTGCAAGGGAAAGTTCTTATGATGGTTCTAGATCCCTCACCCCACTAAGAGGGGGGGGGGAGCTCCCATACAAATCTATACCTATCAAAATGGATTTCTGTCTACCCGTATTTTCCTTATAGAATCGAAAACTATTGAACCGATCGGCGTGAAAAGGGAAGGGAAGCCAGAGAAGGTTCTTTTGATGGTTAGAAAACCCTCCCCCCACTAAGAGGGGGGGCCCATACAAATGAAACACAAATTTCTGCATAACTCGAGAACGAATCAAGCAAATGGAACAAAATTTGACATGTGGGTGTTTTTGGAGACAAGAATTTTTTCTAGGGTGAATTGAGACCCCTCCCCTCTTTAGTAGGGGAATTATGACATACAAATACTAATGAAATACAAATTTCCTCATAACTCGAGAACTAATCAAGCAAATGGAACCAAATTTGGCAGGTGAAGGTTTTTGGAGGCAAAAATTTTTTCTATGGTGAATTAGGACCCCTCGCCACTTTAGTAGGGGGGCTCCTATACAAATGAAATACAAATTTCCTCATAACTCGAGAACTAATTAATCAAATGGAACCAAATTTGGCATGTAAGTGTTTTTGGAAGCATGAATTCTTTCTATGATGAATTGGGACCCTTTACCTTTTTAGGAGGGGGGGGGGGGCTCCTATACAAATGAAATACAAGTTTCCTCATAACTCCAGAACTAATCAAGCAAATGGAACCAAATTTAGCATGTGGGTGTTTTTATTGACAATTTTTTTTCCATGGTGAATTGAGACCCCCTCTTTAGGAGGGGAATTTTATATAGTGGGGGGGGCTCCTATACACATGAAATACAAATATCCTCATAACTAGAAAACTAATCAAGCAAATGGAACCAAATTTAGCATGTGGGGGGTTTTGGAGGCAGGAATTTTTTTAAGATGGTTTGAGACACCTCACCTCTGTGGTAGGGGGATAAGGACTCTCATACAAATAAAACAAAAAATTTTGCGTAACTCAAAAACTAATCGAACTCGAGAAATTTTAAAATTTTAGACTCTTTCATAACATTAGTCAATAACAAGACCACCAAAAAATATCAATAGTAACATTAGATAATTCAACGCGCAACGGCCACAGGCCGCGAGTGTTGCCGGCGAACTGCCGTCGGAAGCCCCGGCCACTGCGGGGTGGCAGCCCCCCGTGGAGATCACCTCTATCTAGGTTTATTTATTTTCCTAGATCTACTGACCTCTATTACTTTCCTTTAGTTGGGTCACCCCTGCGAAATGGTACTTTCTACGAAAAGATTTTCTGTGAAATGGTACATCCCGCGTAAAGTTTTTCGCGAAATGATATTCTGCGAAACTCTATTTTCCGCGTTATGGTCAACCGAGAATTTGTGTTCCGCAAAATGGTATTCGGCGAAATGGTTTGTAATGATGGCGAATATTTAAATGCTATCCGCTTTATTTTATCAGGTTTAGCAATGGGAGGAGTTGTTTTCTACTTTACTGTGAGGAAAATTTGTATATTAAAACATCCATGAACTCCCCAGAAACTTGCAAAACTCGAGATTGTGACAAACGTCATCCGAGATTTACGATTTATGTACAACACAGTTTAATTTGTGGCAATACGATTTTATATATTAAGCATTCTGGGATCTCTCTTATTGAGACTCAGCAACTTTTGAGTAACCCTCATACTCGACGTTATATATTTTTAGATTGTTTGAGCGATTTCAGCCCACCCTCCAGCACACAGTCAGAGAACAGGCAGAGTGAATCTTGACCCGTGAGTAGAGAGTTGGAGCCATATCTTCGTTTGTCGACTCACAACGAGTCGGCGTGTTGAAGATAGACGAGGATCAGGACTGAACCTCTGCTAGCGCATCGTTCAAGTCCTGTTCCTCCCCTATTCTCCTTTCCATCTCATTCGTTTCTTTGTTTTCGGCAGAGAGAGCATGCACGGTAAGAAATCGTCCAATACATCAGTTACCGGCTTGATGCAGCAAGGGCAAATTACTGTGGAGGGCGCCCTGGTACTCCACAGGCTCCGTTGCGGCGAGAGAATTTATAGAACCCCTTCCACCATTCATCCCTCGGCACGGGTCGCGTCACACCATGGATTAGGGGTTTGTCCATTCAAGTTTTGTACATAATAGACATGTAACTGTTAATATTCGGCAGGGCAGTCTTCGGAGAAATTTATCAAGACTGAAGTTGATAAATTTCTCCGAAGACTGCCCTGCCGAAGATTAACAGTTACAATTGAATCCAGTCGATAAAAAACACAACATAATAGACATGGATAACAGCTATTAAAATCATCCTCCTTTAGGGGCTTTAGACCCTCTGCTTTGGTTCTTAGTACTTTTACCTCCTACAAGAACCGTCTTGCAGGCGAAGAGTTTACATTCAGCCTTCGCATGAGTGCCCCCTTCTCTGTCCGCATTCGACCCTAGTTTCCACTGGCCGTCCGATTTCCACTAAGGAACGTATCCCGGATGGTACCACGAGGAGGTAGAGATCGGAGTTGCTGAATAAGAGGCTGTGAAACTTCGTGGTAGTTCTGGTATTCAACCATTTACCATCCACGGCTGCTGCATACCAAGAAAGTCATAATTGCAGTCTATTTTCTCTTACATTCAATCTTCACAATCCGTTCTCGTCGATAACGATACCAGGCAATTACCGTGCATCAAATGGGCTTTGATGCAAGATATGCTACGAATGTGCTCTCGTACAAAATACGAACCATTCGTAATAATTACATTTGCGGTAGAATAACCTTAAAAAAAGACGAAATTATGTTTTCAATGTAGTCAGGTATATCTGAAACGAATAAACCTTAACAGAGGAGATTTCTGCGGGGGGATGTTAATCCCCCCCCCCCTCCCCCCAAGACTGGTCCTTTCGACGGCGGGTCACCGGCAAACACTCGCAATCTACGACCGTATCGCCCGGAATCATCTTGGAAAGCGACCATAGCAAAGCAAAGCCTAGGTGCTACATTCCTTTTCGAAATTTGACCTTCTGTTTTTGTTCAACAAACTTCGCTGCCAACTGTTAGGCTGTGAACCATTTCGCGAAATTTTTAACTTTTCAATTAAAATTTGACAGTTCGATAGTTTTTCACCTTCTGTCGAAAATAACCCTGCTCTGAAGCATGGTTATTTTTGACAGTTCGATGGTTTATTCTGAGAGCCAATGAGATATGTCCAGGTGAGGAAGAGAGCTTCGACGTGTTTCACTGATTTTTCGTTGATTTTTTTTTACATTGGTATGAATGCTTATTGCATAATAAATTTGTTCAAACAACCCAGGTTTAAATGAGATGAACTAAATAGGACCAAATGAACATCAGAAATTCATCCAATTTTAACTCGGACTGAATAAACAAATTCGCTATTACAGACACATATCTTCATCCTCACCTTATATGCTCTCATTGAGCAAAACCAACTATTAATCTGTTAAATATGAAATGGTTTGCATTCTGAACTGATTTTAACCACTTGAGGAGAAATGACCATCCAACTGTCAAATTTTAACTAAAAGTTAAAAATTTCGCGAAATGGTTCACAGTCTTAGAGTACAGGAAAATTGCGGAAAGTGACTATTTATTCTTAAAATGATGTTTGAGAGATTATGTTAAGTAGCCCCTTATGACTATGCAAAATGGATTTTGCAAAATGATTTTATGCCAAATTGGCAGCACCCATATGCGGATTTATAATCTTTTCATCGATTTGTCACTCTGAAAATCAATATGAAATAGGTCTATTTCAGTGAAAAACATCAATAGATAAGCTGTTTCTTTTCATTTCCTTACATTAGTCTTTTTTCCACAGTTTGTTTTTACGATTTTTGAATTATATCGGTTTTTTACACAATGTTTTTTTCGCACGTCACGTATTCCCCGTGTAAAAAAAAATTTTAAGTGATTTTGAGAAAACTGGGGTAAAAGGTTTTCAGCCCCCTGCACCGGATTAGACGCTGTCGTAAGCCGCTCGTAACTTGCAGTGTGGATGCTCACTGAGAACATAATTTCGTGCTTTATCGAAAAAATATTCGTAGCTGATAAATGTGGTTTCATACCACTTAGAAACATTCACTGACTTATTTTTATATCGCAAAAGTTGTTATTACAAATGGTTCGTATTTGGCATGGCAGCAAATTCGTAGCCTATCTTGCACTAGAACGCATTTAATGGTTATTATCTGCCATCGTGATCGCCAAGATCGGGCTGCCAATATTGTATATAGAAGAGAAAATATATTTGTACGATTATGATCTGCTTCATATGCAGTTGTTGTGGTTTACGTCGTTGGCTGTTCTTACGGTAATATGACAAACCGGCTCAACTTCGATTCCTGATCAAGTCAGTTTTTTTTCGGAGAAAAAAAAAGATTTCGTTATTTTTATCACGTGCTTTTATAACATTCGTATAATCCAAGAAGCATTTTTTATAAAAACAATGGTTCATACAAATACACCCTCGTTTATATGTACGAAACATTCAGCATTGATTTTACGAATCTACTCCGTTGTAGAGAAAATTTCGTAAAGCAAACGTTCTTTTTCGTACTATAAATCACGTTTTATTCTTAGTGTAGAATGAGGACACGATGCTCCAATTTACAGTGGATTTATCGTTTAGAGTCCTCTCTGACAAGGGATTAGACATTCAAGGTTGGTAAGGGTATCTTCCAAGCCAACACGTCCAGCATTCGCATGAGTGTCTCCTGCCCTCTTGACTTCCTCTCGGATTAATTACCCGATCTCCTCTAAGGTTGCTCGTATCTCAGCCAAAAACTACCTAAATACCGTCCTCAACGTCTGAACTGCAAAAGTAGCGGTTACTATTTGTTAAGGTATTAACATCAATTCCCAGTTCTGGCATTAACTTAGTAATCTCCTGAACCAACCTTATGTCAGATTAACGGAAAGTCACAAAGCACCCACCGACTCGGTCAATTGCGTCGATTACTTATATAAATTGAATCAACAGAAATCAATTTCCACTCATAATTTCGCAAATAAGGCACATTACCGTAAATTGTACTAAACTAACTTACGGTAAACTCACATAATTTCCGGCCAAAAAATCACTTCCGAAAAATGCGGTTTACACAACAAAACCGCTCCGCTATTTCGCCTATTCAAACCCCCTCAATGGCAGCCGGCCAGAATGTGCAAGGAAACTTCCACTTAAACTTCGAATTTCTCACACAATTTGCGGCCGACCATCGAGAATTAGAAATTATAGGCGTAGGTACTGTTTGTGGCGCGCTGCTGGCTGCTGATAACCAACCAACACGTGTGTGTAACTAATTGTGCCTCTATGCCGGGCCGGCCCAATAGCCGCCGATTGTGGCCGCCAACCGCGCTTACCGCGGCATAAACGGTGGAGGCTTCTTCGGTTTCTTCCACCTCGAACTCTCGGCCGACAATCAAGTCAGTTGCAACTTGCATGCGTTACGCGAATTACACCGGTTCGCTCTATGATTTCGCGCCGATCAACCGCTAGGATTATGTAAACAAAACATCGCGATCGCGACTGCCGCTGCTGCTGCTGGGAGTCTTTGTAGATTAGCCGGCCGCACCAGATTTGCCTGCCTGCCAGTTAGACGAACAGCAGTGATGCGCGAAAGTGTCCGGGAAAAAGTTGCAACATGAGAAAATCAAATATATAAAAAGTAATAACAATTGAACTTATATCCAGAAAAAAGTGCATTATTATCATTATTATTCAAGCGATTCAATAGTGTCGGTCGGATGACTTCTGCTCTCGTGCAACTGGTCGGACGAAGCTGCAATTGAGGAATAATTTGGAACACTTTTCTTCTCTCACGTAATTGCTCTGGCCCGTATCGTGCTATCATCGAATATTTGCTTATTCAACATTTATTAGATGAATCGAAATCAATTATTCACTTCTCGAGATGATTGGTTCAAGTGGAGCAGTCAGTGCCTTCGTGTGGCACGAGTTGCATCAATTTTCGTTGTTTTGTTTTGAGTCCAGCGGTGCGGCCTAACTGTACAATTATCGAGCAGTAGGTAGTTGTCCGAAAGCGAAATTCAAACAAAAGTCGAAAAGCGAAAAGGAAGGAAAGTGAATGTGATCAGCGGAATTAAATGCTTGCTTTATTTTCCCCGTTTTGTCAATAAGCCACGGCGAGCAGTTTAATTATTATTTGTCGCTGCACACCACACGAAAAAGGTACCTACATGCACCGCACATGAAATCGTTTTGCGTGAAGCAAGACGAATTTTCTTCCAATTCCATCTCGCATGGACGAACATGGAAGCTGCCTGCGTCCAAAAACAAAAAACAAACTGTCCAATTTTCCTGTTTCAGGAGAGCTCACGCAGCCCAGTTCGTTCAATCAGCGGAATGAAAAGGAAAAGTGCCCCTCGTTTCGGTCTGTTTCGAAGAAATGAATGCAATTTCCGGCCTTTGGACTTTTACTTTTCAACAAAAGTCGCTCGGTAAGCGTATAGTCGGATCGGTTTTAAGCACTGTTTCCACTTAGCCAATGTGAAAAGACCGGGGTAACTTAACTAAGACGACAAACTTTCCTTTACTTGCTTAACTAAGCACCTTTAAATTGTCAATTACTGAATGGTGATAGGAAATAATTAATAACATGTGAAGATTATTGTGCAAATGATGATTAACGAATTCCAATTAAATATTTTCAGTTTACTGCATCGAGAAATAATGCATTTAATCACATCCCAAAAATCACCTGACTTGAAGCGTTACCGTAAAAACTTTTACTTGCTGAGAGAGTGTCGGCATGTTACACTCCCGGTTAATTTATTCTGCTGATCAATCACTTTATTTATGTAAAATCTTCACCAGAGCGTGCATTCGCAATTTTAGATATATTTACGAACGCCGGCATCATTCGGCTAGAGCAATTCGTTTCGGTTTTTCCATCTGAAATTTCGATCGAAGCAGCGACCTATATTTTCTTGAACAACAGAGCGGCCAAGCCGCCCCGTTGCGGTGGGAGCCATAAAATTTCACCGTCTAATATCAAAAGCTTATCTATTTCCTGATATGAATCGGCAGATTTGGTGTTTTTTTCCTCTCCCTCTCTCGGGTGAGCGTAAACCTACTTGTTTAATCGATGTTTCGACAAAGAACTTTATTCAACAAGTACAAACAACAGCAAACTGGAGCAAAGAGGGTGGTCGACAACATTGAACTTTTTCTTTCGGCATTCCACCATCGTAGTCTAGAATGACGGGTAGCAAAGTCCCAGTTTGGCACAGTTTTGCAGAATATTTACGTCTTACTTGCGTTAATAATAAAGGATTGTCTAAGTTTTTTATATTTTTGAAATCAGACTAAAAAGAGATCGAAGAATAAAAGGGCCCACAATTCTCGCCTACTCTCGAAATGTGCTAATTGACAAACAAGAACTGCTATTCAAAACGCTGCAGTGACACATCCATCCAGCAATCGTAAATATTATTTAATTTCAAGCTTCGCAGTGTGTGTAGCACCAGCGAGCTTCGCACAATTCCGTGTTGTCTGTCAACTCGAAACGAGGTCACAATCAACGCAAGCAGGCATCAGGCAGGGACAGATTCGCAAACTCTTGACTTGACAATCGGTTTCACTCGACTCAGCCGGCAGCACCGAACGACTGAATGTTGTGTCAGGCGACCGACCGATGATCATGATGATGATGATGATGATGATAATGATTGAGAGCTGATTTCATTCACTTTCACGTCTGGAGACATACGAATTAAATAAAACAGGAAAGCATTCGACCCCGACCGACCGGAGCATTTGTGTTGAAAACTCAATTTAAATTACATGCTACGAATGTTGCCGAAAGAAGGTTGCCTTAACACAATTTAACAGATGTGAGTGTAATACAAAAAGTGTAATACGTTCATTAAAATATTATGTTTGACGAAACAGTGTTATTTAAAAATGTTTTTAAATGTAAACACTGGTATTTTTAACAAACAATGATATTTCACACAATATACGAAATAAACTTCATAAAAAATGGCACGCAAATGCAAAACAAATAAAGCACTGGATATTCCCCGAAAACGGCTCGCTTAAACGGAAGTCTTTGTTTGCCGTATTTAGGAGACAGCGGAACAAACAAAAGCAATCCATAAACGAACACAACAGAAGAAGGTCGCACTTGTTCAATGCTTCATCAAGCCTAAATTTGAATGCAAGAGCTCACTGACTGTACAAACAGTGCACTCAATTCGATCCGAATGGATGACCGAAAATCGAAAAGTCAAACATGACGGTCATATCTATGAGAACCGGATCGGATTTCAACACTTGTACCGGGTAGGTACACTACCTACCTCTGTTTGACCTAACCGGTGGTGTCAATTAATTCAAAGATTTGTCATATCCTGCGTGAACCCGCATCGTCCGTTCGCAAGCCTTGAGCGATTTTATAGGTTTTTGCAGTTTTTTTTTCTTCTTGACAGGGAACCCCAGTCAATAACAACAAGGAAAAAATATTCGGTTAGTCAAATCGGTAGCACACCATATTTTCTGTTTGAAATTCAATCGAGTTGCACCTTTTAAACGAAATACAGTTGAAATGGGAAAGATTTGCACTGTTTACAAGTGGCTACACTCGTACCTAACACACCGGAAGCTGAGTGTGAAGATCTGCCCCGAGTTTTCTATTTCGTTCTGCAACATATCTGACGTACCACAGGGGAGCAACCTTGGATAACTGCTTTTTTCTCTTTTTATAAATGAATTGTCAGCTCTCCTGCCACCTGTCTGTCCGTCTTTTTATAATTAAAATGGACTCCGACTGCATTGAACTGCAACGTCTTGTTGACCAATTTGAAGATTGGTGCTCGAGTAACGTGCTTACCGTCAGAATCTCAAAGTGCTTCTCCATCTCATTTTACCGTAAAATTAAGCCTATAGCTTTTTCACTGATGGACTGACATGACACATAGAAGAAAATTCTTTAACCCATTATGACCCGGGTATACCTAAATTTGAACCAAATGAAGTGAAACTCTGTAATCTATTATATTATGGCTCGAATGTGTCGGGACACGCAAAATCATCATTTGGAATGCTTTCAAGGCCAAAATATCGCAGGTTAAATATTTTATAGGCTCTGTTTCAAACAAACAAATTACAAAGTTTTTTACAGATTTCTTTCCGCATTTTGTGATAGACTTTACATATAAATACCAATTTACATGTCAGTTAATGTTTCGTCACTAAATGTAGACTTTTCCATGCGTTTTGGAGACAAAAATTTTTTCGCCAATTTTTCAACTTTTTTTCCGCCATTTGTCACAACTTTGCACTGCTGAAAATACAGATGAAATGACAAAAACTGACAAATTATATCACACACACATCAGATTGATGTCTTATCTCTCTTGTAGTGATATATTAACAATGCTAACTATTGAAATTCAGCAGTAAACAGGTTTTGAAGACGAGGTATGATATATCATACGCTGGGTCATAATGGGTTAAAAACCATCTTCCTACACATTTTGCTTGCACTCTGACATCCTCTGTTATGCATGTTGCGGAGTAGCTTGCATTTGCAGGGTTTCATATTGTAGGGTTTTTACATTTGTACGGTTTTATTCTGAAAATACGAAGCAACACTCGTGCGACGCGGTGTAGCCATGTTGCGAAACATGCTTTTTTTTGAAAATTGAGTAGTTTTTGAATGGACGATGGAATTAACGCGTGTGTCTCGTCTGTTTGTCTGTGCTACGACATTATCTCCAGAGCCATTAAGCAACTCGCATTTATTTTTAAAATCGCTAAAAAGTTTCGTGACGCGTACTGTTTTCGATCTTATCAACAAATTTGGATCTCTAGAACCGAAGCAATACAGAAAAAAAATGCTGCTTTGCGCAGTCTTCCATGGCGCGATTCCAGAAACCTTCCACCACATGAGGAACACTGACGTTCGTTTAATTTGGTAACTCTTGAAAGAAGACGTGCTAACGTTCAGACCACGTTCCTGGCTAGATTGCTTTTAGGAGATATTGACCGCCCCCCCCTTCTGAGTCAACTGAATTTGTATGCTCCTGAACGACACCTCACAACTAGGTTGGCTCGATTTAACTCGATGGCTAATAACTTTCAACGGCGACTCTCTCGTAGATAATAAATTTGTAATTATAGCATTGTATGTATTTACTGTCGTATGTGCTTATATTATGAAGACCACGAAGAGTCCGATGATTTTTTACAAATAAACAAATTCAATTTGCCTCATTAGAGAAAAAATGTTCAGACGATTGTAGTCATAGTAAAATATGGAGGATGCTGAAAAAGCTGCCTATTACACTATTATACTAAGTTGTAGATTTAGTCATGATTCCATTCATATGACCACCATTGCGAAAGCATCTGAGGTGCATGTAAGCATAGACATAGACGAGATGATAAGCTAGCTAGTTCATCTTATTGAGATGAGATCCGGTACTAGTCATTTTCGGGCAAGATGTTACAGAATGTCGTGTTGTCGGACCTTGCTGTAACCCTTGCTGATGAGAGATAGGATGAAGATTGCCTAGATGACCTTCCCGACAGGTCCCACTTTGGTACAGGTTTGACACTGAAAACTGGCAATTCCTTCAACTTTACAGCAGAGGATCAACAGGTTGAGCAAGTGGAAACCTTCTAAGATCGCAGATGCCAGACTACGTCGCTTTGACCTGAGTCGGATCCCACCAGCGGTAATCCGACTTAGATATCGTCACTAGGAAGACATCCGTGCAAGTCTATATGCATCTAAAAAGAAAGAGGTCGATCAGTCATGGTATAGTCAAGTCCAGTCCCAGTCCAGGTCCCAGTCCTGGTCCCAGTCCCAGTCCTAGTCCAAGCCCAACTTCACGTCCAAGTCCCAGACCCAATACTAGTTCTAGTCCTTGTCCTAGTCCTAGTCCCAGTCCTAGTCCTAGTCCTAGTCCCAGTCCCAGTCCCAGTCCCAGTCCCAGTCCCAGTCCCAGTCCCAGTCTCAGTCTCAGTTCCAGTCCCAGTTCAAGTCCAAGACCCAGTCCAAGTTACTGTCCCAGTCCCAGCTCTTAGGACGTAGGCGCTTTTAAACGAAAGTAGGGGAAGCCCACTTATAAAATGCTTGCTTATTCAAGGAATACTCCTGTTGTAAGTTAATATTTTGGAATATCAATCATAAATGGTGCTAGTGTACAGGCAAAAAGTGGGTGGCTGTATTTTTTGTGGGACTTTCTTCAAAGTTTTTTTTTGTCTTTCAATTTCCATATTTCAACCAATTACATGTAAGCTTCCCAAGCCCCAGACGACAATTTTATACAATAGCGCTTTCGTTTATTTTGATTCTAGAAAAAAGTGACCAAGCCTTCCCATTCCAACAGGCCAGAGATAATTTGTTTCGACTGATGCTAGACCAATCTTATGTCTTGACAGTAAACCATATCGTAAAGTGCACAGTCACCTCTTCTCTTCGACCGATTTTATCGACAGGTCTCTAAAATATGATCGAAACTGAAGTTTCGTACGAAAACGTTGCAAACTGAACATAACGTTTTATGCATCTTGAAGCAGTTATTCTTGAAATAATATATACAATAATATTTTAAGTTTAGCTAGGCTTTTGTTTCAGAATAGGTTGTAGGCATTTATTATGGTTTATCGTCCCAGTGCTAGATGCCTGAAATCTCAGCTAATTTCATTCATATCGCGTGTGACAGCTTTTGACACAGGGCATAGAATTACCAGCCTAGGTGCTACATTTCGTTTTTCGAAGCTTGATCTTCAATAGTTCTTGTTGCGTTGCACGAAGATACGAAAGTGAAAGTTGATCCTCTGTTTTTGAACAAGAGACTTCGCAACCAGCTGTTAGAGTACAGGACAATTATGGTGCTAGTGCTACGATCCTATTGACACTAACAGCCTCTCCCAGCCGAGATTCGAGCATACGACGACTGTCTTCTTAGACCAGCATTGTACCCCGAACCTAACTGGGAAACTGGGATGCACGGAATTGCTACTCGCCGCCAATTCGTTGAGCGTTTCGACACTCGCTAGTCGCCTTCAACCTGGTCCCTCTATTCCTGGTTCCGGAGGAGTTCTTGAAAAGAGCAGATTTTGCTGCAAAGTCGTCCGGCAACCTTGCGACGTGGCCGGAACTTTTGCCAGATGCTGCCTGCAGTTCTCTGGTTTCCATTTGTACTCCACCAAAAATATCCGCAATATCTCTCGTTCAAATACGACAAGTGCACGTGCATATCTTCCGTAAGCAAAGTTATAGTCTCAAGCCCGTAAAGGACCATCACCGTTTGATTAGCGTTTTGTACATCGTCAGCTTTGTTTGGTGGCGTATGCTCCTTGATCGAACCGTTTTGCGGAAGGTAAAGTTAGCTCGACTTCCAGCTTGAATGCGTCATTGGATTTCCTTCCCCGTTTATTGTCAGCGGCGACCAGAGATCCCAAATATATGGAATCATTAACCACTTCCAGTTCACTGTCCTCGAGAGTCGAACTTGTTTTCTCTGCAGCCTCTGCCTATTATATATTTGGGTTTCGTTGCAGTGATTTTCGACCTAGTCCGCTTAGCCTCCGTCTCTATTCTGGCGAAGCTTGGCTTTGCCGTCGTAAAATTTCTAGTAAAGATGTCAAGGTCATCTGCGAGGGATAGGGGTTGGCTACTTTAGCTGAAGATCGTTCCTCTCGTTTCGACACCCGCTCGCCGAATCACACCTTCAGTAGGTTACTTTTACCATCAGAAAGCCGTGGTAGCTTTTGTCATCAGCGTTGCCACAAGTACAGATGTGCATGCATAAGTTTGCGACCCATCAATTATTTTAGTTCCTGTGAGTTCTGGTGCTACTTACGTTCCTGAATTTTGTTAATCCGTAAACTATTTATGTTATATAAAAGACTAGACTGAGAAATTAAAATACTCCGGAAAAAATGACAGCGTCCCAATCTTACATATGCACAAATATCTGTACTTGTGCTAATGCTGCTTGCCGTATCAAGAATTCCTTTCTACTGGCTCGGTCCTGGACTACTCGACGCCAATTCGTTGAGCGTCTCGACACATTCAAGTCGGTTTAAGACTGGTCGAGTGGGGGGGTTCTTGAAGAAAACGAATTTCACTGCACAGTCGTCCGGCATCCTTGCGACGTGGCCGGCCCACCGTAGTCTCCCAACTTTCGCTTGGTGTACTATGGAAATCTCTCCAAGTAGTGCGTGCAACTCGTGGCTCATACGCCTACGCCACTCTCCGCTAACCGTTTGCACTCCGGTTAAAATAGTCCGCAACACCATTCGTCCAAATCCGGCAAGTATGTCACTTATGTCTTCCGGAACCAAAGTTACTGTCCGTAGAGGACCGGTCTGATTAGCATTTTGTATAACGTCAGCTTTGTACAGCGGCGAATGCTCCTCGATCGAAGCGTCTTGCGGAGAGAAAAATAGACTTCATTTCCAACTTGAATGCGTCGTTGAATCTCCTTACTCGTATTATTGTCGGCGGTGACCAGAGATCCCAAATATACAAATATTTAGCAACCACTTCCACTTCATCGTCGTCAATAGTCACTGTCCTCGAGCGTCGAACTTGTGTTCTCACGTAGCACATCTTCAGGGTAGCTTTGATCATTCGTGTCAGTTTGCCTTCTGTTATATCGCCATTGACATGCTCATCAAAGAACTGTTTCCATCTATCGACCACCTTGTGTTGCTTTGTAACCAGGTTTCTTTCCTCGTCCCTATTCATATCAGGCTTCGGTGTGTATCTTCTACGAGATTGGTTAACCTTTTCATAGCACTTGCGCGTCTCATTAGCCTGGATAGTTATTCAGATCTTCATGCTACCGAGTCTCTGAACCAACACATTTCTTGATTCAGCACCCCCGCACCGGATCAGACGCTGTCGTGAGCCGCTCATAACCTGGAGTACAACCGCGCATTTAGTTGAGGAATTGTCAAGCTACCAAGAGGCTATTCCTCGCTGTTAGACTTTCAATTTTATATTCTCATCGGTTTATGTATAGAGCATCTTTTATCGATATAACACGAATTTTTGATAGTAGGTTTCGATCAACTGTGATCAACTAGCCCCGCTCTACCCTAGCAACTAGATCTAATACTTATGTATAGTACACAGTGAAATAGGCAATGAAAATAATTAAATTTCTGTATGTATTTCTCAGTGTCGTGTTTCGGCAAGCTTTGAATATTAAAAACAAGTTTCAAGAATCACGCAACATGTAAATTGCGCCATTGTATGTACATAGAACTCTTTCAACCATTTTATTACATTTGATCGAGATTGCACTACTTCTCGGACTTATGCTAGCAATATCAATGCTAAACAAAAGGAATATTCTCTGTTTAATGATAATGAATCGCGTTTACTGACTGACTGACTGAATAGTTAACGGATAACCGTTGTTCGCGATATTTCATAATTCCTCTCACCAGTACCTACTTAGTGATAGGATTTTTTTCCGTGGCGAAATTGGTCATTTTCAATCAACTTTGACTCTTTTGTGCACAGTCAGGTGCTTTGATTTGACTGTTTTGTATGAAAGTGTAACATGGTAAACTAAACAGGCAGCGTACGTTATTCTTGGTTCATCCTCAATTTATGCCAAAGAAGAAAAGTAGATTGGGTTCACATTCTAGTTAGCAATAAAATTCTCTCGCAACAAACGTCCATTGCGCGATTGTGTGTACATTGAACTTAAGCCTTCGAGTGTCATCTTTCAGGAAAAATCGAAGAATATAGCTGTTAGGTTTTTTCCGTTTGTTACAATTGAAGCAATTTACAGAGCAGAAATTATGCTTTTTTCTACGCCTCGTATGTAGCATCGATATTTTCTTTTAATTGTGATTTTTATGTGCCTAATTATTAAAAGCGAATTGTAAGACAGACTCACGTCACTCGTATATTGGACTTCGCCTCTATCATTCCTATTTCCTCGGTGGGGTTTTAAAGGGCTCGTCGTTATTATTTGTGCCGCTCGTTAATCCTCAGCACATTCACCGGCAGGCTATAAATCTTCATCAGCTATTCAATAACTTCTCGTTGCGTCCTTGCACTCTGTCCAGTTCTGGGGTCCAACTTCAATTTGCAGTTACGATGTTTGAAGTTATGGCCAAAGTACAGTTACTTTTCACCGTCAGTTTTAGTGAAAGAGATCTCGGTTTGAAGTTGTGCATTCTGCTGGTCTGGTCGTGAGTTCAAGCTTTAGTGTGAGTGTACCAGCACGGTGGAGGAGCTATACCCCACCAGGCAGGCAGACGCGCTCGAGGAAAGGTCGGTCCGGTGTCGCCACAAGGCTGACCGGTTATGTGTTCCACGTCGCCATTCGAGAACGTGCGCGTGATCGGCTTGCGACAAGAATTATAATTATGACACGGCACACGGCGAAATTTATTAACCATTTACTCGCCCGCCACCGACCAAAGCATCTAACGGTGTGCTTAGTATTTAATGAATTACGATTAAAAAATCATTCGATCATTAAAAGTGCCTTCGCGGAAATTTCTGTGCGCTGTCTGTTTGCTCGTTTTCTTTCTCTGGCCCAGCGCCACATGATATAAACAGCCGATACATCTAGATGATTATTTATTTTATAACAATAGCCCACAGCCACTACAGAGAACCGTTCCGTTCCTGGTTGGTATGGTCGTAAACTGGGCCGCACTAACCAAAGGGTTGACAAATACAACTTCCTAATGATCCAGTGTGTACCGTAGGCATCTAATTAGGTTATTTGAATGCAACCAATAAAATCCTCGATTATTATTATGTGTTAATGACTGCCTTGGAGTTGAGTGGAAATCTTAATTTTTCAGAACATTTGCTCCGATGTGGTGAAGGTTCGTTAAATATTCAAATTATGCTTGCAAATTCAACAAATATCCGGTTGCGTGCTTGGAGTACCGAAAATGATTTTCGTCAACACTTGCCGGTTGATTTCTACTAACTAACAGGCGAAGATAGATGAAGTCCACTCACTCTCACGACAGGGTTCTACATTTTTAGTCTGCACGCGCGACCAAAGTAAATCGTGCAATACGTGACCCAAAGTCTTCTTACCATAAAATGATCCTGTTGAGCTATCCCGGGAATTTACCATATTGCTGTTGCTGCCCAGCGTCGCGTCAGTGCTTGTGGCACTGTTTTGCATTAGTCTATCATATCGTTCGATTGCATTTGCAATACATTGCGCGAATGCATACAAACATGCTGCATAAGGAAACTTTCTTACTGTCGGTCGGGTAGTGTGTTGTTATCTAGCTGCCGCTTTATGTTGGTCAAGAGGGAAATAAAAATTTCCACTTATTCAAAGGGGTGTACATAAAAAGTTACACGACTATTCCAGGACATAGTTAATCATAGCCCGAAGCGCAACCGCTGTCGGTTGCAGTGTCGGTACGGAGGGTTAAATTGGTCGACGAAATGCGTGGATGTCGTTCCATCGTACTCAGCAGCACAGGAAACAGATTGGAAGATGTTCAACGTTCGCACGATCAACGGCTAAGCCTAGAAGCAACCAGCGAGTAATCAATTCCAGAAATCTGAATCTAGCTAATTTACTGCTCGACACGGCTCGGTCCACTGCAGGCTGAGATGCTAACCGTCAAGCAAATGCAATTGTTCAGTTTTACCTATCCTCTTCTGTATATGAGAAGCGGCTGAGATTTTCTTAGCGGCCCCTGACGTGCCGACTAATGGATAATGATTGCAATTATCATTACGCGCTTGCGCTGTTTATGCCACCGCTCTAGGCCTAGCAGCCGTCGCCGCTAGTGGGGCCAGTCCAGGTTCTGTGGGATCTCTGGTGCCGAAAGTAGGACGATGGGAGTGCCATAGTGATGGGATGCATTTATTCAAACTATAGATAGCAGTGACTGGTATGTATGCGATAAACGTGTTTGTGCAGATTTCATGTTCTTTCGTCGGTGGACAGTTGGGAAGATCAGAATGATGGATTCGATGGTCGGAACAATGTGTGTGTGTCTGTCTGTCTGTCTGTCTGCCTGTGTACGTGTGCCTGTCTAGGAATGGTTTATAATGGTGCGAATTTTTCTGGTGTTATTTTTGGTTTCACTGATCAAAACGATCTGTAATACAGAGGTTATTTAATTGCTGTTGGGTATCGAAACAATAAAATAAAATTTAATTAACTTTGCGACAACTCGTCAATTGTTCTCTTATGTTGGGAGCTTATCTGTACTGTTTTCCGACGATGATAGTAATTAGTGGCATTGTTACAATCGATGACAAACGGCGTGAATGGCTTTATACTTAGTTTCAAATTGCTACCTGCACAAGTCTTACATGTTCTAATTTGTTGCGACGAACACGAAGGGTTTTATCTGCTGTGTACTGATAGCGAACCGACAAACTATGTTTGTTTAACAACGATCGGTGAAGGATGCAAGCTGTAAATGCTTTGAACTCTGATTACGAGGTCCAACTAGAATTTAAGTTTTAATATTCTTTGTTAGTTCACAATCTTTGATGAGTGTTGTGACGCTCAGGTAGCCCAGAATCGAGTGCACACAGCACGAGCCACACCTGCTGTAATACCTATACCTTAGACGGATTTCTCACCAAGTCTATTCATAAATAATAATTCCAAAGCGGCTTGGCTTTATTTGAGTTTTATAGAGGTTTTATTACGGAATTGATCAATAACATCTGGTTTTATTATGGTATTATAAAGTGTGAATTGCAGAAAGGAAGCCGATTTTTATCACAGAATGCAACAAGAATGATTTTGCTAGAAATTGCGGTTGATTAATCTAACATACTTATTTTGTTTAAAAAACTCAATTTTAGTCACTTATCATGCCAATATGCATGATAAAATTTAATGCGCATATCCTGCACAATTCCGTAGACTGCTGAAAATTGATTATTTATTCTTTCAGTTCTCTTATAATGGTCGCTATAATTCAAAACAATCAGGATGATCTGACAGCAAAACTAACTTTTCTGTTTCTGCTAATATATATTCAAGTTGTCAAAGCTGGCTTGTTGATTTAATTTTTTCACAACAACCAGTTTTATGCTTTATAGCTTTGTAGAACAAGGTGAAAAGCTTTATTAAATTAAGGCGGTTGCTATCATGCAGCGAAAAACATAATTTGTTGTCAATATTGCTGCTTTCAGCACAGCATATTAGGACTACTGGAGATTATAAGCTTACTCTTAAGGAGATATTAAAAACTTACTGAAGAGTGTGCCACTTGGAAGTATAACGGTTTTATAATTGCTGTCAGAAAGTTGTAGAGATCTATAAGTTTTATTAACAGCTTTATAAACTGGATGTTGAAAACTATTTAAAGAGGTGGTGAATAACTAACTGGGTAAAACCACATTAAAAAAATATTTGAAGAGTATAATAAAATATAAATTGTTACTAGTATTAGGATGGCTACCATCCTCTTAGAATCCGATGAAACTTTGTGCATGTAAAGACTTTATTTGATTACGCAACTTGCAATCCTAGAGTTAGTCTGGACTTCATTTTAAAAAGAACAGATCTTGTTGTATTTCTTATTAAGAAATATAAAAACTTCCAAAAATGAAATCTATTTATAATCTATTCACATTTAGCTATAATTTTACAAAAATTACGAATACAATAATTGAATTTGAACATTTAGAATCCAATTTATGGTTTGAACCAAATCCAATTTAAATCTAATCCAAAACCGAAACAGAATTCAATCAAAATTCAGTATAAATTAATCAGTTCATTTCTGATGTGAAATTTAATCTAAATCCTATTTAAATATAATTAAAATCTAAACGAAAGTACAATCCCAATCAAATCTTAATCCAGTCGAGATCCGATCTAAAATCCAACCTGAATTAATCTAAATATAGCATGGATTCAATCAAAATCCAAACCAAATCCAACCCAAATCCAATTCAGATCCAATACAATTTTATTAAAATTTTATTCAAATCTAACCCAGGACCAATACAAATTCAATCCAAACCCAATTTGAATCCAATCTAAGCCCTTCCATTTTGAATATAATCAAAATCCCTTCCAAGACCAATTCAAATTCAATCTGAATTTAATCTAATATTCAATCAAAATCCAACACAAATCGTTCCTAAAACATTCTTTATCTCATCCAAATCAAACTAAATCTAACACAAATCCAGCGCAAATTCAATATAAACAATAATTCACATCCAATCCAACTCCAATTGAAATCTAATTTAAATCCCATCAAAGCCAATCTTAAATCCCGGCAAATCAATCAATTCAATTTCAGAAAAATTCGATACAAATCCAATGTGAATACAATGAAGTCACATTTGTGCGGTTTGTTTTTCACGCGACTATTTTTATGCGAATTTCGAAATTTGCGCGATTTTTTAAACAAATTTTATTCGAAATTTACGTGGGTTTTTACGCGAATTTTAGAATTTATGCGGCAAATGGAGTTTACGTAAATGTGCTCTATGAGTCTATATTTACGTATAATTTTAGAATTCATTTGCCCTCGCCTCGAGGTATGATGCTGGCCTAATAAGTCAGTCGTCGTATTTTCGAATCTCGGCTGGGAGAGGCTGTTGGAATCAATAGGATCGTCGCAACTGGCCCTGCAATTGTCCTGTATTCTAACAGCTGGTTGCGAAGTCTGTCGTATAAACAACAGAAGGTCAAGTTTCGATAGCGGAATGTAGCACCTAGGCTTTGCTTTTTTGGAATTCACGAGGTATTTGTACGCGAATTTCGGAATTTAAGTATTTTTTTTTACGCGGAACGTATCTTTCGTGTATAAAGCGACTTGAATAAGCTAAACAGAAAGCAAATCGAATTTGAAACCAACCCAAGAGCTAATCCAATCAGAATCTAATCTAAATCGATTTATAACCAATTCAACATCCAACCTAAATGCAATGCAAAACTAACTCTAATCTGAATCCAATCAAAATCTAATCGAAAATTTATTTCAAATGCAATCCAAACCCAGTTTGATTGCAATCTAAGTACATCCCGAAATATAATCTAAATCCAAACTAAAATATAATCCGAACGAAATCTAAATTCCATTTGAATTCGCATTTAAATCCAATCCGAAACCTATCGAAATCCAGTACAAGTCGACCTAAAAACATTCTTTATCCAATTTAAATCAACCTAAATCTAACTAATTCAAATCCAAAATAAAATTTAATTCATACCCAATGCAAATCCGATCCGAATTCAATCTAATACAAATACAGTACGAATCCAAATAGACATCTAATCAATGTCGGTCGAAATTCAATACAAATCAATATAAATAAATCCATAAATTAATCCATCTAAATCCAATAAAACTCCGCATCAAGCTAAATCCAATCTAAGTCAATCCAAATTACAAAAAGCTAATCTAAATTCATTCCAAAGCAATCGAGATTTATTCTAAAATTCCGAAAATCATCCAGTCTAAACAAAATCTGCATCCAATCAAAATCTAAACTAAATCCATTGCAAACCGATTCGAATACAATCAAAATACAAATCTATTACAAATCAATTAAAAATTTCCTCAATACCAATACCAATGAAATATGAAATTGAATCCTAATTTAATCTGACTATAATTCCATTACAATCAGAACTACAATCCAATTCAATCCATTCATCCAATCCAGCTCCTATCCAGAGCAAATTCGATAAGAATCTGAATATAAACAAAATCTAGTCTAAAATTACAATAAAAATCTAACTCAATTCGAATCCATATCCAATCCAAACCTGTCAATTCAAATCCAACACTCATACCGTTTAAATCCGAACCCAATTTAAATCAAGCAAAACTTAGTATTGCTGGCAAAATATGCAGTACAGCTGATAAAATATTTAATTCGAATCCAACCCAAGTCCAATACAAATCCAATCCAAACCTAATATGGTTCTAATCCAAGTTCATCCTGCATCCGATTTAAATATATTCAAAATCCAATACGAATCCATTCAAAATTCAGTCGGAATTCAATCTGGATCCAATTAAAATCTATTTTAAATTCCGATCCAAATCGATCCAAATTCAATCCGAGTCCAATCACAATTCAATTAAAATACAAACTAATGTCCCGTCGAAATAAATCTAGGTCGAAAAACATCAAGCATAATCTAAAAGCAATCCAAATCTAACTCTAATCCAACACAATTCCGATCTGAATCCAACCTTAACCCAATCCCAATTATATCTGAATATAATCAAAATACAGACTAACATCCAATCTAAATCTAACACAAGTTCAATCCAAATACAAATCCAAACGTATTCAAAAATCATTGCAAATTGAATTCAAATCTGAATTCAATCAAACTTTGATACATATTCAAATAAAATCCAGTCTAAAAGCGAGCCCAAATCAATGTAGATGATTCAAGTCCATCGAAGTACAGTTCAAATCAGTCCAAAAACAATTCCAATCAAAATCGATTAAATCCATTCTAAAATCCAATCCAAATCAAGTCTGAATCCAACCAAAAACTAATGTAACCTAAAAATAAAAAATAAGAAAACTTATCCAATTTAATTCTACTATGTGTATTTTATTCAATGACAGATACGTATTTCGCCTACGACTTGCAGGCTTCCTCAGTGTCTGTTTGCGAGTTCGAAAACAGACACTGAGGAAGCCTGCAAGTCGTAGGCGAAATACGTATCTGTCATTGAATAAAATACACATAGTAGAATTAAATTGGATAAGTTTTCTTATTTTTTATTTTTAGGTTTCGTATTCTACTAAGACGCTCCAAAAACTTCAGTCAAAAACTAATGTAAAATTCAATCCAAAACGATCTGGAAGCAATAAAAATCTAATTCCAGTCCAATTAAATCCAATTCCGTGCCTCAATTCTACATATTGATTGGATCCGGTTCCAATCAGACATGTCGTTTCGATTAGAATAAAACGCATACTATAACCCACGTCTATCGGGATTCGGAATATGGTTGCTGATCGGAATGTAGAATCGAGGCGCCGGTCTGAATGTGATACCAATTTCAAATAGAATCCAGACTAAATTTTAATCTAAAATCCAACTCAAATCCAATATAAATAAATTTAAATGTAAAACAAGCCCAATTCAAACCAATTCGGATTTGATAAAAATCTGAATTGAACTCCGATCCAAATCCAATTCAAATCAAATCCAAAATCAGTATAAATTTACTCTAAATCAATCCAAATGTAACCCAAATCCAATCCAATTCATTCATTCATTTTTCATACAATAAAATATCAATCAAACACCTACCCAAAATAAGCGCAAATTTAATTCAAACCTGAATTCATTCAAAATCTAATCTGAAATTTAATCGAGTCAAAAAGCTAGGTCCAGCCTTAGTCAATCCAAATCTTACACAAAACTAATCTAAATTCAATCCAAAGCAATCTGAATTCAATCAAAATTTATTCTAAAATACCTATCCCAATGCAGTCTAAATAATTTCTGCATCCAATCAAAATCCATACTAAAATACATTCGAAACCGATACGAATACAATCAGAATCCAAATCAATTACAAATCAATTAAAATTTTTCTCAATCCAATGCAAATGAAACTTGAAATTGAATCCTAAATAATTCCGTACGTAATTCCTTCAGAAACAGAACTACAACCCAACCCAATTCCAATCTTAAATCCAGCTTCTATCCAGTAGTAGTAGTAGTAGGGGAAAGCCACCATCATTTCAAGGACTTGCCAATGTATGTGGGTAGAATTACAGTAGATCCAAATTTGATTATCAAATGAATTTCACACTAATGCTGTTACAGAAGGGCCAAAAGGGATTGGGCGGACCCACAAGCAGAGGCACTTGTGCGCATTCCGGGGTTATAAGAGTCGCCTTCCAGCATTAGGATCCTTCCATGTAATAATCAATTTCGCTATACCAACTTTAACCCACGTGATGATTTGTTTGTTTTGAATTGAGAAGTGCCATATTTGCTTCAGACCTTAAGGATTCAGGTTGGCAATCCACTCCATCATCCAGCCTTCCACATTTATGATATCAATAATAATACTGTTAATATATGATATGATATTAAGATGAAATGTGGTATAAATGATAAAAATAGAACAATCTCACCAGCAGTCCTTCGTATGGAATAGAGTAGCGTCCTTTGGGTTCCATAAATGCTTCTTATTTAATTTTAATTTTTAAAAGTTAATTTAATTTTTCATTCTAGTATCCATGTGCAGTATTAAAACTCGTTTTGGCCAGTTTTTACTATATAGCAGGAGATGCTTCATAAGCTAAAACGAAAAAAATAATTAAAATAACTTATTAGGCTTACCTATTAGCTAGACCGTGTGGCTCCGCCGTCTGCCCAAAACCGCGGTTTTGAGACCAGGCAGCCGGGAACCACCCAGCAACGCACCTCCTAGCTTGGCTACTCAATAGAGCATTACCAGGTATGGCCACGTGGAGGCGCTAGGTAGGGGCTTGGGCTGGCTAGAGCTATATTGGACGCTCATTTGCCTTCCCCATTTCATACCCTCTTAAATCCAGCTTCTATCCAATGCCAATTCAATAAGAATCTGAATGTAATCAAAACCTAGTCTAAAATTCCAATATAAATGTAATCCAAATCGAATCCACATCCATAATTCAATAAAAAGTCAATTCAAATCCTATAGGAGACGAACCAGCCCACGGCTGAAAATCTCGATAAAAAGAGAAAAAAAAAATCAAATCTATCCTAAATACCATCCAAATCCAACCAACTCTCAAACCCAATTCAAATTATACGGAAGTCTTATGCAAATTCAATCTGAATTCAAGTACTAAAAGAACTTAAATTAATTTTTCCCGAAAGGCTGGCTCGGAACAGCATGAAAAGCTTCAGTAAAATTATTAAGTGACCCGCGTATAAGTTTAAAAAAGTTCATTTAAATAAATGATAGAAAAAGAGAGTCCCTACTTTAGCACTCTTCGATCGGAAAATTGCCGATCACGCCATCAATCATGCTGTCGTTACTGGAACACAATTCTTGTGATTTTCTATATTTGAAAATACAGTAATGTTCCGTTTTTGTCAGCCCCATGCTGAATTTTGGGCTGACGAAATAGGGAAACTGAGAAAATCGGGAATTTTTTTTCAAAATTCAAGATTTAAGACTGCAATATCGAAGACTTCTACTAAAAATTAAATTTTAACCCTCAATTGATCAACCGAAAGCTCAATGAGCCGGGCACAGCACACTGGTCCAGAACCTTTTTTGGTGCGCATTAGCTTTGAGTGGGAAAGCGTGGTTTTAGGTTGATGGAACTTTTGGAAGATTTTCTTGAAATTAAAAGTTCTATCGTCCAGCGGAATTCAAATTTTGATTAGTCCCCCAAAAAGTGAAATACAAAATTTATTCAGTTTCAATATAACACATTAATGTGTTCTGCAAAGTTTTGCAGCATATTATTACAAGAAATTTTGCTGAAGACAGTAACCTTCTATCTCTTCACCAAAGATAGAAAAATCATAAATGAAAAATCATTAAAATCTGTTTTTCTATTTTAACTGTTTTTATAGTAGTTGTTGGGTGACTTTTTCAAGTTTTACAAAGTTGTACAAATAGTAAAAATACACAATATTGCTGAATATAGTATACCTCTATCTTTGCTTGTTTAGGACCTATAGAACTTTTACTATAAAAATACCCTAATTTTGACCCCGAATCGCCTCGCAAGAAGGCATCATTTTATTCAAAAACTCTCTCCAGAGAATCAAAATAGTTTCAAGCAGGCTGAAAAGTTTTATAAATTATGTTTAAAAGCACAAAAGTTAAACAAAATTTATAGGCTAACAAAATCGGGATAAAAAGCTGATAAAATCGGGAGTAGACAAAATCGGGAACTGACAAAATCGGAACATTACTGTATATGTTTCAGAAATTGTGGATTCGTTCAAGCTTCAGCTGTAAAAAAAATATTATTACAAATTCGAAATGATTTTGTGGGGAAAAGGCATCTTGAGTCACCTCACAGTGAATTTATTCCATTTGAGAGAGATGATTAAAACTCAAAGTACCTAAATCGAAATCAGTAACATGAAAACAAAATTACATTATTATTTTAAGCAATCAAAACTATCACAGGTCTGCAATAAAAAAACCGTTTTCTCTTCTGTTTTTTTCGTCTGTTGTTTTTCGTCTACTGAATTCAGAAAACTATATGTATTCGAAAAAGTTCTTCGCGTCCGTTTTCTTTCTGGTTTAAATTCGAAAGCATTACAAAAGTTTTTCAAAATAAAATATTGATTTTTCCACCATTACCTATAAGTGTGTTACACCTTGAAGGAAATCACAAAATTTCATTAAAATTAAATCACCTTCCCATCCAGTTATTACTTTCTCAAACAAATGAGCGATTACACAAGTTTCCACCTCCCAGTAATCAGACTAGCTACTTCACAATCCCTTCGAACGTTGTCGTCGTCACCATTTCGTAACGTTCTGGAATGTGGCTCGGTACACAGCAGATAAGCGCCGTCATACTGTTGGGTTGGATGGACCCCTATTAAACCAACAAAACGGTGTGTTTTATCTTCACAGAGACCCTTTACAGCAACAGCAACAGCAGCAGCGGCGAGTGTAGTGCGACTCCTCCGTTTGGCAGCATCAGTGGCATTATCCCAACAAATAGACGCTTTTTTTCTGTGGAGTATTCCGCCGCGGGTTGAAATGGACCGAATATCACCTTTTCGGCCGCACCACCGTCGTCATCGTCGAGTTGACTAATTGTAGTGTTTCCAGAGGGGGGTGAAAACAGAACCTTCCTTCCAGCAACGAGGTGCGGACTGTGGAGTGAAGTGCAGTGACGGACAAACATATATCAACACACTCGTTGGCGGCGTTCGTTACCCTTTAATTATACGCACCCGGTCATCCTCAAACTGCTCCGTAAACCTTGCAGCACGCGGATGGTAGTTGACCGAAGAATAGCAGATGAAAATTAAAAGTGTGAGTGGAAGAAATGTGAGAAAGCAAACAAAAGGTTGAACCTGTGGAAATCAACCGTGAACCGTTTGTACTGCTCCGCTGGTTTGTTGTAGGGGTGTTAAAGTCGTTCAAGCGTGACATAGACTCGGACTGAGCGCAGCGCAGGTTTGGTTGGAATCGGTAGTGAAAACGGAGAGTAGCCTTAATCCCGCGGGAAGAAGCGCTCACCGTCAGTCTTGTCCGTGGTGTGGTGCAGGCAGGTGAAGTCGCGCCTGTGTGAAGCGAAGTCAAAGTTTCCTTCGGATCGAATTTTGTTTGTCAAAAATTGATCGAAGCTTAATTGCGTCGCTGGCAGAAGTGTCTAGATGGTGGACGGTAGGCTGCAATAGACTGGCGGTCGGAACGTCAGGCGGTGGGAAGATACAGTGATTTTGTACACGAAAAACCAGTTTTTTTGGCGTATTGTGATTACATACAGTGTACAGTTAAGAAGAGCTTCAAACACTCTCCAAATCTTAAGCTCTGTTTGACTGAGCGCAGTGTACGGTTTTAGCTGCAATGATAACGCCTTGAAATTAGAGAACCCTTGAATAAACAAGTGACAGCGCAGTTCTGATGCAATGCCCATCAAAGGTAGCTAAGAGTGTTTGAAGTAGGTTCGTTAGTGAATTATCTGTCAAAAAAGCCAAACTCCCTTGGAATTTTACAATGCCAAGTAGTGGTGGACTTTAGCCGATCGATCCGCTAATTGCTAAGAAAGTGAGAAGAATTTTCGATCGCAACCGGAGGGGCAACCAGCGACCGAAAACAAGATACAAATCAGGTTTCGAAGTTGGGCTTGTCAGAGTGTTGTGCAGTTTCTGTTTCTTGTTATTTTTGCATCAACCCGTGCTGCGCGGAAGGTGATCCGGTTTTTTGGGATCGATCTGCCTCCGTCTGCGTTGCGTGTATGTGTGTGAAGTGTCTGCAAAGCCCGAAATAGCCTTTAAATGATTCCGTGCGTGAGCTTGACCGAAACCAGTGTCCTTGGGAATATGAAAGAGCGCGTTAAAGAGATGCGCGTTTTCGGTTGCAGATTAAACTTTTGGAACAATGTTACCGCTAACTTTAGCAACAAAGGTAAGTGGTAGCTTAAGTGACCAGTTAAGTGAACGAGCTAGTTGGAGAAAACCTTCTTGAACGGTTATTTACTAGTCTTAGTATTTGTTACTTACGATTTTTTGTAATTAAATAATTAATCTGAAAAGAATGAAACTTACTTTGTTGCAAAATGCAACATACATTCCGCACAACTAAACGTTGATCATTGTCCCGTGTGTTCCGGGTCCGGCGGCAGTTGATACCGGCAGCTGCGAAAGCCCTCAAGACTGTCCAACGTTGCACGATCGTATACCGTTAGTCACAAACGACTGTTCAAAAGCAATTCAGCGTAGCTAATATTCCGCATCAGTCGTCTTATCAGCGAGTCGGGATCTTCGTAGTCCTTTGTACCAGCAGCGGACGCTGGAGAGCAACGTTGCTCGAATGAATCGAATATCGGTCATTGGGTTTCGACGGCGCACATAATGTTGTGCCACAGGCAGTTACCGCTTACATATTATTGCTAGGTTGCAGCGTTGTTGGTACGCTTTCAACAAATCGAAGAAAAGAGGTGTGATTGAGCCATTAATTATCTGGAATCAATTATGCACGCTGTTGCCTGCCAGCCAGCTGGCCGCGGTTTTGGTCGCAGCTTTGTTTCTGCAGTGATTTAAGCTTTGAATGTGTGCCATCCTTGAGCAAAACCAGCGTCACACCGGTGCAGCGTCATTTGATGTTCTCACGATTTCGATGTCGCCAATCCAATCGGTGATGGAGCAACTGGCAACGATCTGGCGAAACGAAAACAGTTTGCATAATCGGCCTAACCACGAGAGGGCTCTCCTCCACAGGCAGCACCACAAAAGCTTTTTTAATTTAATTTCACCGACAGTCGACACCGTAGGTATGATATGCATTTTTCTGCATTGCGGCGAATTAACGGTTGCTCATTGTGATAACCCTGGCAATTCATTTATTTCCAAAGTATTGATTCCCGCTGTTTTGCGAATACGATTATCTACAGGTTATTTCAGTCGAAAAAAAGTGATTCGGATTATATCGCTTAACCACCTGTTCCAGTGTTCTTAAAAGCTGATCTTCAGCTTGCTCCAATATAATTTATTAAAAATTTTTACCTTCGCCAGATAGTACTCGCAGCTTAATCTGCTTTTGACCGCATTGGCTACAAAATTCTGTTCGGAATCTGAACCGCTAGTTGCTTCCAATGGCTTGGTCTGCTAAATTCAAACTTACCTAACAAATCGGTAACTCTCAGTTAAATTAGGCTTTACTGAGCCGTACCGCTTTTGCAATCAATATAAAATTCCACAGGGAAGCAACCTTGGACCATTCCTGTTCATCATATTTTTAATCATGTCTGCTATGTGATCCCACCGAGCTGAAAACTACTAAACACTAATAATCTAAATATATTCCGCTGCACGATTTGTTGAGTTGGTAAGCTATTGCAAGGTTTTATCAATCAATTTACTGTATGGGGCCGCATAAACAACATAACCATAAGTTCTTCCAAATGCTCAGTCATCATCTTTACACCTAAACACCTTTAAACACCTATTGTGTACTCTTGACGACTGCTGTCTTGAACGAGTCAAAGTTGTTATGGAGGTGGCAGTTAAGCTGAATACTACAACGACTTCCAACAACCATTCCACAAACATTATTTCAAAAGTGAATCGTAATCTGGGTTTTATCATGCGCATGGCTCAAGTTTTCCGTGGCTCATTACGTTTCATTAGTACGCTCCATTCTTGAGACGGCTTCCGTAGCATGGAGTCCCTTCACAAATATCTAGAGCCATCTTCGTTGCCCAAGTTTTGAAATGGAAGGTCGATGCTCCAGAACTTCCAACTATGATAAACGTGAATGTTATACCACGACCGCTCGGATCTGGTTATATCACGAGGATCTGCAGCCTCTTTTACATCATACACATTATGGATAACATTAACCAATTCATGCGATGTGTGCTGTTCAGAGACATGAACGACGATATTTTTTTGAATAATCATAATTTTGTTTATTGCAGATTCTACAGACTTTTTCGCTCATTTTGATACTAATGTTGTAATGGTCCGACCACGGGAAGTGAATGGAAAACGATCATACGCATAACCATTTCAGTGCGCACGGAACAAACTTTTAATAAAACGCTGCTCCTGGAAAACACTATTTTCAAATTTTATGTACCTTTTTCGGAGGAACTGATGAACGTATTAGAACAAACGTTCTTTTTTATTTTGTTGGTAGTAGAGGTAGTTGCTAAAACAGTGAGAAAAGAACCCCGGAACAAACTTGGCATGCAAGAAACATGACATAAGGGAATCAGCCCAGGGGTCCTGATAACAGAGGCGTGGTCCGAATAAGTAAAAAGTGCTGCGTTTCTCTTGCATTTGGACCAATAGCAGTTGTATAAGTCTGAAGTTTTTGGAGCGTCTTAGTAGAATGCGAAACCTGGAAATTAAATGAAAAGAAAACTTATAATCTCTGATTATAGCTTGGTTCGACCCATGCACCTACCAGCATTGGACAAAAGGTAGGAGTTATGACGACAACTTTTTAAGCGTAGCTAGGTCTTATCCCCCACCCCTCCCTTACCACTCTTTTCCTTCCATTCCCAAAAAATTTTCATTATTTTCCCCTACCGTCCCACCATCAATTATAGAGCCATCGTTTGAAAAAAAAATATTAATATTGATGCCTGACCACATTTCAAGGTCAAAGACTAAAAACACGAGTTTGGTCAAGAGTTTCAAATCTAAGCATATAGAAGTGAATATATGTTCGTATGCACCGCTATAGCTTCGGCATGTCAAGATGGTTCACAAGCGTTTTTACCTCGATGTTACACTGAGAGTAGCTCAAGCTCCCTTTTTCTTGGCTAAGGAGGGGTTCAAATTCCTAACAAAACATGCTTCTTACCCAAGAAATACACATTTTGTGTTTTAGTTGCCTGGATAATTTTCATGTTTGGTTGAAGTTTGTGTTTCATTTGTATGAGAGCCCCTCCTTCCAAAGCAGTGAGCCCTGACCCTTGATTCTTAAAGCCAATTCTAAGAAAGGAAAGGGGGGGAGTAACAAAAACTTTAAAAATAATTTGCAATGGCCTTATTTTCAGTATTGATGGAAGAATGGAAAAATTATCTGATTTGAAAAATAAGTTGTTGAATAACGACCAAAATACCAAAACAGGCAAGACAGGGGATAATTTTTCTGCAAGACAACGCTCCGCCACTAACGGCAAAACGGATCTGCGATGTGTTGAAAGAACTCAGCTTGGATTTTAACCTTTACCAATTTACTGGTCAGACTTAACGCTTCTAGAATACTGCTTATTTGCATAAAACTGCCAGTCACACAATGTCTTGTTCTTCAGCATAGAGCCAGGGTGGCTCGTGCTGTTTCAAGCACTCGTCTCCATTCAACTCGGTCTTGGGCCACTCGTCGTCAATATCCTAGTCGTCTCAGAAGTCGCAAATCGCTTTCGACTTGGTCGAGCCATCGTGCACGTTAGGCCCCCTGTTTCTGGTGGGGTTGTTAAAGAGGACTATTTTCGTCGCACTGTCGTCTGGCATCCTTACGTTGTTTCCGACCCACCGTAGTCTGCTAACTTTCGCTAGTTGTCCGATGGGAGTCGCCCCAAAGCAGTGCCTGTAGTCGTGATTTATACGCCTCCGCCACTCTCCGCTTTCAGTTTGTACTCTGCATAATATCGTCCGCAGCACTTTCCGCTCGAACACGGCACGAGCGCGTATGACCGTGAGCAGCGTCACGGCTTCAAGTCCATAAAGAACTACCGGTCTAATAAGGGTTTTGTACATTGTTAGCTTCGGGCGGCTCCTCCTTGATCTCCTTACTAGTGTTGTCCGCGGTCACCAGCGATCCCAAATACACGAACTCTTCTACCACTTCTAGTTCGCCGCCGTCAACGGTTACCGTCCGTGAAAGACGCGTGTTTCTTTCCTATGAGCCTCTTCCTTTCATGTATTTGGTTTTCGACGCATTTATTTTTAGCCCAATTCCCCTAGACTCCGCTTTCAGTCTGGAGTAGATTGCCTCCGCCGTCGCAAAGTTCCTGGCAATGATATCGAAGTCATCTGCAAAGCCTAGAAGTTGGCTACCCTTGGTAAAAATCGTATCTCTCATTTCGATGTCCGCTCGTCGGATCACCCCCTCAAGAGCGATGTTGAACAGCATGCAGGATAAACCGTCACCTTGTCTCAACCCTCGCCGCGTCTCGAAGGGACTCGAGAGTGTCCCAGAGATGCGTACGAAACACATCATTTGATCTAATGTAGCTCTGATCAGTCGCGTCAGTTTGTCCGGAAAACCGTGTTCGTGCATTATCTGCCATAGTTTGTCTCGATCGACTGTATCGTATGCTGCTTTGAAATCAATAAAGATGTGATGCGTGGGCACGTTGTACTCCCGACATTTCTGCAAGATCTGTGGGATAGTAAAAATTTGGTCCAGAGTTGCGCAAGCCCCCATGAAACCCGCCTGGTAACTCCCTACGAAATCTTGTGCTATCGGTGACAACCAATTTAACAGGATCTGGGAGAGTGCCTTGTAGGCGGCGTTTACCAGCATAATACCGCGATAGTTGCAGCAGTCTAGCCGATCACCCTTTTTGTAGTCACACAATTTCTGACCAGCAAATATGAGGCTTATTTATCAGTAAATAAGGATGCTTCGTTAATTACGCTTGAATTCGAATCTCTTCAAAGAAATCGAATTTTACCACAATAATAAAATTAGTGTCTGCTCAAGTCTGCTAGAGTCAGCTATACAAAAGCAAAGCGTTGGTACTACGTTCCGTTTCTGTTTTCCGGAACTTGACTTCCTATTTTTATTCGGCAGCCAGTTGTTTGAGTACAGGACAATTGCAGGGCTAGTGCTACGATCTTGTTGACTCTATCAGCCTCTCCCAGTCGTGATTCCAATATGGGTCCATTCACTATATTATCGCAGCAATACTGTTCATCACTAATACCGAAGATTCATCTATAGAAGCGGAATAAAAAGAATTTCTTTTGGATTGTGGTGATGAGAAAATGAGATATCAAGGCTTTTAACTAGCACCAGAATCATAGGAGGACGTACTATGTTTCCATTTTTTCCAAACATTTTTATCATTCTTTGCTTTGCTTTTGAGAAATCACTACTGTCCGACGATACAGGACTTTACCATAATCCTATTTTTGAACGGAATTCGGATCAATTGGAAGAACCCTCAGTAGTCGGTTGAATCGGTCGAATTCGGTGAAATCGGTGAAAGTGCTGAATCAGTACTCATTTAACCAAACCGTTGTTAGTTTTACTAAAATTTGTTAAATTCTTACCCGTTTTTAATTAAATAATTCTGGTAGTGCAGTCTTTTATCATATGTTGTATTGTTGATTTTGGTGATCAAAATTGTAACAAACTCCAAATTCAGCATTGTAGTACCTTCTTACTATCAGCTTACTATTATTATTATCGCTGTAACCTGCTGGGTAGGGGTACGAGACCTAGTTCAAACCCACCGGCTAAATGATACATCGTTGCCAAGTAAAACTAGCGCACATCACACCGAGATCGGTTTCCATTTCGGCAACATCTATCGTCCGTTCGAGTTCGCTGCGTTGCTGATTGGAACGCACATTGCTGTTTTGGGCAAGATTCGCTCCGGGTGTATTAAACTTTATGTTGCCCCAGTACTTAACCACAAATAAAAAAAAATATTTGGTAACAGCACAGCAAGACGAAACTCCGCACATCCGCGTGGTATATATTTCCGAAAATACGCAGCCATTGTCAGTGTTGAGTTTGCTTTGCATATTTTCATCTTCGATGATCGCTTATTTACTGCCCTGCTGGCGGGGTCCTACCCAACCCACAGAAACTCCAGTGCACAGGTTGGTTGGCATTGGTTGTTTGTAGTTGGCACTAAAATTAAACACTCAACGGCACTGTGAACTCCATCTGAACCGAGTTTATGTACTTTCGGGCAATAAAAAGTGATGAACAGTAAGGGATTCATGGGTTTATCGATTCGATTTTGGGCTTTCAGATTTAAACGGCGTGATCTTATATACCGAGGATTGCAGAAGGACAAAACAAAAAAAAACGGTTCCCGTGGGAGATGGTAGAAGCTGTCGGAAAGCGGACTTTTTGAAAATTTCCGACACATTTTAATGATGATGAAGTTAAACCGGCAATTCATTGTGTTCTGATTTCTGATTGGATTTCATTCAATTTCAGTTTGAACAGGAAAATCTAGTTCTCCGGCGGTACGCTTTCTTGTCCGTTTAATGATGTCTGATATGTATCTATAGAAAAACTAACACAGAATCTGTAGCTTAACGGCAAACAATTAGGCGGAAGAATCGCGCCGGCAATTTTATGGGAAAGATTTCTTCCACTGTGAAGCGTTCAACTAAACAATAATAACAACCGCAACAAGAATGCTAATACGCGGTGAAAGTAAACCCGTGATTCGATCTCAATTTATTTTAAACGATTGAATAGTCTTGCCTGACCACACTCGGTTTCGGGCACTGAAAATATTACGACTTAATTCAAGGAAACTTGTTGACCAGAAAGTGAAACCTTCGACCGTTTTTATTCTTGACTATTTACAAGCTCATCAATTTCTCTAATGTTAAACGTTTTCTAATGCGCTTCACACGCCGTGCATCCGAACATGCGTTCAGTCAGCATCCCCAGTTGACATTAGCGCGCGAGGGGTTAATGATAGAAAATGCAATAAAACAGCATCGCGGGCCACACTGACTGCCTGTCTGCCTGCCTGCCGGAGAGACACGAAACGGGACAGGATTATTATCAGCGCTGATTTAAAAGCACGACTCTTGACATAGGTACCACCTGATCACCGAGAGTGTTTACGATTACGGCGAATCTAATGACTTTTGTTTACGACTAGTGGGAAAACAAAGCGATTAATCAATTCGCCCCGTATTCGAAGCGCCACGGAAACCGGTATGCTAATAATCGTGCCGTGTCGTCTATATCCACCGTGCTGGTCGTGCTTTGGTCAGGCTATGCTGTATTTAGAATATATGAATTCCACGTGGTTGTTTTTTGTTACTTTTGGCGATAAAAGTATGTTAGAGGAATGGGGGAATTTTCCCCTTGAATATTGGTGTCACATCGAATTAATGTCGGGTGCGCTTGAAAGCGATTTCTTTCTGGATACAATTTTTTCCTTATGAGTTATCATTTTATTATCATGCTTAGGGGAGTCTCGTCGTGGTTGGGCCACGTTTTGAAATTCGCCCATAACTTTCATTTCAAAAGGAATTTTGGAAATCTAAATACATCGTTGCAAAGGCCTAAGAATAAGGTATGTTTCCGAAAAGTTTTGAAAAATAAAAAAGTTATAGGCATTTATGTGAGGACAAAAAATGTTGTCATAGTCGGGCCCTGTTGTACAGGTTGGGCCACCGCAGAAAATCTAAGACATACGTATTTAAATTCTATATAGAGACATGAAAAGATTGAATTCCGTTAACAACGGCTCATATAGATACAAATACCCTATTATTAATTGCATTTTTGCGAAATTTTGGCGATCTTGTAAAATCAATATTGCTACAATCGCCTTTTCCGAAGTGCACAACTACAATGAAAAAACAACAAAAATCTAGAGTTTTATCGTATTCATTTTGCTTTATTTCATCACATTTTACGTGACTGACATTCTCTAGCGATTATTGCGCTTCTGCGCTTAAAATTATAGTGGCCCAACCATGACTACTCAAGTGGCCCGACCTTTACAAATAACGCTTTTCTAGTATTTTACCACAGCCTTCTCAAACACCTTACTGGAGGGGATTTTTCTATAGTCTTCGCGTGCAGCACAACACTACACTCCTACATTTTCAATATTTATCACGATAATCGCATTTCATGAATCATTTCTTGAAGAAAAGTTCATTGCGCCTGGAAAACTTTTTTTGTAAGATTCAGTCACTGAATTCAGTACGGGTGTTTTGAATACACGATTGAATCTCACAATATTGTGAAAAGTTAGCTATCACAGTAAGAAGTTTTACAATGGTTGCATCATAGAAATCATAAGTCACTAAAACGGTAAAATCATGATGGCCCGACCATAAAAGTGGCCCGACGATAACGACAGTACCCTACTTATCCAGCATCGGGTTTAAAGGAAATGACTATTTTAAACTTTTTATCAAAAATTATTTCTTGTAGGTATTTTTTATACATTTTTAAACAGAGGACGTACAAGATGACAATCTCAAAGTGCAGGAGGTCCTTGACGATCAGACTATGGTCACTGACCACACTATCAATCTTCGCGGGAAGGAAATGGGCTCTATACAACTGCGAATATTTCAACAGCTGAATAATGCTTTTAATAAGATCCGGAGAAATGGCGTGGGTTTCTTCTGAGGGCCCTCATTACCCTTCTTGTATGCTGAATTTTATAATACGTCACAGACGAATGATTGGTACGGAAAGAATGAATCCCGCGTAACTTTTCAAAAAGTCCAATGTAACAATGAGAGATTCTATCTTCAGGTTTAGTTGAAAATTTTCGGTGAAATAATGAAAATAATGAAATTCATTATTTCACCGAAAATTTTCAACTAAACCTGACGATAGTGATTTTGCGGTGACTTAAAATCAAAGAATGAGAAATTCTCTTAGCCTCTGCTCTCTGAAGTTTATTGTGGAAATGCAAATGCACATGATTCGGATGCTTGCATTATTAGTTAGCTAATTCATAAAAAATCGTGCGTTGAAATGCGTTTATGTCGCCGTGATAATCGAAAGGGAGGGACATTGAAGAAAGTGTCTCAATGTTCGATTGGAAGCTTTAAATAGTTGATCGTAATTAATATTCTTTGTCTGTAGTTAGAACGTCAATCAATTTCAGCATTGCACTTTTTTCTGTTTTACTTGTCTCTGACTCTGCCGCGGTCCAACGAAAACTAGTTTTTATTAAAGTGAAAAAGCGTTTGGTGACAAGAATAATAGACTGGATGAAACTGAGACATTTCGTTATGAGGCCAAAAATATATTGGGTAGTTTGATTGATAAGTGGAACTCACACAATGCACAATACATTGACTTTTATATAGATAAATTTTAAAAATCTATTTCTGAAATTTTCCAACGGAAAACTCGCGCAGTACAATTTAAGCAGCGTGATTTTGTAACGTTGTTAGTCCGATTGATGTTCGATCACGGATTAATGCGTATTTGAAGGTTCCACAGTACTAAAATCTTTTAAATCGGTTTGCAGAACTGTACTTGCAGGCTCACAGAGTCTGCTTGACGATCGAGTGCTCGTGGTTTCAAATCGTAGCGTAATGTGGTCATTTTGGCAACAAGTGATTTGAGCATGCCTTTTTGAGGTCCGATATTGCATTTCTGAGAGGCACTTTGAATGTTGCAAAAATCATTTTGCATTGGCTAGACGATGAAAATGGATTTCTTTTACGGTAGCCTGAAGTATAAGACAGAAGAAATCCGGCCCAGTTAGCCTCGAGTTACGACACTGGTCTAATAAACCAGTCGTCGTATTTACGATTCTCGACTAGGAGTCAATAGGATCATAATACAAGCCCCGCTATTGTCCTGTATACTTGGCTTTGTTGGCTGCAAATTTGGAAGAACAAAAATCAGAAAGTCTAATTCCGATTCGGCTTTTTTATTCGTTTGGTGCAAAAATTGATAGAAAAATAGGCAGTATATGCAACTAGGCAAGAGTCTGTAATTTTCTATGAAGATGATGCTCGATCACATATTGTATACTGACCAAAAACTACTTGGAGAATAGTGGTGGGAAAGTTTTACACCACCCGCCATTCAGCCGACTTAGTACCGTTCGACTAATATTTATTTCGATCGACACTAAACGCCCTCTCGGGAATTGGTTTTACTTCCGAGGAAAGTGTCATTGGCCTCGAAGGACGAAACAGATGCGGAATTGCTGCTAAAATGATGTAAAAAACTAGAAAATGTCTTCAAATTAAGCATTTTTTCATCGCACTTAGCAAAACTAGCATACATTTTCAAACCCATTGTTTTGGGGACAAGGTGTGAATGAGTGGAAAATTAGGTAAGGGAGGGTCATTGAAGCAACGCTTATTGAATTTGTATAACGTTCCTATAACCCAAGCTAGGTAATCCACGGATCGATATAATGCCGCTATATTTTCCCTCAAGCTTTGTGAATAGCAGATATTTGTGAACCTCTGAACCATAGCGGAATGGATAAAAAGGAAACTCTAGAACTCCCTCATAAAGCGTATGGCATACACTAAAGTCACGCTTTTTACGCGGTTTTTTACTAGGGTTGTTTTTTACGCGAATTTCGAAATTTGCGCGGTTAGGTTTCCTTTTTATACAGTCTGCTGTGCTTCAAAGGCTCACCAATATCTGCGATCTACATGGACTGGGGGAAAAGTTGGGTTCGGGTCCGGTTATAATTGGCTCCCGTAACAGCTTGATTCGATCCGTAGATCCCCTAGCTTGGGTTATAGGAACGTTATACAAACTTAATAAGCGTTGCTTTAATTAAACTGCGTACACAAATAACGTAGCGCATAGAGGGGAGGGAGGGACACTGAGCTTGCGTTACTTTTCTGTTACGTACCCGAGCAGGAGCGAAGAGCAAAATAGTATCAAAATATGTTATGGAAATCGAATAACACATATCAAAATTTGGTCTTGTTTTGGCTGACATAGTTGGTAAAATAACAAAAAATAATATCAAAATTTTGCTCCTTTAAGGCCAAAAGAATAACTACTTGTGTTATTTGAATAACAAAGCAATAACATGGCCGTATTCAGAGTTTAGAATAACATATTTTAGTATTATTAAGGTATTGAATAACAAATGTAGCGAGAGATTCAAAAATCATTTTATGAAATATTTATAATCCAAAAATTTATTTAATCATTAAAAAAAATTATGAAATATTTCATAATCATAATCAGTTATTAAACTCATCTTACAACCACTGTTTTAAATATCTACTAACTAACAAAATGTGTTATCAATGTATCTCTATATCTATTCAATATCAAAATATAGCATTATAACACAGTTTGTTATTATTTTTATATTATTTTGCTCTTCGCTCCTGCTCGGGTAGGAGGAAAGGAGGAGAGTCATGATAATAATTACGTAGCAAATTGATCGAAATAAAAAAAGCAAATGATTTTAGTTTTTGCTAAATAAATCCATACAGTTGAGTACCATTCTAGCTCAATATGGGCCAATGCCTGATTGCTGTTTTAACTATAAAAATTTTGGTTGAATTCGATAAAATAAAAACTTTTTGTTCCGGATTGTCGTTAGGGGGGCCTTATGCCTTATGAAGACCTTATACGATTTTTATTGAATGTTGTGGAGCATGGCCAGAGGTAGGTAGGTTTAGTTAATATTGTGTAATTTAAGGGGAGGACGAAAGGGATTTGTAATTTGTATACTACGCCTTACCTTTCTTTACCTAATTTTTCGCTCTTTCCTTTACGCTTTTTTTCTCCCCTGAGATAGGGTACGGGAGGGTATTTCATAAAAATGTAAGTAATTTGCTAAATTTTATTCAATAAACATCAAAACCACTGTTTTTCCACTGGCACGTAATCAATCAGGCTGAAAAAAAACAGCAGCAATTGCTTACGCGTATCCGCTCTTGATGATGGTTTGGAAAACACACAATTATGATCACGTTTACTTATTCTAGCAACTAAACAGCTGTGAATATGATGTCACAGAACAATTCTACTTCTTTTCATCACGGAAGAACACAAAAATTTCCCTCTGATATGAAAATATAAATCAATTTTCATTCACTAACAATCTGCAGCATTTTGCTTTTAATTTCAGCATATGATGCTTTATTAACACTACTACCCAGATGTGCTGCAGTTGCGCCTGAAACTCTTCTATCGTGTTGGCAGAGTGACAACCACTTGCTTCTGGTGCTAATGTATATGTACGATTCAATGGCTTTGTTGGCTGCAAATTTGGAAGAACAAAAATCAGAAAGTCTAATTCCGATTCGGCTTTTTTATTCGTTTGGTGCAAAAATTGATAGAAAAATAGGCAGTATATGCAACTAGGCAAGAGTCTGTAATTTTCTATGAAGATGATGCTCGATCACATATTGTATACTGACCAAAAACTACTTGGAGAATAGTGGTGGAAAAGTTTTACACCACCCGCCATTCAGCCGACTTAGTACCGTTCGGCTAATATTTATTTCGATCGACACTAAACGCCCTCTCGGAAATTGGTTTTACTTCCGAGGAAAGTATCATTGGCCTCGAAGGACGAAACAGATGCGGAATTGCTGCTAAAATGATGCAAAAAACTAGAAAATGTCTTCAAATTAAGCATTATTTTCATCGCACTTAGCAAAGCTAGCATACATTTTCAAACCCATTGTTTGGGGGACAAGACGTGAATGAGTGGAAAATTAGGTAAGGGAGGGTCATTGAAGCAACGCTTATTGAATTTGTATAACGTTCCTATAACCCAATCTAGGGAATCCACGGATCGAATTAAGATATAATGCCGCTATATTTTCCCTCAAGCTTTGTGAATAGCAGATATTTGTGAACCTCTGAACCATAGCGGAATGGATAAAAAGGAAACTCTAGAACTCCCCCATAAAGCGTGTGTCATACACTAAAGTCGCTTTTTACGTGGTTTTTTTACAAGGGTTGGTTTTTACGCGACTATTTTTACGCGAATTTCGAAATTTACGCGGTTTTTTAACGCGAATTTCGTAATTTACGCGATGTTTTTACGCGAATTTCGGAATTTACGCCGCTTTTTTAAACGGTTTTGATTTGAGCGAAACGTATCTACGCGTGAAAAGCGATTTGAGTGATTTCAAACTTCACCAACACTGGCGGGTTGAATTATTTTTGTTCAAGAATTTGAATGCGTCGCACGCTTAATAAGGGGTTGCAGAGTTTCCTTTTTATACAGTCTGCTGTGCTTCAAAGATTCACCAATATCTGCGATCTACAAGAACTGGGGGAAAAGTTGGGTTCGGGTCCGGTTATAATTGGCTCCCGCTACAGCTTGATTCGATCCGTAGATCCTCTAGCTTGGGTTATAGGAACGTTATACAAACTTCATAAGCGTTGCTTTAATTAAACTGCGTACACAAATAACGTAACGCATAGAGGGGAGGGAGGGACACGGAGCTTGCGTTACTTTTCTGTTACGTACCCGAGTAGGAGCGAAGAGCAAAATAGTATCAAAATGTGTTATGGAAATCGAATAACACATGTCAAAATTTGGTTTTGTTTTGGCTGACATAGTTGGTAAAATAACAAAAAATAATATCAGAATTTTGCTTCTTTAAGGCCAAAAGAATAACTACTTGTGTTATTTGAATAACAAAGCAATAACATGGCCGTATTCAGAGTTTAGAATAACATATTTTAGTATTATTAAGGTATTGAATAACAAATGTAGTGAGAAATTCAAAAATCATTTTATGAAATAGTTATAATCCAAAAATTTATTTAATCATTAAAAAAATTATGAAATATTTAACAAAATGTGTTATCAATGTATCTCTATATCTATTCAATATCAAAATATAGCATTATAACACAGTTTGTTATTATTTTTATATTATTTTGCTCTTCGCTCCTGCTTGGATAGGAGGAAAGTAGGAGAGTCATGATAATAATTACGTAACAAATTTATCGAAATAAAAAAAAACAAATGATTTTATTTTTTGCTGAATAAATCCATACAGTTGAATACCATTCTAGCTCAATATGGGCCAATGCCTGATTGCTGTTTTAACTATAAAAATTTTGGTTGAATTCGATAAAATAAAAACTTTTTAAAGACCTTATGCGATTTTTATTAAATGTTGTGGAGCATGGTCGGAGGTAGGTAGGTTTAGTTAATATTGTGTAATTTAAGGGGAGGGCGTTATTCCAAGCGATACTGATTATTATATACGAAAGGGATTTGTAATTTGTATACCACGCCTTACCTGAAAAAAAACAGCAGCAATCGCTTACGCGTATCCGCTCTTGATGATGGTTTGGAAAACACACAATTATGATCACGTTTACTTATTCTAGCAACTAAACAGCTGTGAATATGATGTCACAGAACAATTCTACTTCTTTTCATCACGGAAGAACACAAAAATTTCCCTCTGATATGAAAATATAAATCAATGTTCATTCACTAGCAATCTGCAGCATTTTGCTTTTAATTTCAGCATATGATGCTTTATTAACACTACTACCAAGATGTGATGCAGTTGCGCCTGAAACTCTTCTATCGTGTTGGCATAGCTAGTATTTGAGTGACAACCACTTGCTTCTGGTGCTAATGTATATGTACGATTCAATGATACACTAGCGCCAGCAGCAAGCTGTTGTCACTGCAAAACTAGTTCTCTTCAATGAGCCAATATCTAGGACATACCGACACGTTATCCATCGGTCTCTCTTTTGATCTGTTTTTGAAAAGCATCTAATCCCTGTGCAGGCTTTTTCGGCCGGTCGGATTTAAAAAACACAGACACCACCCAATGGGCCCAATTTAGCCGCAGCGACTTCATCATTTCTCGCGACTGTAACTCAAATTCAGTAGCGTTTCATTAAGACCAAAATACACGCCGATATTCAGTAAATACTATTCTATCAACTGGTATAAAAATCAAGTCTCGAATGAACATAGTTTCAACTTAATTCCTGAATATTGTTTAGGCTACCGCTTAATGGGCTGAAAATACCCTCCCGTACCCTACTATCAACAGCTTTGTTTCATTAGTTGCTTCTGTCGTTCCCTGCGTCGATTGTAAAAAACTTCCGTTATAAAAAATTAATTAAATGCCTAACCTTATTACAAAGGGCAACACAAATACACAAGTTGGTCTATCTTTCGCATCGATTGGTTACCCCAGCGGGAGGTCGTTGGTCTATCTTTAATTTGTTATCAAAATTATTAAAATCGATTCAGTGGTTCAAAAGTTATAAAGCGTTGAATGATGATTTTTAGCACAGGCTTAGGAATGTAGAAAATGCTCCAATTTTGTTCAAACTTGCTTTTTGGAAAATTTTGCATCCCATTTTTCCATTTAGCGTTTACGGTACTCTGTTATTGTGAGTTGTAGTCGGCCCAGAAATCTACATTTTTACCAATTTCTTGTAATAATATGCTCTAAAATTTTACAGAACTCATCAATGTGTTATATTGAAGCTGGAGAAAAATAAATTTTTCATTTCACTTTTAGGGAGATTATTCAAAATTTGAATTTCACCAGACGATAGAAATTAAAATTTCAAGAAACTCTCCCAAAGGTTTCATAAACCTAAAATCAAGTTTTCCCACTCAAAACTCTAATGCGCACATATTTTTGGTTTTGGACAACTGTGAAGCCCCACGGGAATATATTCCGGAATGGCCATGCCATGGCAAAATCATCAGATAGAATCAAAACAACGAAAAATGACCTTCTGGAGTATTTTCATGAATTTAGACACCCATATTGCCAGTGTTGCAAACCAAACAGTTTTATGGCCACAGGAGGTCCCACGGGAACTTGTCGTAGAATGGCCATTCCGAGGATATATCATTATATTGTTTTAAAACAATGAGGAATGGCCTTTCGGAGTAATTTGAAGAACTTTGGACACCCATATTACTATAGATGCATCCAAAAATATAAAAAGTGCTTTAATACCGGAACACATCCTCGGAATGCCGGATATACGGGAACCAGATGAACCACTTCCGGCTCTGTTGTAACCATACCAGAAGTGGATTAGTTCCTGAATCTTTAGGTGGTAAAAGTGTCCGAATCGGTTGAAAATTGCCAAAGTTACAAGCGTTTCAATTTGTGGGTACCCGGGTACCCTTGTCGAGCACTTAAAGGTGTTTTTTTTGTCGAACACATAACGGTTAAAATCGATTCAGTGGTTCAAAAGTTATAAAGCGTTGAAAAAAATATGGCATAAATGATGATTTTAGCACAGGCTTAGGAATGTAGAAAATGCTACAATTTTGTTCAAAACTTGCTTTTTGGAAAATTTCGCATCCTCTTTTTCCATTTAACGTTTACGGTACCCTGTTTTGAGTTATAGTGCTCCCAGAAATCTACATTTTTACCTATTGTGACTTTGGACTTTTTTATCTTTTGTCTTAACTATTGAACAACTGACTGATTTCAGTGATTTTGGTACTTAATGAAAGCGTTTTGTTTTTATTTTTGAGGTACAATTTTTCAGAGCAATAAAGTTTCAATGAAGTGATGGAGGCGCATGGTTTTTTGTTTCAATCGGCAGAAAAATGAATTTTCTGGCAAGGAAACGGATATTTTTGGAATTTCCTGGTCAAAAATATCAAATGGGAAATGATAATTATAGGATAATGATAAACACATTCATTTTTCTGAAATTACCAGAAACCAGCAGTTTTTACAACACATGTTCCCAAGTCTTAGTGAATGGACATTCATCTCCGAAAACTCAATGGTCACGGGTTTAATAGCACTTCACACATCTGAAAACGCACTCGGTTCGGTTATTAACGGTGGCGGCTGAGTAGAAAAAACAACCAACAGCAACATACGGTGTTATTTTAGCATCATACATCTTCGACATCCATCTTAATTGCCATCTTGTGTGACCTTCAACTCTTCTTCCGAACGGCTTCCTTACCGTTAAGGAGGGGGATGACGACGGTGAACAGGTAGCGATCACACACAGGGTACTGCCGTTCAACGTCAACTGGTTTTTTGTTTTCGTAACTGATTTGTCGTTCTAGTTTTTATTGGTTTATGTCGCTCAAGAAATAAAACGTAAAAAATATCACTTTGTAATAGCAACAAGAAACTAAAATAAATTTTGACAATTGCTTAAAATAGTTTCAATTTCTGCGACACCCTGTTGCCGGAGTTGCTTCTGCAGCGTGCAATTTGTGATGCGGTCGGCAGCGGTGTTGTTAGCATGCCCGGCTGGCGGTTTTTTTTTTCTTTCAATTTTTCACGTTTTCCACGTCGGTATAATAAACCGCACCAGGCGGTCGGGGCAGAGTGGAGCAGTGGAGGGTGAGCACGGACGGAATCGGTTTTACCACCTGTGTGTGCTGCATACATTGGGGCGATTTGATTTTTCTTCGGTTCGTTTGCTCGGTTCGGTAGGTAGGTAGGTACTTACCGCTTTCCAGCTGACCAACGCGAATAATGCGGTGGGAAAGTCGACGATGAATCAGGCAGCGGATTAGCCCCTGCGGGGTGTCGGTCCTGCAAAGAATTCCAGAACAAGACGCACACCCTCCCTCGGTAAACGACGAATGAAAAGCGCGTGCAGCGTTCAGTGGCCTTAAACGCGATGCTAGTAAATCGGTAGTATTAAGCGAAATGGTGGTTAATCGCTTTAGCACTTTACAGTTTTTCAACGCACCACATTAGATGCATCAGCTTAACTAGATGCGAAGATTGACGGACTTCGTGAAGTAGCGTTTGAGGAGATTTCCAACATTCCATTCCCGGGCTGCCTTGGGCTAGTGCGGGAGCTTCGTATCGCTTGAATTAGCCTACGGCACTTAAGGTGCACTGTATCGGCTAGTTTTATGGCCACCCGATGAATGATGCACCGTTAACAGATTTATTGACGATAGGATTTATTGCTGTTTATTCGTCATGCGTCTGGGGCTTAGTGCCGTTTAGAAGTGTTTGGTGTAATTCACCAATGCGTGATCTGATACTTCATTTTACTACTACGAATTGATAAAATCAAGTGTGCTAGATGAGCTGGTTAAGTGTTCTTGTACTGACCATTTTACTAACCATCCAGAAGAATGGAAAAGCCGATCATATATTCGGCATGGCATGATGTTCTCTGTTTCCTCCCAAATTTCGACCGCTGCCTGTCAGCTGGCTCCATTCAAACGGGCAGAGATCTGACCTTTTCGGTCAGATCCTTTCACCGACCGGAGGAAAACACTGAAAAGGCGGAGGAGGCCAACCACATTTCCGTTTTTTATTCTCTTCTAATGTTGGTGTATTTCTCATCGCCGCGACGGCGTTGAGAACACCTAATGCAGTTCAAAAGCGAAAAGTTGTGCAACGGGTTTTTTTTTATTTTATTTTCGTCGTCGTCGTCGTCGTCGTTTGAGTTTCTTACATTGACCTTCTCCGCTTCGGTCGGTCGGTGTGTATGCGTTTATAAAAGAGGGTTCGTCTCCTACCGCTTCGTCGGATCCGTGAATCTTTTCGAGTCCGTGTCGTGTATTTATTGCCTGCTGCTGTTGTTGCTGTTGATTTATGTACTTATCTACATCTGAAGCAACATTTCATGGCAAATGGGTCCGAATCAATCGGTACTGCTTATTGAGAACGCACAATTGGTCGGGTATTGAGCATATAGAGTGAGGCAAAGAGGATTATAGAACGTAGCAAATGGATGGGCTTTTCAGGGCTTTATCTCGAAAGGTATTCCATCTTTCACAGCCGTAACAAGATTTAGATTGAGAGGTGTCGCTATCTGTGAGCCGACCATCGACTGAATGGGATCCGATGCCGGTTTACTCGGTTTAGCTTCGAAATAGTGTGTTTGTTCTTTTTTACAAATGTTGATCAGGCATCATTCTAGACGTGATTGATAGCTGAATGGCGCTCATCCGGCGTTGGGCCTAGTGCAGGTCATTGCTTTCCTATGTTCTGCATTTCATAACAGTTTGAATACCCTCAATTCGAACCGAACAGTCCTATTTGTGCCATTACCTTACAAGATTCCTGAGAAACTTCCAACTCAAAACAATTGATCAATTTACTAAAATGTGCAACTTCCTAGACGTATCATTAGTTCCATTATCAAAACTTTTCCTGCGGTCGTGACACTTAAATTGACTAGTTTCATTCGATGGTTCTTTGTTTCAAATATTCGAATATTATAACTAACACAAAGCTAATTGCAAAGTGCCTGCGGAAGACGTATTGTATTCGTGTCGGCCAACCCAATCGTCCCGCTCACGACGATGCAATCAACCGGTTTTAAGGTGTGTTTATGATCACACACACCCCGTTTAATGATGCTTTCACATCTGCAAACGAAATTGCACATGGCAAATGGGCTTTGTTTTGCTGAAATGAATAAGAGGATTACACATAAAATAGCGTGTGTCTGCAAAGAACGTTTCCTTCCAACGGCAAGCAGTTCAGGATGTGTTGAGAGGGGTAATTTCTCCATTGGAAGGCTGTTAAAATCTTGACCGACTTAAGCAGTATAAATGTGTGCGCTAATGCTTCGATTGGTCGATATTGCGGAATCTGTGTTAAGGAAAATTTCTTTGAATCGCGATTATGTGTTCTTTAAAATGTTGAATCCACCGTTCCAAATTCGAAATCCCATTCCATTACTCCGTTCCATTACTCAAATGAACTCTAGCCTTGAAAATAGAATATTGGTGGTAATGATAAAATAAAGCAATGACTGCAATACGGTCTAGTACAGTTATATGGCCTGTGCTTGGAAATCATGGAGGGATTGTTTTCAAACCCAGGTTAGCAATAAGCATTACCAATGCAATTCAAATGTAAATCAATAAGCATTTAAGTTATCTTGAATGCTATTTAAAAACTACTTTGGCAAAATATGTAGCTACTTTACTACTTATTTTCTTGTAGTACTGACAATGCTCATTTGCATCTGCTTGGGTAGATCCAAAATTCGTAATTACCTCATGACCGCGTATAATCATATACTAGTACTAAATAAGAAAGAAAAAACACGCCCGGTGGTGGTTTTAATCCGAAACATGCTATCTGACCGTTGGCAATGCACTGCTTACATCGCACTGACCAGGTAGACAACAGTCTACCTTCTCGGCGGTTGAAACAAAGAGCAGTCATATAAAAATAATATCGCATGGGAAGTACATATATACTACATACGCGGGGAATGATAGAATTGGGAGAATACATCAAAATTAGGTGTTAAACTATCGAATATAATGGGCGGCAGTAGTTTAGTGAGTAAAACATTCGGGTACCAACCGAAAGAGTATGGGGTACGAACCCCACCTATCATTGCATAACCCGATATATGTCGATTTTTAGTCTATATCGAAATTTTCCTGTTCAACCAATTAATCATTCTTCGCATCTGACACTTCCTCCCTCTCCAAAAGAAGTTTGAATGCCAATTTACAACAGCTATGCATAGTCGCGGTCCGCTTATATTTTTAGAATAAGAAATAAAGGTATTTAGCGGATTCTAAAAACATCGTATTAAAGTATGCACTTAAGTCTCAGGGTAAAGAACGGTCAAGTGAATCGAAATCTCACTCTAAGGGGTGGCGGGATTATGAACTAATGTCAGACATCCACCTCGAATACTAACACCTTCGCAACGGCAAAATGGCTGAAAAAGTTTTCTTGGATGCGCAAAAAAAAGTTTGCGGTCTCTTATCCATTTTTTCGTTGAGTATTACGGTCGATCTTCTAGAAAAATTCGATGATGATTTCGCAGTAAGAATAAGCCTTAACCGATCCAATATTCGTGCTGCCTAAAGATTCAGAAAGATTCGTCGGTAAACCAAATCGGCTTCTTTTTGCGATTACGCTACGTAAGTAGTGCGGTTACCAAGAACAATCAAGTGTGCGGAAAAGTGAAGGGACTAGCCATTTCACCAAACCCTAGAGGCTCGGGATGCCAACTTATGGTTAGGCGGCAAATAACATTCAATTTTTTTCCCCTGTGTGGACTCATCACTGCGACCAGTATAGTGGATCTATTGTGATATCGCCCGGGTGTTTGCTGTATGATCTGCACTGCATTTTTTTGTTATAATCGCTGTTGAATGAGCGATATGCTTATTAAATTTTATGCGTGCTTGTGTGTATTGGGGTTTACCCTTCCTTCAAAGCTTTATTTAAGCCTTCCTTCTACTTTATCCATTTACCCTCACTGCCCTCACTTTACCCTCACTGCCAGTACTATCCCATATTATAGCCATCCGAGGACTCATTCGTTCCTCTGACCAGTACACTTAACTATAGGAGGGACTTTTGCATTGTCAAGAGTGGGTAAATTTAGAATTCAGCATGAAGGAAAAGTAAATGAGGCGGGGGGCCTGAGAATAAACCCATGCTTAAGTCACTGGACAATGGACATCGAATGGTTTGATTCTACTGAGATACGAACCCACGACCACTCGCTTGTCAAAGCAGACTCGGTAACCTTGCGGCTACGGAGCCCCCCTATAATATTCAATTAATTTGGGTTATCATTTACAACACGGATTCGCTATCGATAATTTTTTCGGAAATAGTTGAATACACCTACAATTATGCCAGGTTGATTTGAAGTGTGACTGCCGTTCAATTAACTTGTGGAATTCTACTAAAATTATGCCGGGTAAAATAGAAAAAATGAGGACACCACTGAATAAAAATTTAATCCAAAGGAAGTCCACCTTTCGTTTTGCATATCTGTATGGTACAGGAGGCCGTTGTATGCCGCTTTTACGGCGTTCAAGCATTCTGCTTTAGGCCTATATGTGCAGAGACTTCCGCTAAGTTAAACTTAAGTAAAACTTGACGTTGACGATAAGAAAATTTAACCTGAATATAAAAATAATTATAAATCTAAACCTAACATACTTGGATAAATGTTGTACGGAATGCAGGCAGAATTAGAATCTTTGCAGTTAGAAATGCAAGGGTGAAAAAGCTTCTGTTAAAGATTTTGCTGATAAGATGACAAACCAGAATTTTTCTGTGCTTTTCGTACACATAACCAATCCTGACAATCGAGCGAGAAGTCAACGTTGCCTGCTCACATGCGAATGAGTATGAGAAACACAGCATTCAACGCTTACGCCTCACACGCAAGCTTGAAACAAACAGCCACCTTTACTGTGTGCAGACATTCTGCTACCTACACACTCGCGCATCCTCACATCGTCTCCCTGCATAGCTCATTCCCGAGTCAAATAACTCCTGAGCAGTGATGGTAAAAACTCAAAATCTCAAAACTCATCAAAAATCAAAATCAACTGTGAATCATGTCAGCTTGATCCTATGCAGAAAAAAATCACGCGTAAGTTTTTCGGTTTTTAAAGCAAGAAGCACAAAACTCACACATATTTCTTTCCGCTTAATCTCATTCTACTTTGCTTCAACTGCTACCCGGAGCTATGCACATATACATACAAATTCGTTGTTGAACAGCATAGGCATTCTCTCGTGCGATACGTAGCTGTGAGTGAGCGTGTGGGAATGAATCTCTAAATAATTCGCAACGTGAAACTAATACGCACAGACTTGTTACTTTCTAGTTAAGAAAATGTCGATTCCGCGAAGGAAAACTGTAAATTCCGCGGTAGATTCTCTTTTGCTCTCTGGTTCGTTATATGAAATGCCAACTGTGGAAGAATTAAGCAAAATGCTCACAGCTGAATTTGACTCACATCGCATAGCAACAGAAACATCGCGTATAATAGCGAGATAGAAATTCATATGTGAGTTGCGCGCTAGTGATCAAGGTTGAAATTTCATATGATTGAAATCTCATTGAGTTTTTTGCTGCTATGAATTTTTCAACACTGCTCCTGAGAAATCCGCTGACCGTGAGGCATAGAGGCGCACTGGGATACAGATTTTGCATTACTTTTTCTTTTCTTCTTCATCGTCGCCCCCGATTTTACTCACGGGCGGGAGTGCGAGCACTCGCGAGAGATCGGCATTAGCAGCTCGGGGAGCAATGAAGAACCAAAACAAGCTGTTAGCTAAATACACACTCGCAAAAACTCGTCGCAATACATGAATAAGCACGAGCGAGAGTCCGAAAGGGACGATTACGCGGGGCGCGTTCGTTAGGATGAGTACGCGTGTGTGAAAAAATTAGACCACACGAAAGTGGGCTTCGCAACACTGCACATAACTCATATTCAGTGAACAAAATGTTACAAAAATTTTGAAGCCCAAACTACTGTAAAATAAAATTACATTTAGCGTTGTATGCGAAGATTAGCAAAATAATTCGACATGAAGTTTTAAACGATTCTAATCGCAACTTAAAATGAAATAAAACAGAACGTAATAAAACATTATAACAAAAATGATATTATGCAGATAATGTCGAACGAAAAGAAAACAAAAGTAAGAAAACTGAACCAACAATAAGATAGAATGAACATCAATAATACTCAAAACTTAGAATAATTACTCAAACTAGAATAAAGACAAGGGTAAAATTACTGCAAAATTAGTGCCAAAAATACTGAATATGTAGAATTAGTATTGAACTTAGATCAAAACATATCTCAAAATTTCATAAAATTGAACGACATCCTTAAGTTTTATTTCAAATTCCTTTATGATTTATTAATATATTGTTGCTAGCAACTTTGAGTGAACAAGTAATTGGTCTTTTCATCACGCTTTTAGAGAGAATATTAAGAGTTGAAAATGTAATTTAAAATAGTTGGTAATAAACATAGGGCGAGAGTTAGATTGAAAATGTAGTAGAATGAGACAAATTGACGATTTACCGTAGAATTGCTCCAGTACAATGCAATGTATAGAACAAAGTTTTAATCAAATGCATTATTCCGTAAAGGTAAAGTAAGTATTAGTTAGGTACCATTATTATCTTCTCATTCCATTTGGTTCACTGCGAACGCAGTGATTGTGTTTGCAATTTGTTATTGACAAACATTAGACTTGAAGGCAAGCGATGGTAATATTTTTCTCAATTAACAAATTCTTTCGCAATTATTATTTGTTCAAATTTCGAACGGTCCAAGATCAGTCCATGGAACGACGACTTTTATTCAAATTGCGATTTTTGACAACACTAATGACAGTAATCATATTTTCTCAGCCCAGTTGTTCGAACGAACGGCATGCACTTTGTCATTATGAACGACTGGCTGGCGATGGATGTGTGGTACCAAAAAAAAATATACGACACTATGTAGTCCGCCATCCTGACGTGCTCTGACGTGAAGAAACCCCTGTACTCTGGGGTACGGGCAAAAAACACGAACTTCGTTACCGATACAACAAGCAAAAAGCTTGAATGCGAGACCCCCGAAAAACACGAACCGCAGCACCACCTCTAATGATCGAAAAACCGAACAAGTAATAGTGGAGCAATTTTGTTAGCCTGCACTCCTCCGCCATCTGTTCGACGAATGCTCCGAATGGAACGAGGGATTACATGCTGTGTTGGCCTCGTTTCCATTGACGTATTATCATGAACTCTTCTTTCAGAGGGGTGCAACGTAAGGTGCTGTGCTGGTCACCTGACTTGGTAAAACGCACGAATCTACTATATCTTGCTGTACTACCTACTATTGCGTGAAAACGTAAATCGTACCCTTCTTGACCAGCAGCCGCAATTTTGATTTCATTTCGAACGGTCACCATGTTCCGCAAAATTGGTCCCAACTAAAGTCGAACCATGAAGGGTCTTAATTATCAATCATCGTGCCCAACGGCGATAACCACTAAACAGGGCCAAACCAAAAAGCAAGCTTCGAAACTTTTCCTGATCGTTGAACCAAACGACCGCCATATGTTAAGTGTGTTTTGAACCAGCGCCACTCGATCACCTGCCATCGATCGATTACATGCGTTCAACTCCCAGTTCAAGTGAAACATTTTTACCTAACTTGCAGCAAAGTCGAAAACTGTTCGTCATGCCACAACCGTTTCACCCCAATATATGTGATGGATCGCGAAAAAATCGTCGAAAACGTCGAAGCATACCGATTGCGGTAATCTCTATTGAATGAGCAACTATTTGGACACATGAATGGTTCGTAAACATTATCGGGCGAACTTGTTGTTAAACAGATGTTAATTGCTGAACCGCAAATAATTCGCTGCTCTTCAGACACAGCCACAAGTGATTACAAAACTACTGCCGCAAAAGGTTAAACATTTTCTAGTGATGATGATGATGATGATGATGATGATAATGGGTTATGAATAATGAATGTTTACATCGCGGAACTGAATGCATTTAACGGTGCTCGATGTTTCGAGATACAGGATGCCAAAAATCACGTTCGCTTGAGTAGTAGTTACAAGCAAAACAAAGACCAGTCAGGTTATGTTATGTTCAACCTAGATGCAGGCGGACCTAAGAGAGAATAAATTTATTGTCCGTTGATTAGTAGTAAGTCTGATAATCCAACTCATAATTTGTGCTCATTTGACCTAAGTAGGCGTGAGTAATTTCTTTTTAGCTTTGCAAATTAGATCAATTTAAATAATCATCATAATATATTTAGCAAGAGTAAAATAATACTTGTTCGTATTATTCAAAACAAGTCTAAAAACTAATTAACAGTATAATATGTAATAAGTACATATAGTTGCGCTTTCACAAATGTTTAAAAACAACAACTATTAGAAAACACATAATATTTTATTTCATATAACCTATTTACAATTTATGCACTGCAACAATAAATAAATACCCTCTGGCTAATTGTGTATTCGTTTAAATGAAACACTATCTCATACCCATAATACTCTCATTTAATCGTTGCAATTCAAATTTACCCTCTATATGTTGGAAAAAAGTCTAGGATATGAATTATTTCAATAGATGTATTCAAACATACATTCACTATCGCCAGAGATAAAATTGCGTATTATTAAAATTTGCAAAATGCACTATTTCCCAATCCAAAAAAGTCTCATCATCTGTCCTAAATTTTTAAATATTTGCATGTTTGACCTACTAAATATTTAAATGCTTTAATATTATAGCGATTTTACCAAGCTTTGCTCTTACTTTACTTGCCGGAGATGTTCTTGGAGAAACAAAAAATAATCAAACATTTGGTTTGACTTACTACTGATTCCGCTTAATAGTAAGGTGGTTTGTGGTTGTTTAGAAGCCGGGCTACAGGATCTTGAATCTCTTAACTTAGCTATTCACTTTGAAATTAGAGTACTACCGGGTATGGTCACGTGGAGGCGCTAGGTAGCGACTTGGGACGGCTGGACACGTTGGACACTTCTTGTCTAAGTCATAGTCGAAAATTCGCAGTCGCGATCATTTTCACAAAATGCTACGTCAATTTTTTGAAACACGAAAAATTGCAAAAAGATTACAAATCTCTTCCGAGCTTTCCCCAAATTGATCATCTAGATGCATTATGGAAATAAAATTGATAGATTTTCTCTTCGCACTTACGTAGACAAAACTTTATTAAAAATTCCGTTTTCGAATTATACTCGTCAAATGCACTGCTGGCGGCTAGATTTAATACATATTTAGGTCCTGCTTGGCAAACTGCGTGCTGATGTAATTGGAAACGCACTCGGCCTGCAAAGTAAAGCTGTGGGTTCACCTCCCCAGTCAATTTGTTTTGCAAGGTTTCGTTTCTTTACGATCGCATTTATTTCTCGTATAAAAAAAGTTATTCATTATTATTTGCTGAAAATACGCAATTTAAATTAGGTAATAGTTAATAATTAGCCTTTTGAATAATTATTTTTGTAGGGATGATTCACCAAAGCCGGAGAAACGGTACTTCCCAAAGTAATAAAATTCAAGATATTGATTGGGTTCATAGGATCTAGCTCGCCAAACAGAGCTAGAAATAAATATAAACTTTAAGAATTGGCAAAAATCAATCTTGAATTATTGCTGCTTGGATTGAGTTATTTTCACTAATTTTCATCTAGCATTTTCTACTATATTTTAACTGTTTGCACATCCTTCATCCTGCAAACAATTAAATAACCATGCGTCCGCATTTTCTTGTGAAGCAATGAACGAGCCTTCTTATCATTACCGCAGGCGGCTTTGTTTCATAAGCGTAAGCTAATAACTGTTGAATTCAATGATTATTACTGTATCCGATAAATATATCACTTTACAGCTTAAGTCATTTTATATCTGGACACAAAACTACAAGGTATACAGCCCTAAAGGTTGCACGAAAGGGTGACGAAGCACTATGCCGTATAGTACTCGTTACATTGATAACATGTTTTACTCGATGAAGCATTAGTTTTTCTCAGATCATTATACCAAAGACTACTACAAACTGCTTTTCTGGCACGTGTGTTTATGAGTATCTGTAAGTATTACTGCCTCCCACTTGGCTCACTACAACAGTGAGCAGGTGCGCTACGGATACCACGCGTGAGGTATAGATCTTCGTTTGTTCCCTGTTCCTGAGCGAATTTACCAAAATGTCGTCCCAGAAGGTATATAATTATCATGGCATACAAGCTCCAAGTAATGTTTTAGCCCAAATCTAATTATCATCCATCAATCGGCCTTTTTAAAGGCCACCAAGTAATAACTGCAGATAAAATTAAGTTTTCTCTAATTAAATGATTGGTGATGCTTTTGCATTTTGACAATGTTTGCATGACTTGTAGCACACTAATCAACTTGAAGTAACTGACTTGAATCTGGTAAGCATGAGGAAGTTAGCTTACTTAAGGAGCAAGGACTATGATTAATCCAAAAAAAAAAAATTAACTATTCTGGTTTATTATTTACAACACTGATTCGCCTCGTCAAATTTCACGAAAATGTTGATAGCACCGTTCATTGTGATAGATTGATTTCAAGTATAATTGTCTTCCAATCAACATGTGGTAATATATCAATAGGACACCGCCTCTAGTTTCTGATAATAAATAACAGAAGTTGGCGCAAATGTTTCATCATGCGCCATGCGTGAGAGTATGCTTGAAACTATCAATGTTTCCCTGTTGAATACAACAGATCTCGTTACTTCGTAACGCATATTGTGCATTTCCGTAACAGCTGAATTTTTTGCGACAATAAATTTACTGAACACAACAACCTTATTCTCTCATGCATCTCAGTTACTTTTGTGTTTATCGCTAATCGCAATATAACGTTTGACACCTGAAGCAATAAATAGTTGTAAACATTGTTTTTATTTACTGCGTTCATGCTGCGAAATTTAATTTTTTCGAATTGAAATGTCCCAAGCATATTAGCTTCTGGCTCTCGGCTAGGCTTTTCATAAAGGCCTATAAATGTATCTTCAGGGCTCTCGGATGACTGGTAGTAAGATGCTATGGAGAGGTATAGGAAATCTTTGTTTTTTATCAAAATTAGGCAGAAGCAGGCGTCAATCTCGGTTTTTTGCTCAGCAGATGCTCATTTGACTGCAGCGCCTCAACGAAACAGAACTCGAAAAAGTAGTGTAAAGCGAAATTGTAGATCTAATAATTATCTACATTATTGTCGAAGAAAGTATAGTTCTATCTATTGCATTTACGACGCTATGCGATTGCTAGCCCGTTGGTAGCCAAATGAGCGCTCCTTTTGCTACCAACGGAATAGCAATCGCATAGTGCCGTAAATACAAAAGATAGAACTATACTTTCTTCAACAATAATATAGACAATTATTAGTAATAACTACTTTTTCGAATTCGTTGAGGCGCTGCAGTCCAATGAGCACCTACTGAGCAAAAAACCGAGAATGAAGCCTGGGCAGAAGTCATGAAAATTAAGTATAACAGAGTAACTGTACCACAAATAAAATATTGTCATTGTTTGATTGTTTTTCAGGTAGGTAAACATAAATAAGTAAGAAATTTTGATTTTACTACCACTAGAAAAGCGCCATCTCTTGAAAAGCAACGGTTCGTATGGTGTATGCATCATACTAATTACTTTCGACACTCTATTCTACAGCTATTTGCATACTTGATAGAAATACAATTGAACATATGTAAAGAATTACAAGCAACTAACTGATGCAAAACAGCAAAAGAAATGCTCAAAAACTATTCTTGGATAAGACAGCCATTGCCCATAAAATAATTTACATCATTATTATTATTATTATGTAATCTGGTTTGAATCAATGGTCATTCACCAGAATTTACATCAAATTTTGTAGTGGGAACAATGCGTTTACAATAGTTTTTATTACGGACATTGAAACTTATGGTAAATTTATTGTAAAAGTCTCTCAAAAGTCAAATTCAAATTTTGTCATCCTTTTGTTGCTTATTTTATGCTATAGAATTGGCCATATTTCATCACAATTTTACTGCATTTTTCAATTATATTTTATTTTTGCGTTTATAACGGTTACCATAAAAGGGCGATAACTTTCACTGGAGATGAAAATTGAAAATTTTTTTCGCGAAAAAATAGATTTTATTTTATTGTTAAGATACTTAACAACCCGTCATTTTTATGGTAGAATCTTCCAAAATCATGAAAGTTATGGTGGACTACAATAAGTTTGATGGTTTGTTTATAGTTTCGGACGATAAATTTTATTGTTTTTACTGTATTTTGTATCCTACTGTTACCATAATTTTTATCTTCGTGATATGGTTATTTTTTTCCGGGTGATTTTCCTCACTTTAAGAATTGCTCCTCACGTCACATAGCATAGCATAGCATAGACAACCGTACACATCATGGGTGGCTGACATGATGTACCCGTAAGTAGACCTGTAGGTAGAGTAGAGTAGGTGTATACCTGGTCATGTCCTTACGATTGTAGAAATAGTACCTAGTTAGTTGACCACCTACTTTAAGAGGATGTGCAAAAACTCACGCAATCTTCATAGGTGTTCTTGCACCCAGTATATACGATATGAATAAAATATTAAAAATAAAATGAAATGAAGCATATATGGGAAAAATATCAATCTCACCATCAATCCTTCGAATGAAACAAAAATTGCGTCAGTTTCCATCATCTAATATCCAATAATTAATTTAATTTTTCCTTACGATATCCATGTGCATTATTTTGGTTTGTCTTAATTGTACAATAGGAGGTGCTTGAGCTAAAACGAAACAGATAATTAAAATGACATATTATACTTACATGCTACCAAGGCCGTGTGGCTCAGCCGTTTGCATCTGGGAACCACGCGGCATCGCCCCTCCTCCTATCTTAGCTCCTCCTAGCTTAGCTATTTAATAGAGTATTACTGGGTATGGCCACGTGGAGGCGCTAGATAGGAGCTTGGGCTGGTAAAAGCTATGTTGGTCGCTTTCTCGTTTGCTTTTCCCATTTCATACGCTAGAATTGATCCTCACGTCACATGCACAAATATCCTTGTTTTTGTGCAAGACAACAGTTCCGAACAAATTCTTGCAGTATATGGATGCCATCTGGCAAAAGGAAAGGATGACCGCTTACTTTTCTATGATATTTCACTTTCAGGACATCAAATTGAACTAGATTCAATGTTTAAAGATACAATCGGTTGAAGAAAATGGCTGGTTTTGCACTCTGGCGTCCTTACTCGAGCTGGAACGAAGAGCAAAATAATATCAAAATGTGTTATGGAAATCGAAAAACTCATATCAAAATTTGGTTTTGTTTTGGCTGACATAGTTGATATTTTTTTTTTGAAACGATGATTCTACAATTGATGAAGGGACGGTAAGGGAAAAGTAATGAAGAAAGATTTTTTCGGGAATGAAGGGGAAGGGTGGAAAGGAAGGGGGGGTTGACATAGTTGGTAAAATAACAAAAAAGAATTTCAAAATTTTGCTCCTTTAAGGCCAAAACAATAGCTACTTGTGTTATTTGAATAACATGACCGTATTCAGAGTTTAGAATAACATGTTTTAGTATTATTAAGGTATTGAATAACAAATGCAGTAGCATATGAGATAATAAAAAATTATTTTATAAAAATATTTATAATCCAAAAATTTCTTTAATCATTAAAAAAAATTAGGCCAGTGCAAATCATATGTAAAGTTTTTGTCACCCCCCCCCCCCATTGGAAATTGGCTTGTAAAATCGGGGGGCAAAAAAATAATTTGTAGGATGAGTCAAATTTCTTTTTATAAAATCAATTGTCTGTGGGCTCTACAGTCTGAAAAACTCGAAAAATGAGTCTCCGAGTTGAATTAACGCTTCTAGCACGAAACAGAAATGGAAATTCGAACAATGAAATTTCCGAAAATCGTTTTTGTCTTTTTTCGTATATTTTTACATAGAAAATAATAACGTATATATTATAAGCAAGAATAGAGTCGGTTTTAACGTTTAAACCTTAAATGAAAATTCTTAAAATCCATGTTTTTTTTGCTCGATTAAAAAATTCACTTTGTTTTTTTTTCGCCCCCCCACTCCCCCCGCCCCTTTTAATGGCCGAACACCGGTGGGACAAAAATTTTATAAAATATTTGTAACGGCCTTATGAAATATTTCGTATGTCATTTTAAGGTCAAAATAAGGTATGATAACAAAATCAGTTATTAAACTCATCTTACAGTCACGGTTTTAAATATCTACTCAATAACAAAATGTGTTATCAATGTATCTCCATATCTATTCAATAATAAAATATAGCATTATAACACAGTTTGATATTGTTTTTATATATTATTTTGCTCTATACGATTTTGCTTATTTTGCGGGTACCAAGCACAGATATCAAATTGATGTAGGTTTAACCGTCGTAAAGAATCTTCGACTGGTTGGGACGGGTTTTTTTGCAACTTGTTTGTAAAAGGAAACCACACTAAACAGATGGTGTGTTTAACTTATGTCCCTGCCTGTGAAGCAAGGTAATCACGAAGAAAATGTGTGGGGAAATTTGATCTTGAAACTTTTCGTTACTTCTCACTATTCAGTGATTGAAAATGAAAATTGTAATAAAAACCACATAACTGCTACACTTATTATGAATCGATTGTATTCAGACTATCAAAATCCATTGATAATTGGCAAAGCTATTAGCGCTCAAAAATTTTTATTTTTTCGTGACGCTCGCATTTTTTTGATTTTTTGGAACCCCCTATCCTAAACTTTGCCGTAAGAGGTAGTCCTACGTCAGAAGACCATTTCTAGAACAACTATTTGTATTGTGCGATGCTTGTTCAATGTCCAATTATCGCTGTCTAGGTTGAGTTATTTTCACTAATTTGTAGCTAACATTGTCTACTGGTGGTAGGTGGTATAATGTGCCCCCTTAAGAATAAATGGATATACAGGTCGGACTTGATTATCTGGGCACAGAACAGAAGTGGAAGTCCGAACGATTCGGCGATCAAAACTGGTAACAGAGTCTTTTTTGTTTTTATTTTTTTTTGGGAAGGTTTTCGTATAGAAGCGAATAACAGCAATATAAGCAGAACGCTCGCTGCCAATCGCATAGCAGCTTTCACATGCTTTCGTGTGCATTCGTATGCGTTCGTGTGTTTTCGTGGAAAAAAGCGACTCGCTACCGCCAGGTTCGCTAGTATCTGTAGAAAGTAGCATGTACGTGTTTGGATTTCTACTTCCACTTCTGTTCTGTGATCTGGGTGAAAATTTTTTTTTTCAATAGTAAACACGTTTTCAACGTTTCAAAAATCCAATTAAAAATTATTTTTTGAAACGATGGTTCTACAATTGATGAATGGAGGGGAAAGAGTGGAAATGAAGAGGAGGGGGGGGGGGGGGTGGTATTAGGTAGCTACGCTTAACAAGTTGTCGTTGTGACTCCTACGTTTTGTCCAATGCTGGAAGGTGCATGGGTCGAACCAGCATTGGACAAAAAATAGGAGTTACAACGACAACTTGTTAAGCGTAGCTACCTATCACCCCCCCCCCCCCCACCTTCCTTTCCACTGTTTCCCCTCCATTCCCAAAAAAAAATCCTTCTTCATTACTTTCCCTTACCGTCCCTTCATCAATTGTAGAACCATCGTTTCAAAAATTATTAATATATGCCAGACCGCATTTCAAGGTCATGACTAAAATCACGAGGTTTGGTCAATTAAAATTTTTTTTTTCACCCATCGAGTCCGACCGGTATCTCTATCGTTCTTCCCAAAACTAACATTGCAACTACGGATGTAGCATTTGAGTTGACAGTCAATTACAATTATTGATTTCAAATAGAATCGTAGAATAAAACTGCCAGGAATTATTTGATAACAGCGTCTAAATTCTGGGTATTTCTTTTACGCAGGGTAATTTGCCCCACCAGCAGTATAATGCGTTCCATGCGGTAATTTGAGGATTTCTACCATTGTTATACCTGCTATATTTTGTAGAAAGTAAAATTATTTCAGTTGTTTTCAAAATATTGAATAAAATAAATCTCCTTAGTTTCGACCTTCTTTTTTTCTGCATGGGGCTTATTAAACTGCAGTTGGATGTTTTTAATAAATTACTGGAGATTGGACGTTTTCAATGAATTATTCCTACCACGTCTGTTCTACAAGGTAAACTGAAGTAAATAATGGCAATTGACTGAACCTATTTACAGCGTCTAATAACTGCCATGCTTGCTTAGTTGGTTCTGTCAAATACTAAGAGGTTTGGTTAGATTTGCATTTTAATTTGCGCTAGTTTAGAAAAAACGAAGTGGGGCAAATTGCTTTACCGGGGCACATTATACAACTTTCGCCTATTATAATTGTTTGATTATCAGAGAGTGCAAATTGATCATGCTGCAATCGATCAAGTAACCATGCGTCCCCATTTTCTTAGGAAGCAATGGAGGCGTCTTCTTATGACTATTGCAGCAAAATGAGCGTCATAGCATGGGTACTCCGGCAGTTGCTCAAGTTAATGTTACAATCACGTCGTATACGAAGTACCATGGAGACTTTCGAGTTCCAAAAATCTTTTTTAATTCCAAATAACAAAAACTTTCCAAAAAAGTGAGCAGTAACCATTCATCACTTCATTCTCAATTTCTGCAGCAAAACCCTTGCTGACCAGTGTTATCGAACCCCTCGTTCTGACGAAACCTAGCTGCGTCTCTTTTGCTGGTACACTTGGCCAACAATGTTTGAACCTACTTACTGCCAGCTTAGGCCTCATCGTAAACGGTTGTGTCTTTGCAGGTTTTTTTCTTCTCTCTATTGAAAAAAATAAACTCTCACGACTACCATGCAAGAGACGTCAACAGCAGCAAGACTTTTAGTGCCGATCCCTGGCATTAGGTACGGGCTTGAAGAGTCCATTCATGCTCTCAGCAGCAGCAGCAGCAGCAGCCGGCTGCGACTATGGCTTTTGCTGCCATGAATGTCGAGCCATACAATAGTAATAGGAGAGGAAGCTCGACCAAAATACAAAGAGCTAGGCTTTTCACGAGTATAGTCGTAGCCGTCCGTTTGCGGTTTTCCGTTCCATCGTGAAAATAGGCGCTTTTCAAAAACCCGAGACCCAAGTTGAATATGCATATATATGTAGGTATCTGCAAGCGAATTTTCTATCAGCTCAATACAGCTAGTTGCGGACTCGCGTTACTCTCGCCTGGTTTTGCCGTTCGACGACGACGACGACGACGACGATGATGTGATGAGCGGTGAATGAGGTCCGCGAAGAGCTCGCACGAACCCGCAATCGTAGCAGCTGAAGAGCCCCCCGAACAGGGGGCTTTGATTTGCGCTAGAAAAATCGCCTCACCAGGGTTACAGCTTCGTGGGTTCATTTCGAGACATGTTTAAACAAATGGCAATCAATACGTATAATTAGTCTTTACGTCAAGAAAGATTCGATGTAAAATTTACAATAGCCTGGAACGATATCGGTTTCGGGCGCCAACTTCAAACCTGTCACTGCTGAGGAGAATTGTTAGTTAGGAAGAAGCACAGCGAAAAAAAATATATTTACATTGGTGAACAACGTTCCGCATCGTGCGGACGCTCCACATTGCAGATTGAACCTACACAGCGTCGTCGGTAGTAGCCTGCAATTTACTTCGTTTTTTTTTTGAGAAATAAAACGGTTTTCCTCTACGGCCTCCGGCCGTTACCAAGAAGCAGTCGGTGGTCGTTCGTCGGCATCAGGTGGGAAGTGGGTGAAATAGCAGCGTCGATTCCGCTAGCCTGCAAGCTCTGCAAAAGCGAAAGTAGTCTCGAACAAGCGATCTCACCGACTGGTACGGTGTGTGGTATCTTTATAGCCCCGGTGAGCTCGGTGTTTTTATCCGAAGCACGACTCCAGAATCCGGATAGAAATCGAAGGAGTGAAAGGAATCGCGCTTACCATCGAGAATTAGTTTGACCCTGTTGGATTTAGTAGTGGCTGGAAAACCACGTTGAAGGCGTCAAACCAGTGCATTCAGTGCTCATATATGGTTAATTTTGTGTTGTTAATGGTGTCGATGATCAAGTTCTAACCTCTGAACAACTTGCATGATCTCAATCGTCTACTTCCTCAATCTGCGAAAATTGGCTCAATTGGGCAAACGAGAGGAATCGAATGGAGTGAAAAAGTGTACCTAAAACCTAGTTTCCTCGCCAACAGCAGAAGGATGATCCGCGCGTTGGTCGTGTGACTTGCTGATTCCTATAACTTGTCGAAGAAACTATAATTGACCATCCAGCGATTAGTACCGCAGAAACCTTAATCAGTTTTGTGTTACTGGTGTTCCTTTGCACGCCACCTTCCGTGCCCCGGGGCGTTTGTGATAAATGAAGTGAAACTTAATCGGCGTGTTTCAGTATGGAGAATGAAATTCGTTTGAAAAGGGTTATTACTTCCTTATGAAGTAATTTCTGCCAACTGAATCCGTTCCGTACAAGCTGTTGTTGTTTCGCTTGCTGCTGTGCTTCCTTTTGCGCGCGAGTTTTTTTTTTTGCAAACGACGACGCTGAACAAAATAGCTATAATAATAAAATATTAATCACTAAACGGCGGATTGATATTAAACAAACATCGGATCGGACCAGTGACGGGGCCGTTTTCGAGATCTGCTCTCTCCGGATGCAATGATGCTACTGGCTGGTTTTAGAATTGGTAATTATGAATTCATTACATGCGACAATTTTGCTTGTTTATGGTTCTAGCTATTATGTGTTTTTATTATGTCTCGTCCAATCTTTACAAGGTGATTAAACTCGAGATGACAGGCGGTGCAACGTGACATCACCCGGTGGGAACGAGTTGTGGAATACTTTACTATCGTTTTATACACTGACAACTGGAACAAACCATTAGAACGCAAATTACCGCAGCCGATTGCCTACTTCTAACAAGTTCAAATTTGTACAAGTTCCCAGCTAGCAATTTGAGTTTCATTGTACTCTTACTGTGGTTTTAATGACCAATTTTGGTCATAAAAACTGTTACAAGTGTGTAATAAAACCTAATTACACTTACACTGACACTCAATCAGTTTTTAGAAGCTTATAACTTGAAAGGTTTGGAGGTCGGAGTTGATTGATTTGAGCTTATTGATTATATATTGCAGCTTTCAAGATAACTTACAGCAGATACACACAGATGTTTGCCCATCAAGTATTGTCGAGCCTGAAAAAAAACTAATATATTTTCCTTTGATACATGAGCCGGTTTCGTTGACTTTTGCTATTGGCCGTTATTTTACCCCTGGCAGTAATGGTAGCAATTTATTTGATAGAAAAATAGACACTATAGTGTAGTTAACATTTTTTCGAATAATCATCTATTCATCTATTGAAAAATAAAAACGACTTTTATGGCCCTATTGACGATTCGACTGTATTCTATTCCTTTCAGAGGGATTGGGCGAAATCTGTTCGCTGTTGTTGAGACATTATTTTCAAAAAGGCCTCAACGTGTGTGCAGTCGCATCGTTGTAAACAGTCTGAAATCCACTCTAATCTTCTGTGATCAAGCGATGTTTTGCACTTTAATTTCACTTTTTAAACGACCAAGCCTTTATTACATTCATCTGGTGAATGCTATAAAATTGTACTGAACAAAATTTGAACGAGCTATCTGAATGCTATCAGAAAGTTAGCGCTGCTAATGACGTAATTATTTTTTAAAATAATGATACTCAGATTTGCTTTCATCCAGCTGATTCAAATAATCAGTTAATGTCTACTATATAACTATATCAGACTTGTGCGAATTGTTTCTGAATAGGTAATTTAAACTGCATTATGTTGTTATCGCTCACTGAAGGTTGTTACTTTGTTTTTCTTAAATAACGGATTTCTATAGAAAGAAAGCAGATCGACGTATTTGAAATGAAAACCATAAACTAAGGCGTATTTTCTACCCAATAATACATGATTTCGAACTTATTGCGCAACATTTTCCGTGAATATAGTATGAAATAGCAACTGAAAGTTAACGCTCTGTTGGCAGTCAGCACAGAGACAGCAAAAAAGAACATTAAAAATGTTTAACAAGTGACGCAAATTATCACTCATTTTAAACTGAATACATATTGCTAGCTAAATAAGTATTATTTTTAAAATAATCATTTAGTTGAGCATTATTAGATACAACGGTTTTGAACGAAAATTGTTCTTCTGGTTTAAACAACATATTTTTCTAACTGACAATTTTATTGTTTGTATGACTATTATGTGGTGAGTGTTTACGTCGAATCCTTAAATAATAAAAAAAACTTTTTTTCTTAATAATGTTTATTACAAAATTTATAATTTATACCGCATAAGTCTGTAGTCTGAGTTTTAAAATGTGAAACAAGTGGCTATTTCAGAGTTATGTACAAAACACGGAGCGTAATCGCCAATCGCTTCCTTGTTCAATGTCCGTATCCTATCCATTTCCTTGTAGTCCTCCTTTATGTTTAATTTCCTGTATTCAAAAAGGTGACAAGTGCAATGTCGAACACCTCCGCGGAATTGCTTCTCTATGTGCTTGCTCGAAGGTTTTGGAGGCAGTTTATAACCGTCTCTTGATTCATATTAAGAGCTACATATCAACGCCGCAGCATGGCTTTTTTCCTGGAAATTCAGTTTCAACTAATATGTTGGAGTTTACCTGTGCATGCTTACGTGCAATGGACCAGTGTCATTAGATTGACACAATTTAAACAGATTTAAAGGCTGCAATTGATGGCGCCGATCACGAAATTTTACTCGCTAATCTCAACAAAATGGGTGTCTTCGCTGGTTTAACTACTTGGTTTGATTCCTATTTACAAGACCGCAGAATGGCTGTTAAATTGGGTGCATCATTGCCATTTTGGTTCCAAAACAATACTGGAGTATCTCGGGGTAGCACTTTAGAACCGCTATTTTTTCTCTGTTTATAAACGACATTTCCCGTCTATTGCCACCGGGCATGAGATTACTGAATGCTGATGATGCCAAAGTCTTCGTGATTGTTTGTAACAACGACGATTACCTGAGACTTCATGAATTGATCAATCGGTTTGCAGAGTGGTGCGATTTCAAGTGTGTGATTACCGCATCAATGGTCGACCTCTGCAACGTAGTGTTAGTGTTACCGATTTTGTAGTTACATTGGATAAACAATTAATGCTTATATTACACTATGAACTGGTTATCAACAAAGCATCTCGACAGCTAGGTACGATACTTAGGATTAGTAACGAGTTTCAGAACCCTGGAACATTACGTGCTTTATATTCCTCGCTGGTACGTTCGGCTGTAGAAACAAGCTACACCGTTTGGGACCCCCATTTTGACAGTTGATCTCTTCGTATTAAAAGAATCCAGACACGTTTCTTCCGAAAGATATACCATATGTTACCTTGGACAAATTCTGATAATCTGTTATCGTACGAGAACTTGTGTCTATTAATTGGTATTGCTGAGCTTCAGTAATGGCGGAAAGATATTGTCGCTAATATGGCACACAAAATACTAGTGGGGATATACAACAGTCCTACCCGCCCAATTAGCTCCGGGGTACGATGCTGGTCTATCAAGCCAGTCGTCGTAGGTTCGAATCTCAACTGAAGGGTGCCACTATTGAGTCAATACGATCTTTACACTAGCCCCGTAATTTTCCTGTACTCTATTAACCGGCTGCGAAGTCTGTCGATAAACAAGGGTCAAGTTCTTAAGGCATTTATGCCCATGGCTTTGCTTTGATACAGTAATTCTGCTAAACACTCATCACTTCTTCAGAACTGCCCACTGCGTAGCAAAAATATTCTACCAAATCCTCAACGACACATGTAAAACCGTCAGGTTGATTTTAAATATAATTGCCTTTCAACTAACATACAAACAACGAGTTAAAATTATGACAGTTAAAATATCATCAATTAGCTAACGTCCTCTGCACATTGATAGTTCTTTTTGACACTCTCTTTATCAGCTATTTCACAATTGACAGCTTGACAATCGAAAGTATGTAAACAATTGCAAGCAACTAATTGTAAATCAACAAATTGCACACCCAAAATCTTTTCGGATCAGACAGTCGCTAATTCTTCCTTACTTTGAAAATTACTGCGTCACGACACATGCATGAATAATCCGTCATATTCATATACGTCATCAGTTTTGACTACATCCTTGGATGTGTGTGGATACAATCGGGCGAAACATTGCACAATGGGCAAAAACTAGCTCGTAATCCCAAGTATTAGAAGCCGCTGGTTTGGAATCTTACAAGATACATATTCTTATGTAAAAAAATGCGGGAAATCGGTTAGTGATGGTGTCATTCTGCGCAAACTTCGGGAAGTGGTCCATTTTGCCCTATTTTCGCTAAAAATCATGATAAAAGCTAATTCAACAGTATAAAAACTTAAATTCCGCCCGTGAAACGAATTCAAATAGCTTCCAAATTTCAAAACATCAGAAGAATCAAATCCCATCCATTCCATACTGTGCGAAATGCAGGTATAGTCCATTTTGCCCAATTCGCCCCTAAATACATAGTAAAACCTAATTAAAGGGATTACGAGCTCGTTTTTGCCCATTGTGCATTGGGTTGGTCGCCCACGTTCAGGACATCAAATTGGACTAAGTTTATTGGGTCCTAAGAAATCTTGTTGAGATGAGGAGGCTTACCACCTTTTTCTGGCGTACTTCACAGATATCAAATTGCTCTAGGTTTATAGCAGTCCTAAGAAATTTTGTTAGGACGGGAGGACTTTATCATTTTTAAGCGGTCCTAAGAAATTTTGTTGAGACGAGAGGACTTTATCATTTTTTCTGGCGTACTTCCCAAGCACAGATATCAAATTAGTATAAGTCTGAACGTCGTAAAGAATTTTCGAATCGAAATCACAGTAAACAGAAAGTGTGTTTAACTGTCTTTCCTGCCAGTGAAGCAGGATGATGACGAAGAAAATGTATGGGGATATTTGACCTTGAAACTTTTCGTTAATTTTCATTTATTCGTGATTGAAAAAGAAAATTATAATAGAAACTACATAATTGCTACTCCTACATCTATGCTATAAGTCGAGTCGATATCCAAACCATGAAAATCCATTCAGAATAGGCAGAGCTATCAGCGTACAAAATCCTTCCTCTTTCCGTGACGGTAACTAGAATCTAAATAAAGGAATGACACCCTGCGAAAAGACGTAGTCCTACGGTAACGATCTGGTTACAGATACACAGACCAGTTTGCATGTTCATTCTTGGCAGCTTTTTATTGAAACTGTTTACAAGATATAAGCAGGGTTGTGAAACTCATACTCATACGGTCTCGTGTGTGGTGTGGTGGTAGGTGGGCTGTGCAGAAAGACGCTACGAGGACAATAGTTTGCAAAGTGCGTAGATATAGCAGGATGTATGCACAGAGCTTAGCACAGGTTGTTTGCGTTACTGGAGTATGCGTTGGATGCCATGCTTCTCGCACTCGCTCGCGTAAGAGTGATTATCGTTTGCTTCTCAATCGATTTGCAACATTGGGTATAAGTTAAAAAATATTAGTTTAAGCCATTTTTTGTGTCCCACAAGGCTCTCATTTGTGAACTAACGCAGCCAATTCATGAAAGCATCTTGGCAAATGACGATTACTTGAATCAATCATTTTTCTTGTCCACGGCCAGGCCAACTGCGCAGCATGTATCACAGAGCGAATTCCAAGGAATCAAGTGGAGCCAGAAATAATACCTAATTCCATTAAATTCCTTGAAATCAAGGGGAAGGAAGAAAACGTGGACCTCCCGTACCAAACGCTTCCCATATAAATGATGATTTATTCACAGTCATTGTGAGTATTTTTGCTAATAAAGGTTAAGTGATTCTTCGGACCCTCGGGGATGAACTAATGGTATTTAGACCAGAAACCAGGCTGCAATTGGCCAAGGATGTAGCGCCTAATTTCGCTCTCTGAAAGTAGATTAGTCTACCAAAAATATTAGTTTACATAGTACAGTAGACTCTCGGAACATTTAATCGATTGGGGAATGGGTCGATTAACTTTTGTGAGTAGTCCCAACAGTCATTGAAAATATAAATACAAAAGCGAAAAATATATTCTCGGATACAGGATACACATTTTTAAGTATCAGAAAGTTGTAATGTAAAGAAATATGTAGCAAGATCTTTATGAAATAATGCTTAGTTCATTTCAGTAAATTCAAAATAGTCGGTTATTCTAGTTTACTTTTGATTTTTCGTAATCTACGACAATGTTCTGATAATGTTAGCGCTTATTTTTTGTTCCCTGCTGTTCCTTCTAAGTTCTGAGTTCGCGCTTTACCAGTATGTTATCAAAAATCTTGAAGTAACTATGTGCCCGTAATAAACTATTGCTACAACTGTCCGGTACAAGAGTTTAATTTAATCCCAGTTATGATGAGACTCTGTATAAAGCTGTGAAAAGGCGACAATAAACCGAAAAATGAGAAACAAAGATAGAAGGAAAACACACGTGCGTGATTGAACGCTTTGGACTACCAATAAATTCAAACTCTCAGAAAAGTTAGGGCAAAAATTAACTTTTTAGAGTGTTGAATGAGAGCTAATATTCGCTTAATTTTTCTGAATAATTAACTTTTCCGAGAGTCCACTGTATAACATTTGAAAATAAAGTTGTGTGGTTCAATGGTTGCCTAAAACTACAGTTGTATGGTTAGGAACTGAAAACCGCACGAGCCCGCACCTCCTGCCTTGGCTACTGGCTATACAAATTGAAGTATTTCCAGGTATGGCCACGTGGAGGCACTAGGTAGGGGCTTGGGATTGCTAGAGTTATGTTGGGCATTTTTTCCTTGTTGCCTTTCCCATTTCATACCCGTGCGAGACTCCTAATTTTTTTTATAGATTAAAACTGTGGAGCTCATCCAGTGTTGTGACAATATAGATATCTAGGTACTGCTTTCCTACAAAACTCCGTTTTGCCAATAGAATTTACCTCGTGCTTTTGTGTTGACATGAAGCCACTCATTTCAATCATTTTACATAACGATAGTCCTGCCAATAGAAGAAGCCAATTGTAGAAGAAAGTAATCACATTAAAAATGTGAATAATTTTTAGGGTACAAGTAGGCAAGAATGGAAGATTAGGTGATGGCAGGATCATTTGCAGCGTGCTTATCAGGTTTTTAATTCGTTGTATTTTGTCAAGCTAGGAGATCCGAGGATTAGAATTAGCTTATAATTTGAGCCGATTCATGGTGGATTCGAACCCAAAGGAACCGCATTGCCGTAAAGAAATTTTTTCTGGTGTACTTCCCTAACACAGACATCAAATTGACCCAGGTTTAATCGCGATCGCAAGAAGTCTTGTTGGGATGAAGGCACATTGTCATTTTTTTCTCTGGCGTACTCCCTAAGCAAAGACATCAAATTGGTCTATATGTAATCGTCATAAAGAATCATCGATCTGTTGGGACGAAGATACTCTGTCACTTTTTTTCTAACCCTAACTCTTTTAATTTCACCATCGTCCCTGCCTGGGAAGCAAAGCGATCACAAAAAAGTATGGAGATATATGAACTTGAAACTTTTCACTAATTTTGACTAATGAGTGATTGAAAAAAAAATAATTATAACAGAATTTTAGTCGATTATTATTAGTCGATTTTGGAATGTAAACCATGAAAATCCATTCCATAATTGGGAGAGCTATTAGCGTACAAAATCTTTCATATTTTCGTGACGGTAACTAAAATCTAAATTATGGAATGACACCCTGCCACTAAGTTGAAGTCTCTCTGGAGAACGTAATATTGAAGTCTTTTAGAGAACTCAAATTTAATTTTTTTTGTATTTTTTCAATGTAATTTAAATGTGAATCACAACAACTAATATTTTTGATAAGTTTACAAATTGGTTCACCGTTCAACGTTCACTAACGTTGTGAAGCGCTCTTAAATCATATAAATTATGATTAAATCTAGACGTTAGTGTCAAGTTGCATATAAATAGCTGTGATTTACGCGGCGAAATAACTACCCATTTAATTGAGCCACCTATTAGCACTAACATTGACGCTTTCGTTGTACCCTGTTAATGCCTTAAATATTTTTTACATGTAACTGTAAGAATGATTAATTTATCTCTCTATGAACGAGGGCACATTTCGAATCGAACTGTTGACTGGCCTAACTTGTATGGAATTATCCGCTTTTGAGCATTTTTTGTTATTTTAGTTTCTTTTTAAAGTATTTTTAATTTAAATTAACCTTATAAAATATGCAAATTTTTCCCCATTACCGAACAAACACCCTGCTGCTAGTGTGACAATGTTTCTATGTCACCGTTGAAAAGTTGAAAAGTTTCACTTTCCCACAGCCTAGGGCAGATCGCGAAATTGTCGACTTGTCAAATGTCAACTTGGCTCTTCCATTAGCTGCGAGCTCAACCTTTGGTTGCTTGCTTTGCTTTGCTCTACTGTTGTGCGCACCAAAAACAGTCGAGCGGCGCTCTCGTGAAATGGACAAACTACCCAACACGAGACTAGATACTTCGGGAGCCGCCATGTACCTCCAAGCCAAGAGACAATGGATACATCTAGCGGTGGTACTACCCTTTACCCTGTCCGCCATTAACAAAAGAAGTTTTCAATTACTTCGATGCTCTCGGGTTACTACATCATCGGCCGCAGTACCGGTGCAGTCAGTGGTGCTGCTGCTGACTCTGGAGCCAGTCAACCAAGTGAGACCCCATACGCTCCGAGGTCTGTCTCAATGCAACCTGCTGCCGTGTTGCTGCTGCTGCTGCTGCTGCTGCTGCATATACAGTTTCGAAGGCAGAGGAGATTGCAATGAAATCAAGTTTCGTCTGCCTTCCGGCCCCTGGCTCTTGCCTTGTTCACCTTGCCGGACGTCATCGTGCGACACGGTTCTAAGCGAGTTGGTACATAACCGAACCAAAAACCAAGAATGGAAATCGAAATCACGAACTAACCTTTTGTTTTTCTGTTCCTCCATCACTGACTGGTCTTCGCCAAACGTTGTCATGCTCGGTTGTGTGTGCAGACTGTATACACAGCGCGATCTTCACCAACACAAAAACTGTCCGTAGCTATGGTACCTACCAATAATTAAGCCGCTGCCTATGCAGGTGAGACAGTCGCGATTCTTGTTTCCAACGAGCAAACGCTGATTTATCGCAGATCGGGAGGTTCAAATAGGTTAGTTCATCAATGATTGTTTAGTCGTTTGACAAACCCAAGGTGAAGTCGGTTTCACGATGTCTGAGGAAATCGCACTAGACAGGGGATAGTATTTTGCCTACACAAGCTGAAGTAGCATTGATTTGTCCCTCGCGACTCGAGGCTCGAGTTTGTTTGTGTCCCCACCGAAGAAGGTGCGGTCTTATTCAGTCTAAACTTTTACTAAACTTCTACGCAATGAATCTCTGATTTTCACTTTCGATTCTAGTTGATTGGCCAACAGTTTAAGTATGCTCCTACCTGCGCGGCCTAGATCTTTTCATATGTTTTTACTGGTACTCATCCGATCCAACATTACCGCATGTAGGCACCTACATTCTACACCGTGTCATCAAAGCACGATCACTCGTCGTAAGTGTTATTTTCTCACGATTTTCAATGCTGTCCCTAGGTACCTACCTACCGTCTCCTCATGCTATTAATGTCAATGTTGTATACGTACGCGGAATGGCTGGAACGGGTGATCACTGCCAGTGCGCCGCTGATGGATGGATGTTTTCGCGAATTTACCGACAGTTAAAAGTTGCTAGAACAACTTTATTTTTGCGGTTGCTATATTTGGAACGAACGACGACTGACTTTTGCCATAATTAACGTCATCCTCCTAGACATATATGTGTACCTATGATGCACAATTGGTTCTACTGCAGCGTTGCACTGCAGCGGGCGGTGCAGCAAGTGAAGCAGATTTTTTTCCTGATGTAGTAAAGTTTTGAAACGGGTTTCGTGGTGCAGCAGCTGACGACAAACGCTTTTGACGGGTTAACCTACTGACGATTGTGCTTGTCGTTAGTTCTACTGCGGCTAGTTTTTGATACTCGTTTAATTGGCAGGGTTAAAAGTTTTAAGTACCTGCATCGTTCTATTTTATTGCCTTGCGAGTTTTTGAATTTTTGGGGTCTGTCAGATAAGTTCTCTCTGTTTTCTTCTCATTTATTGATTATCAGTAAACAGCTTCTTTTATTAAGGGTATCGCATTATCATTGTGTTAAGTAAGCAGTGAAGTTCTTTATTATCATACTAACTATTCAAAGCTCAAGCATATATAATATTACAAGTTTCGTTCTCGATTCTTTATTGTTATTCGTTTTCTAATTAAACTTTTTTTTTATTTACAGGTAAGCTTTCGCCAGTGTTTTTGTTCCAAACCAACATGAGTGCTGTAAGTAAATCATTGTCGAGGATTGTTGCATAGCTAGTGGTTGCTGACATTTAATTTTGTTAAATGAATTAAGTAATTGCCATTCCGAGAGAAAAAATACCAATCCTATCTACATAACCAATTGATTAAAATAATCATTTTACAACTTATTGATATAGAGATTTGCTTCGATGTGGCTTTTAAACAGCATTACATAGATTACTAGAAATTGGGGGACAGTTTGGAAAGCAATCCACAAATTTATTGACTAAATAGTATGGTTATATCTATCTGTTTCAGTACATACAATTATTTCCGTCCTTTTACTATTGGGAACACAAGGGAATTTTTTGATGAAACAATGGAATTTAGATCAAATCGGTCTTTGATGTGAAATACCCAAAAATCATTGCAAGCCAATTGTTGCTTTGTGCTTCTGTAAGTGCTGTAAGCCCCTCTGGTAAACTTAATTAAGCAAGTACTGGAGTGGTTTGCTTCGGATATTCTATAACACTTCTTGATTCCTTGGTTATCGCCATTCAACTTGGGATGTCTTAACTCTTTGTTAGAAAATCTAGGGGAAGAAAGACTTTTCCTCTTCCTACACTCTACAGTTATAACAAAAGAAAATCCTTCTAGTTTATCGCCATTTCCTACTCCTCAGATTGGGTAGGTGTTCGGGAAGATTTGGTCACTGAGAGCGCTGATTCTTGCGAAAGGTGCATATTTTGTACGCCACACGAACCGTTGCTTTTCAAGAGATAGCGCTTTTCTAGTGGTAGTAAAATCAAAATTTCTTACTTATCTATGTTTACCTACCTAAAAACAACCACTTATCACATTTTATTTGTGGTACAGTTACTCTGTTATGATTAATTTTCATAAATTCTGCCTAATTTTGATAAAAAACACACTTTTCCTATACCTCTCCGTAGCATCTTACTACCATTTTTCCGTGAGCCCGGGAAAGTAATTTAGATACCGTACGAGAGCCGGGAACTGAATATGTTTGCGACGTTTCAATTCGAAGAAACTAAGCTTCGTAACTTGAGCGCGTTAAATAAAAATAATGTTTACCAACTATTTATTGGTTCAGGTGTCAAACGTTATATTGCGATTAGCGATAAACACAAAAGAAACTGAGATGTATGAGAGAGTTCTGTTGCTGTGCTACAAAGTAACGACATCTGTTGTATTCGACAGGGAAACATTGATAATTTCAAGCATACTGTCACTCATGGCGCATGATGAAACACTAGCGCCAACTTCTGTTCTTTATTATCTATTAAAACAGTTCATAATGACCGTCCGTCAATGCAGCCGTCATTGGAATGAGGTGACTGTGAGCTGTCCTTTCTCATCTGTAGTCACTTTTGTTACTTCCCGTGAGCTAAGCCCAGAGGTGGGGAGAGCAAGCCTTGCAGCTACTGATGCTGTTGTTAGGTAGCGGTAATCAACGGTATCAAGTATCAACGGTAGCCAAATCGTCTATCTATTTATGTGTCGTCTGTGCTTGCGGAGCTTAGCAATCGTGAAGCAAAATGTATGGAAAATTTACATTCTCTCTAACTTATTATCAGTTTTCACCGCCTATCAGATTTTTTAATCGATTGATGTCACAGGTAGTCTGAAAAAATGTAGATGGTAATCGAACGGCACCAATTCTGGTGAATATGACAGAAGAGGTAAAACTTCCCAGTCGCTTATTCTTCTAGGATTTTTGATTAGTAATAGTATCCATGTGGGCGAGCATTGTCATAATGGTAAAGTAAAAGACTTGTGTTACATATGTTTGTCAAACACATGACAGCAGGCCCCCGAATAAGGCGGTTTCGAATAAGAAGTGATTCCATTAAGGCGGTCGAACGTCCTTATTGGAGTCTACGTAGCATATGGGATTTGATTTAATTGGTTCCAACATGGAATAACTCGTGATCCTGACCTCGAGTAACCTTACTGAAGACCGCAGACCTGTATAAGAATATTATTTCACTAACGCCACGTAGTGAGACAATTCCGAAATACTACAATCCAACGAATAGCGCTTGATCTATTGAACAACTTTGTCGAAGACACCAACGTTCTATATGGTTAAGATCACGAGGTATTCCATGTTGGAAACGATTAAGTCAATTCCCATATGCTCGTAGACTCCATCAAGAACGTGTCCGTTAATGCGGTCCCTATTGGTGTTCTTATTGGGGGGATTGCTATATTTTGGCATAAAAGTATCAGCTCAGGGGGATTGACAAAAGAGGGAGATGGTCTCTTACAAGGGGAGCGAAAGGTTCAAATGGGTAAAGGCGTGCGTTGCTCTTGCATTTGGAACGATAGCAGTTGTACAAGTTGCTGGATTTCTGAAAGGGGGAATAGGGTGGTCATTAACAAAGGGGAGGTTCAAAAACGTAGAAAAGGCTTTGTGTTGATTTATAGGGATTACCGTGAAGAAGCCAGATTTACAAGTGGCTTGGGGACAACATGATGGAAACTGACAAAGGGAGTAGACACATTCAAATAAAAAAAAAACGGTTTTGTTTCTTGTATTATGAGAATTTTCGTTACAATAACAGATGTATAAGTGACTGAGAGACAAAGGGACCCCGAGTAAGATCGGGCAATCAGATTCTTCTTCTTCTTCAGCATAGAGCCGGTCTCGCGCTGTTTCAGGCACTCGTCTCCGTTCAACTCGATCTTGGGATCGTCGCCAATTTCCTAGTCGTCTCAGAAGTCGCAAATCGCTTTCGACCTGGTGGAGCCATCGTGCACGGTATGCCCCCTGTTCCTGGTGCCGGTGGGGTTTTGAAGGGACTATTTTCATCGCACTGTCGTCCGGCATCTTTACGACGTGTCCGGCCCACCGTAGCCTGATAACTTGCGCTAGATGTACTATGGGAGTCTCTCCAAGCAGTGCCTGTAGCTCGTGATTCATAGGCCTCCGCCACTCTCCGCTTTCAGTTTGTACTCCGCCAAATATCGTCCGCAGCACTTTCCGCTCGAACACGGCAAGGACGCGTATGTCCTCCGTGAGCAGCGTCACAGCTTGAAGTCCATAAAGAACTACCGGTCTAATAAGGGTTTTGTATATTGGTAGCTTCGTGCGGCGGCATATGCTTCCTGATCGAAGCGTTTTACGAAGGGCAAAGTAGGCCCGATTTCCCGCTTGAATGCGCCGCTCCTTACTAGTGTTGTTGTCCGCGGTCACCAGCGATCCCAAATACACGAACTCCTTTACCACTTCTAGTTCGTCACCGTCAACGGTTACCGTCCGTGGGAGACGCGCGTTTGTTTCCTTTGAGCCTCTTCCTTTCATGTATTTGGTCTTCGACGCATTTATTTTTAGCCCAATTCTCCTGGACTCCGCTTTCAGTCTGGCGCAGATTGTCTCCGCCGTCGCAAAGCGATCCCAATGTAATACCGCGATAGTTGTAGCAGTCTAACCGATCACCCTTTTTGTAGATGGGATAAACCACTCCTTCCATCCATGCCTCCAATAGCTTTTCCTCCTCCCAAATCCTCGAAATAACCCAGTGTAGAGCCCTTGCTAGCGTTTCTCCGCCATGTTTATAAAGCTCCGCCGGTAGGCGGTCCTTCCCAGCGGCTTTATTGGTCTTCAGCAGCCCGATTTCTCGTTTGACTTCTTGGAGATCAGGAGAATAGAACATTACTATCTTCCATGGGCGCTCCAGGGTTAATTTGCTTTCCGCCTCCTTCTGCGACTTCTCCATTGAGGTGTTCATCGAAGAAGTGCTTCCATCTGTCGACCACCTCACGCTCGTTTGTGATTAGATTCCCTCCCTCGTTCCTACACATGTCAGGTTTCGGTGTGTAGCCCTTCCGAGTTTGGTTCACCATCTCATAAAACTTGCGCGTGTCATTAGTTCGGAATAGTTGTTCTAATTCTTCACGATCTCTGTCCTCCTGTTGGCGCTTTTTCCACCTCAGAATCGTGGTCAACTGGTTCCTAGCTCGTCGGTATTTGACCAGGTTCTCTCTAGTGGCAATACTTAGATAATTTTTCCAAGCAGTTTTTTTCCCCTCCACCGCTTGTTGGCATTCCCCAATCGGGCAATCAGTTAGTAGAGCAACAATTGTCGGCGCGATGATGCAATCATGAAAGCTTTTGATTCTTGTGTGGAAAGAGTTGAAAAACTTACCGCCAAAGAATTCATCATTATTATGATATATTTGTACTGTCGCGCAGGGTGCCATGTATTCAGAAATAAGTACCTTTTTCATGCACTGTTTTGGTATTAACACATTCGCATGGTGTTTTATATTATCTTAAACGATCTTTTAGATGACATTTCAGTTTTGCGTTTAAGTAACAATTCTTAAGCCATTTGGTTTAAATAAAATTTTATAACGGTCGTATTGCGTCATTATCCATTACCTGTAATTTTATTGTGGTCATTCGTAATACTGGCAATAAAACCCTACTAAAACTGTTCATAAAACGAATTTATACAAACGCCTTTTTGTTGCGAACATGGTTTTATGATTGCTGCAAACCCAGCAAACCACAAATTGTATAATAATGTGTGAAAATTATCTTAAATATCGCTAAACAAACTCGAAATCGTACATAAAGCTCAATAAAGCGCACCCTAGTTTACATTTATTCGTTCAAAATGATAGTAACTGATTCACATACGATTTTCGTCACAGAATTGTATAGCATTATGGAACTAATCATGTTGAGTCGGATTTCATCGTATACAAGCGTACCTACTTATGGATGTAAATTGTTTTCATATAATGTGCAGTACGTATATCGCCTCCAAAACAGTACGCATATGCTGGTTTCGTGCATCGAATGCGATTTTTCTAGATATATATATATCGGTACATATATCATATTTGTTACTTTGATATACGTACGAAAATGTTTGCTGGGATGTACCTTATTGTTTGTCTTATTGTTTTCAAAGGCAATACATCCAAATGCAGCTTTATTATGGTTGCTTATTCCGCCTCGATAAAACTAGTTGGCTATGCAACATGTCATTAAGTTGCTTTAAGTATTCCCAATAGAAGGCGTAGCAATACATAAGCGTATTCAACATTGGTCTCATTGTAGCTGCTTGTCAGACCACAATTAATCTGTTAATTTATAGTGCTCCTAAAATGATAGTACTTTGAGTAAGCAGATTTATTGCTGCCATTACAAAGAAGAAGTAGAATTCGTCACTGAAAACCTATTTTTATGGTATGCCATATTGATATTCGAACGTTCTTATCTCGCTGGAAAATGAGAAAGAACAATCGAATTTATTTCTTTTGTTTAGGCAACTGGTTTACCAAGTCGGCATTATTTTGATGGCGCGTTAACTTGAAACACCTATTATCGCAGCATTCACGATAAAATTTAATGCGCATATCCTTGACATCTAAGGAAACCACAGTAAATTGTCTCTTTTTTCCATAGAATACAATAGACCAGGATAATCTTTTCTTTTCACATTTATTTATTTACAAGTTAACAAAGCAGGCTGGCACCTTTATAGCTTTGAAAGCAAAACTTTACAGAAGCTTTGAGAACAAGGCTTCTTTAATTCATAGCGCTTGCCGTCGAGTAGCGAAAAATCCTCTTTATACAACTATTTTACAAGGTATTTGGTAATTGGTGAAACAGGAAGCGATTCACACGGTAACAATGGGTGCTGATTGTGTCCCGGAATGTGTCATATACATTTTTCTTAGGCCAGCCGTTCTCGAGCTATTGCAAATTCTAATTCCGGGTCCGGGACCTTCACGGATTGGAACCGAATTTTGTCAGTTTGTTCGTTCTAGTTCGGATAGTAAAAATCCTAAATTTGGTGCCTGTTGGTTGTCTCCATGATTATTAAGACTACCTCTTTTTTTTTTAAACAAAACACCTTTTTTTGTCAAATTCGAAAATATAAAGTTAGAAAAACTATTTTCACATTTTCAAAGAAAATTGTCGAATCCAAAAAGAGGTATTTTTTGCCGACAGTGCTGCCAAATAGTTTTTAATTCTATATGAAAACTAAATTTACATGAATCCTTGCGTGGTATCCAACATATCAGCAAAATTTCATTTCAATCCAAAATAGTCGAGAAGAACTGATTTGCTATTTGAGCTAGAAATGCTCAGTGGCCAATTCGATGCAAAAAAAGATATTTTGTAGTTTTCCAGGGACATTTCAGACCCGTGATTCGACATCTCTTTTTGGTTGAAACCCAACACCTTCAAAGTTCGATCTGCCAACGGTTGCCTATGACACACCAGGCGAAAACTATTTGTTCAAGTATTCAGTATTCAAGTTTCGTTGGTTTAAGTATTCAACTGGACCATTGATGATATCAAGGATGACATTTCAGTTTAACACTAGCGCCAGTTTCTGTTTTTTTATTATTTGAAGCTAGATGCGGTAACCTATTGCATCCAATTTGTACAACATACACTCTTAAATGATTCTACCTGTAAATAAGTCGGATTTAGTTAAAGCTAGGTTGAAACTACTCAAAATGCCCTTAAAGTGTACAAACTCAAACTTTGGGTAAAAATTTCAACCAATTTTGGCTACTTGCTACCGATAATTGATTTATTCTCTATGACAAATAACGCAATTTTAAGTTCCTACTACCAATTTTTTGGTTGAAAAACTACTCAAAATCTGAGTTTGTACACTTTAAGGGCATTTTGAGTAGTTTCAACCTAACTTTAACTAAATCCGACCAATTTACAGGTAGAATCATTTAAGAGTGTAGTGTGAAGGCGTTAAAGTAAAACACTTTTCGTAACCACCGTATATAAATTTCATGAGTTATTCCATCTCACACATTAACATTTGGGAATTTTGCTTGGTTAATGGAAACGTGTTAAGATATAACCCCACATAAAATTACCTCACGTGATTTTTCATGAACATTTCCAAAAATCCACACACCTAGAACAAAACACAGCTGATTGGTTATGCCTGTAGCTTCCAGCTGAGCTAATTGGCATTGTTTGCAATCACAAACATAAGGCGTGAAGTAGCAATAAAAACCACATTGAAACTATCAATCAAACATCAATCGGTTCGAGGTTAGACTGAATGGCGTTTGACTCAGGGTTAGTTCCAAAACAAAAGCTGAATATCAATGCGGGCTTACGTTTAAGAGATTCGTACATACAATTCATGCCGCGCCACTTCGGTGTAGCGAAGCCAGGCCAGACGCATAAATTAGGCTCAGCCCGCGATCAATGATTTTCGCTTGCTGCTGCTGTTGTTCATTTTCGGTTTTGCCGAAACTTCTTTATGTTTCGAGCGCGCTCGGTGGGAAAATTAAACTACAACTTCTTCGATTGAGGCAAGTAACGTCGTTGCGTATGCTCCGCGTGCCGCATCGAATGGAAGATTCAAGATGAAGATCACGCATGAAACAAAAACTCTAGATTCAGAGGGATTTGGAGGTCGTAGCGCACAATGAATTGGTGAACAGTAAAAAAAACCGATCTAGCGATACATATTTTTTCCTAGCATGGAAATGCCGTCGGAACTGAACGGTGTGGTACTTGAGGCCTTTTTCGAGCGCATGAATGAGACTGATTGTACTCGCTTTATTGAACGAGCAATCGAGTGCTTTTGTTTTTGATGAGACGAGGAGACGAATGCGCAACGCCTCACTCTCCACTACCCATATTCGAATGGTGTGCTTTGTTGTGAGCCGATTTGTTATTTTTCACACTTTGCACATCTTTTCGAAAACTTCTAACAAGTGGTCGCTTCGCGGGTACAAACATGTTTGGGGGAGAGCGATTGAGAGATTGTCCACACAAAACCCATGTGAATTTTCTTCATGTGGTTGTGTTTAGGATAGAATACCAGTTGTGTTATTTTCATTGTTCAGAAATAAACTACTTATAAATTATTGGACACGAAAATGTTAACTTCATTGCACTCAGAAGGTTGCACTATTTTTGGAATTACAGTGAAACAAATACAAAAATACTTTTATGTAGGTTGAAAATAAATTGAAATGGAAAACATAATAAATGAAAATCTTCTAGGATAGGAGATAAAATAAGTATTCATTCTATATCTTAGGTTAGTTTTGAGTCATAACTAACAAATGTAAGCAACAAGTTAGCAAATAATTTCTCACTCAACTATACGATCACACTCCTTTGAAGAAAAGTGGTTATTTTCTGCCGTACGAAATTTTGGCATTTGAATATAACTGACGTTAGAACCGACGACGACGACGACGGACGAAAGAATGTTGAGAACCCTTCTAATGAAAAGACACTGCCGGGCGTAACATAAATGAATTTTCATTGTTTCCCACATTTTTCACATTTACACACGGAATGTGGGAACAGGCTAGGTCGACTGGAACGACCGAAATGTAGCCATCGTGGGAAAGTGCATATTTCTTAAGGTGGGCGTATAGCTAGGGTGTAATTTGAATCCTCTTTTTTCTCTAATAAATAAACAAAACATTCGAAGAAAAATTCTCAATCGCGCTTGTCGAATTTGTCAATGTGTTGGTCCACCCTAATGATTCATTCGGAATTTCATTTTTGTTGATTTAAATTAATTCGACCTCTGTGACCAATGTAAATGGGATGCGCTTTTCGCCACACCTTCGCGGACAATGTGTACACATTTTAACAGGCTTCAGGGTGGCACTACAGAGCACAGGTAGGGAGCAATCCCTCCAACAAAGGAATGTTTCTTTGCCAACGACAACGATGACGACCACGACGACGGCGGCGGCCATAACACGACAATGAAGAAAATGATGTGCTATGAAGAAGGTATATGATTAAGATAAAAGCGATCGAGATAATCGTTTCCGGCCATCAATGGCTCAATTTTGGAATGCGCGTGTATGTATGTTTTAGCAGGGGTCCTTATTATGGGAAAAATGATTTTTCTGGGATACGGGTTTTTACAATTATTTTTTGTTAAAATGGTTGTATTTAAAGTATTATGCGGGCCAAAAGTTATTACTTGATGAACATAGTTTAAGTTCAAACAGAATAATAAATATTGGAATTGCATATTTTTTAAATTACCTTTCCTTTAAACGGACTTCACCGGCGATTCTATGCAACATAATTTAATATTACTAATTACTTTTTTTTGCAAACTTGAAATGCGATTATTGAAATTATTATTATGCTTATAAAAAAATATAAACATATAGGATTCAGAATAGGCTTTAAACCGGTGAACCAGTTTGTTTCCATCCCACGCTATTACAACGACATTGATTCACGCAGCACTACCCCACAATTACATGCCGTCCATTTCGGATGCTTCCCTTCTGCTCAAATCCATTAAGATAAAAATCGGACAGTGTCAGCTCTCCTGTCGAAATATTTTGCCCGAGTGTCTACGTGTTTTGGACGTTTTGGACCGCGCTCCTAACTAATATAAAGTGGTGGTGTTAGATAATTACCCACAGAATGTCAAGCGACGGAGACAGGGCAGAATAAAATTACTATAAGTAGCCGTCATAATTATGCTATAAAAATTTTAAAGCAAATCATAATTGACTGTAAGCAGTTCCATCAAGTGCAGTTGCGTCAGTGCGTTGCTAGCCAGAGTAACGGAAAATAACTAGGACCGTTCACCGTGTTGTTTGTTATTTAACCAAACAAAACCAAATTTAACTGTGGTTGCCTTCATAATATTTAATTAATTTTTCCCTTACCTATTTTGTTAATAAAAGAATCAACTAGATGATCTTTTTCAACGCCTAGATTTAGTAGTGGTTGAATTTGGCAAAGCTGTCTTTAAAGAAATTATCAAGCCAAACAATTGAAGTTCTTCCGACGTTTCGATAGTTTTTTGATACCTTTTTCAAGGGTAACATCGTTGTTTCTTTTTTGTTCTACCGTACTTTCCACGGTCATAGAAGTTCGTAGTTTCTCAACAGTTTTGCAAAATTATTCCCAATTTGTAAAGGCACTATCGATTGCAAGCAGGCTTTGTTTATTTCTCATTCCTTTTGAAAAAAGCACCAGTGCCTAAACGTTAGAAGACCAGAAGAACATCAAATATAGATTTTGGTAGTTTCCTTGCATACTATCTTGCCATTCCTGGCGTTTATTTTGTACACGAATCTAGTTTATGGACTTATGAATAAAAACGTTATTTATTGAATTCGAGATCACAAATTTTTCCTGAAAGCTCCGATGTAAATAATTCAATTTTCTCGAACATCACTTCTTTCAAAACTTGATAACTTTTAAACCAAAAAGTGTCTTTGCAATCCATAAAAACGTACTGCATTTTTTCAGATTATGCAGAAAATTGAATTTATTTATTTATTTACTGCGTCTTCAGTAAAATACTGTACACTTCTAAATTATTCAACAGGCTAAAACGACCGTAGAAAAAATCAGTGTCCGCATTTTGATAAAAATCAGTGTCCGTTTGGAATTTGGTGAAAGTAGCATAAAAGTGTAAAACTAACGAAAATTACCCGAAAATTACAAAATAAAACGAAAATATCAAACGGTACAATTAAATAACAATGACACAAAATGTTATAAGAAATGAAACAAAATATAACCAACAAAAATCTCACAATATCTCTGACACAAATAAAAACAAAAATAGTACACACACACACACACACACACACACACACACACACACACACACACACACACACACACACACACACACACACACACACACACACACACACACACACACACACACACACACACACACACACACACACACACACACACACACACACACACACACACACACACACACACACACACACACACACACACATACACACACACATACACACACACACACACAATAAATAGCACCAAAATGATAACAAAATTACAAGAAAATGGCATTAAGATGACACAAAACCTAAATAAATATGACGCATAATGCACCATTGACATAATAATGAAGCTAAAATTAATAAAAATTAATGATGATAATCATTACGCACTTTTTTCACGCGATTGTCGGAATTTATGCGGATGTGCTCTGTGAGTCGCTTAGGTTTGGAATTCACAAGGTTTTTTACGCAAAGCTTTGGAATTTATGCGGTTATTTATGAATATTTTAGAACTTACTCGATTTTTACGCTATTTTCGGATTTTACGCGGTTTTTTTCGCGGTTTTGCTTTACACGAAACGTGTAGTAAAAAGATACAAAAATGGTATAATAAATTACATATAATCGTGTAAGTATAACACTAAAAGACATGATAAAATTCAAATTAGATGCAACAGAGATATGGAAAACAATATAAAAATGAAACATGCCCAAATGCTACAAAAACTTCACGTAAACAGCACAAAAATATATGAGAACGGTAAAAAAATATGTTTCATTGTTTTTTTTTGGTTAAAAAATTGATTATATTTAATCACACGGACGCCATTTTGAATCACGTCTCATATGAAAAGATTTAAAACGTAGTATTTTAAGATAAAACTGACGGAGAACAGGCACAAAGATACACACCCCTGTTCTGTATTTCGAACGGATTGGTATTTCGAATGAAAGTGGATGGTATTCTTCATTACGCCAGCAAAATCAAACGGGTAAAACAACTTGTTCGAAACAAGTCGAACACAATAAAGATCCTTTCGAAATCTATATAGAGTAACGCGGGGCATAAGTGCGATGTTTGAAGTTGTCATCAGTTTTCGTGAGATATACAGAAGGACAAGAACATAATATATTTTATAGTGATGCAGTAACTCAATGTCTTTACATACAACTATAAATCATCTGCGGTAATAGTGTTTTGCAAAGTAAATTCTTCTTTCTTTTGATCAAGTGCTGATTCACACTCTTACCCCACTAGCGGGGCAAAAGTGCGAATACCGCGGGGCAAAAGTGTGACGCTCGAATTCATGAAATTAGCACAACAGTAGCTAACAAATCCATATTATCTCCAAACTGCGTTATGTTTCGGTAAGGAATATTCTAAATTTGCGTCTTTCCTATTTTGCGCTGGTGTATTGCAGCCTCCGTTAGATCGAAACTTTTCCAAACGTTTGTTTTTTGTTTTTTGTTTTCCTTCGGCCAACAACTGTAAAGCACACAGTTTTCTGCAGGTCTTCCATTTCTAGTATCTATAATATAGTGCCTAAAGCTGTATATAATTAGCTATACATTTTTGCCTCGTCCATGAATCGCACTTTTGCCCCGTCCGTGAATCGCACTTTTACCCCGCTAAGCGCTTGACGGGGTTAGATTAAATTACGGAAAAGCGAAATATATTTTGTAAATTCTTTTCACCATATTTTCAAAACAGATATGTGAGTGATGTAAAACGCTGCTACAAATTTTCAACAAGTAATATCCTCCTGTTGATATAGTATTTGCCGTACAACGAAAAATTACATCAAAACACCCTGAAATAAAATTTGAATTTAACTCAGCAACTATGCTTCGTAAGCAACCAAAGTTTACGATAGATTTAAGCTGTCAAAGTAATTACCCATCCATGCCAATGCAGTTAATTTAGTCGGAATCTGCACCGATAAATCATTGAACCGCACTTTTACCCCTCCTTACTCTATATAAAAGTGACCGTGAGGTTTTTTGTATGTTCCACCATAACTCCAGAACGCCTTCACCGACCTCCATCAAACTTGGCACACATATTTCTTGATATAAGGGAATCAGCACTGGGGGGTTGATAAGAGGGGGGGGGTGCTCGTAACAGGGAAGGGGGTAGGCCCAACTCCGAAATGCCTGGACGGTTCTTCATCAAACTTGGCACGCATGTTCCTTGACATAAGGGAATCAGAATTGAAGGGGTTGACAACACGGGGGGGGTTCATAACAGGGGGTAGGGTCGTAAAAGGGGGGAGGTCCGAACTCTGAAATGCCTGGAAACTTCTTCATCAAACTTGGCACATATGTTCCTTGACATTAAGGAATCAGAATTAAAGGGGTTGACAAAAGTGGGGGGGGGGGGGTGAGATTCATAACAGTGGCGGAGGCCCCAACTCCGAAACACCTGGATGGTTCTTCTTCCAACTTGGCATACTTGACATAAGGGAATCAGCACTGGGAGGTTGCCAAATGAAGGGGCCTTAACAAAGGGCTAAGTAAAATGGGGTGCGTTTCTCTTGCATTTAAACAGATTGCAGTTGTGCAAATAACTTTGAGAAAAGAGGGGGTTCCACCAAAGAGGAATATATGGTAAAAAAGACCTTTGTTTAGCTTCCATTATAGTGATTTTCGTAGATCAAACCAATGCCTAACTAGCTACGTGACAGAAGAGGGAGCTGACTGGGAAAGAATCGACGAGTAGGGGGACGAAGAACGTGAGTATGAATGTATGTTTCGCCATAGCTCCGGGACTTCTGGACTGTTCTTCATTAAAGGTCGTTTATCAAACACATGTATTTTGGCATAAAAGAATCAGTGCAGGGGGGTTGACAAAAGAGGAAGATGGTCTTTTAGAAGGGAAAAGAAAGGTTCCAATGGGTTAAATGGTGCGTTTCTCTTGCAATTGCAACGATAGCAGTTATCCAAGTTGCTGGATTTCTGAAAGGGGGAATAGGGTGGCCATTAACAAAGAGAAGGTTCAAAAACGGTTTTTTTTTCGATTTATAGGGATTTCCGGGAAGAAGTCAAATTTACAAGTGGCTCGGGGTCAACATGAGGGAAACTGACAAAGAGGGTAGACACATTGAAATGAAAAAAGGTTTTGGTTTCTTGTACTATGAAAATTTTCGTTACAATAACAGATGTACAAGTGACTGAGAGGCAAAGGAGCTCCGAGTAAGATCGGGTAATCAGCTAGTACAGAATAAAGGTGACAAGCATAGCATTCAATTGACACAAAAATAATACCAATACGATACAAAAATGATAAAAAATGACACGAAAATTATACAACTATAAATGACTAGTTGACCCAGCAAACTTCCTATTGCCACAAATTAAACTGTACATAAATCGCGAATCTCGGATAACATTCGAACCATGCAAAATTTCCAATGCTTTACTATTGCAAATTTTCAAATTCTCCTCACAGCAAAGTAGAAAACAACCCCCCATTGTTACGCCAGATAAAATAAAACTAATAGTATTTAAATATTCGCTATGATTATATAACATTTCGTGGAATACCATTTCTCGTAAAGCACTATTTCGCGGGTGTGATCCTCTTCTTACTCGCTGTCGCTCGTTCGGACCCAACTAAAGAAAAGTAATAGAGGTGACCTAGGAAAACAAATAAACTTAGGTAGAGATGATTTCTGCGGGGGGCTGTCCCCCATAGAAAAAGTTCATGCCCAAGAACTCTTACTTGCCAAATTTGGTTCCATTTGCTTAATTACTTCTCAATTTATAAGGAAATTAGTGTTTTATTTGTATGTGATACCCCCCCCCCCCTTTAAAGGAGGGAGGTCCTAATTCGCCATAGAAAAAATTGTGCCTCCAAAATCCCCCACATGCCAAATTTGGTTCCATTTGCTTGATTAGTTCTCGAATTATGCAGAAACCTGTATTTCATTTGTATGGGAGCTCCCTCCTCTCATCCTCTTAGAGCGGGAGGGATCTCAAACCTGCATAAGAAACTTTTCCGGGCCCCAAAAACTACTGCATGCCAATTTTCATCTGAAAAAAATATATTCTAAAACGACATGAAAGTATATTAAATTATCTCGTGTTTGACCCATTCTATTTTTGATTTTATATCTCTTGCATTTGGGGACAAAAAGAAGGAGCTACCAATGAAGGGGGGGGGGGGATGAGCGCGTGAACCGTTTTCCAACAAACTTGGTATTCGTGTTCTTTGGCATGAGCAGATGGTATTAAACAATGAGATATATACAGGTGTGGCAATGTTGGTAAAGTGGTGTTAGTACAATGCAGAAATTTCATCATTGTATGGGAGGAATCGAAAATCGACCAATCAAGCGTGACGTCAAACTCCAAAATCAAACCCTCCAGTCAGTATTTTTATATGTATAATTAGATTGTAAATAAGAGTTACGTACTGATATGTAGCCAACAAAATCGTATTCGACGCGCAAAAACCGCTTATCCGTACTATTTTGGAGGCGATCTACGCACTAAGGAATAATTTTGAGCGATACACTTATATAGGTATTTCAATACGATAAGATCCGATTAAGCGCGACCAGGTTCATACAGCTATACAACTTTGTGCTGAAAATCGTATGTTTGTCAGCTACTAGCATTATAAACGATAGAATATCAACTTGTGCGCGCTTTATTAGGTTTTATTTACGATTCCGAATTTGTTAAGAGACATTTACGATAATTTTCGTACATTGATATACGAGTTGGTGCTGGCTGGGCCCATTGTCTGACGCGGTTTGTTTTTGTAGTTTGACGTCCATTACTGGTTTTTCGCTACTAATATCATCATATGTATAATACAGGGATACCTCTATATAAGACAATTTATAATTTCTAAATGTTGTCTTCTATCGAAACATGGTTTTTTCAATAAAAAAATTGCATTAGCGGTCGCCAGTTTCGCTCTGTGTTATGTGTTTACGGTGTTTGAACTATTTATTATTGTTTGAACTATTAGTTTTTTACTATTTTTGAGGTTATTTTGAAATAATGAACATCTTCATGGCGCCGATTTCAGAATGGAAAATCAGCTCTGGTATCGTTACCAGCTATGTCAAAGGGATTTGTTTCGATATAAGACAAAAATTGTCTTATATCGAATTGTCTTATATCGAGGTTGTTTTATAACAAGGCTGTCTTATATCGAGGTATCCCTGTAGTGTATCAATAATAGTAATTAAAAATGTATCAATAATAGTTGTACAAGTATGGAAAGAAAAAATATCAAATTGTGTCGTGATCCTAAGCATCAATTGATGCGGGAGGTCAGTTGTGAATATACTCAATAGACAATTCAAGTGAGGACATTCGAAACACGCAATCGATGATTTTCAATGAACCACGCTGAATAGTGTTCAACATGCAGTGAGCGGGTAATTTTCTTTCAGTTTACACCAAACACAAGGTTGATTTAGGCTAGACTGCTTCCAGCCGAGTGTACATGAACAACCGAATCCAATTACCTGTAGCGATCTAACCTACAGCATAATACCTTGCCTAGATTTACCGAAAGATTATAGTAATGAGAAAAATCGCACTTCTCGATCTAATTAAGAAATTATACTGTTTTACAGAAGCAAATTGCATCGACGATCCTCCGTCACTTCCCTGTGGTTTAATAATAATGGCACAAAACTGCAGCCCACCACCACCATCATCGTCATCATCATCATCATAATAATCATCATTGTGCACTAGCACGATTATCCTTTGTGCAGTAACTGCAATCAAAGTGCAATCCTATTCAGGGGGATTTATCTGATGGTTCGTGTGGCGCACAACAACACCGACGCGCGGCACTCATTTTGAGTAAATTTGCCAATTTCGACAACTCACAAGGCAAAACTGAGCCGAATGTAGAGAAATTCCATTAATTTCATTGCTTTTTGTGTGAATCGAATCTGGCAGCAGTTCAATAAACGATCGATATAAGGCAAATAGCACACACGGACGAACAATTACTATGGACGTACCTTTTGAAGATCTTTACGTGCTGCAGCGCATGCAGTAAAGTTTAAAAGTGCATCCGCCGCCGCTGCTGCTGCGCTGCACTGTGCTAAAGTCGGTTATTCTTTAGTTATGCACACCGTAGGTAATTCAATAGCGGCGCAAAAAGGGAAACTTTTTTTATTTTCGACTCCCCCACCGCCACCATCGCCACCATTCAATGGTAATAATCAAGTGGTTTTGCGGTCTGGAAATATTTGTTTGTGCTGGGCTTGTGAAGAAAGGGCTTTTGATGATGATGCGTTTCGCAGGCCTCGAGCCAAGCACGTGCCGTCAGTCAGTGAGTCAGTGCAGAGTGCAACGCGGCAGTGGTAATGTTGCGTTGCGTGACTGTTTTATTGTTTGAGCAAATCTCGGCGCATTCATATCGTTTCGTTCTCGCTTTCGTTCTTGATAAGGACGCGGTGACATTCAAAAGGCCCAGAAAGTGAGGGGACCATTTCAATGAGCACACTGAATCTAATTAGTGAAAATAGATTTAGTCGAGTGGTTGCCATTCAACGGATTCTCGGTAAATTCTATGATGGCCATGTTTTACTGGTTAAAACCCAATTTGGTCTGCTTTATTTTAAACACATGGATATAAAGTAGGTGGATGCTAAGTTTTTGTGCCAGAAACCATATACTTCGTTTTGGTTCATTTTGGTTAAAAGGCCTAAAAACCTCTTCCACTGTTCTACGGTTGATTCCGATGATATCGACGTCATCCGCAAACTCAAGAAGCATGTGAGATTTAGAGTCTCGTTCTTTTCCACGCTTGCTCTTCGAGTGTCGCACGAGTCAACGTAATCAGTTTTGTCGGAAAACCATGTGTTATCATTATGTGCCATAGTTCAATTTGTTTGACTGAATCGTACGCCGCCTTGAAGCCCACAAACAGCTTATGAGTCTGCAAATTGTACTCCCGGAACTTGTCTAAAGTCTACAGTCTACAGATAAGAATGGAGCAACTTAATACCTCGATAGTTTTAACACTCGAGTCGATGTCCTTTTTTAAAAATCCTCTGTTCCTCTTGTCGTCTTAATAGTTTTTAGCGGGCAAGCTACCTCAAAAGCATCCGAAATAACAGATGTTATGACATCTACAGCCACATCCAAGTTGATCGATGACTCAATCGTAGTCTCGTATCCTTAAAATATCGTCGTGAGTTCAAAGAGTTTTAGACAATCTTGGATTGCGAAGCGTTCAAGGAGACACCCAAAGAAGCGCAACGTGCAGAATGTAAACGGACCGAATGAGGGTTCAACAGGGATCAACAAACTGCATGGTAATGAATTCTTATATCGAGATTGAAACGAGCCTCTTCACCGTGATTGTCCTCTACTAACATGCATCTAAACGTGCTTAATAACTCACCGTTTGTGCCGATTGCGTCACCGCAAACGCTCAACGTTCCTCACATGAAAGATGCAAATATGCATGCTGTACCTGTGCAAACGGAGTAATCCGCGGCGATCGTAGATCGGTAATAATGCGTTATGAATCTGTCTTGAAATGGAGAAGCAAGGCCTCCCCGGCGGGTTAGGACTAAGTGACCCTTCACATCCGTCCCCCGGAACCTCTGAACTGGTGAGCACATCACTTAAGACCATCAACGTGCTCCTCCGGTAGCATGTAGCGCGCATTCTCCGTCAATATGCCAACAGTCATACATCATTTTCTTGCATCTTTCGTATGCTTTCACGTCGCACGTGGGGTTACTTACCGGCCTGTCGGTTGATTGCTAGTCTTCAACGAAGCTTCTTTCCACTCGAGGTTGAACTGAAGCATTAGGCAATTTTAAAACCCTTCAATATTGGCTCATCGAGGCTCTTGTCTTGTCTTGCCGCCCGCATCGGGCGGTAGATCGCACCATCACCGGAATCGATTACAAGCGATGCTACTTGAAGAGGACTTAATATGCATCGGCCGCCGCAAATGAGTAGGATTGTTGATGATCACTACCTCATTAGCCTGCAGTGAACTCGGATCGTTTCACGTTACGTGTTTTCGTGACCGATTCGACTTTTTGCTTCATTTTGTGCCAGGGATTATATCCTACACAGTTTTTCCTCCTCTGGTTCACGTCAAGCATTAGAGACGATTGCGTTAGTCGATCCGTAATCAAGCAGTTGACGTCATTCATATCAATCAATCGAATTTATTTTGCAGTGTTTAATTTCCCTCGCATCGTTTCAGACAAATGAAAGAAAGTTTTTTTTTTCGACTACCAACCAAACCGAAAATAATGCTTACTGACTCCCGCGATTCATCGCCGGCGGCGGAATGCCATTTCACGACCAAGTGCACTTTCAGGAAAATTTGATTATGACATCATCCACGTTACGATGCACAACTTTCCCGATGATGATGAGTCACTGACTAACTGCCTGCACATAACGCAACGTACATTACACCGTCGTATCTTCTGTGCGCCTGCGTTGCGTGACCATCCTCAACCAACAGACCGGTAGAGTAGACTTTACTAACCGATTTTCTTCCGATTTTATGTTAAACGTTTCGATTACTCAACAGTGAGTGCGAAGACTATGATAGAGGTATATGTTGCAGTCCGTCAGTTAGTCAGTTACTTTGCTAGTCAGTCAGTCAGTCAGTCCGCCAGTCCGTCAGTCGGTATGTGACTCAAGCAAGCAAGCAAGCAGTCAGTCAGTCACCCAGTCTAGCTTAACTCTAGTTGGTCTGTCGAAATTGCGTTGCGAAAATAGTTGAACACCATTTTGCTGGCATTGTACCTACAGTGTGTCGGGTCGGGCTCATCCGTCTTTTTGCAGTGTGGAAAATGAAAAGACTCTTGCGTGCAAGTTCAGCATAAATCAAACCATGTACCTATCTACAATACTATTGTACACCGAAAACAAAAACAAAACCATTTACCGGCTGAGCTGAGCGTTCGCCGTTCGCCCAACCCATCCACCCTTACTTAGCCAGCTGGAAAATGAGCTGGTCTTAGGTAAACAGACAAATAAAGTGAGGTTGAATTTTTTTATGACTTTCTGCCATAGAGCAGACGGCGAACTTTAGTTTGTCCTTATGCTGTAGTTTGACGTCTGTTTTTGTCCCTGTTATTGAACGACATTGTTTAGAAATTGGATCGAATATAAAATGAGGCTGCTTGAAGACCTACTAGTTATAGATAGAGGAAAAACTGACGAGTTTCCATACGTTATTGTAACCTATTTCATATGTTCCTGGCCAATATTAAAAAATGAACAATGTCTCAAACGAGCGTGAAATAGGCTCTTTGTTTTACATGAGTTTTAAAATCTAATACAAGTTTACTTATGATTTTTCTATGTGCCATCCATAATAGAATTAGACATTAAGTTTTTAGTTTATTTTCATTTATACAGAGGAGGAACTTTTTCTATGCAAGGGTCTTCTAGGAAAAATTCTTGTTTCGAGCATTGAACTTGTTAAATTTATTGATAAAGACAAGCGAGACTAGTATACGTCTTTCATATTCCAGACCTTTCTAATTCGATCAAGCATTTTACAGATCTTTCATTACAAACTGCAATACCACCGCACCCGTCACGTCAACCTGCACACTAATTAGTTTTATTACTGCGCTTTACCAGCGTAAATCATTCCATTTTAATACAAAGTTGAAAGGCAAGGCACCTGCACGCCAGGGTCGCAATCGCAACGCGGATAGCGCGCTAGTCAGGCGGCGCTACAAACCGGCGGCCGACGACGCCGCGCCGGCACCGCTGCTAGGCGGGAAAAACAAGATACTAAAAATTAAACTTTATTCCTTTACTGTCTGGCGTGACCAGATCTCGCACCTACCTCTGGAAGCAAGTGATTATTAGATGTCTTTTTTTCTTCCTCATCTGAGGAAAAGCTTTATTTTCACCTTGAAAATGAACTTTTAAACTGATCTTTGCACCTTTCTGCTCAGTTGTGCGTGTTTTACACTTATAACAGACCTCGTACTCCGAATAATGCCTCCGAGCACCGAAGAATGACTAGTTGGATGAACTGGAAAGTTTCGATACAGATTAAAAATATATCGGGGCGATCGCAGGTGGGGTTCCCAGTCACCCTCTATCGGCTTGGTACCCGAATGTTTTACTGCCGCCCGCTTCTTTCAATACTCTAATGCCTAATTTTATTTTTTTCTCCCCAATTCTATCATTTCCCGTATTCGCACCTCACACTTTCCATGCGACGATATTATTTTTGTATGACTGCCGTTTGTTTCTACCGCCGAGAAGATAGACTGTTATTTACTCGTTCAGTGCGATAGAAACAAAGCAGTGCGTTGCCTATGGTTTCACGGCAAGTCTCATGATTAAAACCGCCACCGGGCGTGTTTTTTTTCTTTTTCTATTCTACGACAGTGTTGCTCTTGTAGTCTCAGGCAGTGTGTTTCGGTACGCAGTGTCATCAGCTTAAAATAATTTGATCACCTCCTCGATCAGTTGATTTACGCACAGTGAAAAAATATATGGTGGTATAGTATTATTCAGGGGTGCTTCTGAGTAATCTGCGCAGATAAAAGGAAGACCATGTTATTAAAGTTGAGGAAGTTCCTGGTTTACTTAGGGCGTCAACCTGTTCAAATTGGTCCATTGTTCGTAAACACAAGAAAGACGTAAATTGGGGCAAATTCATAGAAACTGTTCTATCGGAAAAACGCCGTGAGCTGTGAGGTGAATATGTAATTTTTCACGTTTTCTACATTACGCATGTCATCCGTTCCAAAAACCGGAAACCTGAGAAAAACTTTCTTTGTAGGACCGGGCATCTGCTATTTGTTGATAGTAAAACGACTCCAGTAGAATGGACTCTGAGCTCTGATAGGCACAAAGAGAAGTTTTTTGTTCATGGTTCAGGCGAAAAGTTCCACTGTTTCCACAAGCGGAGTTACGCCGTGGACAAACTAGAGGGATTTGTCGTTTATTGAGCGCTTTAATTTTGAGATAGGGTATGTTGCTACGTCGTCGTAATTGCCTATTCCCGTCCTATCCAACACAAATTATTAAAAATATCAGCATTTTTATGACACACAAAGCAAAACTAGTTATTCCCTAATATTTTAGTTAGTTGTCAATCATACGCGATAAATCAAAGTGAGCTGAGATCTATTCAAATGCTTTTTATGATTAAAGAAGTCCTACCAGCCAAATTTTCAACGTTTTTTCGTGCGACGAAGAAGACAATGTCGACTAATCGTGTTAATTTCCGTCATTCATAAATGAAAATAACTCACGCAAGGCATTGTCGTTATTCTACATCCAGGAAAACTTGCCTGACCTGCAGAAATTTTGTAGAATAACATTTGTCATGCCGTCCTGCACAAATACATACGCGTTAGCTTCGTAAACATTGTTGTGATTTTAGTTCGGACGATGAAAAATTTTGATGGACGGATTTTAAAACGGTACGACGAATTTTAGAAATAAAGTCAGTTGCGTAATTTCAATAATATGCTTTAATAATCGCTTTTCAGTGATTTCAAAGTTCACGGATCGGAAGGTAAGTGTGTTTTAGTCAAATCAGCACAAAAACTTTTGGAGTATTGATTAAATCCGTCCAACAAATGATGAAAATTAGAATGGCTTTCCTTATTACGACGGGAATTAGAAAAAAACCCTATATGCTAAGAAAGAATCATTGCTTTTTTGACTCGTTATCTCCAAGTTTTCCGGTAATTTCATAATACAAAAGTGTTCAGCAGTCATCCCAAGCAGCAATTTAAGTTTTATTACGTTCCTCTAGTGGTTTTCATGACCAATTTCATCAAAACGCTAATAAAAGAATGAGCTTCACTAAAACCTTATTGCCGCTATAAAATTCCCTTCCGCTCAAGAGACCCACTCTTAAGAAGGTTTTTATAACGTCTTGAAGAGTCAGATCAAAAGCTCAAGCAGGTTTATTACGCTCTGCCAAAAGTAGGAAAAAACCGATTACGCTTTTCGCTTGTGGACGGCAACCGCTATAATCTAATGAAGCTTTTCGCATTATTCGACAAAGCTAAAGCTTGCTGCGTTAAAAGCTAAATCACCCAGACAGCTTTATTAACTTGAAAATGTATTGCCGTGAGTAGAAAAGGTGAACTTTGTCAAATCATCGTGATCGATTTGATTTACAGCGACGATAATAAAATATCCGAATGAATATATAACAAATTTTCAGCAGTTTCCCTAGTAACGCATCTTATGTGCATTAAATGGTCAGTGTTAAGTCAGACCGAACCAAGTGACAAAACTCTGATTTCGAGAGAAACGCGTTCAAAGTTTGCTGCTCTGTATGGTTTATAACTCTGTCTGTTTGCAACATTTATGTAGTTTGATTAGAGTAAAATGTAGCTTAAAAAAATTCTTGATCGTATGCTGTCATTAACTCATTTTTTTAAATTTTGCGACTTAGTCCGGTTTGATTTAGCACCGACCAAATTGAATCGTGTATACGTTTCGTGTAACGTGGATTCTTGCAATTTGTGAAAACCAGTTATTATAACAAAATAAAAAGAGTTATTGCCAATTGTTGCAAAGCTAAGCAATCATTTAGAACAAATTGCTGGTTTTGAATAAATTAAAACATATTATTTTGGGTATAACCGTTTACTATGCCGATAGACTAATATAAAATTAGTTCCCATAACCATCTGTATGGAATTCCTTACCAAAACCATGTAAAATATGTCTTTTGTATAGCAGTTCGGCACCCAATTATCGCAAAACAAAATAACCATTCAAATCTTATTATTGTTCACCTCACGCCCAATTGTTGCTCAGCTTTTGTTTTAGCTTTTCCTCATTATTACAATTGCCAAGTGAATTATCTGTGAACAAAATCACTTCCATATACTTCAGGATTACCTTCACATCCATTATCATCATCATCCCCCGCTAGCACCAACTCGTATACCAATGTACGAAAATTATCGTTAATATCTCAGAACAAATTTGAAATCGTAACTAAAGCTTGATAAAGTGGGCACAAGTTGATTTTCTATCGTATACAATGATGATAATACATACGATTTTTAGCACAAAATTGTATAGCATTAAGAAGCAAGTCGCGCTTAATCGGATATTATCGTATATAAATACTTACACAGTCGTAACGCTTGTAATTATTCCTAATCAGGTATATCGCCTCCAAAATAGTACGGATATGCCAATTTTGCGCATCAAATAAGATTTATTAGCATGTATATCTGGGCGTAATGCTGATTTCTATCTTTTATATACATATGAAAGTGCTTGCTGGGACATTATGGACTCACAGAATATATGTGTTTGCATCTAACATTCGGCTTATTTTGCAAATCAACTTTCTTAATAATTGTGACAAAAAAAATCGTCTGGTGAAGGCGAAACTGAGACACATGTAAGAAAAACTTACGTAACTACGCTTAAAAATCACGTTGATTTACAGGAAAAGTAGTAAGATTCTGATAGATAATGAAACTATATAGCCGATATTGTAGTCAAATTACATTGAACATAATAAGCCGTCGAGAAAAGGTACCAAAAATTACGAAGTGTGCAATAATTGGGTGGTGTGAAATAATTGGCAAATTACCCTACATTCGATCTTAGTTTCTAGCACAATCATTAGTTGCATTCTGACATGAAAACCGATTAATATTAACTTTCTTTCTGTAAATCATAGTTTACTTTAATGAATTGTTTGTTGGCGACCAAAAAAAATGCTACAAACGGCAATATGAATTCTAATATTTTTCTTAATAGCAGTGTTACCAATTCATAACTAACAGTTTTATTGCAGTTTTACAAGAAACTGCAATAATATCAACTTAGATTGGTGCGCCATATTTGTATTGCTACGCCTCACTTATAGTATGTATGATGTATCGCAGCCAACCAGTTCTATCATGATAAATTTTAATTGCCAGCATTTCCAGTAAAAGTCTATATCATAAATTTTACATAGCAAATATTCAACTAGCATTCGCCATCTTGCCAGCTCGCTATTTTTTAATGCAAACGGGGCTAGTTGAACACACACACCTGGGGGGTTATTTTTCTTGCAAATTGGAATAAGGAATTAACGGGAAACTAGCAGTCATTAACTTTTCGTCCGAAAGCCCAATTTTGGAAGCAGTTTTTCGGCCCAAAAGCGGGATTCTGTTTAGAAAAATAAAAATACTGCATTCTTCTTGCCAATCTGAACACAGCGAATATATTTTCATAAACAGAATTTTTGTTTCAAACAAAAAAACTGCTTTTGAAATTGGCAGAATCGATGACGACTAATTTCATCTTAAGTCATCTTAGGTTATTCAAAAACTACACTCAAAAAAATCGACACGTCGCATCCACGTGAAAATTCATGTAAACTTCTGTACAGCAACTTACGTGAACTTCATGTACTAGTTAATGGGAAAATTGATCAAATTTACCGGGATCGTACGTAGACTGGTTAGTATGAGTGCGAGTTACCAACAATTCACGTGAATGTTACATGAAAAGTTTCATGGATGAGAATTACCTATGTTTTCACGTAAATTTTTTTGAGTGTAAAAAACTGGCAAAATATGCTGCTACATCACTGCTAATCCTCTTAGAACGCTGACATTGCTTATTTCTAGCTAATTACCGATTAGAAGAGTTTGAATAAAGTTGTGGCTGCTAATTTACCACAGCAATGCGGTTAAAAAGCTGATATACAGCAACGTTCAGTATAAAATGCCAGAAATCAAATGTCAAAAACCGTTTGATTTACTGATTATATAAATGTTAATACTTAACATGGGATGTTATGTAAGCTTATTCCAAAAACTGATCAACTAACCCCGCTCTACCCCATCTCCCGGAAAATTAATTCTAGAGATTGAGATCCAGTGACGAAGCTGGCCATTCTTGTGTTGATATCAAATAGGGTAAATTCTGACGATCCGACTGTTGTGTAGCTTTTGACTAATAAGAAGGAGCAGAATCCTTCTTAAAACAAGTGGTTTCACATTGGGGACTGATTTCGTAGCATGAATCAGGAATTCCTCAAAAAAAGAATTCCAAATTTAAAAGTTGTACGATTTTGTTCAAGTTATTTTGTTTTGGAAGATTTTAAACCGGTATTTTTTGTTTGGTGCTTAGGTTGCTCCTTTTTGAGTTGAAAAGGTCCTAAAAGTCATCTTGTCAAACTTTCTTCAAAAAATTCTTTTAAATCACCGAATGAATGAATAATATCAAATGCATGGTATTTATGTTAATTACTAAGGTATATAGTAAATGATTGCGAAAATATGTAAAATCTTCATTGAAATTGTGTTTTCATTGAGTGTAAGTCCAAAGATTTTTTTCGTATTTCCCATTTTTCGTATTTTTTTCATGTATGTATGTATTAATGTATGTATGGGGGGAAATTCACCATCAGTTCAAGGTCCTGCCAGTGTATATGGGTAGACTTACAGTAGATCCAAATTTGATTGTCAAATGGATTTCACACTAAAGCTGTTGTAGAAGGACCAAAAGGGATTGGGCGGACCCACAAGCAAAGACACTTGTGCGCATTCCGGGATTATAAGAATTTCCTTCCAGTATCAGGATCCTTCCATGTAACAATCAATTTCGCTGCACCAGCTTTAACCCACGTGATGGTTTGTTTGTTCGAAGAGTGCAACATAAATATTGTTTCAGATCTTCAGGAATTTCCTCCTAGTGATTCCGGTTGACTCCTCACTCCATCTTTCACTCATATGATGCCTCTGTATTCATGAATTTATCATATAATGCATATAATGAATTTACCACATATATATAATTTGATATATATTTGATATATAATGAAATGAAATTAATATGGAGAAAAATAGAACGAGCTCACCAGCAGTTCTTTGCATCAGATATAGTTGCATCATAATGATGCCATCATTTGAGTTTCCATCAATCCTATATGTACAACAACCCAACGATATCCATGTACATTATTAGCCAGTTTTACGGTAAATGTTTCCATTGTATAGTAGGTTTTTGACGAGCTAAAACGAAACAAACAATTAGAATATATGTTGGGGCTTACCTATCAACGGAGCCGGGTGGATCGGCCGTCTGCCCAAAACTACGATCAGCCAGCCGGGATCCACGCCGCATGACCGGGTATGACCACGTGGAGGTGCTAGATAGGAACTTGGGTAGGCTAGAGCTATGTTGGACGCATCTTCATTGCCTTCCCCCTTTTATACCCACTTTTCGTATTTTTTCTTCATATAGAATATATGAAAAATTCAGAAAAGTATGATATAGAGGGTTTAAAGACATAATTTTTCATAGAAATAAAGTTGCGATAGTGGAATGGAGACGCATCGTGTTTTGTCTGTTACTAGCAATGAAAGGGATATTTTTAGTATGGACAAATCAAAAATTTCCGTTGTGCCGTCTAAGCAGCTACCTATTTCTAATCCTTCTAACCGGCTTTTGCTTCTCCGTTGTTCTGTGAACCCGCTGCTTTATATATGCTTCGAGCTGCCAGCCATGTCTAATGATACTTTTGATCGATGATTGAGACACATTCGAATCCCGGTCTAATTTTCTTCAAATATAAGTTCGTTATTACTGTTCATTTCAAGTTCATGATTAATTCAACGAGAAAATCACATACCAACTGTAAGGTGGATTTTTTAAATTATTATTTATTTTTCTACGAACGGGCGATTGCGTGGAACCGTTTTGCACTTTCGGCTTAAGCAAGAGCCGTCAGCCTTGAAACGTAACAATGCAAGAAAGCTGCATGATCGCAAATTGCAGACTTATTTTAATCGATTAGATTAAAAGCAGAATTGTTGTTATTTTTTCTGCTGATACACATCAGTTTTAATTGATAATTATGATATTAACAAGTAGTCACAATCCAATCAAATATTATTTAATTCTCTAATATATAAAAAAACAGTTCAAAGTTGTGATTTAAAAGGATTTTTGAACGCCTAAACCATAAATTTATGCAGATTAAATATTCGAGATTTCACTAAAATCAAATAAAGAAGTATCGTTTTCCATATGAGTTATGTGTCATGGACAGCTATTCCTACAAATTAATTCCTCCCGATATCCTTGCCACTGAAACACGGTTCACACATTTTAGTCGGTGGAATTTCCGTTTCTGAATACACTGAGTGACTTTGTTATTATTCACATTCCAGCAGTTTTATAATTACTCCGATTTGCCGCGATGCACATATTTCATATCTTCCATCGCGAAACGCCAACTCGGAATGCTTCCTCAGGGCATTCCCAGCGCAGAAAAAAGGTACCAGCTTGCAAGCGAAAATCGTGACGATTTCATACGCTATAACGTTGATTACGCCCTTGGACCTACCCCTTGGCATATTTGCGTAATTGCTTGCAATCCCGGGCTTATACATTCCACGCGATCGCCATCGAAAGAATGAATGAAAACGCATCTTTGCGAATCAGATAACTAATGAATGAAGTGAGGGCCCGCGGTGAAATACCGTCCCATCGAGGGCATACACACACGCGAATTCCAAGCCGATACAAAACGATCAAGCGAAAAATCTCAACCATTCATGCTCCATTCTTTTCTCTATCTTCAGGTAACGGAAGTTCACCCGCCCAAAACTCGACCCGCAGCACCAGTCCGAACACGCAGAGCCTTCCCAACGGTCATCTGCAGGTATCACATCTCATCACCGGCTCCGTATCGGAACGAACGCTTCTTCAACAGCAGCAGCACCAGCAGCAGCAGCAGCAGCAGGGCAACCAGTCACCATCATCCCAACTGCAGCAGCATTCTCCATCGCAGCAACAGCTCCAGGCGGGGGTACCTCAGCAGCAACAGCAGCAGCAGACGTCCCACTCCCCGTCGTTGCAACATCAACAGCAGCAGCAACAGCAGCTCCAGCATCAACAGTCTTCCCAGTCACACCTCCTGAACAGCAGTTCCAGTAGTTTGGGCAACATAACGCCCACCTTCGTACAGCCACAGGTTAGTAAATTTTTCTACCCTAAATAATTTTTGTTTTCTGCTCGTTTATGCTTCACTGTTGTTCCAAGCTGTAAATACAAAACAAAAAATAAATTGCCCATTGCTATCGAACAACGTTATCTCTCCATCGAATAACTGGAACGAAAGTGGCCACATCTTATAGATCTATCAATGCCTCAATTAAAATTTCCAACAGGATAATTATCACGGTTAGCTTATCAACCGCCTTCCGATCTAAATCTTCCTCCACTGACTGGCATTGGAATTGGGCTACTAAAAAGATGCACGTGATTCCGAGAATAAAACAACCATTAACAATCTCCATCCCCAGCATTGACCGGACGCTTCTTCGATTCGGTTTAGAAAACCGATCAAGCTTTGGGAGTGATTAGTGGCAGTTTTTTGTGCATCATAAAAATTGAATCCCATCACTCACTCTCCGAATTGTGTTGTTGTGTATAGAATGGAAAACAAAACTGCCAGAAGCAAAACGACACTGGAAAATAATGGTTGGACTGGACTCCACCAAATCGTGAGAAAATTTACCGTGTTGAACCCAAATAGGAATTTGGTAATCATATATGCAGAGGAAAGAAAAACGCGCCTCATATGAGTACAACAAAGTGACTCAACCTACATATCGAAATGTGAAGCAAAAAAAAACCTATATATAGGTAGATGGATTTTTTTTCTCTTGAGGATAACGATCGTCGTTCGAAGATGGTCTTCTGTTCTCAGCGCAAGACTCGCGAGTCGACGCGCGGACGATGAAGCGGGGTGCAGTCCGTTCGATGCTGCGCCATTCCACCATATTGCCATTTGAGCCGAAAAAAAACATACCTTCTTCATGAACAAGCGGAAACGCCTTCAAACGATCGAAACACACATTCCAAACAGCCAGTGCGGCGGGTGCGTCGACGTGGCAAGAAGCTTGCTGTGCGAGTCGGTGGCGAAAAGTATCAAATATCGCGGTTCCATCCTTCGTCGTGGTTTAGTTTGATTGCTGGAGGATGCTCTGTTGTTGTTCGAAGCCACTCTGACGTCCAAAGTAGAATCATTCTATAAAGCAATACTACCGATTGGTCTATTTTTGTTTTTGTGTTTTTGCGTTGGTTTTCAAAATTTATCGGTTTTTGAAATATATTCTTTTGGATTTATGTAGGGGTTATAACGATTTCAAAACCAGTAATACTGCCTGAGTTTTCATTCTTGAAGCAGTAGAAACTAAAATTTGAATACACCAGGTTTATTGCATCGAGAACAGAGTTAAATTGCAATTTATTCTTTAGATACTTTAATGGCGTCGATTGATTTGTATCGAAAATTCATAAATATCAAAGTTGGGTTACATAATCATTAAGCATTTCCCTGTGCTTTTAACCTTTGCAAATATGAGTTAATTCTTACAACATTTGCGAAAACTGCAAATTTAACATAAGCATAAGTTCAGTGGTTAATATTTACATCTAAGATGAAACACGTTAAATAGAATGTAGGTCATTAAGTATGGGACTAATCAATAAAAACACCTTCAAGGCAATGTATGTTCGATTTTAATGGTCATGTTTTTGCTACAACAGACTATCATTAAGACTGTCGCAGTGGCCCAATGCCCTTTTGGCATACACAAAAAACATCAACATAGTCACTTTTAATAACCACACAATCATTTTAGTGTTTCTCATAGACTAGGTTGTCATAGGCCTCAAAATGGCTTCATTTGCAGCTTACAGCTATAACTACGTCTTTTTGCATTGGGATCTTAGAGATCTGCGAAAGGGTAGAGGTCAGATTGGCCAGATTTGGTATACTATACGGCTTCATTAAAGGGTGTCCCACATCAAATTGCACCACGGAAAAAAACGCCGTAGAAATTTACCTAATTGACTGATCCTTTTCAAAATTCAGACAATAAAATATAACCCATTAGTAAGCTTTTGGCATATTTATTTCATTCAACTTTAATAGCATAACCGTATGCTCGCACCTTACGTTTAACTCCACTCAAAAAGTTTTGTACAACATTTGGCTGCAGTTTCTTCTGTAGGGAACCCACTTTTTCTTCATGTCTTCCTCAGATTTGACCTCCTTGGGATGTTTTCCTATTGCCTGCTTCATATTAGCCCAGTAGTTTATGATGGGCCTTAGTTCCGGTGCGTTGGGGGCGTTCATGTCCTTGGGTACGAAAGTGACTCCGTTGGCTTCGTACCACATCAATACATTTTTTGAATATTGGCACGAAGGTAGATTCGGCCAGAAGATCGTAGGGCCCTCGTGTTGCTTCGACAGAGGAAGCAGAGTTTTCTGTAGACACCCCTTGAGGTAGATCTGCCCGTTTACAGTCCCGGTAGTCACGAACGACCCACTCTGTTTCCCACTTGTGCAGATCGCTTACCAAATCATGTATTTCTTGGCAAACTTTGAAAGTTTCTGTTTCTTTACTTCCTATGGAACATCAAACTTATACTGGACGGTGAAGAACAGTAGCTCCAGAAGCTACCGAAAGTACGCCTTGACGTAAGTTTCATAATCCATGATGAGAGAGTTAAGGAGCTTCCAATGGGTAATTTTATACAGCGTTTCTTCCGTGGTGCAATTTGATGTGGGACACCCTTTACGTAGTGTTCTCATTGCTTTGGGGGTTGGCGCATTATCCTGAAAAAAACCGACGGTTTATTGTTTCGAACATTTTTTATTCGCTTTCCGTATGCAAAAATGCAGTATTGTAGTCACAATTGATCATCTAGTTCTTCGGTAAAAAGACGATTAGCAAACTTCCCGACATATGGGAACCTTCCCGAACAGGAGGCCATATCAAGATTATATCTGTTTTATAACACGTTTTGATATTTTTAAGATATTATGTTACAAATCGAAAATAAACTAATTAGGAAGCAAATTCAAGTTTGTAACAGATTCAGATACAAGTAGCACATTGAGTTATGAATGAGCTATATGACACATTTCGTTTTAATAACAATGTTACTTGCAAATTACTTTTATAACAAAATATGTTACTTGCAAAACTTATTTTAATTACCATCATCATTTTAAAAGTATATTAAATACGTCACTTCACAGTTACTAATACTTGCTAATATATCCTTATTAGCTGTGTTATTTTTGGAATATCTCGATATGTTGACAATTAACCTTTTACACAGTGTGTTACAATTAAGATAAAAGCATTACATGGTTTGTTATGAATTAGGTATTAATTAGAGGCAGTTTAGTTATAATTTTTGATATTTGAACCACTTATGGAGGCTAATTTATACCAACGGTTGTTATAATATGATCAAATATATCAAATTAATAACGACTGTTAGAAAATTTGATAACAAAATAACAAGATCTGTTATAATGTTGTTAGGTCCTCCTGATCGGGTTGCCTGCTAATTAAGTTGTTTAGTTGACCGCTTTGATCGACGACCAATATTTTCCTCTATCCCAAGAAATACACGATCATGATTTGTTTACTTTTAAATTTTCGTAAGTTTCTACTCTCTTTGTTTTACCAAGCAACCTGCCAACAAGAGTGAGAGAGAAATAAACCAATCGAAACTACAATAGATCAAAATAATGGTCGCAGTGGTCAAACCTTCCGACAAAAAATATAAATCTATTATTGTATTAGAGTTTCGCGCCAATTTTATCTGCGATTTATATTTATCATGCTCCAATGAGAGAGGATAAATGTTTTTCAGGAAGAAAGGAAACGAGATATTTGGACTTACTTAATCAGCTCCAGGCCGTGGTTTCCTCTGCTGTACGAAGAAGTCGTCTCCATTCCACTCGGTCCATGGCCGCAATTCGCCAGCCACGTAGTCTACGTAGAGTCCGCAGGTCGCCTTCCACTTGATCGATCTATCTTGCTCGCTGCGCGCCCCGCCGTCTCGTTCCAGTCGGATCGTTATTGAGAACTTTTTTAACCGGGCAGTCGTCCGACATCCTCACGACATGCCCAGCCCATCGCAGGCGACCAATTTTTGCGGTGTGGGCGATGGGTGGTTCCCCAAGCAGCTGGTGCAATTCATGGTTCATTCGCCTCCTCCACGTTCCGTCTTCCATCTGCACTCCGCCGTAGATCGTGCGCAACACCTTCCGTTCGAAAACACTAAGGACGCGTTGGTCCTCCACGAGCATAGTCCATGTCTCATGGTCGTAAAGGACTACCGGTCTAATCAGCGTCTTGTAGATTGTTAATTTCGTGCGGTGGCGAATTTTGTTCGTTCGCAGCGTCCTACGGAGTCCAAAGTAGGCACGATTTCCTGCCATAATGCGTCTTTGTATTTCTCTGCTGATGTCGTTGTCTGCGGTAACCAGTGAGCCCAGATACACGAACTCTTCTACCATCTCGATTTCATCACCGTCTAAATGAATCCGGAGAGGGAGGTCAGCATTCACTTCTCTAGAACCTCTTCCTTTCATGTATTTTGTTTTCGATACATTAATGACAAGTCCAATCCGTTTGGCTTCAGCTTTCAGTCCGATGTACGTGTCCGCCATCCTCTCAAAGGTACGTGTAATGATGTCAACGTCCGTCGTCAGCGAATCCAAGAAGCTGGACGGACTTCGTGAATATCGTGCCACTCGTGTCTATACCCGCTCTTCTTATCACACCCTCCAAAGCGATGTTGAACAGCAAACATGAAAACCCATCACCTAGCCGTAACCCTCTTCGAGATCCAAAGGGACTCGAGACTGCCCTTGATACTCGAACAACACGAGAACAAACGAGATATTAGGCCGTATGAATAAAACCATTGAACTGTTTCATTCATACGGGCTATTATAATTATCAACTCTCTGTTTTAGTGGAAAACTGTTTTCCTTCCGCTTTATACAAATTTTAATCACTGATTATAACGAAGAAACTTTTCCGTTTTCTGTTGGATATTCAATCCACTACGTGCATTATTTTGAACTATTGTTTGGATATTGTCTACATCAGTATAAATAATCAAATCAAAACAAGATTGGAGTCCAGTATGAAACGAAGGTCTTCCATCTGCACTCCGCAGTATCTTGATAGTATCTCCAGCCTTCAGGGCGAAACACGACGTGAAGAAAAAAGAGCGGAAAATTAGGTATGGAGGGTCATTGAATCAAAGCTTATTAAGTTTGTACAACGTTCCTCTTTACCCAAGCAGGAGAATCCGCAGATCAGGCTATATTGGAAGCCAATTATAACTGGATCCGAACCCAAGTTTTCCCCTTGGCCCTGTGGACCACAGTTATTGGTGAACTTTTGAACCATAGCGGACTGGATAAAATGGAAACTCTTCAAGGTGATGCTAGGTTCCCGAGGAAAAATAACGGGATTAGCGGCGCTGCTGTCAATGAACTGGCAAGAATTGGCTCGTTCACGGAGAGAGATCCGCAGGCTTTGGAAGTATTAATCATTGTATGCTGCACGTTCCTGATAGCTCAGAATACGCACGCCAAGCCATTTGCTGAATCAGCTCGTAACGACGATTCGCTCGAAAATCTTGATATGTAGGTGAAGATGCAGTCGAAGCTCCGTATCGATGATTCTGATGGACTGCGGCGTTGTTGGCCATTCCTTTCTTGTCTTTCAAAGGAAGTTTGGCCCTCAACACCTACGGCTAGAGTTGCTCAGGTCAGAAGTACTCTCCTATTTGGTCCCGTCGTCTGCTGCATTCAAGCCTGGAAGGTTAGGAATATGCAGAGTTGGAGCGGCTGCATCGTTCTCAGGAAACGCGAAAGTTCTACCAGAAACTGAACGGATTCCGCAAAGGCTTTGTGCCGCGAGCCGAAATGTGTCGGGATAAGACTGGCAGTATTCTGACGGACGATCCTGAGGTGACCGATAGGTGGAAGCAGCACTTCGACGAACACCTTAACCCTTTAACTGGCAACACCGTAAAAACGATGTGATCAAGCTAATGACTATATTATCATGAAAGTACACACAAAAAGACTTTAAGTTCTGATTTTCATGCAAAAATAATTATCTGGAGGAGCGCCAAATAAAAAAAAAGCCCAATTTCTCTTTTTCTTTTTTCATGCCTAACACTCTGCTCAGATTTTTTTCAATTCAGATATATTACAAAATTGAAATAAAACATGAAATTTACTCATAGACAAATTTTTAGGTCAATCATTTTGTTCTAGAAGTCCTTTTCCTTCAAAAGAAAAAAAGGAAATATTCGCGCATTAATTATTTTCGGGTTTTTTCAGAATTTATGTTTTTGAAAGACGATAACTTTTGAATGCATAGTCAGAATATTGTGATATTATCATCAAAATGTCAAGATATCTGTTCTGAACACATTTTGCATATTGCCAATTAAGAACAAATTTCGTATGAGGCTCTGGTACTCCAAAAGCGAAGGCCGTCTACAGACGGTCTTACCCGTTAGAGGGTTAATGGCGCCCAGGCGGAGAACCATGGCGGCGGGGAAAGCAATTTCGACAGTGCAACAAACGGTGCCAGCCCCAACGATAGACGAAGTTAAAGAGGCCATCATGCAGCTAAAGAACAACAAGTCAGTTGGGAAAGATGGCATCGGAGCGGAGCTTATTAAAATGGGACCAGAAAAACTGGCCGTTTGTATATACCGACTAATTGTTAGAATTTGGGATACGGAACAGCTACCGGAGGAGTGGAAAGATGGGGTTATCTGCCCGATCTATAAAAAGGGTGACAAGTTGGACTATGAAAACTATCAAGCGATCACCGTTCTCAATACATCCTATAAAGTGCTGTCCCAAATCATTTTCCGCCGACTATCACCAATTGCGAACTGATTTGTGGGTACTTATCAAGCCGGCTTCGTCGGCTTCATCGAAGTCGAATCAAATATTTACACTGCGGCAAATCCTCCAAAAGGGTCGTGAATACAGAGTTCCCATGCATCATTTGTTCGTTGACTTCAAAGCCGCATATGATACCATCGACCGGAAAGAGCTATGAAAAATCATGGGCGAGAACAGCTTCCCCAGGAAGTTCATCAAACTGATTAAGTCTACGATGGATGGTACACAGTGCTGTATTCGGATTTCGGTTGGATTGTCAAGTTCATTCGAATCACACAGAGGGCATCGTCAAGGTGATGGTATTTCATGCCTACAGTTCAACATAGCGCTACAAGGTGTTATGAACCGAGCGGATATCAACACACGGGGCACGATATTCAACAAATCTAGTCAATTCGTCTGTTTTACCGATGACATGGATATTATCGCCAAAACATCTGTGGCGGTGGCTGAACAGTACACCAGACTAAAGCGCGAAGCAGAAAAAATTGGGTTAAAGGTAAATACGTCTAAAACAAAGTACATGCTGGCCAGCGGAGCCGAGGCCGAACGACGCCGCTTGGGTAGTAGTATATTGATCGACGGTGAAGAGTTTGAAGTAGTCGACGAATTTGTCTACCTTGGCTCACTGGTAACGGCGGACAATGATACCAGCGATGAGATTCGGAGGTGTATTATCAGCGGAAGTCATGCTTACTACGGGCTTCACAAGCAATTGCGGTCGAGTAGACTAAGTTCCCGTACAAAGACTAAGCACCCTGTACAAGACGCTTATTAGACCGGTTGTTCTTTACGGGCATGAAACATGGCCAATGCTCGAAGAAGACCTGCGAGTGCTCGGAGTTTTTGAACGACGAGTGCTAAAAACGATCTTCGGCGGCGTACAGGAGAACGGAGTATGGAGGCGGAGGATGAACCATGACGAACCCTCTATGCTCTATGGCGAACCCAGTATCCAGAAGGTGGCTAAAGCTGGACGGATACGATGGGCAGGGCATGTTGCAAGAATGCCGGACAACTACCCTGCAAAGATGGCGTTTGCCTCAAATGCGGTAGGAACAAGACGACCAGGAGCGCAGCGAGCAAGATGGTTATACCAGGTGGAGCGAGATCTGGCGGAGAGTACTCGGTGTCCGAGGAATTGGAGAGCGGTAGCCCTCAACCGAGTTACATGGAGAAACTTTGTTCAACAGGCTTTGTCTTAGGACGGCAAGCCATCTAAGTAAGTAAGTAAGTAAGTAAGTATACTCGGTCCTGGGCTTCTCGTCGCCAGTTCGTTGCGCGTCTAGGCACACGCAAGTCGGCTTCAGCATGTTCGAGCCGTCCAGCCCGCTGAGCCCCTCTATTCCTGGTGCCGGTGAGGTTCTTGAAGAGAACGGATTTTACTGCACAGTCGTCCGGCACCATTGCGATGTGGCCGGCCCACCGTAGTCGCCCGACTTTCGCCAGGTGTTCGATGGAAATCCAAGTAGTGCCTGCAACTCATAGATCATACACCTACGCCACTCTCTGCTATCCGTTTGTACTCCGCCAAAAATAGTCCGCAATACCTTTCGTTCAAATACGGCAAGTAAGCAAAGTTACTGTCTCAAGTCCGTAGCGAACTACCGGTCTGATTAGCGTTTTGTACATTGTCAGCTTTGTGCGGTTTCCTTGATCGAAGCGTCTTGCGAAGGGTAAAGTAGGCTCAATTTCCAGTTTGAATGCTTGAATCGTTGAATCTCCTTATTAACCTCCAGTACATCGCCGTCAATAGTCACTGTCCGTGGGAGGCAAACGTTGCTTTCTCTGGAGCCTCTTCCTACCATATATTTGGTTTTTGACGCATTGATTCGTAACCCAATCCTTCTAGCCTCCGCCGTCCCAAGGTTTCTAGTAATGATGTCGAGGTCGTCTGCGAAGGCTAGGAATTGGCTACTCTTGCTGAAAATTGTACCGCTCGTTACGATGCTCGCTTGCCGGATCACACCTTCAAAAACGATATTGAATAACATACAGGACAATCCATCCCCTTGCCGCAACGCTCTGCGTGATTCGAGAGGACTTGAGAGTGTCTCCGAAACGCGCACGTAGCACATCACACGTCCCAGGCTAGCTTTGATCAGCCGCATCAGTTTGTCCGCAAAACTGTATTCGTGACTTATATGCCAAAGCTGTTCACGTTCAACTGTATCGTATGCTGCTCTGAATCGTATGCGTGGGCACGTTGTACTCTCGACATTTCTGGAGGATTTGATCCGTAGTAGCACGGGCCCCAAAAATCCCGCCTATCCTACGAGTTCTCTTGCTAGTGGGGATAGACGACGCAACAAAATCTGAGAGAACACCTTGTAGGCGGCGTTGACCAGCGTAATGCTGCGGTAGTTACAGCAATCTAGCCGGTCACCCTTTTTGTAGATGAAACAGACTACGTCTTCCATGCACTCCTCCGGTAGTTTCACCTCCTTCCAAATAATTGAAATTATCCAGAGAAGTGCCGTTGCTAGCGGTTCTTGATCATTTTTATAAGTTTCTGCTTCTTCTCCCTGGTTTCTTCTGCGTCTAGCACAGCAACTACCACCGGTAAGTTGGACATCCAATTTCGTATTTCACAACTTCCGGATTTCCGGTCAACTGGATCGCTTTCTCCACTGTTTCGCGCCGAACGACCTCATTTGCATGACGTGTGTGCTGGGAGCTGTGTCAACGTCGTTCTCCTTTGACAGGAAGCGCTGGCAGAGCTGATCCTCAGTTTTCATTCTCTCTTAACGGAATATTTCCCGGATGTCGCCGCAGGTTACCACTATAAATATATGAATATATGGTACTACCACCTGCCTTAGCAGAACATCCGTTCTTAGCAATGAGCCTATCATGTCAAAAAGAGTTGAAAATATTCAACTATTGGTCATGCTCCCCAACTCTTGTATGAAGGGCCAAAAGGGAATTGGTCGATAAGCAACATCACTTACACGTACCAGGGATTTAGAGAATCTCCTTTCAAGGGCTAAGTTGCCTGAGTCAATCGTTGAATAAACCGTCTTAATGCAGAATGACTTCAGCAGGTGGGGAGAATAGCTCGCTCATTATCCACGATGTGTTGTTAATCGGGTCAAGATTAACCCTAGAAAGTTGACTGTTTCACTCTCCCTAGGCCCACCGCTTCAAACAAGTGCTCTGATGGTCCCTCCCTCTTCCCCATTCTAGTTTATTTATGAAATGTGGTATATATGGATAAAAATAGAACAATCTCACCAGCAGTCCTTCGAATGGAACAGAGTTGCGTCCTTTTAGTTTCCATAAGTGCTTCTAATAATTAATTTTTTTTTTCTTCTGGTATTCAATATCCATGTGCAGTATTAACACTCGTATTTGCCAAAGTTTTATATAGCAGGAGGTGCTTCATAAGCTAAAACGAAAAAAATTAATTAAAATAACATATTTTATGCTGACCTATTAATAAGGTCGTGTGGCTTCGCCGTCTGCCCAAAACCTCGATTTTGAGATCAGGTAGCCAGGAACCTCCCAGTGTCGCACATCCTAGCTTGGCTACTCAATAGAGCATGGAGGCGCTAGGTACGGGCTTGGGATAGCAAGAGCTATATTGGATGCTCCTCATTTGCCTTCCCCATTTCATATCCATCGCCGCAGACTACCACTACCACACAAAACTCCCGCAACCGTACTAGGACCAACAAAAGAGGTCAACTGATCACGTGCTTTGAGAAGCACGGAACTTAAAGACACCCCGTATTAAGTCAATGCCGCGTCCCACACAAAACTTGTTTTGCCGAGTTTTATTTTTGGGATTGACTACTGATTGACTCAGGTATCAGTAACGATTACGGTAGAAGTTATAGACTTTTTTTTGTTTTAGATTATAGTCACTTTAACCAGTTTTTGGTCATTCGTGACTTCTGCGGGGTTGGGATTTGAACCCGGGTCCTCGGCGTGAGAGGCGTGAATGCTAACCACTACGCCGGGACCAACGTAAGTTGTAGACTTCGGGGACGGTGTAGATCTGGATGTTTTACTTTTGGGACTAGTTTTCCGTTCGATTGGTGCCTCCAGTCTTTCGGAGACATAAGGACTTCATGGGTCCTTCTAACCCTAGTTTTTTAGTTAGTTCTTTAGATTCTACTCCATTGGTTGTATGAATTCAGAATTCGTGTTTTGGTACACGACTTACAATATTGTAAAAAGCTGGCAGCCTCAGAAACAAGTTTTATAATGATTATGCATAGATAGTACGAGTAACTGAAACTGCGAAACGGTCCAGGGCTCAATAAAGTAGTGATGCGACTCCTGCAACATTTTCCTTTTTATCTAAAGGCTTCGGTACATTTTTACAATGAATCTTCTTGAAAACTTTTTAAATTCTTGTGGATAATATCGACGTCTGCAATGCTAAACTAAATATTTCAAACGATTTCTCATTTCAATATAAGTTATCCCTAATTAAAATTATGAACAAAACAATTCCAATTAATTTTTCGTTCTCCGTTTGCTTTCAGTCCCCCACTCACTCATTCAAAACGGCGTCCATCAACGGTGCAGGTCATCATACGAACGGAGGCGATTTAAATATGCCCGGTGGACCGACAGTCGCTCCTGGAACACCGAATTCGAAGGCAAAGGTGAGAATCCTCCCGACATACAGCGAATCGGTATCGCAGATCGCATGAAGAACGAACGCGCTGAAATGTCCGAGCTGACTTAAGTCACCCGCCTGGAACTGGCTTTTCAATTTTCCCTAATTTTGCGAACGGTCACTAATTTAATTTGCATTCGCATTTATCGCAAAATCACCACCGTCAGTGCCATCGCCTTGTTCAGCGGTTCAGCTTCCCGTGACGAAGAAAAGGTTTCATTTGCTTTTTTTTTTATTTCGTGAGTGCACTTTCCGTCACTCGCTAATGTTCGGACCTTCTGTTTAATTGCGCGCATTTTGTGTCGACATTATTTGAATTAATAGTCACTTTAGGTTTCCGCTCATGTGTCCGACTACAGTAAAATTCTGCTACCTTACCAAGCGGGTTAATAGCGGAAACCGCTGTCATTGTAGACGATTTACTTTGTAAATCTGTTAGTTGCTGAACGAGGAGCTGATTTTTTATTTTTCTGGTTTTTATTCGTTTTATCGCAGGATGTATCGCCACGGGTCAAAATCGTCGTCGCCCTGTACCCTTTTAAGGCAATCGAAAGTGGCGATTTGTCATTGGAGAAGGTATGTTTTACCCTAGAGCGACATGTTTTTTACTGAGTAATCTTACTAATCTGTCTAATTTCCTTAGAATGCCGAGTATGAAGTGATCGATGACTCGCAGGAACACTGGTGGAAAGTCAAAGATCAACACGGCACGATCGGTTACATTCCAAGCAACTATGTCAAGGAGAAGGAACTGCTCGGTCTTCAAAAGTACGACTGGTACGTGGGCGACATGTCCCGGCAGCGAGCTGAATCGCTGCTCAAACAGAACGACAAGGAAGGCTGTTTTGTGGTGAGAAAATCGTCCACCAAAGGCCTCTATACACTATCGCTACATACCAAAGTGTGAGTTGTAGATTTGGTTTTCTGCCTCTGGAAGTTATCTAATCGAAATTTTTGTTCGTTTTTTTCGGGTAGACCCCAATCCCATGTAAAGCACTATCACATTAAACAGAACGCTCGTCAGGAGTTTTACCTCTCAGAAAAACACTGCTGTGAAACGATACCGGATTTGATTAACTACCATCGACACAATTCCGGCGGTCTGGCATGTCGACTGAAGACGTCCCCGTGTGATCGACCAGTGCCACCGACTGCCGGTTTATCACATGGTATAAGCGAAATCGAATTAATATAATGAGCGAATAAATTTATCTTTTCCATATGCCTTTAGATAAATGGGAAATCCATCCTTCGGAACTGATGATCCTGGAGGAACTTGGTTCCGGCCAGTTCGGTGTAGTCCGGCGAGCCAAATGGCGTGGTTCGATCGATACAGCCGTAAAAATGATGAAAGTTGGAACCATGTCAGAGGACGATTTCATTGAGGAAGCAAAAGTTATGACGTAAGTTTTTGCTAGTTTTCTTTTCGAAAATAGGATTAAAATTGTTTGAATTATAGGAAACTGCAACATCCAAATCTAGTACAACTTTACGGCGTTTGTTCAAAGCACCGACCGATCTACATCATCACCGAGTACATGAAACATGGTTCTCTACTCAACTATCTGCGAAGGCACGAGCAAACTCTGATCGGTAATATGGGAATGCTGTTGGATATGTGCATACAGGTAATATTGACGAAATTCGTAACCCCAATTACCTCATATTTTATTTGGATCGCTTGATTTTCCAACAGGTCTGCAAGGGTATGTCCTATCTCGAGCGGCACAACTACATTCACCGAGATCTGGCCGCCCGCAACTGTCTGGTCGGGTCGGAAAATACCGTCAAGGTGGCCGATTTCGGTCTGGCACGGTACGTGCTCGACGACCAGTACACCAGTTCTGGCGGTACCAAGTTCCCGATCAAGTGGGCACCGCCGGAGGTGCTTAACTATACCCGGTTTTCGTCCAAGAGTGATGTATGGGCTTATGGTAAGAAAAAAATTAGCTGTTTTTGGCTGTGCATTCTGACGGCGCTAACTGTTCGCTTTTGTTTTAGGTGTGCTTATGTGGGAGGTATTCACATGCGGAAAAATGCCCTACGGTCGCCTAAAGAACACGGAAGTCGTAGAACGTGTCCAGCGGGGAATTATACTAGAGAAACCAAAAGCATGCGCAAAAGAGATTTATGATGTAAGTTTTGAGTTACTTGATTTTTCTTGAGCAACGTATAGTCTATGTAATGCCATTCTATCGAAGGACAAATCAAATCAAAGAATTGAATTTGCTGATGGGCAGTAATAAAGCTTTAGAGTGGCACTTACCACCTGTTGCCACAGTTTCTATTGTCTCATTTACCAATGCATTATTCAGCAAGCAACGTAATTATTGTGATCTTTTGATGATTGCTAATTACTGCTTGTATGGTCGCTAGAAGCGCTCATAACGGTGTTTCATTTATGTCATTCTGGAAGAATCTGCTGAACTGTTTACGGCCGTCATTGAACGTTACAACATCGTTTACTACAGTCGTAAAAAGCGAACCAGTGATTGGGATGCGATATGCTGCAACCCTTAGATTTTAGCGTGGGGAGGGTGATGCGGGGTAGAAAAAGAGGGAATAAATCAAACGTGAACTAATTCACAGTTCTTTCGTGTGGATACTTTTAACTCGTAATAACATAAATTTGAGAAAAATACGAAAATATTAGCACAGTGGTTCACGACCATCAAAGAAATCGATCCGCTAAACTACAAACGCTATACAAATCACTACACAGCGGATTTTTTTTCGAGAAAAAAAGATCCAATTGCCGCTGGAGTAGATGCTATCTTTTAATGTCAAACGAAAATTATGTTTCAGTTTTAGCCAAATGAAGGACATTTTACCCTAATTTATCGATATACAAGTAAATATCGTTGAAGTCTGTTGATCTAGATTCATTTTTTTGTCAGAAAACCAATTTTTTTATATGAATTTAAATGATTCTAAAAAGATCGGCACATGCGTATTGCACATCCAGTCCACATGTCGGATATACCAAGCAAAATATGTTACTATAGACCAGCGTTTTCCAAATGAGGGTTCTTCCAAACTTTTACTCGCAGCAGAATAATATACGGAATTTTTGATTATTTTTCGGAAAATCGTTGCTATGAAACAACTACTTATTCCCGAATGTGTTCAACTATTGGTAAACATATGAAACACACTATTCGTTAGCTAATTCGCAGGGCTTGCTCGTTCACTTTGCCTCAATTTTGATTCATTATCATTTGACAGTACCGTCTCAACCAAGCAAAATTTGAGAAAGTTGTATATGTAACATTTGTAGAATTAGCTACCATCTTCAAATTTGCTGAATAAAGTTTTGCTGTATCTGTTGTAGTTACGATGCTACAATGCTAGCACGTCATTAGTAACTAAATGAGCAATCTTTTAGTCACTAATAAGGTACTAGTAGCACCGTAAATACAAAGCATTCAGTAAAACTTTATTCAGCAAAATTGTAGATAATAACTGGTTCTACAAATGTCCCATATATAGCTTTGTCAAATTTTGCTCGACTGAGACTGTACTGCCAAATGAATCAACATTGAGTCAAAGTGAACGAACAAGCCCTGCTAATTCGCGATTAGCTGATGCTCACCTTTGCTGTTGGAATATGAATGCTCCAACTGATAAACTTTTGTTTTTTGTAGGTTACATGAACGATGTTTGATAAAATAGATACATTTAGGAACGCATGAACACCATTAGGACGTTATGACAGTAATTACTTTTAGTCTAGAATATCTGTGAAGCTTGTTAGCTTCTGTTGTCCATCCAGGGTACGGATTAAGTGTATTATACCTAAGTCAAATCTCTAGAGGGTGTCTACTACCCTTCTTCTTCATTTTGTCCTTCACAATTGACTAGTATTCCTCAATCAGCTCCAGATTATTGATCGAATTCCACTTCTTGGCAACCACGGTGATGCCATTGTTGTTGTACCACTTTTTGTCAAATTCGAATAGTGACAGCTCGCCAAGGTGGGTCAGAAAAGGCACCAAACCTGGTCCACAAGTCACAAAAGTTTCACTTTTTAAATTGCTTGCTATACGAAGAACATTTTCGCGATCATCGGCCGTTTTTCTATCTTACGCTCTTCCGGGTACTCTGCCGATCAAACGAGGTACGAAATACTTGTACAGGGAATTGTTTGATAATGAAGCCATCCAATTTCTTCTAAAACTTCCATAAGCGCCGATACAAATTATGCCTTGAATTTCTCACACCAGCTTTCTTCTTTATTTTCTGCACATAAGTTGGCAAAACATCTGCCAGTTTTGGCGCGTTCTCGATGACAATCGTTTGAAGTGAACCTCTGCTTTCGAAAGAGTTTTTGGATCAGCATCCTTTTCTGTCGTTTCCTGGCGATGACCAGACGTTCTTTAAATCCTTTTTGGGTATTACACACCGTAAATTTAAGGCCGTTTTTCCATGCGTTTGTTTCGGTGATGCCATTATACAAACAAATAAACTGTTGCTGATAAAAAAAAGTGATTCTCTCCACATTTAAATGGGTCAATGAAATTTTGAAGTCGTTTTCTGAAACATCTAGGCGGAACTTACCGACGAAAAATAACAGGCCGGGAATCTGCTTGGCGTCCGCTTCAACGTACGTTTCATCGTCCATTACTATGCATTCGCGGTACAGCTCCTTACCTTAAAGACATGAAGTCCGGCCCGCTTCATTGTCTGCTAGAAGAACCAGGCAAAAAATTGACCTTCTTGGCCACGTCCCGATCCGAAAAGTTCGGACTGTGCTTAAAGTAATCCCTCACCTTCCTTACCTTCACGGGGTCGGTCGAATGATCGATTCCCAACTGTTTCGAGATCCGCCTGTGGAACTACCTGGATTTTCCGACCGCGCTCATAGTTTTCTGTCGAAGCACTTCTTGCTTGGAAGCCTTCTCGATAACCACTTGACAGATTATGGCGAAATTTTGCACATGTAAACATTACACTCCAAACTAGTTTTACTTAAAATTTCATTAATTCCTACCCATGCAATAAAAGTTATACACAAAAAAGAGTGTCGTAGTTTTTTCGAGTACAGTCTTTTATGCTCGGTTTATAACACCTTGTAGCGCTATGTTGAACAGCAAACATGAAAGACCATTACCTTGACGAAGTCCATTGGGTGATTCGAATGAACTCAACAATCCACTCGAAATTCATCATCCATCATTCATCAGTTTGCTCAGCTGCCTGGGGAAGCCGCTCTGGCCCACAATGCTGTACACAGTTTACGGATTTAGGCTCGATACCTGATATGGAATCAGAAGGAAACTTCCGAAGAAGTTGTACCGTGCTAATTCAGGAATACCGTGATTGCAGAGCAGATGCGCTAAACTTTCAGGTTCAGAGTTACAAAAGCAGTTTGTAGGTATCGGATGATACCTTGCCGATATTCTTTAAATGATAAAGAGCGGGGCAGTGTCCTGTTAGGAGTCCCGTGATTGTGCGTAGTTCACTGCGAGTTAAATTGAATTTTTTGCTGATTTTTATTTTGCTTTATTTTTTCAACAATCCACAATCTAATTTTTGTATAAATCTATTTAAATTCAATTTTTCAACGCATCCATGGGACACTGATACATATTAGGAAAATCAAGTTTAGGTTATTTTTATCTCCACAGTATTGTTGTATATTTAAACCTGTTTGTACGCTAGCTATTATAGGTTAGAATAATAAGCGGAATTTCTAGTTTTTCGAATTCTTCTCTAGTTATTTGCAATCATGCAAATGAGCGCATTTAAAAACAGATTGAAGTGCCTCTTAAGCTTATTAGAAATGTGTTAAACAGCTAACAAATGTGAGAATCCTCTACTTTTATTGAATTTATTGAAACATGGCGCAAATATTTTGCCTATTTCCCATTTTTAAGATTCTAATCACACCAAGCACCGTGTCAATTCTTTAAAAATCTACGTTGTCTGCTTTACATTTCAATGTGATTCATTAGATTGCTTAAATAAACTGATTCAATGAATTAATTCGTATTCGCATCTTTCTTTGCAGGTGATGAAAAAGTGCTGGTCGCACAGCCCGGAGGATAGGCCCGGATTCCGAATACTTAAGGATCAGCTGGCTGCGGTTGCTCAAGGTCTCACCGACTAAAAAGTTTACCGTTTCAAAACAAAAACCCTTTTAGCACGGTCACACAGATACGCATAGAATTACCAACCTAGTAGTGGCTAGATGACCCTGCTTTTCGTTTTCAAGTATCTCTACTATTCATCTAAAACACTAAAATAACTCCCGTGGCAGCTGTTTGCAGCAACCAACAGTTCGCGCATAAATATTGCATTGCAAAAGCGCCGCGGATAGTATTTTATATATTTAGAAATATCGTGCTCACGGAAAACGTAAAAATCTCCATATCTCAATTGCAAAAAAATATAAAACAAACACAAATTATCTCTTAAAAATAGGAAACCATTTGAACCGTTGTCTGCCATCTAGAAGCCAAACATAATTGCTCCGACAACTTAGTAACACTCATATAGGAAAATGCAGTCTCGAAACAGTATCACACAAAAACTAGAAAACTGACGCAAAAAAACCGTACACTCCAATAAATAGACTTACTATAAATATACAACTAAAACTAGAACAGAGGGAGAGAGAGTACAGTATAGAACTAGCCCACTCATCCTGTTTTTTCGGTGCCGTTCTAGGAAGACAGGGAAACACAGCTAATTCCTACCGTGAAACATATACTTCTCATTTCTACCAGAATGCACTCAAGCAAAGTTTGTTAACTCTACTAGCATACGCAACAATACGCATCAACCGACTGAATAAAATGCATGTTACGAATTGAAACGACAAAAGCAAACAAAAATGTGAATCAAAAATCATTAGTTTTCCAATTATACGGCGATATTGAAACCATTGCAGCAAAAAACAAAAATTGACTCTGAAACGGGGGGAAGTAACAATAATTTTTGTGACACAAACATTACTACACAGTTTAGTAGAATCGTATTGATGGGATGGAGTAGCGAATAGAAGAAAAAAGACATGCCGGAATGTCGTGTACGAAGCTAATTCAAAACTGATTGATTGAATTTGGTCAGTTTCGGCATTCCGCGAAGTTTAAGCAATGTGACGATAGAGAGGTAATCTCTTCCAATTGTGCATATACATATTGATAGGCGCTTCTTTCATTAGGCGACTGGTGACGAAATTTCCAATTTTATTAGCGGTATTTTTTCTGCTTAAGGAAACATTACACACTACGGTTTATTTTACACTACTATTATATTCGACAGCATAACAGTAGTTTGATGATAAGAACGCGAACGCAAGAAAGCATAAGTGATATTTAATACTTTTAGTTTGTTTTTAAAGACATTTATTTAATTCAATCTATTTGTGTGTTTACTCGAAGCAATCTGAAGGAGTAAAAGAGTATGTTGAGGGAGTTTTTCTGTTCTTTTTGTATATTTCTTTTTCCGTCGAGTGTAGTCATTTTTCTTAGTTCGAACAGGCATTTTCTAACTGCAAGTTTGTTCGTTGTTTAGATTTAGATTCTTCTTAGACTTCATTATTTTATGATCATGATTACTGCATGTGGCGTCATTTTGTTTTTTCGTTCTAAACAAATCAGTAAATTTGAAAATGATTTGCGCTGCTGCGCACTACAAAACAAGCAAAAGCTGGTGGAAAAATTTTTGTTTTTCGAAACTTATTTATGCTTGCAGCAGAAATGATACATGAAACTGAAGCAACAATACACAAACACACAAATATCCATGAGAAATCGAGAAATGCCATTTTTACAATACTAGAATATAAATGTTTAATAACAAATCTATAGTGAGGAGAGAAAAATAAAACACAAATCAGAATATGAGTATGATAAATAAAAAAACTACCTATACGGATTCAAAATCAAGCCAATAATCTTAGGATTTGAAGAATATCTAACACATTGCTTGTGTTGGGCACTACCTATCGTTAAGAGTGAATCAAAACACACAAGCAGCAAAGATTAATAATATGGGATTAAAATAACAAAATACCGAGCAGAAATAAACCGTGTAAAACTCATGCAGAATCGTCGAATACTTTTCGAAAAATATATATATACATATATATACATTTTTATTGCAAGAAGCTAACTGTAACTTAGCGAAGTGCTGCTGCCTGTCCGTTTGGGGGTAACCTAATTTGCGATCCATGCAAACCAAACTGCAACCGAGCAAAAACCGTTCTTCAAAAAACCGTTTTTTAAAGTGGGTGGTTGCAGCACGCTGTGGCGTCGATTGATCATAAAAACCGGAAGCAGGATTAATATAGATGTCTTTTATTCGAGATCAAACTAATAAACCAATAATAAAATCGATAAAAGAACGAATATGTCTTATATGAAAAAAAAAAATTGTTGGGTTTTGCTGAATAGAATATTGAAAGAAGGTTTCTATATGAATGATTTAAAAGCGTGCGTGTGATTAATTCATTATCAAACGATTATAAAAGAGTGGGTTGAAGCAGAGAGAAGTGAACTCATTATTACTTTGGATGTACCACTTAGTAGTATCACGTCATGGAACATTGGTATCATATAGCCGAACTGGCAAAATATTACGAAGTTTTAACATTCGACGTTGAACTACCGTTTAGAAAAACTTTATAATTTCACAGCGGATTATGCATTTAAAAATCACACCTAAATCCAACATGCCCGCACAAATTTTAATGTTCAATAGTCGATTTCATTCTCAATCACGTCTTTTAGGGCAAATACTGTCAAAGTACCAAACAAGTTGTCGCCGTTCGTGGTGTGACTGTCCGTGGAAGGCACGCGTCTCCTTTGAGCCTCTTCCTTTCACATACTTGGTTTCCGACGTGTTTATTCATCTCCCAATCCTGCTAGACTCTGCTTTTAGTGTGGCGTTTTATTTGCGATCTTCGAATTGTTATATTTTTTTAAATTTTATTTTAATGAGAGTTTCAGTCAAAGACCAGAGGAAGACGCAATAATCTGAGCCTCCGTCCTCTATTTTCTTTAGTGATTATGACAATGGTCCTTTATGGGTCGGAAAATCATGTTCTAGCATTATGTGTCACAGGTCATTTCGTTTGACTGGATCGTACGCCACCTTAAACTCACAAATAAATGATAAGTTAGCAAGTTATACTCCCAGAACATAGCTAGTAGGGTAACTGGTGGTAAAATGCCCAGTCGGGGCAAAATGCGCCGCTGTAATATTTCACGAATTACTTACTTTTAAACTGTAATTAAGGTGCCAATCGCTTCTATTTTACATTTCAAACTTGTGTTGAGCATATAAGCTTTCTAAATTACATAAATCCTATGAAAAAACAAAAAAATTATTTGCAGGCTTATTTCTTACAATTTTCGCAACTTTTTTCGTAAGACATTACGCTACCAATAAACAATATTACGTATCTGTAAATGGCTCTTGTTTTGAACAATGGTCTCGGTATCCAGCAGCCAACGTAAAATTGCTTAATTGAATTATTATTTATGTGATTTAAACGATTTTTTTTAAACAAGTTCTAGCGGGGCAAAATGCGCCGTGAGAAGCATGAATTTACTTGCAGTGCAACCAAACGTTAATCGATCTAGTAGCCCATACACTTTTAGGCAAACGTCAAAACATTGGTAAAAGCAAAAGGCAAAGTGTTGTTTTAATTCTGATTCGCTCCGAAAACCCCGGTTAAGATGTCGCGAAGCTACATAAGAAAAACCTACCGTCGGTCTTGGCCGGAGCCTGCCACTTGCGGCGGTAGTGAAAACCAGTGAAAACAGTGAAAGACGCGTTGCCGGCAAGGTGCTAAGAAAAACCCTTGTGTGATATGTTAGCATCGACCGCTCCAGCGAAGATGGACCTGGCGATTGTAAAAGCGCTATCCGGAATAACAGATTTAACAAGTAGGTAGGTTCTCACGCTGTTCTGAGTCGTGCCGGGTTTGCATTAAAATAAAACAGACAGCGCATTTTGCCAATTTGTTGTGGTGCATTTTGACCCTTTGTTGTGGTTCGTTTTGTACACACCTATGCGCATTTTACCCCTAACGAATCTGAAAACAAATTTTCAAATGCCTTATATAATTTCATGATTTAAACGTATTTTATTGATTTTTATGCTTCGGGACGAGCATGTTAGGTAAGAAACTGTTCTACTTTAGGGTCTATAGTCTAGTTTCTGGAAATGCATTCCGCATTGATGAATAATATGATATTCTTCTTAACGTGGGCATTATACCCCCAGTCCCCCTACCGGATGCAGGGTAAACATTTGAGCCGTCGTGGAGCGACACTTACGAAAACCTGTTTGGAACTCGCCGACGAAGGGCTTCGATAACAATTCTAGTCGGCAGAATAGGATACGAGAGAGCGCCTTGTAGGCAGAATTGAGCAATGCTATTCCTCGATAGTTTTTACTCTCGATTCGATGCCCTTTTTTCAATAACACGGTGTGGCAAAAATTTTTTTTTAATATACTTTGCAAGTGACCTACTGTACGTTGTTAGTCACACCTAGTACATCATAAAAACACATATGACATCATCCTAACACCCCCATAATTTCAAGCTATTCCAAAAAAACGTTTTTTTGCCAGGTGTACACATACTATCATGAATAACTCAATAATTTTCTAAGCAATTTTAAGTTTTTCATACATTTTTGGAAAGCTTAAAGGACAAGCTTTCAGGATATATACACATTCACTATGGTTCTACAAAAGTTAGACGAGATCTTTTCAATTATATTATATATTATATATTATATTATATGAAATTTAATTAAAAAATTAATTTTTTCTCACTTTAGGTGTCCTTAAAGTGACATTAAAAATGACCCACATTCCTCAACTCAACATCACTTGTTTTATATTCAATCCTAAGACTTTGATCAAAATTTCAGCCAAATCGGTCAACATTTCCAAATTTGAGACCATTTTTAAGAGTTGTAGAATTTGTTGCTTCTCATATATCACCCGCCTAAACTTACAACTGAGCATCTTGTACACGATGTAAGATTAGGCGGGTGATATAAGTATGAGAAGCAACAAATTCTACAACTCTTAAAAATGGTCTCAAATTCAAATTCCCCGTCATATAAAAGTTTTGTTGTGACACAATAAGCTATTATTTGAGGGGTGAGCCCCCGGGTTTTCTGACATAGTACTATTTTGGGACACTCTATTGCTCGTATTCCGGCTGGTACATGGAGGTAAGGATAGGAGTTGCTGGATAAGAAGCTAAGGACCACTATAGGGTCTGTTTTACGCATTATGCAACCAGTTGGCATGAAATGGAGAAATGGAGAGAGTTACCTGGAAGGAGCGTCAAACATAGCTCTGGCTCTCTCAAGCTCCCACCTGGCGCCTCCACGCAGATACCCGGAAATGCTTCATGTACTTACTGAAGCAGCTAAGCTAGGAGGTGCGAACTAGAGCGCCTGTTCTCCAGGTGAGAGGCGGCTCACACAACGTCTGTCTCGTAACGGGCGGCTGAATATGAAATGCTGTATCCCGCAAGCTATACCTAAGATGGCAGACCCATCAGCGGAATGTAGGTATTGCGACCCCGGTGAGGTAGTATACCGAAAACTCAATTACCACGAACAACAAACAAAGAAATTCAGGACGGAACAATCGGTATAGGACACGGCAAGGGACAAGGAAACGATTAAGGGATAACGATTGGAAACTTGGTACCTGGAATGTCCGAACTCTCCATGAACCGGCACGGGCTGGCTTGCTTGCTCGAGAGCTGCATTAACTCGGAGTGGAGATCGCTGCTATTCAGGAAGTTCGGTGGCCAAATTCCGGAGAAAGGGAGTTTTATGCAGTAGACCCTATTGCAGGCACTTCTTTCAAGTAACACATTTACTACAGTGGCGGTAAGAAAGCGGAACATGGAGTCGGTTTCGTAGTGTTGGGAAAACAAAAGCAACGAGTTATCCGGTGGAGGCCCGTAGATGAGGATTAAGGGCAAATTCTTCAACTATAGCCTAATCAACTTATACGCACCGACAAATGATAAATTCGATGATGCTAAAGACGAGTTTTACGACAAGCTTGAGAGGACCTATGGAGAGTGCCCAAACACGACGTGAAAATCATCATTGGAGATGCAAACGCGCAGATCGGGAGGGAGGAATTCTTCCGTCCAGTTATTGGAGGACATAACCTGCATCTGTCGACCAATGATAACGGTCTGAGGCTCATAAATTTTGCCGCGGCCAGAGGGATGGCCATCTGTAGCACCTACTTTCCACGTTTGAATATTCGGAAACACACCTGGAGGCATCTAAATGGAGACTCTAGCTCTCAGATCGATCATGTTCATCGATCACTTTTCGGATGTTATTGATGTACGGTCTTTTCGTGGACCAAATATCGACTCTGACCACTATCTCGTAGTGAGTAAGATTCGCGCAAGGCTGTCGGACACGACGAAAGCTCGCACTGGAATGACGTTGCGTTTCAACATCCAGCGGTTAACGGCAGACGGCGTAGCAGTAGAGTACGCCAGCGAATCGCAGAACAGCAGCTAGAAGAAGAAGATATAAATGGGCTGTAGAGGAACATCCATGGTGCCATTCAAACAGCAGCGAGAGAGGTGGTAGGCACGACGCATGGAAGACAGCGTAACAGCTGGTTTGATGCCGAATGCCAGAGAGTGACAGATGAAAAGAACCAGGCCAGGAGTCGCATGCTCACTGCGGCAACGCATCAAAACAGTGAGAGATACAGAGAGAATAGAGCTGCGGAAAAAAGAATCCATCGTATAAAGAAACGCGAGTTCGAGGAGCACGTGCTCCAGAGAAACACGTGTGGCGCAGAGGAGCGATTCGCCAGCAACGACACACGGAGTTTCTATAAAACGGTGAGATGCAGGAATTTTGCCATGCCTGTGATGTGCAATGATAGTGCTGGCAGCCAGGTGGAAGGAGCACTTTCAGACACTATTGAATGGAGAGGTAAATGCGGAGATCAGCAGGGACAGGATAGAAATTGTAAGCGATGGTCAAACTGTGGAGCCACCAACACAGGAGGAGGTTAAGAAGGCAATCAGTGAGCTGAAAAACAGCAAGGCTGCTGGGAAGGACGGTATCCCGGCTGAACTTCTAAAAGCGGGGAGCGAGCGGCTGTACGAAGCAATCCACCGGATCATTGTCAGGATCTGGGAGGAAGAACAAATGCCGGAGGAGTGATTGGATGGCCTCATTTGCCCAATTTTCAAAAAGGGACAACGAATGGAGTGTAAAAACTATCGAGGAATTATATTGCTCAATTCTGTCTACAAGGTTTCAAGCTTTCCCGTATCCTGTTCTGCAGACTGAGACCGTTAGCGGAGTCCTTCGTCGGCGAGTACCAAGCTGGTTTTCGTGAGGGTCGCTCCACGACGGATCAGCTGTTTACCCTGCGTCAGTTACTAGACAAGTTCCGGGAGTACAACTTGCAGACACACCATCTGTTTGTGGACTTTAAAGCGGCGTACGATTCAGTTAAACGAATTGAGCTGTGGCAGATAATGCTACAACATGGTTTTCTGACGAAGCTAGTTACGCTGATTCGACGCTGGACGGATCCAAATCATGCGTTTGAAATTGCGGGTGAGACCTCAGCTGCTTTCCTGACGTTGGATGGACTGAAGCAAGGGGATGCACTCTCTATCCTGCTATTCAACATTGCCTTGGAAGGTGCATTACGAAGGACAAACGTGGAAAGGAATGGAACTATCATCACGAAATCTCACATGCTTCTTGGTTTTGCGGATGGCGTCGATATCATCGGAATCAATCGTAGAGCAGTGGAAGAGGCCTTCAGACCTTTAAAAGGGAAACTGCGAGATTGGGACTTACCATTAATACCGCCAAAACGAAGTACATGGTGCCGAGGTGGAGTTAGAACGATATGAAGTAGTGGAGGAATTTATATATCTTGGTACACTCGTGACATGTGACAACGATGTAAGCCGCGAAGTGAAACGACGAGTTGCAGCCGCGAATCGTGCTTTCTACGATTACGTAGCCAGCTGAAGTCCCGTAGTTTGCAAATTCGCACAAAACTGGCGCTCTACAGAACACTAATCCTCCCGGTGACCCTTTACGGAAACGAATCATGGACGTTAAAGGAAGCTGATCGGCGAGTGCTTGGGATTTTTGAGCGTAAAATTCTGCGATCTATACTTGGTGGTAAAATGGAAAATGGAGTGTGGCGCAGACACATGAATCACGAGCTGTACCAAGCATACAAATATGCTGATATAGTGAAGGTAGTGCAATGTGGCAGGCGGCGGTGGGCTGGACACGTGGCCAGAATGCCCGAAGAAAGAGTAGCCAAAACTATTTTCAGCAGAGAACCAGGAAGAGGCCGTAGACTCCGAGGCAGACCCCGCACCCGGTGGGTGTGTGCTATCGAAGACGATGCACGTTCAGCTGGTGTTCGTGGGGATTGGAGAACGGCAGCCCAGGACCGACGGTACTGGAAGACCATAATTCGTTCGGCGCAGGATCGGTAACGGACCGTTGTCACTAAAGTAGAAGTAAGTAACTAAATCAAGTAACTAAATGGGGGGCTCCGTAGCCGCAAGGTTACCGAGTCTGCTTTGACAAGCGAGTGGTCGTGGGTTCGAATCTTAGTAGAATCAAGCCATTCGATGTCAAGTGACTTAAGCATGGGTTTATTCTCAGGCCCCTGCATTTACCCTTCCTTCGTGCTGAATTCTATATTTACCCTCTGAAGCCTCTTAACAGTGCAAATGTCCCTCCTATAGTTAAGTGTACTGGTCAGAGGTACGAATGAGTCCTCGCCAGGGACGGCTATAATATGGGATAGTGCTGGCAGCGAGGAATAAGTGGGTAAAGTAGATTAAGCTTTGAAGGAAGGGTAAACCCCAATACACGCAAGCACGCATAAAATTTAATAAGCATATCGCTCACTCAATAGCGATTATAGCAAAAAGAAATGCAGTGCAGGTCATACAGCAAACACCCGGGCGATATTACAATAGATCAACTATACTGGTCGCAGTAATGAGTCCACACATGAAAAAAAAAACTAAATCAATGTTTACACTCCTACATATATACCTCACAATGTAACTCATGATATACTAATATAAAGACGGTTCCTATTCTTGCGGCGTTGAAATCTCCGAGGAAGCGATAGGAATTAATTATTTTTATTTAACTTAGCTATAAAAACATTTATGTATAAACTTTTTCGTAAATTTGATATAGACTTCACTGAGTGTAGAGCAAACAAAATTTGCAAACCAAACAGAAAACCAAAGCTTCCACGCGATCTACCAGCCAACAGCAGATTTCCCGACTCGAGCGCGTTCGTGTTTTGTTTTGCTATTTATGGTTCGATTCACCGCACCGCGGCGTCGTTGAGATCCCGCTTCGCGAGCTCGCAGCAAAGTTTATTTTGATTTGATGCGAATCGCGTGTGAGAAGGAACGACGAATCATCAACCGAAATCGCGAACATTCGACTCGTGTGTTAGTGATAAACAAGCTTTCGTCGATTGTCGACCAAAACAGGTTCGCTCGACGTTATGTTACGGCGCTAAGGAAATGGTTGCACAGTGGGCACAATCACACACAATTTTATTTAGGAACAGTGCTTTTCAGACCATATATTTTAAAATTGTACTTAAAAAAATAATAATGAATATATAATGAAACGCATAAATAGTAGGTACCTAAATCATTTGGCGTTTGTTAAACCGGTATAATTTGGGTTAATTTAGACAAGATCATCTCGGAAAAAATCTGTAACACCTACTCACTACTAGTGAGACTGCTGACTAATGAAAAGAAGTAAGTCGACCTCTCCAAAATAGAACTGCAGGAACTATTTTGCATTAGATTTGTCCGTCAGTGCATTGAACGTTCAAACGGTACGTTCAAAAGCTAACTGTAATAAAACCGTTCCTCCCTCACTGGGATTATTTACCCCATGGTGGAAGCAAGTTTCAATCAATGACAGTAAAGCGCCGGCTTCGCCATTCCGTAACTACCAAAATGGATAAGTTCGTCATCCAGTTGAGAGAAAAAAAATCACGTGGGAGTATCATCACGATTATCCCGCGCAAGAGCCAATATAATCGACTCTGTGTGCCTACACTGCAATGAACCGCAATTAACTCCGCGCAGCCACCAAGGGAACCAAGCAAGAGTCATTATTCCGAACGAGGACGATTTAGAGACTAGTCCAAAAATTTTACTAGACCGAGTTTCACTACGACAACTTGTGATGCAGCAGCAGCAGCAGAAAAAAAACCGCCTTCTTAAACACAATCGACTATCTAGTATTGAGTGGAACAAGTTTTTGGCACCTTTTTTGGCCAGCACTCGTTGAATAGAAATGACCACGCACCGAATCGCGGGTTTGCAGTTTTTCTGAAATGGAGACCTTCCGGGTGTGTGTCTCGATTACGCCTCCGCTTCACCATCAGATATATCTCGCCATAGGATAATTGAGTATCATCATCGGTCATATCTCCGATTTACATGGATCGGAAGATCCGCTCGGTTGTAGCCGTTTATGGTTTGATCGAGCGAATGGAATAAAACTGTTGTTTTTTTTCATCTCGAATTAGGATTACTACCCAAGATGCACATCTGGAGCAGAACTAATAACTCTGCTTCCAGTTTTAGATGGCCATTCTGCTGATATGAAAACAGGTTTAACCAGATTCAGCTGTGTTTCGAAAAATGGAAATTTATTCAAATCACGAATGAAATTCGAAACAATGCTTTTCGGGGTCGAAAGTGAGATCGGAAACAAATTTATTTTACTCATCGATTGGATGTTAATAATAAATCACATGAACCTTATCACAACAATGCACAATGAGAAAAAACGAGCACGTAATCCCAAGAATTAGAAGCCGCTGATTTGGAATCTTACAAGATACCTATTTCTATGTAAAAAAAGTGCAGGAAATCGGTTGGCAGGATCGATCGTTTTGCCCTATTTTTCCCAAAATCATGGTAAAAGCTAATTAACCAATATAAAAACCTATTTCCCACTCGTGAAACGAACTCAAATAGCTGCCAAATGTTGTCAAAACACCAAAAGAATCAAATCCCATCCATTCTATACTGTGCAAAATGCAATAATAGTACATTTTTTCCAACTCACCTCCATATACAAATATAACCTAATTAAAGCGATTAAAACTAACTCAAAGGCAAAAACAGTTTTCAAAAAAAGTGTATTTTATCATACTGAATAACTTTGGAGAACCGTTGAAAGCAATAAATAACTGAGATGCAACGTTATTGTGCAGAATTGATTTTATTATATCTCGCAACTAGCAAAAGATAGATAGTTACTATATTTAGCAAAGTTGCTCATTTTTGTGTGCTCTATAATTTTTCTGACGAAAAAAATTTTTGGACGTATTCAAAAAAAACGAAAATTTGTATCACTCTAATAGATGAACATAAGATGACCCTGATAGTTTAAAAAGATGTATTTTATTGATAAACTTCTCTAAAGACATCGTTGAAAAATTACAATTTTTTTACGCAATAGCAAATGAACGTGTTTTTGTAGATCTAGGAGAGAATCAGGCAAAACGGACCGATTGTGAATGGTATGATACCATTGAACGGAAAGAGCTATGGAAAATCATGGACGAACAGCTTTCCCAGGAAGCTCATCAAACTGATTAAATCTACGATGGATGGTACACAGCGCTGTGTTCGGATTTCGGGTGGATTGTCAAGCAGACTAAGTCCCCGTACAAAGTGCACCCTGTACAAGACGCTTATTAGACCGGTTGTTCTCTACGGGCATGAAACATGGAAAATGCACGAGGAGGACCTGCGAGTGCTCGGAGTGTTCGAACGACGAGTGTCAAGAACGATCTTCGGCGGCGTACAGGAGAACGAAGTATGGAGGCGGAGGATGAACCATGAACTCGCACAGCTCTATGGCGAACCCAGTATCCAGAAGGTGGCTAAAGCTGGACGGATACGATGGGCAGGGCATGTTGCAAGAATGCTAGACAACTACCCTGCAAAGAAGGTGTTCGCCTCAAATCCGGTAGGAACAAGACGACCAGGAGCGCAGCGAGTAAGATGGTTAGACCAGGTGGAGCGAGATCTGGTGGAGAGTACTCGGTGTTCGAGGAATTGGAGAGCGGTAGCCCTCAACAGGCTTTGTTTTATGACGGTAAGCCACCTAAGTAAGTAAATAAGTAAGTAAGTAAGTAAATCGACGACATTCCTGATGTCTTTCGGGTAAATTGGTACTATTCGAGTTTATTCTCCTGTCTTTGAACTAGTTTTATCGCTCTAATTAGGTTTTACTATGTATTTAGGGGTGAATTAGGCAAAATGGACTATTCTTGCATTTCGTACAGTATGAAATGGATAGGATTTGTTTGTTCTGATGTTTTGACAACATTTGGAAGCTATTTGAGTTCGTTTCACGAGAGGCAAATAAGTTTTTACACTTTTTCAACGGGAAACTAGCAGTCATTAGCTTTTCGTCGGAAAGCCCAATTTCAGAACCAGTTTTTGGCCCCAAAAGCGGAATTCTGTTTATAAAAATGTAAACACTTCATGTTTTTCGCCTATTTGAACATAGCGAATATATTTTCATGAACAGAATTTTTGTTTCAAACAAAAAACTGCTTTTGAAATTGACAGAATCGATGACGACTAATTTCACCTTAACTAGCTTTTATCATATTTTTGGCGAAAATAGGGCAAAATGGACCACTTCCCGAAGTTTGCGCAAGATGAAACCATTACTAATCGATTTCCTGCAGTTTTTACATAGGAATAGGTATCTTGTAAGATTCCAAACCAGCGGCTTCTAATTCTTGGGATTACGAGCTCGTTTTTGCCCATTGTGCGGTGCCTTGCTCACCTTTAGGGATTTAGCGATCTGAATTCGCTTTGACGGCATTAAACAATCTCTTACACATTCATAGCAATTCCCATGTGAGTGTGGGTGAAAAGCTGCCAAAATGTTTCGATCTCTTACGCTTTTTAACAAATTCCTATTCTGCTTCACCCCTCCAGTAAACTTTTGGAGGTGGCAGCAGCTTACGTTCGTCAACGCGAATGAGTTCCTCGTTCCTAACCGTCACTTCCTCCCCGACCTTTAAACCGCCGTCGCCTACGTTACTTTGGATGTTCGGCAGGAAGGCCGACCATCTTACACTATGGTCTGAGATACTGGAACGTCGGCCGTGGGACGACTCAGCGGCCTAAGGTCAGGGCCTTGGCACGTGGCGCTGAAAGAGGCCCTCGATGATCCGCTCCAGCATCTCTGGCAATCGCTCTGCGGGCGCCTTAACGCCCTTGGTCTTGGTGCCATTACGACCCTGTAGGGTCACCCCACGGGTTCGCATTGGTACTGGCACATAACCTTTTAAAGCAGGCTCGTTTACTAGCTTTTATCCCACACTTAAGCGCTGCGCGTACCTTCCTTCGAACGAGCTCTCTGCATAATTCTCCTCGCACGAAAGCACGCTCCGCGAAGTTCCGCAATTTCTTCTGTCCACCAGTGAGCCGGTGACCTCCCACACGCTCGCGACAGTATCTCATCCAAATGATCAGCGTTCGGATCGGACATACCGCGACCATCGCACTCTCTTCGGATCGCTTCCACAAATACTTCGAGATCTAAGTATGATGTCTTCCATCCACGGGTAGTTGGAGTGTCGGCTCTACCCGCTGCCTGCCGCCTCGTTATCTGACCGACACCATAGCGGACCGCCTGATGGTCATTGTGAGTGTTGCCATTGTCTACCCCCCATCTCCTATCATACCAGGACTGCCGAATGTCACGTCGATGATAGACTCCGCACCATTCCTACTGAAGGTACCTATGACGCCGACGTTAACCAGGTTTACGTTGAGTTTTGCCAGAGCCTCAAGCAGAATCCGACCCCTATGGTTCATGCGACGACTTCCCTACTCTACCGTCCAAGCATTGAAGTCGCCCGCCAGGCCTTAGACCAGTTGGCACGACTGATACTCGGTCTACCATCCGCGTAAACTGCTCGATAGACCAACTCGGTGGAACATAACAACTGCAGTAGAATACTCCACCCACTTTGGCAACCGCAAATCCCTCGTCTGCAGTTGACACAACCTCCTGAACCGGAAACCTGCTTGTCGTCCATATAGCTATACCAAAATATTAAAAAAAAATGTCCATATAGCAGTCGCCGGCACACCGCACCGGCCGGGCACCTTGGATTTTCCGTTACAGGCTTTGCGTCCCGTTTATCGGTACAGATCAAGCACTTGGGAGGCTCCGCGTAGTCCCTTGCTTTATGGCCAGCACTGCCATCAGTGTTGCGAAGCCCACATTCGTATGGTCTAATTTTCTCACACACGTGTACTCATTCTAAGAAACACGCCAGCATAAGCATCCCTCCCGCTCTTATTTCTTCATGCACTGCAACGAGTTTTTGCGAGTGTGTGTTTAGCTAACAGTTGCAGTCGTCGCTCGTCGTTCGTCGTTGCAGCTCGATTTGCTGATACCGATTACTCACGACGTCTCGTACTAGCGCCCGTGAGTAGAATCGAGGGCGAAGACGAAGAAGAAGAAAAAGTAATGCAAAATTTGTATCCCAGTGCGCCACCAGCCTCACGGGTAGCTGATTCCCCACGAATTTTTCTACTCGGGAATAAGTTATGCAGGAAGACGATGTGAGGATGTGCGTGCGCGAGTGTGTTGATAGAAGAATGTCTGCGCATAGCACCGGCGGCTGTTTCTTTTACGTCTGCGTATGCGGCGTAAGCGTTGTATGCTATATTTCTCATACTCTTTCGCTTGTGAGTAGGCATAGTTGACTTCTCGCTCGATTCGCAACATTGACCGCTACATCTCCTGCACAATTGGCCCCTGGAAGCCAATTGCAAACCTACGACTGATTGGGCACCCTTAGTGGGCATACCGACCACCCCACTTTTAGCCTAGCAACTTTCAGGGCTTCGTTTCCGTCTGCCAGCGGAAATCGTATGGTGGCTACTTGGGTCCCGGCGGGACCCTTGCATAAGCGTACCGTCTCAGTTGCCACCACCACTCCACTTTGCTCTTTGAGAGCCTGTACGACATCTCACACTTCGGTGATCTCATCCAGGTTCTTAAGTTGGAGAATCACTTCTGGTGTGAGAGCACGTGCATGCCCAAGTTACAATTTGGGTTTTATTTGCTTCGTCGTCTAAAGCGCGTGCGCAATAAATTCCAACGTAAGCATCGTCGGTGGCGTACTAATCAAACTAAACAAGATTTTAAACGGGCTAGTGAAGATTATAGGCAATGGCTTGCAATTAAATGCAAGCCTTGACAAGTCGTACGTCTTACGCATTCAAACAGACCTACGCAGAAACCCGAAAAAGTTTTGGACATTTGTAAATTCGAAACGAAAATGTTCCTCGGTTCCTTCTGATGTTTACCTTGACGATACCGAATCATCTACTGAATCTGATTCGTGTGAACTATTTGCTTCGTTCTTCTCGTCTGTTTTCGCCTGCGATCCTGGACCAACAAGGGCTACTGATTGTGGTGCGTCGCTGGTCCCAGCCGATTTCGTCAACTTCAATGTCTTTGAGATTACCACGGATATGATTACTGCTGTCGCAAAAAAATTAAAAACATCGTACTGTGCCTGATGGAATTCCTGCCGTTGTATTTTGCTGTTGCGCTGAAGCTTTAGCTATGCCGCTTTGTTGTATATTCAACAAATCATTTGCACAGGGGAAATTTCCTAAGATTTGGAAGCATTCATTTATGTTTCCGGTCTTTAAGAACGCATGGGGACCGCCGAAGTGTCAGAAATTACCGTGGCATTACCAATTTGCCGGCTGCCTCCAAATTGTTCGAAATAATTGTGAGTGGCGCCTTAATTCAACGTACTCGACATTACATTTCTTCGGACCAACACGGTTTCATGGCTGGCCGCTCCGTGACAACAAATCTCCTAGACTTCACCTCTAATTGCATTGCCGTAATGGAACGTAAGCTACAAGTGGATGTGATATATATCGATTTAAAAGCCGCCTTCGACCGCATAAATCACCATACTGCTTGATCAGCATACTGCTTGACAAAATCTTGCGACTGGGTGCCTCGCAACAATTTGTCACATGGCTACGCTCGTATTTGTGTGATAGGGTTCTGCAAGTGAAACTTGGGTCTAAGTTATCGTTGCCGTTCACAAATATATCTGGTGTACCTCAAGGCAGTAACTTGGGTCCATTTTTGTTTATTTTATTCTTCAACGACGCTGCCTCTGCTCTAGGAACTGGTTGCAGACTGGTATATGCTGACGATCTAAAAATTTACTTGACGATTCGTCCTATCGAGGATTGTCATCATCTTCAGTTACTGTTAGACATATTTGTGGACTGGTGTAAATCGAACCACTTGACCATCAACATTACTAAATGCGAGATTATGACATTCCACCGTATCAAATCGCCGATCGTATATGACTACAGAATTAACGGTCAAGTATTGAGAAGGGTCGATTGCGTTAACGATCTTGGTGTCACACTAGACTCGAAAACGGCGTTTGATCGTCATCGTGCACAGATAATCTCAAAAGCAACTCGCCAGCTTGGATTTATAGCCAAAATTGGCCGAAATTTCAGTGACCCACATTGTCTCAAAGCACTTTATTGCGCATTAGTCCGACCGATCCTCGAAAACGCATGTATAGTGTGGACTCCACACCAGCTCTATTGGACCCTTCGAATTGAACGTGTTCAGAGAAAGTTTATACGACTGGCTCTACGTAATCTGCCTTGGCGTGACCCAAACAATTTGCCTCCGTATCCTGACCGCTGCCGTTTGCTTGGATTAGATACATTAGAATGTCGACGTAAGGTTCAACAGGCTTTGTTCGTGGCCAAACTGTTAAATGGAGAAGTTGACTCACCGAAATTACTGTCGCTTATGAATTTCCGTGCATCTGAAAGGACTTTGAGGCCGTCATCATTGCTGACTAACCTGTTTCACCGTACCGAATTTGGCCGTGTGTCAGAGTTTTTAGCTGTGTTGAGGAGCATTTCCAATTTGGCGAATCACTGAGTAAATTTAAGCGGTTGGTGAGAATAAATTTATTATAGACTAGCTGACCCGACAAACTTCGTATTGCCACAAATTAACCTGTGTTGTACATAAATCATGAATCTCGGATGATCTTTGTCACTATCTCGAGTTTTGCAAGCCCCCCAGTGGGCGGCGCCTCCGACGGCGGGTCACCGGCAACACTCGCGACCGGCTCGTCCTGAATGATCTAGTGTTACTATAGATAGTTTTTGTGGTCTTGTTATTGATTAATGTTTTATGGAAGAGTCTCGAATTTCTCGAGTTGGATTAGTTTTTGAGTTTCGCAAAAATTTCTGTTTTATTTGTATGAGAGTCCATATCCCCCTACCACAGGGGTGAGAGGTCTCTAACTATCATAAAATAAATTCAAGACTCAAAAATCTCCTACATGCTAAATTTGGTTCCATTTGCTAGATTAGTACTCAAATTATAAGGAAATTTGTATTTCATTTGTATGGGAGCCCACCCTCTTAAAAGGGAAAGGGGTCGTAATACACCACAGAAAAAAAATTCTACCATCTAAAACTCTCACATGCCAAATTTGGTTCCATTTGCTTGATTAGTTCTAAAGTTATGAGCAAATTTGTATTTCGTTTGAATGGGAGCCCCCCCCCCCTCCTAAAAAGGTAAGAAGTCCTAATTCATCATGGGAAAAATGGTTGCCTCCAAAAACACCCACATGCCAAATATGGTTCCATTTGCTTGATTAGTTTTCGAATTATGAGGAAATTTGTATTTCATTTGTGTAGAAGCCCCCCCTCTTGAAGTGTGGAAGGATCCTAATTCACCGTAGAAAATATTTTTGCCTCCAAAAACCTCCACATGCCGAATTTGGTTCTATTTGCTTGATTAGTTCTCGAGTTATGGGGAAATTTGTAATTCATTTGTATTGGAGCCCCCCCTCCTAATGTGGGAAGAGGTCCTAATTCATCACAGAAAAAATTCTTGCCTCCAAAAACACCTACAAGCCAAATTTGGTTCCATTTGCTGGATTAGTTCTCGAGTTATGAGGAAATTTGTATTTCGTTTGTATAGGACCCCCCCTCCTAAAGTGGGGAGGGGTCCCAATTCATCATTGAAAAAAAAATTGTCTCCAAAAACACATACATGCCAAATTTGGTTCAATTCGCTTGATTAGTTCTCGAGTTATGAGGAAATTTGTATTTCATTTGTACAGGAGCCCCTCCTCTTAAAGTGGGGAGGGGTCCTAATTCACCATAGAAAATTTTCTTGCTCTCGAAAACCTTCACATGCCAAATTTGGTACCATTTGCTTGATTAGTTCTCGAGTTATGAGGAAATTTGTATGGTAGCCCCCCCTCTTAAAGGGGAGAGGAGTTATAATTCCTCTTATAAAGAGGGGAGGGGTCTCAATTCACCATAGAATAAATTCTTGTCACCAAAAAAAAACACCCGCATGCCAAATGTTGTTCTATTTGCTTGATTAGTTCTCGAGTTAGGAGGAAATTTGTATTTCATTTGTACAGGAGCCCCCCCTCTTAGAGTGGGGAGGGGTCCTAATTCACCGTAGAAAATTTTCTTGCCCTCGAAAACCATCACATGCCAAACTTGGTTCCATTTGCTTGATTAGTTCTCGAGTTATGAGGAAATTTGTATGGAAGCCCCCCCTCTTAAAGGGGAGAGGAGTTACAATTCTCCTTATAAAGAGGGAGGGGTCTCAATTTACCATAGAATAAATTCTTGTCACCGAAAACACCCACATGCCAAATTTGGTTCTATTTGCTTGATTATTTCTCGAGTTATGAGGAAATATGTATTTCATTTGTATAGGAGCCCCCCCTCCTAAAGTGGGGAGAGGTTCTTATTCATCGTAGAAAAAATTCTTGCCTCCAAAAACACCTACATGCCAAATTTGGTTCCATTTGCTGGATTAGCTCTCGAGTTATAAGGAAATTTGTATTTCGTTTGTATAGGAGCCCCCCCCCCTTTTAAAGTGGGGAGGGGTCCCAATTCATCATAGAAAAAAATTTTGTCTACAAAAACACACACATGCCAAATTTGGTTTCATTTGCTTGATTAGTTCTCGAGTTATGAGGAAATTTGTATGGAAACCCCCCTCTTAAAGGGGAGAGGAGTTATAATTCCCCTTATAAAGAGGGGAGGGGTCTAAAATTACCCTAGAATAAATTCTTGTCACCGAAAACACCCACATGCCAAATTTGGTTCTATTTGCTTGATTAGTTCTCGAGTTATGCAGAAATTTGTGTTTCATTTGTATGGGAGCCTCCCCCCTTAGTGGGGGGAGGGGTCTCTAACCATCACTAAAACCTTTCCTGACCCCAAAAACCTCTACATGCAAATTTTCACGCCGATTGGTTCAGTAGTTTTTGATTCTATAAGGAACACAGGACAGACAGACAGAAATCCTTTTTTATAGGTATAGATTATTAGAGTAAGTTCATTTAGACTTATAAGTCAGATGAAGTGTAAAACAAACAAATAAAAAAAATCATACTCTTATGATGGAATTTAAGACCAAAATTGGCCTTGAAAACCGCCATAAGAGTGCAATAAAACTCACATTTTTGCTTGGGTGCACTCCCCGAGCACTTCTTCCGCTTCTTGTATGCGGAGCTCTTCTAGGTGGCGTCCTTCTTTAACTCAAGGACCATATCGCCCGTGTGTGAGCGGCGGATGCTCCGCACGTCCGCGCCCAGATCCCCAAGTAGGTCGTCACCTCTCATGGCATTCAGAACCTCCGAGTATTTCAACTCGTCGGCTTAGGTGAAGCTTTCTTTTGTTTTCTTCTTGACCTTGACGTCGATCTACGGGCCACCCGTCTTGGTGCTTCCCGCTGGGTGAACCCGCTAGCCTGAGGGTTTTTACCGATCAGGTGTTTTTTTTTGGTCTACCAAGAGTGTCATCCCCCGAGAACGACAAATAATTCCAGACTGAAAAGCTACCTCTTTTAAGTAAGAAAATAAAGTTTAAGGGACTCAAATCGAGATATACAGTTGCATGAGGTTTTTTATAAGTATTTGTGAGTCCAATAAAATCTGTTACAAAACTTTGCGTTTTATCATACAAAGAGCAAAACCATATAGAGTTAATACCGGTATATTTGTCTTTTTGACTAATAGTCTAGTTTTATTTCAGTTTGTCCAGCTCCAGGCTCACAAAATTAGCGGGCTGTTATCCGCAAAAACTTGTTTTTTCGAGCAATAAAATTGTCCATCTGTTCACATCACATTTAAACACATTTAAACATTAAGAATATTTATGCGGGCTTTGTAAAAATAAAGCCGTCGAAAAATAAACCGAGAAACAAAAAAATAAAAGTTCAGCTACGAAGAGACTATGTCAAGAGCTGTTATAAAACTAGTATGTACTATGCATTATTTGCTACATCCCATACATACTGTACAGCTTCTTCCGAAATAAGCTTCAAACTGGACCAGAAGCGTGAACACACGACACCCCTACGACCCGGTAGCGCACGAAGTGCTCTGTGTCTGCACAACCTACTCGCCCCACGGGCTGCGACTGCGATGAGATGATCGAACGCGCCCGCGGTTCGCGAAAAAAAGCAACCAGCAAAGAACCAAGCAAAGAAAAGGCACCGCCACCGAGCGAAACGGAGCAGCAGCAGAAGCAGCAGCGGCAAACCAGAACCAGACTCAGAGCCAGGGCGCATTAAATAACAGCGAACTGGTCGGGCAACGTTTCATTAGTAGTCGAGCCGTCCGCCCGAAAACAAGTGCCATTCCGCTCTATCATAGAAACAAACGAAGGAATATACTAACCGCGTCTGACTTGGTAGTATGCTTACATGCTTGAACCGTTGAACAGACTAGCAACTTTGTAGTGCGCGTTGCGAATTGTAGAAAGTTTTCTTTTAACACTGTTTGAGACTATTTTAGTGTGATTGTTACACCTCTTATTTTAAACGTGAATCGAACCGAATCATACTGCGTTGAAAGCTATTTGTTTGCAATTATTTGGTCTTCATTATTGGAACCAACAGAAATATTATTTTTGTGAATCATTTTGCATCAGCCGAGCACTTAGTGAAAGAATTAAGTGAAAACAAACGTTGATTTCATCAGTGTCTGGAAAATTTGCAGCATCTGTTCAAACAAAATAGGATTAGGCAGAAGTTTCAACTTTGCAGGAGGAGGATTACCGTCGGCGGTCTGGTTTAGTTTGAAACGCATCTCGACCTAGCAGCCTCTTGAAACTTGGTAAGCTCAAACGTAACAGATTGAGACGCTACACTCTCGGTAACACCGCTAATCTTTACTGCATTCCATTGGACCATTTACTAAGATGCTAATTTTCGCGCAAAAATTAACCCATGTTTTTACATCGGAAAAGAATTCCAGAACATCATCCTCTGCATAGGAACGTGAAAAATTTCATACCCCAGGTATGCGGAAACCGCTGTTATCGATTTATCTAACAATCGAATGTCTAGGATACCTGTCCGTATCCTGGGTTTGAGTTTGTTAGCGGGCTGGCTGTCTCCCTATTCGACGTTGCCACCGTCTAGTCTGCGCCTCGTTATGCTCCGCTGGTATGAAGCAAAATAAATTGCAAAATGGAGCGAGAGAGAGAGTCATTGCACAAGAAGACATTGTTTATGTTGCTGATTAGTGCCGGCAGCATGTGCCTGCCTGGATAATAATAATACACATTCTGTACTCGTACTGCTGCAAGCAGTTTACCTTGAGGATTCCAAATGGCAAGGACGTCGAACGGTGCCGGCACTGTTGAGCAATCGATCCGCTTTGCACTGTTAATATCCTTTTGTAAAATTATTTTTTATTAAAAATAATTTTTTTAATATGTAGTCACGTGAAAGGAGGGCATTCAAAGTTAGTTGGCATAGAAAAATCGATTTTATTCATATTTCACCGGTATATTTACGGTTCCAATACCTAGCTTGTTTTTTTTTGTTCACAATAAATTACTCAATATACTTCATCACATCTTAAATGTAAAGTATTTTATGATCTGTACGGTTACAACCAATCAAAATTAATCAATCGCGAAATGACTTGTTTCCTATGCTGTATCTGTATTCAATTAATTCGATTATATTTAAACGAATGTTCATTGCCACTCGTAAACACGACTGTTTGCATAGCATCATGAACGGTAGTGGTCTCAATCAACAAATAATAAAATTTCGCCGGGACATCTACCTATTAAGCGTATGAATACCGAGGTACCGAGGTTGGTCATAATGCACGCTGATAGTTATTTCAATCACTTTATTGACATTAAGTTGATCGAAAATTCAGGTTGAAAAACAGGTTGCCGTTCGGACGAAGCACACATAGCGAACAGAAATGGACACAAACGTGCCACATTGAAGAAGAAATGTATTTGCCAATACCTATTTGTTAATTCGATAGTATTTGATAAAATGTTTATTGCTATAAATTTAGCAAAATTTTTGGAACCGGGCATATTCCGAAGTTTGTCATAAGACGTGATAGCTATTTCAATCACTTTATTGGCATCAGTTTGATCGAAAAACCAGCTCCAAAAACAGGTCTTAGTTAAAGAAAAGGGTACAGAAAACGAACCGCGCGTAATGGTTGCAAACATGTCACTTTTAACGAAGAACACAGGCCAACGACTCCTGCACTGTCCAAGGCGTCGTCATGTTAGGCTGGGCCGACCGGTGCGAAAAACTTTTTATATTGCCATCAGTGGACTTTCAGTTTTACATACCCAATTTTATTGTGTTTACGTGCCCGTTGAGTGAGAAATGGGACTTCGAGCTTATGAGTATCTTGGACAAACAAGTTTTTTTTTGATGAGCAAATGTTTGAACGAAAAGCTATGGTTTCTATGGGCTTTGGCATTATCGAGTTAAACCTTTTGTTTATACTATTAAAAATTGTTGATCATACGGTTAAAGTTTTCTACTCCATTTGACGTACACAATTGTCGTTATTGATAGCTGCATTAGCGTATACTGCATCTGGAAATGTTTATCATAACAAAATCAAACTGTAATTCCTTTTGAGGTCTACTAATATGCTATGCTTATTCATATATTTATTTGGTGCGGATGCTTTAACAAACAATTATTCATTGAGAGCAACTTATTGATTTAATTTTCATCAAAGTCAAAATATTTTTTTTGTATCACAAAATTTACTAAATTGCTCATATTTGTTTGTCCCAGCGTCGAAAAGAAAAGATTGTGTGCATCGCATGGAGACTGGTGATGAAGAATATCTTCTGTGTCGTTGTCGTCGGCTCGGTCAAACATAAATGCTGCGAAGATTATGCGAAGATTATTTATTATGAGCTATTGAAACCGAATGAAACCATCACTGGGAATCGGTATCGAACTCAATTACAGTCCCGTTCTTTTCCACGTTTGCTCTTCGTATTACACCTTCCAAACCAATACAATGTTGAATAGCAGGTTACAGAGTGCATCCCTTTGCTTGAATCCATCCATGGCCACGAAAGCGACTGAGGTCTCATTCGCAATTTTGACGCATGATTTTAAGCCATTCAATGTCGTACGAATCAGCGTGATTAGTTTCGTCGGCAAACCACGTTCTTGCATTATCTGCCACAGCTAATTTCGTTTGACTGAATCGTACACCGCCTTAAAGTCCACAAACAGATAAGGAGTCTGCAAATTGTACTCCCAGAACTTGTCTGGCAACTGACGCAGGGTAAACATCTGATCCGTCGTGGAACGACCCTCGCGAAACTCAGCTTGATACTCGCCGAACGGTCGCAGTCTACGGAACAGGATCAGGGATGGAAGATCAGTGATTTTGATAAAATCTATGAGTTATCGCCACACGCACAGATCACGATCCGTACAGATAATGACAAACAGTGAATCTTTAGCGTTGATCACAAGATTTTGTTCTCTAAATAGTCTCAGCAGTCGATCATAGTGTTACATTTTACCTAGCTGCGAGCAAAAAGGTCACACATATTGTTTGTATTGCGATTCATGCGATGCACACAACCAATAGTCTGTATCTGTTATATTTCTCAACGCAATCATGCAATGAACATGATCTGACATGAGGTTTGTCATAATCTGTGCGGATCGCGACAAAGTGTTTGTCGCTTGTAAGTAGTGATGTCAATGAATCTGAATCTGATCGCTCCTATGATCTTGATCGCTAGAAGCGATTTTTTTCCATCCCTGAACAGGATAGAAGAAAGCACCTTATAGGCAGAATTGAACAATGCAATGGCTCGATAGTTTTTCAGCTCGAGTCGACGTCCTTTTATGAAAATAGGGCAAATGAGGCCATCCAACCACTCCTCGGATATTTCTTCTTCCTCCCAGTTCCTGACAATGATCCGTTGGCTTGCTTCGTACAGCCGATCGCTCCCCGCTTTTAGAAGTTCAGCCGGGATTCCGTCCTTCCCAGCAGTCTAACCGGTTTTCAGCTCATTGATTGCCTTCTTAACCTCTTCCTGTGCTGGTGGCACCACAGCTTGACCATCGCTCACAATTCTTATCCTGTTTCTGCTGATCTCCGTGTTTCCCTCTCCATTCAACAACATATGGAAATACTCCATCTACCTGGCAGCTACCGCCGTTTTGTCAGTAAGCAGGTTGCCAACACTATCATTGTCCGGGCATTATTGCATCACAGGTATGGCATAATTCCTACACCTCGCCGTTTTGTAGTAATTCCGCGCTGGCGAATCTCTCCGCTGCTCCTCGTACTCGCTTTTTTTTAGACGGTGGGTTTTTTTTCACAGCTCTAGTCTCTGTATACCTTTCTCTGTTCTGACGTACAGCCGCAGTGAGCAGGCAACTCCTGGCCTGATTCTTCTCATCTGTCACTCTCAGACTTTCGGTATTAAATCAGCTGTTACGCAGTCTTCCACGCGTCGTGCCTACCACCTCTCTCGCACTTGTGTCAATGGCACGATGAGAGAAGAGCGTTTTTTTTTTCATTTTCTGAGGTTTATGATTAGTTTCTTAGGGTAAGGAACGAGTTAAGCAGTGTCAACTGCTTTAATCGGTTGAAAATAAATGAGCCAAAAATGCACTTTTTTATTCATATTTTCAAAATCTTTTGATAGAACATCATCATGAATCACTTAGCCATAGTTTTATTTTCACAAACACAATTTACTGTGTTTCCGACAGGAAATATGATGAATTAAAAATTGTTGTCTAAAAACGTACATTTTTCAGCTGCTGAAAACAATCGCCGCCTCGCTACTAAACAATTCTTCATATTTTCAATACTGATTTCAGTGATTCGAAAAGTTAAGTACTTAACATTCACATATCAAATTCCCAAGTAGCACTCCTTTGTCATTTCTGGTTGCAGCAACCTATTTATGACTGAAATTAGTCGGTAATCGGTTACCACGACTAGTTTATTACAACTGTGCTAGTACGGTTATTCAATACAGTTTTTTCTCTAATCTAAAGCTTTGTTACTAGCCGAAAATCTTATTATTTTATAACAAAACTGAAAATAAATTCTGAATCGATGGGACCTGTTCAGCAGTAGCAGCAACGGCAGTGAAACTCATAAACTATCGTGTTGCCAAAAGACTGATTCGATTGTGGAAATAAGAATTATAGGTTTGAAATTAACTGAAACCTCCAATGGTAAAAACGTGGTTCAATACGTTCAAGAGAAATGTACGTTCATAATTAATTTGTCTTTTTTAAAAACAACGGAAAAGATAGCTTTTTCAATAACTTTCAAATCTTCAGCGATTTAATAAAGCAACGATGTGTTTCAATGTTATTTGCTTTGACAACACTGGTTTTGTACTCGGACCGTGTGCACTGCTATGTTTGCCTCTTTTGTTCTTCCACCATCCTTATGAACAGCGAGTGAGTCGTCAAACTCGCAGTTTCCCATAACAACACTAGAGAATAAAAGAGACGACGAATACCGTTTACCGAACGGTGCGGTGAGTGTATGCCCTTATCAGGGCCCGGCATCGTCGAAACAAATAAATGAAACTGAGTTTCTCTTACCTTCGCTTCACACATGAAGTAACTTGCTTCACTTGCTGAACAGAACGTTTCAAGCAAGCTTCAGTTGAGGTTGGTAGCTGTTTCAATTGACGACGGTAGTAAGTCAGGCACGATTTGTCGACATTGACAAGGTTAACTTTAATATCCGTTGCATTGTAGGAAATGTTACTCAAATTCAATTCATGTGCATTCATAATTGCTGGCCTTTTTCTGAATATTTGATAGAAAAGTACAAATGAAAAGTTGAAACCGATAGTCATGACGAAGTGAAACCCGTTTCGCAGACGCTGACTGAAGCCAGTTTGAAACTGAAGCGGTGCTGCTTCTGTTGAAACCGAAGCTTCACTACTACATTGTTGAGTGACGCTATGCAATTGAAGGTGACGTTGTCGGGCCCTGGCCCTTATAACCAATTTAGACAGATGGCATTTTACGCATCTACCGACCAAAAATATCAAATCTATTAATGCAGATGCCGATTAGTAGGTCGCGGATAGGAACGTGAACTTACTGAAAAGGGGAAAAAGTTCGAGGGATTTTTTATGGGGGCGTATAAAAATTCAGATTTCAGGACTGCTTAAAAAAGCACCTTGAGGATGAAAATATGTTCGGTCTGATCAAAATTAGTTCCGTTGCTCCAGCTTTTAAAGCGATAAATCAAAAGATTAGCTCAATAATAGTATCTTCCAGTGGTAACAGCTTGAAGAACTAAAGGTAGCAAGAAGATTGGTATGCGGATATCCCCCATTTAGTCAAGCCATCGCGTGTAATAAGGTAAAACAATCAGCGGATAGCAATATTCGCCGTGATTGTATAACATTTCGCGAAAAACCTTAAGTGGAATGTACCATTTCACGGAAAACTTATTCGTGGAAAGTATCATTTCGCAGGGGTGATCGTCTCCTTACTCGCTGTCGCTCGTTCGGATCCAACTGAAGGAAAGTAATAGAAGTCAGAAGACCTAGGAAAACAAATAAACCTAGACAAAGGTGATTTCTGCGGGGGATGGCTCTACCCCGCACCCCCCTTTCCCTATCACCACCGCAGTGGCCGGCGCTTCCGATGGCGGGTCGCCGACAACATTGGCGCAACTTGAAAAATGGGTGTACGGTGGTGAGTTAACGCGTTAACAGAAATCGAAGTTCAAGCAATAGAATTTGCAAAAATCGGCTTTTTTCTTTCTTTTCGTAGGTTTACATGAAAAACTATCTATACCTCAAATTAACTAATGTTCAAAATAAAATGGCCGCTTTCCACCACATGATTCACCGTGTGGAAACTCTTCCATTGAGTATCATCATCTTTGGCTCGAGCAGCACGTTCCTCACAATCATGTGGAAGTTTTGTGCCTTTCCATTGAGTAAGGAAGGAAAAGATAATGAATCAAATTAATATTTTCGAGACTGCCAGTCTGAATGGTTATAAGAATGAATCGTAAAATAAGAAAGTATCGCCATAAAAAGCGGAAGAGAGGAGACACGAAGAGAATCTCTCATTTGCAGATACGTCGAAATGGAAAAGTACCCGAGACTCACTCCCTCATAAGAAGTAGAAAAAAGAAAACCGATAGGAAACAAGAAAAAAGGGAATAGGCAAAACGAGACATAAAAGGAGAAATATGGGACAAAGAACGGGAAAATGAGACAGAAAAAGAAGAAAATGAAAAACAGACCAAGGAAAAAGGTAAAACAGAAGAACAAAGGACGGAAAGCGGGTGATAAAAAGGAAAAGTGGAGTGGAAAGCAAAAGCATGGCTAAAAACCGAATAAAATGACGGAAAAGACGGAAGAACGAGGCTTCAAAAAATAAGGAAAACGGCACAGACGAAGACGAAAAAACTGGAGACGAGAAAAAGGGAAATAGGAAAAAATGACTGAAAATGGGAAAGAAAATAACAAAAAACAAGCGGAAAGCATGGGAGAAACCGGGACTAAAAACAAGAAAAATTGGTTACAAAAAACGAAGAAACACGAAATAAGGGACAGAAAAAAAGGAAAATAAGAAAAAAGAGGAAAAACAAAAGGAAAGTGAGAGTAAAAATCAAAAAAACGGTACAGAAAAGGAGCAAAAACGGAACAAAGGAGGATAATGTGTTAATATTTTTTTTTGAAACGATGGTTCTACAATTGATGAAGGGACGGTAGGGGAAAGAAATGAAAATTTTTTGGCGAAGGAGGGGAAGAGCGGAAAGATTTTCAGAGTGAAATTTCAGAGTGTTGTCCTGTTTCTTGGTTATTAACAGGTCCAAGAAAGGTAATTTGAAATTCGGAATTTATAGAAAACCAACATCCACAGATCGATACATCACATCTGATTCCAAACATTTTGGCGCCCAAAAACAAGCGGCCTTCCATTCCATGGCACACCGTCTTGTCCATATCGCTATGGAAGAAGAATTCATAGCAGAAAAAGAAAATATATACAAAGCTGCCAAAATTAATGGATACGACAAACAGTTTGTCGACAGATTCATCCGGGTACATGAACGCAAGAAACATAAACAAAATGTAACCACACTACAGCCAGAGAGGGAGAACGTCGAAAGAATCAGCATACCGTTTTATCCCAAAGTCACAAACCCGATAAAAAACATTTTAAAACGACATGGCTATCACGCAGTTTACAAAAGTAATACTACCATACGTGATTCACTGTGCAACGCGAAGGATAAGGTTCCAACCAAAGATAGGTCAGGAATCTACCAAATCAATTGTAAAGACTGCCCGTCAATATACATTGGCCAAACTCGTCGTAAAATCCAAGCCAGGATAAAGGAGCATAGGAATGCAACAGAAAACAAACGCATAAACGACTCCAGTGTGGCGATGCATGCCATTAGTCTCCAACATCAAATAGACTGGGACAGTGCAAAAATATTAAAAAATGTGAGAAAATCGTCACACTTAAATGCCTGGGAGTCTATGCAAATATCTACAGCTGAGCAACCGCTAATGAATGAGGACGATGCTCCAATAATATCGCCGCTCTTCAGTTTGACTAAGTTAAGGATGTAGATGCTCCATCTCTTCAAGATAATCAGATGGACATCACCCCGTTGATGGGAAACATATTTCCCGAAACCGGTCGGTTTAAAAGGTAAACTATCCGTTTGTAAGAACTATTAGTGTTATGTCCCGTTCACTAAATATTGAGTTATCGGTTCTTACGTTGGCATAAAAATAGTTTTTGTAGTGAAACTGAAACGTCAAAAACACTGAGCGGGAAATCACTTCATAGAAAATCAATGCGACGGCCATTGTTGTTTGGGGTACAATAGTGAGGGGTCCAACTTAATGGGGATACTGTCAAACTCTGTAGACCAAGATAGCGATGTCGAGGAGGTGATTAAAACGCTTCAGCCAATGCTCTTAGAGCCGACTGTTAGAGTACAGGACGGTTACGGGCTACCCAAGTAACCGCTAAGCACTAAACATTAATCCATTAACAACATTGTATTTAAATATAGAACTCTGATTAAAAGTTTATTTCGCTTTATATAGCTCTGTAGAACTCATATAATGCTAAAAAGGCGAAATAGCGGGTTATTAAAATGCTATGCCACAAGCGTTTCATAAACATTATGAGTGACTGAAGTTTTTGGAGCGTCTTAGTAGAATACGAAACCTAAAAATAAAAACCCGATTTAATCCACCTAGTGGTGAAAGGAACCTTTGTTATACGGTCTTACTTGCTATTTGAGGTAGAAATCGACACGTCTTCGGAACATAATTCATCTATTGGTTATCGTTGCGTAGTACGTTGATTTACATAAAATTTTTGAAAATTGAATAAGTTTACAAAATTTGAACAAAATAGGAACACTTTTAAATTTTGATAAATCCTTTGTTCATGAAATTGCCGAGTTAGGATAAGTAAGTTGTTATTAACCTGAGTAAGTGCAAATAAAAGTAAGTTGTAAGTGGAAATCTTATCCTTTAGCATATACGTTGTCTAGTAAAGGTCTAGTTTATAGGTTTTTGAACTATGCATAGTTTCCTGTAACGCCATTCTATTTGACTCACATCAATAGAGTTTTCTTGAATAATTTTCATCAACTTTTATTAACTCACGCTGTTGCATTTTATACAACACGTGTAGGTTTTTCAACGCCATATTGTTATAAAGTTACAAATCGTTGTTTAACTAACGTATATTCTTCAACAAACTTATTGTGAGCAAAATATCATAATTATTCAATGCATTAATAATTTAAATTGTTGGGAAAATGTATGCAGCAAATCTATCAGCAAATGTAAAATGTTTAAAATGTATCCGTCTGCTGGTAGTCGAGTAATGCGGAGTCAAAATTAGGGTATTTTTTATAATCAAAGTTCTACAGATCCTAAACAAGCAAACATAGAGGTATAGTATTTTCAGCAAAGTTGTGTATTTTTACTATTTGTACAATTTTGTAGTACATGAAAAAGTCATACAACAATTACAAAAAGAGCAAAAATAGAAAAACTGATTTTACAAATTCATATACAATAAATAAGATATTTCTATCTTCGCTGCAGAGATAGATGGTTACTGTCTTTAGCAAAATTTCTTGTAATAATATGTTCTATAACTTTGCAGAACACATCAATGTGTTATATTGACACTGAAGAAAAATAATTTTTTTATTTCACTTTTAGGGGGATTAATCAAAATTTAAAATCCACCAGACGATCGAGCTTTTAATTTCGAGAAACTCTTCCAAAGGTTCGATAAACCTAAAACCAAGTTTTCCCAGTCAAAACTCTAGTGCACACGTTTTCTTTGGTTTGAGGCTATTGGGCGCGCGAGTAACTGTGTTACAAAAGTTGGCGCGAGTGTTCGAGGGGTAATATCTTTTAACCGGTAAAACCAATTCTTATGAAATTTTGCATATATATTCGTAGTGTCAAAACCTTTCGTTTGATATTAAAATAATTCAAATTAGGTAAATTATCTTGGTTAAAATCATTATAAATTATTGTTAATTTTGGTGTGGTGTATACGGTTGCTCATAACTTTCAAATTAAACGTCCAATCAAAAAACCATTCAATAGTGATCTATTAGGATATATTATCTTTCAAATGAGACTAATAGCGCATAAATCGGTTTGGCCATCTCTAAGAAACAGGCGATAATTATTACCTTGTCAAAACAGGTTTTTTAAGCATAACTTTTAAACTACTTGTTTGTTTTCAATTAAAAATTCCTGAACAATTTAGCTTTAATAAGGGCTTTCATTTGATACTAAGATCGTTGAAATCGGTCATGTAGTTCCGAAGAAACCCGTGTCACGTATTTTTTACATTTTTGCTTATAACTTTTAAACGAAACATCGTATCACGAAACAACTCAATAGTGATCTACTAGACAATAACACCTTTCAAACAAAAGTAATAGCGAACCATTCGGTTCAGCCATCTCTGAGAAACAGGCGATAGAAAAAATCATTACATACATACACACACACACACACACACACACACACAGACATTGCTCAAATCGTCGAACCCTATCGATTGGTATATGTGACTTGGCCCTCCGGGCCTCGGATCAATTTCGTGTTTTTCGACCAATTTTTAAACCTTTGTTATAGTATAACAAAGGTAAAAATAAGAAAACTTATCCAATTTAATTCTACTATGTGTATTTTATTCAATGACAGATACGTATTTCGCCTACGACTTGCAGGCTTCCTCAGTGTCTGTTTTCGAACTTTTGTTAGAACATTATGAGTGTTTATTTAAAGCTTCATCCAAACGTCATTTTGTCTACTTTATCGACGTATCGAAAAAATATCGACGGCATATCGTTCGCTTGTCAAAGAAAACTAAAAATAGAACTCGGTCGGTGTCTTGCAGACGAAAGAATATTTTTCTCGGATTTATTTTTAAAGTAGATGAATTACTTTTGCTGTTTCTCAAGGGGGAGAATTTATTTATTTAAAGGAAGACGTTTTTTTGAAATGCTTATTATAAATGTTACCTCTCCTATAGGACTGGGTCTCGAACCTGGGTTAAGTGTCATGTAGCCTTATTCATTTTCCTCACATTTGCTACCTCAACCGCAGCTGATATAAATGAGCAGGTTGAAATTAGTCGCATTTAAATCTTGGTGGCATACGCTCCCATAACATAGCTACCTGTTCTGCAAAGTCAGTATGGTAGAAAAAGACAGCATCTGTTAAACGGAAGAGGGCAGCAATAGTAATTGTAGAAAAGCTTAATATGAAGTCAAGTACCAGCTGTTTATTAATACTTACGACTTGTTTTAATGCATTTGTATAAAAGCCTTACATTGAACGTTATATACGTATATAGGTACTGCTTTCTTTAATGTTATTTTTGTTAATACTTGTATGCATTAACAATATTAATGTAAGTTTTATAAGCAATAAGCTTACTGATATACAGTAGTTTGGCACTAGGTATGCTGAATTATTCTCAATATGCGGCTTTCGGTTAATGCTTATGGTTACTTGGGTAATGCAACAATCCTACTGACTCTGATTACCGCTTAGCCGAGATTTAAACATACGACGACTAACTTGTTAGACCAGTATCGTACCTTGAAACTAACTGGGCGGTTTGACACAAGGATATTTGCTAATTTTCTAAAACTAAATTGATCGGCTGGACTTTGGGTTTGGAAGCCTTAAGGAGAAATGAGCCGCCATTGATTCTGTAAATTCCAAAAGCAGTTTTTTTGTTTGAAACAAAAATTATGCTCATGAAAATATATTCTCTGTGTTCAGATTGGCAAGAACAATGCAGTGAAGTGAAGTGAAGATGTAAAGATTTTTTAAAACAGATACCCTGTTTTCGGCCCAAAAGCTGCTTCCGAAATTGGGCTTTCCGACGAAAAATTAATGACTGCTCATTTCGCCTTAAACAAAAAGCGGATTATTTTAGCGAAATTATTGCCTTTTTACAGTACGCACTTAAATTTTTTTACCGAACTCTGAGCAGCCGAACGTTCGGTAAAATTCAATAATGCCAATCGACTTTTACGGATCATTAGTAATGTTTGGCATCATAAAAAATTTTTACCGAACGTTCTGCTGCTCAGAGTTCGGTAAAATTTACGGTAATTTACTGAACTCGGTACTTTTTTTTAAGTGTGTACTGAGATAGTTAAAAGAAATCAGCTTTAATCATTCAAAGTAAGTCCTAGTCGTCGTTTCCACCGTTGCCAGTTTTACTGTCAAAAGTGTTCCGGACTTTTCCGGACTTTTGAAGCAATACCTGGTCCGGTTCGGTTCCGGAACGCTTCGTTCCGGTTCCGATCCGGTAAAAAATCGGACTTTAAAATTTCGTTCCGATCGGATTTCGGACCGGGTATCGGACCAGACTTTCCGGACTTTACCCGGTCCTATGTCGATCACTAAATTAAAATAATATATGAAGATAGAATTAACTAAAGGGCGAATGTCGCAAGCGTAAATAAACCGAGTGAGGGTTGATTTTCCTATGCTGGTCCAGCAAAAAACAGCACTCACGAGTTTGGTTTACATTTGCGACATTCGCCCTTTTGTTAATTCTATCTAGATATGATCGTCGTAAAGAGCACCAAAAAATATGGTTTGGCGAAATTTTATTATTAATAATGGGGTAAGCCGCACAAATATCTAAAAGTTGTGTGATTAATGGACTAAAACGCATTAGACACATAATTATTAATTATTCCATTCGTCTTGATCATCGATAATGATAGATATTCTCAAATTCGATTGGTGCGATCGAAGTTGGTGCGAAGATGAAAGATGTGCAATTTTATGGTAAACGGTTGAAATGAATCGGCTATGCTTTCTGATGTCATTTGGCCCGTGTTTTTTTTTCAGAACATTAGTCATTTTCAATATGATGTAAACCTACAATCGGTCATTATTTATTGGTGTTTCTGATGATCGATTTGGTGCTTGAGTGGATGTTTTTGGAAAACTGAGAAATGACTGCGCGAAATAATAATATATTGAGTATTAAATGTTGAACAATGTTAGCAGCGTGAATTATTATTTAGAGATTAGTGAATTATTGAACGTTAATCCTACTTTGTTCTGATACATTGTCCCATGACAGCTATGAAAGTTATGAATTAGCCTGTACAATACAAGCTTGATTACTAGTTGATGAACAATCTGGTACAGTTTCATACCTTGACTGCATCACCAATAATTTGCAGTTGTTTGCAATGAGCCAATAGTCAAATTTCAGATAGAGTCAAACAGAGAAAAACGCCTCTCACAACAACAATCATTAGAATATGTTCAAGTTAATAATGAAATATTGCTGTCGAAACCTACGCTCGGGGCTGGCTAGTGACGCTGGTATGACAGCAAACGATGCTTGATTTATGGATCTGACTTTACTGGCGGGCAATTGCCCGTAGCGTGAAGCTGTGGAGAACACATGTTTTGCTAGCCGGACTTTATCACTACGGAACATCAAAACGAGGTGGTAAAACTATTCTCATTAACATAACAACCAACCAACCAATCAAAGCTGCAAACTAATTTCGCAAACTATCAGCTCAGCGATAAACGAATCAATCGTAACTGTTTTTATGTTTGTTTTTCTCTGAAAGAAACTTTCAATGGAATCGCTAACAGCGACACACTTCAAACCTGGTAGTAACAGAGTGGGCCTCACGCAAAACCTTCTGGCTGTCGGTACCTACCTACCTTCGGTTAAAGTAAACGAGGAGCGTAAAAATGTAACAATCATTCCATGCCTTTTTCTAGAAAGGAAGAAACCCATTTCCCGTCAGCAGCTGATAGTTCCGTTCCGGAACTGAGGGAAAAAGGCATTACTCATTCTAGCAAGTACCTACCTAGCATACCTATTCTGAATTGTGCTTTGACTTTTTTGACCTATATTTTGACGATGCAAAAATTTCGAGTGCCAATACGGGACGCACAACGTTTGCGTTGTCACAGGTTACGCACTGAAGGTTCTGTTTGTCGATAGTGAGGGTACTTGAATAGAGCACCTTGAATTGTGGTTCGAAATTTTTCTTGTCGGTTCTAGAATCTAAAGCTAGATTTGGAGAATGGAAATTATTAAATGGCAAAAACAAGTTTCCTGTGATGGAAAAAAATACAATCAATGTATAATTGACTGATTGATCGTTATGCCAATACCGGCGTTAAACCATGGAATTTAATCATTTCCAGTTGGCAACCCACACACAATCGGCACACGCATAAACAGAGCGTTTTTCCTAACTTGTTCAACCTAATCGTTCAATTTTCCTCGAGATTTGAATAGAACCGCTCTTGCCAGAGGCTAGCGTCGCAGAATGCGACGGACATCCATACGAGTGTACATATGTAATTAGTTTAACTCTAAGCAGCTCCGGGCGTTCCGTAATTACCTCGCAGCTAATGGGTCACAAGCTGGTGTGAAACAATGGGATATTTGATCGGCGCCGGCAGAAGCATGTCGACATCAGGAATTTGCGGAGCTCCTTTAGGTGGCACTAATTCGCACGTGTCACGCAATTTTTCCTGGCACGATGAATGGGCAACGAATAATAATTTGTTTCTGTTAACTAGCAAATCATTTTGAACCGGTACACCGACGTTGGACCTTGGACTGATTCTTAGTTCAAGATTTTTTCTGCATTGTAAACATATCAAGGATAAGAAAATTTTAATTATAAAAAAACCACTCCTTGTCACGATTTTAGGTTAGGATCGATCAAGTGTTTGTGGTGCTGAATCTCAGCTACTATTCAATTTAGTACGGCTGCTTCTTTCAAATTTTGTAATACTTTTAAAAGGAGTAAATAGCATTTACGTTGCATAAGAAATATTAATACGACTTAAGTCTCTAAGCCGAAAATCTTTTTTTCGCAATAAAAAGCTAGAGAAATTAAAAAATAGAATCTACCAAAATGCATCTGCAAAGTGCCAGACGGGTATGTTTTACCATTTTTGAAAATTCAAACAATAAGTATATTTTCTCATCAAATTCAAAACATCGAAATATACAAGTTCTGTAGCAAAAAGTTTGGCCAAAAATTCTAAGCAAATGGCTCTAATAATAAATTAATTTTACAACCAACCATAAATTTACCACTGAACCAACTCTATATTTATCGCTTAGAACCAAAACACTTGTAAATTATACTAAAAGTCAAGGATACGAATAGCACCACAATCAACAACCTGCAGCTCTTCAATCTTCAACCTTCAATCAGCACTCAATGACACAGACTACGTATGTCGTGAGCCTGTTTTGAATCCCTATTATGTTCCCATCCCTGCTGCTGTGGCCAATCATACCCGTATGCAACACTGACTGACTGCAATCAGCAAGCGCTTCAATGCACGGTAGCACCACGGTGCAGTTTTCGTTTCGTAACCGACCGTCGTCAGCACCACCGCAGCGAATCTCTGTAGAAAGCGGGAATTCCTTTTACGGCAGCGATGGCGGTGGACTACATCCGAGGCCACGAAACTTCAATGGAGAAGCAACGCCGCCGCTGCTGCTGCCCGGTCCTGTGGACATTGAATGATACGTGAAGTATGTAATACCCATAACCGCATATCCATAACGTGATCTGAGGAGAACCGACACTTTTGCACAGCTCAGACAGCGTTGACGATGATGCGACGGTTGATACATTTTAATGACTATATTGGTCACCGGGTTGCCGTTCTCCGTCTACCGACTGCACCGACCGGCACCGCTGTTGTTGTTGCTGATTAATATTTTGAATGACATTTCAAGACATACCACTTCGGAATCGGGGCGGTTCGATTGTCTGTTTTAACTTTATCCACTGCATGTTTGTTCCCTACAAATAATGTGACAGCCATCCGATCGATCGAATCGACCGACTCCAACAATCCGTGTAGTGTAGAGCGTCCCACGATTGCGTCGGAGTCACTGAGTCACTCACGACACGAGCGACGGAACTGCGGAACTCTGTGACCATGACTGCTGCTGCTGACACTGGGAATTATGCGATCTACTTTAGCCGACTCTTGGTGGGTGTTACAAGTGGAATAAAGTTCTAGGAAATTCGCTGGATATTGTCCTTCCTTACGTAGGTATGTACATACGTACGGAGTGCGGTTCGGTGCCGTCGGATCAGTGTTGAAAAATGTTATCTCGCACCAGCCGACAGTGTGGGTGAAAGATTACCATTATATTGGCTATGTCGTTTACATTTTCTTGCGAATTTTTCCTGTTGGAAATGAATTTCAAACTGATGCGATTAAGGTTCCCACAAGCTTGTGCTCATTGAATATTGAATGCTTGTATAATATCCGCGATGTTTGATGTTGTTGTAAACTTGAAATTGATTCAGATGATATTTTATATGACTACAGAATGAAATTAAACAGCAATACCCGAGCAGGAGCAAAGAGCAAAATAATATCAAAATGTGTTACTGAAAATCGAATAACTCATATCAAAATTTGGTCTTGTTTTGGCTGACATAGTTGGTAAAATAACAAAAAATAATATCAAAATTTTACTCCTTTAAGGCCAAAAGAATAACTACTTGTATTTGAATAACAAAGCAATAACATGACTGCATTCAGAGTTTAGAATAACTTATTTTAGTATTATTATTAAGGTATTGAATAGCAAATGCAGTAGTATATGAGATATTACAAAATCATTTTATAAAATAGTTATAATCTGAAATCTCTTTGATCAATAAAAAAATTGTATGAAATATATCGAATGTCATGTTAAGGCCAAAATAAGATATAATAACAAAATCAGTTATTAAACTTAACTTATAACCACCGTTTTGAATATCTACTCAATAACAAAATGTTTTATCAATGAATCTCCATATCAATTCAATAACAAAATATACCATTATAACACAGTTTGATATTGTTTTTATATTATTTTGCTCTTCGCTCCTGCTCGGGTAGGTCATTCAATCTCATTTAGCAATCTCTATCAAAGATGGCAGTCAATTTCTCAAAGTTTCATACTCAACTCCAAACAGTTTTGTAGGACTAGTTACATAAGAATCGTATAAAATTCAATGCACATAAAGTTTAAAGTCATGCACCCTTATCGTTGAAGCCGGGGACGTAAAAGCTTACGATCGAACGTACTATAGTTTCCTATTATTGTCGATCCTGGGCAGCCGTCCTCCAATCGACTCTAATGTCGAATTTGTTTATTCAATCCGGGTTGAAACTGGATGAATTTTATCTGTCAGATAGGAGCAAATGAACACAAAAAGTTCATCCAGTTCCAATTCGGATTGAATAAACAAATTCGACATAACATTAACAAAGCGTGCATCTCCTTCAACAGATTACATCCCCCTGGTGGGCCTGTCCTTTAGTCGGCGACTGGTTCTCTACTGAAGATAACTCAGCTGCTCTTTCGTCAGACATTCCTGCAACGTGTACAGTCCAGTAAAGCGCTTCTGTGTACAGATCGGCTTTGTTGTTTCGGATCCACTTTCACCTACGTTCCAGAATTATTGTTTCTATTGACCATTGATGACATCGATGATAAAGTTTCTTATTGGATAGCCAATTGTCAGGGCACCAGATAAAAAAACAAAATAATGGCTGCTATTGCTAATGCTACACATCAGAATTAATAGAATACTGGCTAATGCCACCATCCCATGTGCGTAGCGGCGGGGGGCGGGCGTATTGGGGGTTCAAAGCCACCCCCCCCCCCCCCCAAAGGAAAATTTGTTCTACACTCAAGTTTAGAGCAGGGCTCGACAACATCACCTTCAATTCGTCAAATCATTACTCGACAATGAAGCAAAGCTTCTAAACTGGCTTCGATCAGTGTCAGCTTGTGCTTGAAACGTTCTCTTCGTGTATGATGCGAAGCTAAAAGTAAGTCAGCTTCATTTATTTGTTTCGAGGATGCCATGGCTTAGAGCATAAGAAAATTTGCAGGGCTGGTTGTACGATCCTTGTCGTCGTCGTCAGCAGCTTAGAGCCGGAGTGGTTTGTGCTGTTTTAAGCTTTATTCACGTCGATCTTGGGTTATTCGTCGCCCATTTCCCTGGCGTTCCTGACGTTGCAGTTTTTTGACGTAGGACTACGTCTGAGATAGGGTATAGGGTTTTGAGATAGGGTATCATTCCAAAAAATCAAAAGTGCGAGCGTCACGAAAAATGATAGGTTTTAAGCGCTAATAGCTCTGCGGTTTTCCGATCGATTTTCAATATTCTTACACCAATCGATCGGAAAATCTTCTAAGAATTCACCCAAATGAAGAAAAGTATGGATTCTTGATGCTGAACAATTGAAAAATTGAAATTAATGAACTTATGTTTTCACAAGGTATTTCTTGCCGATCCAGAAATACAGCGTTTTGAAGCAAGCAACCCCAAATTTCTCATGTAAAACCAAGAACAAAATTACTTTTTCGTAAAGCAGTGAGTCTCTATGCAATGTAAAATATTTTGTCCTTTTATGAAAGCATGTATACAGTATATAGTAAAATTTTCTCTCTTTTCTCTCTTTCTTTGAAATTTGGCAACACTGTTCGAGAAAATTTTTACCATATGCTACGTACTTGCTAAGCCCAATTCTTGCTAAGCCAACTGTGTATTTTAAGCCCAATTCTTCTAGCCTACGCTTTCAGTCTAGTGCAACTGGCCTCCGCCGTGGCAAAGTTTTTGGCTTTAATATTAAAGCGCGTAGTTTGCGTAGCTTTTTTGGCAAACTTATTGTTTGCTACATTTAATGAAAATTAAACTTCTTGTTTCGATATAAGCTCGTCGAATCACCCCCTCAAGAGTGATTTTGAAAAGCATCCAGGATAAGTTGTCAGCTTGTCTCGACCCTCGCCGCATCTCGAAAAGACCCCCAACTATGGTTTCTTACAGCCTCTCCCAGCCGAGATACAACATACAACATACAACATACCTTGACTGAGAGGTCAAATTTAACATTTGTCTTATTTTATTTCAATTCGATTACAATTGTCAAATGAACACTCAATTTCAACCTAAACAGTTTTCAACTGAAAATAGCTCCCCATTTCTTGAATAAACTGCTTACGGTTAGATTATGTCAGATTTTTTTTGTAAAAAAAAAACCAGGAAACTTTTATGGCTACGCCTCTGCATCGAGTACCATCCTATTGACCAGTACCATCCACCATTCGGCGTTGTCGACTAAGTTTAGGTATTTTAGCTACTGAGTTTTTCTCGCTAAAACGGGGCCACCATTGCCACGAGGTCTTCAAATATTAGAACTGTTGCACTTGATTGGTTGAAAATGGTAAAAAAATAAGAATTGCACTTTTGATTCCTCGAATCGGTTGACCCCTCGTTCGTCAAGGCTCAAAGGGCCCAAAAGTTTCAAAAAAAGTTGAATTTTTAGTAAACCTTGCGATCTATATGATTTGATATTCCCTAAATTTGCAATGAAACAATTAACAAATGGCACGGTTCTGTAGAGAAAAAGAACAGGAGATTCAAATGGAGTAAATTTTTGGCAGCCATCTTGGATTTTATAAAAAAAAGCGTCGTTTTCGCCATGAGGTCTCTAATGGAGTTTCATTTTAAGACCACCATTAGAATGCTGAACAAAAATGCTACAAGAAACATTCATTAAATTGGGTATGCACTGGCACTAACTAAACAAAACAACCAATTATCTGCAACAAGAAGGTTCACAATTTTCATATAATTATTGTGAAATGTGACATTTGCAAAATTTGCTATGAAATAAACAACAAACGACAAGGTTTTGTGAAGAGGAAGGAAAGGGCTTTAAAATGAAGAAAAAAAATTGACGGCCATCTTGGATTTGGTCGCCATATTGGATGTTACCAAAAAATCGCCGTTTTCGTCAGGATCCTCCCAACCAATTTTCATTTTCAGACCACCATTGGAAACCTAATGAAAAATTCCATATGGAACATTCATTAGTTTTAATGTGCAGTTGAATTACTCTGATTAAACAAATAATTTTCTGTAGCAAGATTTAACATTACATGAGAATTGTAAACCTTGTTTCAGATCATTGATTGTTTCATTTAGTTAATGCCATTGCATACCTTATTTTATGAATGTTTCTTGTATGTAGCATTTTTTCTCAGCTTTCCAATGGTAGTCCTAAAATGAAAATTGGTGGGGGCGATCATGATGAAAACGGCGATGTTTCGATAAAATCCAGTATGGCGACCAAATCCATCATGGCTGCCAATTTTTTTACTTCATTTAAAAGCCCGATCCATTCTCTATACAAAACCGTGTCGTTTGTTGTTTATTTCATAGCAAATTTTGCAAATGTCACAATAATTATATGATAATTATATGAAGAAAAATGCCGAAGGAAAAAGAAGACAAATTTTATTTTGTTCTTTCATCTTTTTTCTTCTTTTTCTTTTTTCTCAAGCTGTGTTTAGTTTAAAAAACTCAAAAGTTATAATAATCTTTGCCAAGCTTCTACAAACAAAGCAAAAAAAATTGTTCCGATACATTGTGTAGTTTCTGAGAAAAAGGTAGACAAAGTTTGAAAATCGTGGTTTTCGTGGAAAATAGTGGAGAAACGTTGTTTTAATCCGTTGAGGATGTTCCACGCCGCACTAGAATGGTTATGTGTTCGATCGTTGTTCGGCCACTTCCCGTGGTCGGATCATTATGTAATTAGTATCAAAATAAGCGGAAAATACTACAAAATCAAAATCTGAAATAAAAAATTTAGGACTTTTTCGAAAAATTTTGTCGTTTATGTCCCCTTAACCTGTTTACCCAGTTCTGTTAGCACTATCTTAGTATTTATTCTGGCACCACTAACTCGACGAATGCCGTACACTAAATGCCGTACAATAGGCACATTATTACCATTGCGCATATCACCATTGGCGGCACCGCTTTCACCAGCTTCGACAAGGGAGTTAGTTCAGGCTTTCTTGTCCCGCCTCCCACCGATTATTACACAACTACTACTCTCACGCGAGTGAGTATGAGAAGCATAGCATTCGCTTAACTCGCACGCGCAAGCGTAAAACAAACAGCCATCGTTGCTGTGTGCAGACATTCTGCTACCTACACACTCGCGCATGCACATCCTCACATCGTCTTCCTGCATAGCTTATTCGCGAGTCAAATAACTGTCGAGCAATCTGCTTCCCGTGAGGCATAGGGATGCACTGGGATACTGGTTTTGCATTACTTTTTTCTTCGTTCTCGCCCTCGACTCTACTCACGGGTGGGAGTGCAAAGTTTCGAGAGTAATCGGTTTCAGCCGCTCGGGTTGCAATGAAAAACGAGAACGACGACCGTAGCTGTTAGCTAAACACACACTCGCAAAAACTCGTCGCAATGCATGAATAAGTACGAGCGAGAGTCCGAAAGGGACGCTTATGCCGGCGCGTTCGTAAGAATAAGTGAGCGTGTGTGAAAAAATTAGACAACACAAGTGTGGGCCTCGCAACACTGTGTACAATGGCCCTTTTCACGAGATTTTCTCAACCACACTGTTCAGCAGGCTGTAGAAACACTTCTGTTGGTCCGTAGCTGTGGACTGAAGTAAGGTTTCTATCCCATGCTCAAAATCTGGCAACGATTATTTTTTCGATTATCGGTTTGCACATTATCAAGGCCGCATAGCCGCGGGCTTCGTTTGAATTCAACTCCTTGCTCCCGAATACCATGTTCACCTCGTTAACCAGAGTAGAGCAAGACTTGCCCGGATGATGTCTTGTGTTCACCAGTATCCGGCCAATGAGCCTAATTAATTCTTTAATTTTTGTTTTATGATGCTTTCCACTTGACGTTTCGTCTGACTGCAGAGCGCCTTAGATGTAGCCGGGAGCCGCTTTTCATATTCATTTACTTCGAGACAGACACTGTTTGAGCCGCTGCTAATGTAGAAAACATACGCTCGAAGAGAACTACATCATCCAAAGGCAGTAACCCCCTTCTCTAACTACATACAACAACCAAGGCCCCACACGAAGGTAGAGATAGAAGTGAATGGACAGAGGTGTGTCCCCGAGGAAATTATGCCCAACAAACATTTTATTTGAACAGTAGATTATTCAACCGTTATATAGCCAATGTTCAGGAATCAAGCGCGTATTAAGCAGTTATACAAAAAAAAATGTTTGTTGGGTGTGTTTCAGATGGTCATTCATCTGGCCATAATTTACAAGACCTAGACCATTATCAATGAGCTACGAAAAAAGTTGCCGTGCCTTATGCTCGATTTTTTCTTCGAAAACGTCCCATCTTTATATGCCCCAGCTATTTTCCACTTGTTTGGCAGCTATTTCACCTTTCTTCAGCAGTATGCCCTTCACAACCGACCAGTATTCCTCAATCTTCCGACTCCGAGGAATAGGGGGGATTCTACTCTTTGAGAACTACAGTGATGCCATTATCGTTGTACCACTACTTTGCTGAATTTCAATAGTTTCAGACTAGAATAAGTAGCAACCTTGCTTTTTTAAATAACGAAAACGTACTTTTCTGTCCGCGGCAGTTTGCTTGCCAAGCGACTCAAGTAATAACGGTAGCTGAATTGCAAGAGCAATGACTGTTTACGGGTTGGTTTAAGGCAATCAATGGTGCATAAAGTAAGCACTTAAATGGTGTTTGAATAAGCGATGTTTAAGCTACTTTAAGTTTTTCAAACCAGTTCTCTCCCAAAAGCTGATAGACAAACTTAATAGCGGATTTTTCTGCTAAACAATCTGCTTCCAAACAACCATAAACATCAAAGCGTTTTACGGCTGCTTAAAAGTGTTAAAGTGTAGAGTGGAAGCTTTCATTAGGCTCACAGCTTTCAAACTACTTTAAGGCTGCTTAAGGGTGTTAAAGTGGCTTTACAAACTTCTACCAAGTTTTCTTTTGGCTCACAGTACACATACTGTCAGATCATAGAATTTTGCAATTCGGCTGACAGCAAAAGTTTGCCAATTATCGACATTATCGATTGCTTCACGCTAGGCGGGCTAGGCTTCAGGTGTAAAGATATTCTCACTGTCTGTTCTGCAGATGCAAATGGGGCGGATCATACGGTGAGTGCTTATGGATCAAAAGATGGCGGGTTCAATTCCCGGAAAAAAGACATGCATTTTTAATTAGCTAACTTACTTGGACGAGTTATTCGAAATTAAAAATATCGCGTTCACGGCAAAATAAAAATGACGCGCTCCATTTTTTTAAATTTAAAAATAGATTTTTTTTGGCTGCACAAAGGTTGATGAAGCGTTTATTAAGCGAATGGAAAAGCAGATTGCAAAACTATTTCTCGTTCTAAAAATAGAATTGACAGCATTGCGCAAATTGGCTATTTAAAAGCGCAAAAAAGTTTTTAATAAGTTCCATTGCAGCTTCAAAAGCAGCTATTAATTGGCCTGAAGCTTGATAAAATCACCAGATTTAGATGTTTAAGAGCTGAAAAAAGGTTTTTATTTCTATATCTAAACCATAGATCAGCCACAGGTTGAATAAAATCAGCTATAAAAGCGTTTGATCAGCCTGAAATTGTTAGTTGGGGAAGAACTTATCCGGGAAATTTATTTTTATATTGTATTCCATGTAGTTTCCACTTTGAACGAGGGTGTGTCTTTTTTCGGTGTAGTTCAGTGAATTTTTGAAAAACTGTACTCATAAATTAAATAGGGTTTAATCATTTGTTCAGATTTCCTCATATTAAACCTTTACTCGAATTACTCGAATTACTTGAAAATCAGTATAAACCTTTGCGATATACACGACAGCATGCATATCGTCAATCTGCAAACTGCCAACAATCAGAAATGCGATCCATGTGCGCTCGTTTTCTTTGACCGCCATCTAGAGATAATAATCTCCTCCAGATGTTGATGATAATGATGAATGGGTTTCATTGATCGGATTGCTTACCGAACAGGCTTGGTTACGGCCTTGTTGAGCCAAGCAATGTATCGAAGTTGGTGCCACAAGATTGAGTAAGGGGTTTTGTTGTTTTGCTACCATCACATCGGAACTTTATCTCTTCGCGATGAAATATTATGATCGACCTCGCGTATATGTCTATTTTTGGGGATGACTCCGGTGTCTGACTACCGACCGATGCGGTCAGGTGTCAGTACTGTGGCGCACGAACAGCGATTCATGTTAATTAACAGATTTATTTCTTCATATTTATTTGGACATGACGACCCGCTGATCGTGGATGGCAAAGTTCGATGCTCGTTAGTACAGAGCCATATTTTGTTTATATCTTAACTACTTCATTTGCTACAAGTCGCGAGAAAAACACTGCTACAGTGTACCGTGCCTTTACTACCATGGGCATACGAGGATTATGTTGTACAAGTTCAAACGGCAGACCGCAACGTCTACCCAGGGCTGTCAAACCAGGGCATACTTACTATTAAGTGGTATAATTAGAGGAAACATCGGCGGAATAGAGTTTGCGGTTTATTGCTTCCTTTTTCACGGCCCGCCTTCCACCGGAAGAGGTGGAACGCAAATCATTTAGCATACAACATTTAGCTCTTACCTATAACATGGTCATGTCGACAAGAGCATTATGAAGAGTTAGTGCGATGCATCGTTGGAGGTGCATCGGCAAGGTTGATCGTAGATTGGTTGGTTTTGTATTTTTTGTAATTCAGTCACACACACTTGAATCACAATCACTTGATATTAAATAATTGATGTGAAGTAGATCAGAAAATATGCAGATTGATTTGTCACTTGCTTGTTATATTGGTTTTAAGCTTTACCATGAATTTGCCATGATTGTAATCCATAATTAATTGTGTATGCAACTCTATTGGTAATATCCATCAGCACTGCCATAACATTATGAATAATTATACTACCCTACCATTTGCCACTGGTAAGCGTAACCAATGGCATTAAATTTCTCGCTGGTGGTCGTTTTGCTTTCTACAATTTCATTTAATGCTTCCATAACTAGGAAAGTGCTTCCACCTTGCTTCACATTGCACGAATTGAATGAATGTTTTTCCATTTGATTACGGCAGGACACGTTGGCCTTCCAGTCCTGCTACACACCGCGTCGTCGGTCGTCAGTCTCGTGTTGGGGAAATTTGCATAAATAAACACCTTGTCCCAGGAGCCGTATAAGCTCCGAAAAAAAAGAAAAAACAGAGAACTTTCTGCTGTTCTGAGCGATTCCACGATGGCCACGGTGAAGGTCAAGTCGGAAATTGCAATTTGCCGCACGCCACTCGTCTTTCGGAAAGGATGAACGATGGCGATGACGGCGGCGACGACGACGACAATACAGCAATAAAGGTGGTAACCGTTGCAGAGATTTTCTTCTGTAATGGTTTTTATCGACCACGACTTTCAGTTCCGCATTCGTGGGATTGAGTTGTACAGATTGTGCTTAAGTAAGTAGTTAAACTAATTAATTAAGGGCAATTGTTCTTTGAGTCTGGCTGCTTGGTTGGTTGCAAATCGAAAGTTGCAGCTCAGTAGAATTTATGAAGGTTAAAGCATTCTTTAGCATGTCCTTCGAGTTTCCTTGGTGCAACACTGTTACAACAATGTTAGATCCTGCACTTATGTAAGCTTTGTACCGCATCGGTTGAACACTGAAGTAGTGTCCAGTCAGCTGATAAAAATGATCCATTACCTATAGCGGCCATGACTAGTGGACTTTTGGGTAATCAAAGGAAACTATACAAGTGAAAATAATTAACCTGCATACCGACCCATTAATTTCTCTCTTGACCACTCCGAAAATACCACTGTAAAACTGGCCCTTTTAGATGACTCTGAAAAGCGATACCAATTATCACGGGTAATTATCCCATAAAATTGCCATTTATTACATGCTCCTATCTCAGATTAAAATCTCTTGTTTAACATCTGTTCGATTGCATCGCCTGGCAGCTTCTGTTCAACCGCAACATTCAAACCGATGCATTCCGAGCAACGTTTAATAAACCACAGAGCCGCGTTTGCACCAGACTGCAAGTGGTAATTCATTGCAAAAGCACTCCCAGTATGGAACGGGGTTAGGCTACCGGCTCAGCTCAAACCGATGTCAGCTGAAAACCGATCGTGAAGCTGTACCTATGTAGCACATCGACTTCCCCCGATATGGCAGTGGTAGAGGCCGTCCCGTGGTTTGGCCATTATAACGGGTTCGACGACATGTCTGTGTCGAATGAAAAATTTTCTGCAGAATAAGTCCTACGACCAAAGAAGAAGTTTAAAATGTTGCTCTAATTGGCTGCCATTTCAGTGGGAATAAGTTTGGAGGAACCACATATTTCCCCAACGTTGTCGCCTCTCAGATGTTTTAATGATGGCTTTTTCACTCGATTTAGTTTGGCACTTACATAACACATCCATCAGCACAGATCAAAGCCACCCGCGCTGACCGCCCTGAACTCTCATGTGACACCTCCTTTTCGGACATATTTTTTATACTTGTTTGTTTCTTTTCATTTTCAGTTTGATTACTTTGAGTTGAGAGTTTAAGAGTTTTGTCTACGCGAAATATTGCGCTGGTTTCAAAATGGTAAATGCAATAAAGTTTACGGCTATGTAAATTGTGTTGTCTAAAGTTGCGAAAACAAACAATCAATAACCATTGCTCAATTTGCTTTTTCCCCTGGGGAACAAAACCGTTTTACCGTGTAGGTTGTTTTAACTTCCACCGCTACCACCACCATCACCACCAGCAGCAGTACTACGGCCAGTGTCACCAAGGGCAGCAACCGTACGTCTTGGATCAAGCGCCGGAAGAGTACCGGCGTCGTCCGGAAGAAGTACAAAGACTCGTACCGCGTGATGGGTGGATTCGAGCAGCGTCCATGGACACCGACTAAGCGGCGCGGTCCCATCGCAGCGGAACATCGTGGCCCGGGGCCGCAATATCTGCTACCACAACTGCTAGGTAAGTCAATTCAGTCCGACTAATGACGCCATTAAATTAACCAATGTTGGGTGGGAAACGGAGTTCAAAGTTGCTTCAAAAAGGCGTAGGCTGAAAGCACGTTTTATGTAAGGTTAATCGTTGAATTACAACCGCGATTAAAGTATGGATATAAACAAACTAGCAACATTGTTCGAGGGAAGAAGTTTTTTTCATTCTTCATTGGGATGTTTAGTTTTTAGTGTTAGTATTCTTTGTAGAGCTTTGTACAGCTAGGCAATTACTGATCCTAAAGTTTATTATTGCTGCTAGAAGTAGAACCAATTCCAAACAAAAACTGCCACCTGTCTTGCCTAAACTACGCATGAATCACTCAACTACTTAGATACGGAATGATTCGTCTCGAGCGATCATCAAATTTGGCTAGATCTAAACGCTCGTTACCTTACATGGTGATAATGCGTCGCACCTTCATCCAGACAAGAAACTAAGCGTCAGCATTTCCTGCTCCAGTCTAAGCTAATAAATATTTATTACCGAACTGAAGCTGTCATCTGCGGACACCCACGTTCTCGTCGTCGTAAGCCATCATCTCGGGCTAATATTTATCGCCGATCGTCCATGAAAACACACACGCCCCGCAGGCAGACAGTGTGGTTGAGCACCGTACAGACAAACGACTTCATCGTTCCGCAGTGCAGTGGCAGCAACGCTGGCCTGTATTATCCGCCTATGCGGTTCCGGTCCGGTACTAATCTCCTGACTACCATTTTAGGCACCCGGGTGGTGGATTCAAAGCGTGCGGCTGCACCCGCGTACAGTTTCGGCCAACGGCATCGACCGCGAACGGAATCATTCAGCCCGGGACCGCTGTACAACATCACCGGGCTCGGCTGCAAGGGCAAAGACACCCCGCCCGCCTATTGCCTGCAGAGTCGACCGAAGGAGATCCCCAAATACCTCACGCCGGCACCCGGAGAGTACAACGTCGAGAAGGCGGACAAGATGCTGGTCAAGTCGGCACCCCGGTACACGTTCGGTGTGAAAAAGCCGCCCAAGTCAACCAGTGAAACTCCAGGTAATTCTTTGTTTAGGGGAGAGGGGCCCACAAACCACAAGGTACAACCGATTTTTATCGTTCACTTTTTGATATGATTTTGACTGATATGATTTTTAATGTCAAAATTGATGTAATTCAATGTGGCTTACGGGAATAATTTGAATGCAAATTTTGGTTTAAAATAGATATTCTCTCAAAGCAAACATGTGAAAATTGAGAACTAGAAATGCTGGAGTTGATTCCGATCCGATCTAATTTAAGTATGTTGAGAACTAGAATGACTAGAAAACATCACACAGATAAAAAATTATAATTTCAGTCTAAGCAACAGGTGATAACATTTTGCTTTACCACTTTAGAGTGTTTTGTGTTGTTTTTGTATTGTCGCTATTTGTAGTTGTGTAGTAAACTAAATAACCGGTAGTTTGTAATAGTAGTTATCACGTATCTGTATGTATAGGGTGTATACAGCTGTTTTTAAGTATTGCTTTGTTGTTCTTGATAATATGGCGCATATATTTTAAGCAAGAGAACTCTAAATTAAGAGTATCTCTGCTTCTTGATATTTCCACGGTGAGTTCAATTTATTTCCTGAACTATACTTCGAGCGGCATCGACATTTCGTTTTCCAGAGCGAGATCAACATTGTTACAGTCCTTATAGAATTACAAACATTATCCACATTTTAGCAGCTAGGCCGGTAGTTTCGCCTCTATTGAATAAAAATTGTTAAATATTGCATCAATCTACCTTTTATTCATCTCTGCCTCTTCACACAACCTAACTGAGTTGAGTAATCGCCAAATTATCAAAGCAGATTCTTTTAGTATAATATTTTATCCTTTTCACTTTATCTGGCGCACTTATAGAATACAAGATACTGATCACTAAATTTGATTACCCGAATTTGAAATGAAAACCATACTTTCACGCCACAACTGCAGATCCCTTGCCTGATTAGGAGTTTCCTAGCAGATTTATGAAGAAAAATAAACTTAATTTTGCTGGAGATATCTTCTGAAGCCTTCGAGTGGTCACATAGAACTTTTACCCGGGATTTGGGTAGCATCCATATTCACATAAGTTTCGTATTCCGTAGGGAAGCATCCCTGGAATGTTTCATCATAACCTTGTTGTACAACTTCTGAATACGATTTTCGGCCACTATGTTCTGCTTCAGTGTTTGGTTTGACCGGTTTGGCCCAACACCTGGCCATGTGGGATTTCCAACGTGGGGGTCCAAAAATTGATTTTCTTCTTTCGGTCTTGGAATTAAAACCATACTTTCACCACTGAAGGTGGCTTTTCTAAATTGCTGTTAATAGATTCCAAATCCAATGGGGTGGCTCGCTCGTTTGCAGTTCACTCGGTTCCGCGCTACTCGTTGCCTATTTCTTGAATCCTTTGCGTGTCCTGCTGAACTTCATCACTTAGATGACAGGCTAGTAAAGCCTGTAGTCTGTGATTCGTACGCTTGCACCACTCTCCGCGTTCCTCCGCCAATAATCCGTAACGCTTTTTGCACACCAAGTGGCACCTATATCTTTCGTAAACATGATACTTTCAGGTTCGTAGAGTACTTTTCGCCTGACTAACGTTTTGTAAATGTCTTGCGGAAGTCAAAGCAGGTCCGTGTTCCAGCTTGAATGCGTCGTTCATTCTCCAGAGTTCAAAAACCAGAGATCCCAAGAACTTGTCAACCAGTCACTATCCGTAGGAGGGAGATGTTATTTCCTGTTGAGCCAGTACTTATCACCAATTTGAAAGAGCGAACCAGCCACAGACTGTTACGAGTACTTTTGGTATATCACCACTGGGATGTTAATCGAAGAATTACCTCCACCTGTTGACCATCTTGCGCTCGGTTGTGACCAGTTTTCCCTCTTCATCTCCACACGTGTCAAATTTCAGTGTGTATTCTTTACAAGATTGGTTCACCGCTTTATACAACTTGCGTATTTGATAGCCAGGAATTGTTCCAATTCTTCACGATTTGTTCTCCTTTAGCGATTATTTTTTCTCCTCGTTGTCAACTGATCAATACGTGACCAAACTTTCTTTCGTGGCAATACTTAGATAGATTTTTCTAGTTTAATTTTTTCTCTATCGCTTATTGTCCGAGTCAATGACCGCAAGCGCAGCCCATGGAGTGTCAATGTTGATGATGTTTGAAAAAACCGGCCCTTGATGAGTTTCTAGCTGCTTAAGCGGAGATTTTGGGATTCTAGCTGCTTAAGCCTCCATTCAATGTCCTTATTCCATTGCCTGGGTCTATACCGAATGCTACGGGCCATTTTCTTGGGTGTTCATTGTTTTTGCAGTCTCAATTATCATACACTCTTAAATGAGTTTACCCGTAAATTGGTTGAATTTAGCTAAAGCTTGGTTAAAATTAAATGCCCTTAAAGTGTACAAACTCAGATTTTGAATAGTTTTTCAAAAAATTGGTAGTAGCTATTTGTCACAGAAAATAATTCAATTATCAGTAGCAAGTAACCAAAATTGGTTGAATTTTTTACCAAAAATTTGAGTTTGTACACTTTTAGGGAATTTTGAGTAGTTTCAACCTAACTTTAGCTAAATCCGACCTATTTACGGGTAGAATCATTTAAGAGTGTAGGGAATATCAATTATCTTATGAGACTCCGTACCCGCAAGGTTACCGAATCTGCTTGAACATGTGAATGATCGTGGATTCGAATCTTCAGCCCATTAGATGTCAAATCTAATGGATCTTATGCTAGCATGGGTTTATTTTCAGGTCCCTCATTTCTCCTTCTTTTGTACTGCATTCTATATTTCTCCGATGGAGCCTGTTGACAGTGCAAAAGTCTCTCCTATAGTTAAATTTACTGACCAGAGGAACGCAATGGGTTATGGGTCCTCGCCAGGGATGGTTATAAAATGAGATAGTAGTGGCGTGAGGAGTGAGGTGGGTAATTTAGAGCAAGCTTTGTATAAAGAATAATCCCAATAAATACAAGCACGCATAAAACTTAATGAGCATATCGGTCACTCAATTGCGATTACAGCAAACACAAATGTGCAGGTTATAGGGAAAAAGTTAGATGATTCATTTTCCAAGTAACAACAAGTTTTATTACGTTCGTATAGTGGTTTTCATGACCAGTTTTATAAAACCGCTAATAAAACTATGAGCTTCACCAGAACTTTCTGATGACCGCTATAAAACTACCTTCGGACTAAGTGACCCACTCTTCAGAAGGTTTTCATAACCGCTATAAGAATCAGGTCATAAGCTCAAGTAGTCGTATCACGCTCTACTGAAAACAGCAATAAAACCGGTTAAACTTTCGCTACTTAATAGCTATCGCCATAATTTAATAAAGCTTTTCGCTTTTCGCCTCTGGTGAAAGCTAAATAAGTTCGCCAGCATTATCAACTTGAAAATACATGCGTGAGCAGCAAAGTTATAGTATGGAAAAAGTTAAATATGGACTGGACCACGTTGGCTAAAAGCCTTCGCTTGCTGTCATATACCGCAGAGCTATTAGACATCATACGAGACAATGCCGAAAAAGCTGTGCAAGCCTTTTTGCAGGCATAGTCGACGTGGCTCCTGAACTTGAGCTTGTCGTCGACCAAGACTCCCAGGAGTTTTAGGGACCGCGTTGACGAAATAGTGCAGTCCCCGATGCTGATATTTGCTTGCTGCACCGACTAACGGTTGTTCACCACGATAACCTCCGTTTTATGATGCACTAGCTCCAGTTTCCTGGATCGCATCCAATATTCAACAATGCTTATAGAGTGGGCAGCCGAAAACTCAACCTCTATGATAGATTCATCGTAGATTTCCGGGAACTTTAGCTTCAACACCTCGTCATACAGGACGTTCCACAATACCTGGCCCAGTATGGAACCTTGCAGAACTCCTGCGGTGATTGGAACGCACTTCTGACACTTCTGTATCGAGCAGATAGATCGGCCTATATGACGACGGGACACCCGGAGGTTTTCCTGGCTTCGGCAATAGGTACTGTCAATAGGTACCAGGTACTGTCGCTTCCATCTGTCCGGGAAGTGGCCAGCTTCCAGGCATCTACTCATTACTGCCCCGAAAAATTCGGGAGCCTCTAGAATAGCCACTTTAATGGCCATATTCGGGATTCCGTCTGGCCCCGGTGCCTTGCTCCCCTTTAGGGATTAAGCGATCTCAATGAGTTCCTCGTTCGTAACCATCACTACCTCCCTGACCTCTAAACCGCCGTCGCGTACGTTACTTTGGATGTTCAGCTGGGAGGCCGACCATTCTACGCTATTGTCTGAGATACTGGAACGTCGCCCGTGGGACGACTCAGAGGCCTGGGGCCAGGACCTTGGCTCGTGGCGCGAAATGAGGCCCTCGATGATCCGCTCCAGCGTCTCTGGCGATTGCTCTGCGGGCGCCATCACGCCCTGGTGTTTGCCGTTACGACCCTGTAGGGATCACCCTACGGGTTCGCATTGGCACTAGCACATAACCTCTCAAAGCAGGCTCGTTTACTAGCTTTTATCCCATTCTTAAGCGCTGCGCGTGCAGCAACACGTTCTACTCGACATTACATAATTCTCCGCGGAGTTCCGCAATTTCATCTGTCCACCAGGAAGCCGGTGACCTTCCGCCATAGCTGGTCGCGATCGGTTGTATCGTATGCTGCTTTGAAATCAATAAAGATGTGATTACCAATTTGGGTTTTATTACAGTTTTATGATGCCATTAATATCAACATTGGTCTTGAAGGCCACCATAAGAGTACAATAAAACTCACATTGCTGCTTGGGCGTTGTACTCGCGATCTGTCGGATGGTAAAAATCTAGTCCGTAGTTGCGCGAGCCCCCATGAAGCCTGCTTAGTGATTCCATACGAATCTCTGTGATATCGTTGACACCCGATAATATACCACACGCTATGTCTGAAGGGTGCGATTATGCAACTTTGATGTACATAAAATTTTCTTTCACAACGTATTAGTACACGTCTTCACGATTCAGAATATGCTAATTTTAAAAAAATCCATCGGGAAAAAATTGAAAAAACTCAATTTGAATGTTTTAGCTGTACCCGGTTGATACAGGTGTACGCACTTAGTAATTCCATGATAAAAAATGCTCCGATTTTGTTCAAACTTTGTAGATTTGTTCTTTTCATGAACATTTTAGACACGTATTTTTAATTTGGTGCTTAGGGTGCCCCCGCTTGATTTGGGGTGGCCCAAAAAATCAGCATCATAGTCATGACACCTTCTTTTGAACACTGAACACTATCTTTAAATATTTAAATTTTCGTGCTTGATTGAATGAAAATTGTTAAATATGGAGAATTTCACTTGAAATAACTCGAAACAGTGGACTCCTCGTAAACCAAGTGGCCAAACAGTATTAAAAAGAGTTAATTTTTAGCGAACGTCAACATTTTTATCGTGTGATATTCCCTAAATTTGCTATATAAAAAAATAACAAACGACACGGCTTTGTAAAAAGAAAGGATGAGGCCTTCAAATTAAGTGAAACATTGACTTTTTGCCACATCAATCGATTTTATCTAAGATCTGAGATGGCCGCTAACATTATTTCCACTTAATTTGAAAGCACTGTCTTTCTTCTTTATAAAACTATGCTGTTTGTTATTTCTTTCATAGCCAATTTTTTTTTTTTTATTTTCGATTGAATATTTTATTGCGTATACTGAAGTAGGGAAAAGCCTTTGGGAGTGCAACTTCTTTGAATGTCGCTTAGGATATATTACATTAAGAAGAGGTCAGGATTTGCTGAAAATCAACTTTTTTGAAAACTGATGAGCAAGAGGTTCACTGTTTCCACTCCACTGAGGTCCACTGTTTGGTGAGCGAGAGTGTTAAAAGTGTAATTCTTAGCTTTTAGTCATTTCCTGTTAACCAAGTATAAAAATTTCAATATGTAAAGACCCCTTGCCCGTAGTGGTCTCGTTTTAACTCCCAATTGAAACTCATTCTATATTTTATTGTCTGATTTCGGTATGTGTCTATTCAATCGTTTGAATAGAAACATTGCAGAAGAAATTTGAGTTTTGGACAGTCAAAGTCTGATCAAACGGGTTAGATCAATCGGATATAGGCGAACCAACTTACCAAACCGTATCTCCAAAACAAACAAACAAATAAACGTGTCTAGATTTTTGATAAGTTTTGTACAAAATTTAAAGCTTTTAAAAAATATAAAAGCAGGGATCTTATTGTTGTAGGTTTTTGTAATTATGCCATGGTTTGGATGGTTTGGGTTTCAGACCAATATTATTCATAAAAGCTAATATAGGTTACAATGCAACGTTTTTATTAGATACTCATTAATGTACCTTTGCTGTGCTAATGTACCGTGCTGTCAAAATTGTTGTAATTGGTTGAGCGATTCAAAAGTTAACTATTTAAGAGCAGGTGTCATGACACAGATGATGATTTTTAGCACTACCCTAAGTGGTCCACACACCCTATCCCAAGAGCATGTACCCTAAGCTTCAAACAAAAACTACAGGTCTAAAATTTTCATAAAAAGAACAAATCCTCAAAGTTTGAACAAAATCGTAGCACTTTTTATCATGGAATTACTAAGTGCGTACACCTGTACCCAGTTGATTATAGCTAAAATATTCAAATTGACTTTTTTCAATTTTTCCCCGATGGATTTTTTTAAAATTAGCATATTCTGAATCGTGAAGACCTGGACTAACACGTTGTGAAAGAAAGTTTTATGTACATCAAAGTTGCATAATTGCACCCTTCAGACATAACGTGTACCAGGATCTGAGAGAATACTTTGTTGGCGCTATTTACCAGCGTTTTTTACCATGATAGTTGCAGCAGTTGAGCCGATCACACTTTTGTAGATCCGGCAAACCACTCCTTCCATCTATTCCTGCGGTAGCTTCTCCTCCTCCTAAATCTTGGGAATAACCCAGTGTAGAGCCATAATCTGCAGTTTTCGGCCATGTTTATAAAAGTCTACCGGTAGGCATTTCTTACAACCGACTGTTTTGGTCTTCAGCAATCCGATTTCTGGTTTGATTTCTTGGAAATGATGGGACTAGTATCTTCCATGGGCACTCCTAGGTTAACCTCCGATCCGCCTCCTTCTACAACTTTGCCATTGAGGTGTTCATAGAAGCACTGTTTCCACCTGTCGACCACCTCACGGTCGTTTGGTATTTCGATTCTTGTACGAGTTTGGTGCACCCTCTCGTAAAACTTGCGCGTGGCGTTAGCACGGAAGAGCTGTTCTAAACCTTCCCGATATCTGTCCTCCCTTAGGCGCATTTTACTCCCATGCAATATTTTTTAAATTTTTTATCATTTGCATACGGACAGTTGTCAGCACCCTATCTTTTTTTATGTATCCTAGAATAAAAAGTAGAATATTTTGCAGTAATGTAGATCGACTTTGACCACAAGGTGAAATACCTCACAATATCTTTGTTTAATATCAGCTATTACAAGAATTTTTATTTTCATTTGTCTAGCTCCCTGTGATTATAAGCCAGAAAAAGTAGTCTTAGATAGCACACCGAAATTTTCCTTTGGAATTAGACCGGAAATCAAAGTCCGCAGCGAAACTCCAGGTATTTAGCAGCCTGTTATGTTTGTCAATTCAGTGCAGGCCAGTGCAGTGTTAACCACCGTCTAATTTCAGCTCCTGGAACATACTCTCCGGAAAAAGTATTACATGACAAATCACCAAAGTTTAGCTTTGGCCTCAAAGTGATTCCTGAGAAGGTGGAAGATACCCCCGGTAAGTTCAAATGGGTCAGTCTTTATTTGAAGCTACTATATTTGTGTTTTCTATCATTGCAGCACCCGGGGCCTATCAGCCAGAAAAATCCGCCTTGATGCTGGACCGCAAACCTGCCTACACTTTTGGACTGAAAACAATCACCGAGCGGCCTAAGAACACACCAGCTCCCGGAGCCTACGAGCCGGAAAAAGTGAAACTGGATAATACTCCAGCGTACAGTTTCGGGCTGCGGCCTAATCTAACTAAGCCGAATTTCAATCCTGGTGAGTAGTAGTAGATCCTCCGACTTTGATGTAGATTGTTTAAAGCATAAAATAGTAAACACTGCTTAACATGCTGATCTGTTCAATGTCATTAACTTTTACTCATACCACTCATTCCATCGCAGCACCCTGTCAGTACGAACCCGAGAAAGCGAAGAAGCTCGATCACTCACCCGCATATCCATTCGGCATGCGCATCAATCACGAAAAGCCCAGCAATACGCCCGCTCCCACGGCTTACGCAGTAGAGAAAGTAAACCTAGATCACAATCCTGCTTACAGTTTCGGCCAGCGTACGAGCGTTAGTAAACCGAACAGCAATCCAGCCCCGGGAGCATATGCACCGGAAAAGGTCAACCTGGATGGAGCCCCGAAGTATAGCTTTGGTATTAGACCGACAATCGACAAAGTAGACGGTATTCCCGCCCCTGGGGCGTATTCTCCCGAAAAGGCCAAAGTAGACAATAGTCCAGCGTATAGTTTTGGAGCTCGACACAATCTCGATAAACCAAGTGCCATTCCCGGACCGGGAGCCTACGATACCGATAAGGACAATAGCTCTCCCGCTTACAGTTTTGGAGCGAGGACGAACACCGACAAAAAAAGTGATATTCCCGGTCCCGGTGCCTACGATTCCGATAAGATAAACGATACGACTCCAGCTTATAGTTTTGGATTAAGAACGAACGTTACCAAGCCCAACATGGTCCCAGGACCTGGTGCTTACGATTCCGATAAAATTAACGATAAAAGTATGCCTGCTTATAGTTTTGGAATTAAAAGTAATTTAGAGAAGCCTAACAATGTTCCTGGTCCCGGAGCTTATGATTCCGATAAGGTTGATAAAGGAGCTCCTTCTTATAGTTTTGGTGTGAAAACCAATCTGGAGAAACCTAGTTTAGTGCCAGGCCCTGGAACCTACGATGCTGACAAGGTTGATAAAGACACTCCTGCGTACAGTTTTGGAGTTAAAACTAACCTTGATAAGCCAAATAATGTTCCTGGACCAGGCGCGTATAATTCTGATAAGGTTGAAAGTGGTGCCCCATCATACAGCTTCGGAGTTAAAGCTAATGTTGAAAAACCAAACTCCATTCCTGGACCAGGTGCGTACGACACAGATAAAGTCGTAGACAAAGGCACTCCGGCCTACAGCTTTGGTGTTAAACCGAATTTAGATAAACCTAATAACCTTCCAGGACCTGGAGCGTATGATGCTGAAAAGGTCCTGGATAAAACTACTCCTGCATACAGCTTTGGAATCAAAACTAACGTGCAAAAGATTCCACTTATTCCAGGGCCTGGCGCATACGATTCCGATAAGGTCGTAGATAAATCTACTCCAGCGTATAGCTTTGGCGTAAAAACGACAATCGAACCGAAAAACATCATTCCAGGACCAGGAACATACAACAACGATAAAGTTGGCGATAGCACAACACCCGCCTACAGTTTTGGCGTAAAGACCAACACAGGAAAAATTGACAATACTCCCGCTCCTGGTTCATATTCTCCGGAAAAGTGTAAATTGGATCAAACTCCTCAGTACAGTTTCGGTGTAAAAACAAACATAGATAAGAAGGACGTCATTCCCGGTCCTGGTGCGTACAAAACCGAAACGGTAAAGTTGGACCACCCACCCGCTTACTCATTTGGAGTACGACCCAATATCGATAAGATTGAACCAACTCCTGCACCAGGAAGCTACTCACCGGAGAAGCTGAAAATCCATAATCCCGCGTACACCTTCGGTGTTAGGCCAAACATCGATAAGATCGATACAACGCCAGCCCCCGGTGCTTACAAACCGGAAACTGTCAAGATCGATAGTACCCCGGCATACAGCTTTGGAGTTAGGCCGAACATAGATAAAGTACAAGTAACACCCGCTCCCGGGGCTTACGAGGTGGAGAAAGTTAAGCTGGACCACGGACCAGCTTTTGCCTTCGGCATAAAAGTCAACCGCGAAAAGGTGAACGATGTGCCAGGTAATTGAAGGCTCAGTTTTTGAAACGATTCCTCTGATTTTAAAGACCTCTGCTAATTCGTTCCTCTTTGTTCTTTTAGCTCCCGGTGCCTACGATCCTGACAAATCAAAGCTAGATCATGCTCCTGCCTACACCTTCGGTATTAAGCACAAAGGCGAAAAGCTGAAAGATACTCCAGGTATGTTCTCAAATCGGTACCAGCGAAGTGATAGTTAAGCGCTCAATTACACGAACTTAAATTATTTCACGAGAATTGCAACTAACACGCTGAGTGTTGGTGGAGTTTGAAATACGTCGTGCGGTTAGTAAGGGGGTTGTAAAGTTTCCTTTTTATCAAGTCCGCTGTGATTCAATGGTTCACCAATATCTACGAATCACAAAGCCTTGGGGAAAAGTTGGGTTCGAATCCAGTTATAATTGGTTACCTCTATAGCAATGGTTCGATCCGCAGATCCTCCGGCTTGAGTAAAGAGGTACTTTATACAAACTTAGTAAGCGTTGCTTCAATGCCCCCCTTTACTCAATTTTCCTTCTCCCACCGATCTTTCTCACACCGATCTTTCCTTCTCACACCGATCTTTCTCTTATAAAATTACAGCTCCCTCGGCTTATCAGCCGGAAAAGTGCAAAATCGACGCCGCTCCTGCTTTCACGTTTGGCGTGAAGATAAACTACGACAAGCTGAGCGATATCCCAGGTAATCCTCACTTCCATAGTCTAGTTCACCGGTACCAATCACCACGTTAGAGCATGTGCAAATGTCATGTCTCCACCCGAATCGTTGTTACAAATTGGTTTCATTTCACGTTCTTTTTTTTTGTTTTGCTTGCTATATTTTTTCTGTTTTCTTCAAGCACACACAGACGGCATTCAGAACCACCGTGCTGAATCGTCCACAGTGGCCGTTACGTGTAATGGCGATAGCACCAGCACCGCAACTGTCCGTTCCGCCAATAAACAATCATCCACCACTAGCGAAACAGTGATCGAAAATGGTGGCGGCGGTACGGTAGCACTGCAACTGCAAAAATCTTGCACCAGCGCGCAAAGTAGCTCCCTCCAGCACCAACAGCAGAGACAGCAACAGCAACTGCAGCAGCAGGAACAGACCCAGGTGGTTACCAATGGGAATGCCATAACGACTACCACCACGAGCGGTAGCGTCAAGATGACCCGGGAACGTAAAACCGTGCGGGAAGAACGTGTCAGTTCGTCGACAGCGGTCAGCAGCGGTGGTACAACGGATGGCGCCGCCGCCGGAACGACGACTATCGTGACTACCGTGACCAACGAAAATATGGTTCCTAACTGCATCGCCGGCGTCAAACAACTGCAGCAGAATGTTCAGCACCAGCGAATGGTTTGCACCGGGCATTTCAGAGCATGAGATCGGTGTTGTGCCCCGTTTTATTTTGTCTTGAAAGTGATTGTTTGCGAGTGATTTTTTTTCTTTCCGTTGTTCTAGACCTAGATTGTAGGATAAAATTTGCGTCTGCTTACTAGTTGTAGCTTCTATTGCTTGTTTATTTGTTCGATTCTGTACTTTTTCTTGTGTATTTTTAAGCTGTTTGCACATTTGACGTAGTTTTTTTAGTAGAACTATAGTTTTCCTTTCTATGTTGGTCACATTGTGACACCTTTTATTCAGATTTGAAAGGTAAGTATCAATCGCCTCGTGAAAAAGTGACGCAATCTGGTTCTCAATTTCACCGCAAAACACATGATGCTATTTAAAATTTTGTTTGAATAAAGATTGGAAACCGGAATCGATAACCACCGTTTGTAAAACTAGTGCTTCAAATTGTATTCCGATACGAGGAAACAGATTTCTAACATTGTCTCAATTTGACATTTTTGCAACTATAATGTAACACGTGAAGAAATGCCACATTTACTTATTAAAATGAAAGAAAAGTCTTTATTTTCATAATGCTATGTACTGCCTCTACTCCCATAATAGTTCCATTTTCTAGGGAGTTTCCTATATAAATGGGACTGTTATGCGAATAGCGGCAGTGTATTGGATTAAGAGAAGTTATTTAGTTGCAAAGTAAGTTGATTTATTAATAGCACCCACAGAAAGAACGTCCTTTATCTATATTGATAGAGTAAGATTACTAGCATCATAAGCAAGATTGGACAAGATGTTTTATCGGAACTCTTGAAAACAATCATGATCAAGCTAATAATTTGCGCTTTTTTGATATTGGGAAAGAAGTAAAGATTACGAGTTGTAGAAAATCGAACATTTCGAACTAAGAACTTTATATTCCTTAATTTCTGGAGTAGTACAACTTGTGCTTTATACTTATGTGCCTCACTTTATCCTCGAATTTTCCACCATGGATTACCCGCAAGATTTTACGTTGAAAGCCATCAAGAGCTCATCGGCCGTTTTTTGCTAGCGTCCACGCTTCGTGGCCGCAGAGTGCCGCCAGAAGAATCAGCAACTTGTAGATAGCGGATTCTGTGCAATCTTGCAGACTGTGAGGTTTAACCCCGTAACGGGTAAGACCGTCTTTAGACTGCATTCGCTTCTATAGCTTCAGAGCTACATACTAAATTGGTTTTGAATTGACAATATGAAAAATGACCTGAACGCATCTTTCAAAATCAAGAATTCAGGAAAATTCGGAAAAATAATATTGCGCGAATATTCGCTTTTTTACTTTTGAAGAAAAAGGACATGTAAAACAAAATGATTGACCCCAATTTTTTCTGTCAGTAATTTATAGGCTTTATTTCAATATCTGAATATAAAAATATATATATATCAAAAAAATATATATCAATATATATCTGAATATATCTGAATATAAAAAAATCTGGATAAAGCGTTAGACATGAAAAACGAGAAATGGAAATTGGACTATTTCTAGCCTGGCACTCCTCCAGGTAATTATTTTTACCTGAAAATCAAAATTTGAGTTTCTTTTGACTGTACTTTCATGAAAAAATAGTCATTGGCTTGATCACATCGTTTTGACGATGTTGCACGTTAGAAGGTTAAGCTTACATGAATAGCAAAGCCTTTATGTCTTATGACAAGGCCTGCATTATGAAATTCCTTCGTCTAACACCACTACCGGCTCCAGTTCCGCGAACATCCGATGCTCGCCCAATTCTATTTGATCTCACTGGCCGGGGTCCTCTTCTCCTTCTCCCTACCGGATTTGGAATGAAAACCATTTCTGTGGGATAGTTCTTGAGCAGCATTTTGACAACATGTCCGTATGTCCGTACAACGTATCCGTCCAACTTTTGCCACTTTCCGAATAATGGGTTCGCCGTAAAGACGCGCGAGTTTGTGATTCATTCTTCGTCTCAATACACACTTTTTTGCGATGCGTAACGCTGAAGATGATTCTTAGTGTCCGCGTTCGAAAATTCCTAGTACTCATACTTATGCCCACTTCTACCGCAGATGCTGGTGTAGTCCATAGTGGACATGGGTTCCGCTGATAATACAACTTCTAAGCTCACGCCTGGTATTGTCTTTTGAAGCCAGTAAGGCAAGTTACATGAACTCTTCGATTACTTCAAACTCATCCCCGTCGATTATCATCTACCGATCTTCCACCGCCTTAAATGGTCTGCCGACAGCATCTTCGTAATAGGCAAAACAGATAAATTGACTGGACTTATTGAAAATCGTATCCCGCATGTTGATCGACGCTCGTCTTATAACACCATCAAGCGTAATGTTGACTGTCGTTGCCGTCAGCAGCTTAGAGCCGGGGTGACTCGTACTGTTTCAAGCATTGCAAGCATTCAAGCAATCGTCTCCATTCAATTCGATCTTGGGCCACTCGTCACCAATTTCCCAGTTGTCTCGGATGTCATAAATCACTTTCCACCTGTTCGAGCCATCTTGCACGTTGAGTCCGCCTGTTCCAGGAGCCGGCAGGATTGCCACATGCACAGATTATTCTGTGTTTAACAGATATTTGAAAGAAATCGCCTGTACAGAATCTATATGCACAGAATACAGATTTTCGCCAATTACACAGATTAAACAGATTTTGTAGCTTTTACAAGAGTGAAAGAGACACATATAGTCCGCAAAATGACTCTCCGTCTCTTTCACTCTCATTGTTTTGCATTGGGCAGATATTCGTACAGATATTCTTTCTCGCTGTACAGATGGCCAGATTTTTCCAACAAAAAACACAAAATTATATGTGGCATCCCTGGTGCCAGTGGGGTTGTTGATGAGAACTGTTTTCGTCGCACTGTCGTCCGGAATCCTTACGACGTGTCCGGCCCATCGTAGTCTACCGACTTTCGCTAGATGTACGATACGAATCTTTCCAAGCAGTGCCTGTAGCTCGTCATTTATACATCTCCGTCACTCTCCACTTTCAGTTTGTACTCCACCAAATATCGTCCGCAGCACCTTCTTCTCGAACCTAGCAAAGGCGCGTTTGCTTGCTTTTGTCATTAACTGGGATTAGTTGTTCGAATTCTTCACGTCCTTTTGGCGCTATTTTCTCATCAGGATCGTGGTCAACTGGTTCCTTGCTCATCGGTAGTGACTCAGATAATTTTTCCAAGCAATTTTTTTCTCTCTTCATCGCTTGTTGGTATTTCTCATCAAACCAATCATTTTGTATACGCCAGGGCTCTATACCTAGTGCCACAGTAGCGGCTTCTCCGATGGCAGAGCGTATTCTACTCCAACCGTCTTCGAGGTTTGAAGAACCTCATCTAGTATTCCGCGTAGTTTTCAGCTCATTGTGAGTTATCTAGCTGCCTGATGTTTAGCCGAGGAGGACGGCTTTGATGTCTCGTATACGGTTGACAGTTTTGTCTGCACATATAATATTGCTACTACGTGATGGTCAAAGTTAATATTCCCACCCCGTACGGAACGTATGTTCGTGATATTAGAGAAGAATCGGGTGACTATGAGAACGTGGTCAATCTGGTTTATTGTACGTTGATCACGTGATCTCCAGGTGGCTTGGTACCTTTGCGTAGTAAATAGGTGCTTCGGATCACCAGACCTCGGAAGGTTGCAAAGTTTATACATCGTTGGCCGTTATCGTTCGTGTCGTTGTTCAGGCAATGGGGTCCTATCACCGGTCTATACATTTATTCTCTACCAGCCTGGGTATTCTTATCTCTGATGACGGTCTTGAAGTCCTGTGGCAAGCAGTTATCGTACATTGCTTCATCGCGTAGAACACTTTCTTCTCATCTTCGGGTCTAGCTTCATGCGGGCAGTGCAAGCTGATGATGCTGTATTTGTATTTTATTATCTTCAACTTAGAGTTGTAAAGACAATTTGTTTTAGTCCAATAGTTGTATCCAACGCTTATAAATAATTTTACTAATGTCGAAATCGTCAACATCTCCGTTAAGTAGTCCAAAAACAAAAAGTCTTTGCAATAATTTCCGTCTCGCAGCTAACGAATGCAAGTCGATCAGTTTGCAGCGTTCCCCATAGGCTGGTAGATTTATAGGATCGTCCCAGGGCAGAAAACGCAGAGCGTATCTCAGGAAAATTTTTTGGATAACCTCTAATCTATTGATATGCACAGCATGGTATGGGGCCCATACAATAACAGCGTATTCCAGAATGCTGCGGACAAGTGCACAGTACAACGATTTAAGTGCGTATATATCTTGGAATGCTTTAGTGTTTCTTTTCACGAAACCTAGAATTGCGAAAGCCTTAGCTGTTATTGTAGAAATGTGATCATTGAACCTTAACGCCCAAATCCTTAATAGCCTGTACTCGACGTAAATGGTTTTGCCCGATAGTGTAATCGTTTTGCAGGGGGTCACGTAGACGGCTAAAAGATATGACGCAACATTTCGTGACGTTAACTTCCATGCCGTTCAGAGTGCACGATCGTGAGAAAGCATTAATATAGCCTTGAAGAGCGCACCCATCAAGCGCGGACTTAATTTCACGGAATATCTTTAAGTCATCTGCGAATATAAGTTTAGAACAGCTTAAACTGCTGCACAGCTCGTTAACAAAAAGTACAAATATCAAGGGTCCTAGATGACTGCCTTGAGGCGCACCGGATGACACCACGAAACAAGCCGAATTAGTAGCATTAATGCTGACAAAAGCAGTGCGTTCGGTAAGGTATGATTGGATCCACTGTGTTACCCAGGTTGGTAACCCCATACACCTCATTTTTTCTACTGCCAGTGCGTGTGGAACTTTGCCGAATGCCTCGCTGAAGTCGATGTATATCGCATCGACCTGTTTTCTTTTTTCAATGCTCGTGATCAGTGAGTTGACGAATACCATCAAATTCGTGGCTGTAGACCGGTTTTTCATAAAACCGTGTTGGTGTTCCGAAATTATTGGGTGTACTGTATGATACACAACATCATAGACCATCTTTTCAAGAACCCTGGGGAGACAGCTCAGAATTGAAATTCCGCGATAGTTCTCAATGTCGTGGACATTTCCAGTCTTGTGTATAGGAGTGATGGACGCGACTTTCCACATCGTTGGAAAAATACCACAATCTAGTGAACGATTGAAGATGATTGACTCGGGTGTAGCGAGGGATATGGCAAATTGTTTAATGAACGATGGTGGCAGACTGTCTGGACCAGGATCTTTTGAGGAATCTACGGACGAAAGTGCTTGTTTCAGATCCTCGATGGACACAATCAAGTGTGGCAGATAGATGTTGTAATGCGCTATGCCAGTCAGCCGATCCCGATGTTCATCCGGCGTATGAGAAGGATGAATGTTCGAGAACACACTCTTGAAGAACTTAGCAAAAAGTTCAGTAGCAGCTACCGGGGTGTCCGTGCGAACTTCTTTCAAGAAAACGTCGTGCGGAATACCGCCATTACGTCTAAGTTTCTTCACAAAAGTCCAAAAAGTCGATGGATGCCGTTTTGTGTTCGCCTCATTGCGCAACACGTACTCATGGAATGCTGTGTTTAACCGGCTGAAGTAGAACTCTTCCATGTCGCGAAGTAACCGCTTGTTTTCCTCTGATCGTAGTTTAATAAACCGTTTTCTGGCTTTTCGTAATCTTTTTCTAAGATTCCTCAACTCAGGGGTCCACCATGGTTGGCTCAAGCCAACTTGGCTGAATTGCACTCGGGGCAGTCTTTGTCTAATAGGGATTCAGTCGTGGATGATATCGAAGATCACATCATAAAACCGGAGAACAGCGTGGTTAACATCACAATCTGCTAAAACTGTTGCCCAGTCTAAGGATTGAAGGTGTGCATGAACTGCAGCTTCATCGCAGGAGTCATAGTCATAGTAATAGCGAACTGTAGTGAAGTCTTCAGTAGCCCGAATGTAGTCAATTTTAACCATAAAAGGTCTATGATGAGCGTCCAGTTTTAAAATTCCACTGGGCGGTTCGAAGAGTTCAATTTTGTCAGTGTCGCTAACGAAAGCCAGGTCAAGTAGTCTGCCATTCACATTACGAATATCCTGAATCTGTTGTAACCCACATGCTAGAATGGATTGAGTCAGGACCACTTCTTGTTCAGACGAGGTGTTAATTGGAATATAACAATGCATGTCGGCGTCAAATTCCCACGAGAGCATAGGCAAGTTGTAGTCACCCAATGCAATGACTGCATCAGTTGATTTAGCGATATCGCATAGTTGTTGCACACAGGATGCATGGTCAGAGTACACAAGCGGGTCTGAGTTTGGTCTAATGTAAACACAGCATATATATACAGACTGCATTGGCAATGATACGCACACCGCAACTTGCTCCAAACTGATTGCGTTAACCAAGGGAACCAACTTACCTCGCAGGTGCTTCATTAAGCCTATCAGCACGCAACCGTCACGCAGGAGCTGAGACGTAGCAGGAATACGGTCCGGACGGTAGATCTCGTAGTCAGACGAAAGCTCAGAGTTTAACACGTCGCTGCTAAGCCAGGTTTCAGTCAGCGCAATGACGTCATAGTCGCTAGAGGAGAGAGCCAAGCGAAGGTCCTTGGTCCTCGTTCTTATTCCACGAACATTCTGGTAGTATATTGTTAACGAAAGAGCGGCAAGAAACGGTCCTTTATCCTCAATAGACACATTTTTTCATTGGACGCCTTTCAATCTATCACGCGATGCTGCATTCTGCCCAACACAACAAAGCGCGTTCCCAGTTCGTTGGTAGTGCCATCGCACCGCTATGTGGTAAAATTGGACTTTTCCAACACGGATCTTCCTTCAAACCTTTTCTTCTTTGTAACAGATTACCTGCAGAGCTACGATGCCGAGTTTGCGGGATTCAAGCTGTTCCTCCAGCTCCTGGTCGCCGCCTGCGAAATTTAACGACTTGCAATTCTGAGTGCTGAGTTTCCATTCGTTACCCTTGTTTCGTTACCTAGGGTGATGCCGAATCTGCTGATTCGTATTTGCTTGAAGTTCTGCAGTGGTTTGATTTAGGTAGGTTGCCCTACTAGCGCCACGCGACCAACTCTCATGATGAGGCTGCCATTTTAGGTGTAATGCCGAGACAACACAGTGCTTCCTTCCCTGTTGGTTTACGACCTTAGTTTCCACCGTGATCGGTTATCCGACTAAGACAGCTCGTATTCCGCCTGGTACCACGAGGAGGTAGGGATAGGAGTTAAGCGGCTAAGGACCACTATGGAGTTTATGTTACACATTATTCAGTCGTTCACCAACCCATGTTGACTAGCAAGCAGGAAAGATCATCTCCTTGTCGAAGTCCCCTGCGAGATTCGAAGGGGTCCAACAATACACCCGAACTTCTGGACAGGATCTTATCCATAGTAGAATTTCGTCCAAAATTTTACATTGACAAATATTAACGGTTCACACTTACTTGTAGCAGCAGAGAGCCTAGATAGCTCTTGCCGTATCAAGAATTTCTCTCCACTGTGCTCAGTCCTGGGTTACTCATCGCCAATTCGTTGAGCGTCTCGACACACGCAAGTCGGCTTCAACCTGGGTTTACATTGCGATTCTCAACGTGGGCGAAACGAACCAAAATCACTCGAAATGAGAATCGCAATGTCACCCCTGGTCGAGCTAACTAGTACGTTGGGTACCTCTAGTTCTGGTACCAATTCTTGAAGAAAACGGATTTTACTACATAGTCCTCCGGCATCCTTGCGACGTGGGCGGCCCACCGTAGTTCGTCTTCCATTTTTAGGCAGCATACAGGATAGTGGTTGCTCAGGAGTTCTTACAGCATATCGCCTTTCTTATAAGTAGAAAAGATAACCATATCATTCCACTCTTCTAGCACAGTTGGTAAAAAGCACTTGCGGCCTGGGATGCCACATATAATTCTGTGTTTTTTGTTGGAAAAATCTGACAATCTGTACGGCGAGGAAAAATATTTGTGCAAAAATCTGTCCAATGGAAAACAATGATAGTGAAAGAGATAGAGAGTCAGTTTGCTGACTATTTCCGTCTCTTTTACTCTCATGTAAAAGCTCAAAAATATGTTTAATCTGTATAATTTGGCGAAAATCTATATTCTATGCATACAGATTCTGTACAGGCGATTTCTTTCAAATATCTGTTAAACACAGAATAATCTGTGCATGTGGCAACCCTGGTTGCGGCAACTAATTTAGAACCAATTTCAGTCGTAAATAAGTTTCTTCAACTAAAAGCATCAAAAGTATGCTGCTTGGGCACTCCCCCCGTAGTCTTTACGTATCCCCAATTTTAACAAACAATTGACTGCAAATGTTGAGTTTTAAAAATGCGTTTCGGCTACATTGTTTACCAAATTTTAAATTTTCTGGCAGCATTGCCCAACAGATTTTGACATATGTGTATCAGTATCTGGACGTACGTCCATGAAGGGAATATATAAATATATGTATTTCAAGTTTTGTATTTTTTTTACAGTAGTTAGGGGCTTTATAAAAAAACGAAAGCTTTATATGGGAACAGTTCAACAGTTTGTTATGCAAATATTTGTTAAATGAGGTGGAGATTAAATTTTTCAAATATCTGTATCCTGCACACGGTGAGTAGCAATAACAGTCAGTCTTTTTGGACGTTTTAAAAAATGGGTTAAACACAGATGTGCCTGCATATTTTTCGTTTAGAGTGTATTCAAATGTCAACTGCCTGCAAGTTTATTTTGAATTTCGTTTGACAGTTGTGGTAATCATAGACGCAAAAACGGAACTTGTCATAAGTCAGTTTTTAAAAAAATTTAGACCGTGAGGTATTTTAAAGAAGTTGAACTATGATTAAACGAAACCATCAAGCGATACAAGGAAGCCGGTTCTTGGAAAATACTCCGGACACCGGAAGCTATCAAACGAGTAGGGGAGCCAATTTGACGGAAACTAGATCAGTCTCGACGTTAGACGAGCAAAGAATTGGGAATTTCTCAGTCAAACATGAAGAATATTTTGAAAGATGATCCTCGACTGATTCCATACAAAAGCATGGTTTCACTGAAAAGCCTAAGGTTACAAGAGTCGAAAGAAGTCGACAGCTGCTCAAGCGGGGCGTGGTGATAGTGAAATGCTGTTTTCGTACGAAAAATGTTCCTGCTACAGAATCACCACAACCAACAAAATGATCGGATATATGCAGCACATCTTTCTAATATTCCTCGGAATAAACAAGCTGTTCAAAGGTCCTGAATATTTCCAGGGTGGTGATATGGAGATGTTTCACCAAAAGTTTGAAGGTTCAATTGCTGTTCATTGAACCTGGTGTTAAAATTAACACTAAATATTACATCGATAATGTTAAGAAGAATCATTTGCTTCCCATTGTCAAAAATACTACACGAATGCACCATACTGCTTACAACAAAATTCTTCACCGTCCCACCAGGCAAAGGCTACAGGTTTGGTGTGAGGACCATTTTCCGGATTCCGGATCTTCTCCTGATTTGAATCCTCTCGACTTCTATGCATGAGGTTACATGCTAGGAAAATTAGCGGGCACCAAAGGATTTACTTTGGACACTTTCGAGCAACATTTGGAGAAGATTTGGGATGAAATGTCTCAGGATATTGTCCGTGGCAACTGTTAAGCTTTTCAACAATGCTTAAGACTGGTAATTAAAGCAAAGGCAGAAAGTTTTGAATTGGAGCCTTATGACAAATGTTATGGACATACTTTGCAAAAAATACATTCAAAATTAAGATTTATGCAAGCGTCTTATTTCTGTGACCATTTATCTTACTGAAAGTTATTACTATTCACCCTGTATATTGCAGGCTCTTTCGACCGATATCATTCGTGAAGTTTCAGAGCGTAAAGCGTGGAGCCTCTTGAAATTAATTCTATGGCCTCTACAGATCCAAATGGCGGGATATAATTTTTAAGAAATACGCAGATTTCGTTAGTTGCATTGAGATTATGAAGGTTGCACTGAAGTTACACATGTTTTGGTAACCTCATCATACTTTGGTTTGTTTTGAACTCTAAAATTTAAAATAATATTAGGAGATATGCACAAAGTCACAAAAAAGACATATTTATAAAAGTGCAGTAATAAACTTGTATAAGCTACAATTTTTAATGTATTTCAATTGGTTCTTATTGATAAATGATTTAAAATGAAGATAAAGGTAAATAGCAATGCAAAGTTCTTTAAGTAATTGGTCTGTATTTCCAAATAGGGCCATTCAAGATTGTAACTCGACTGTCCTTTTTTTACCTTTTACCTTAATATTCGAATTTGAATGGACGTAAGATTTGAGTACGAACCGAAGCAGACTTTATGGTAGTCCAGGTCTGACGTTTAGGTCTCAGATCTGAACCATTGAGACATGTACGTCAGTGCTAGTGTTCAAGGTTAAACTTGCCTTTCTGCCAACGCCCCATAGGAACAAGAGGCGCTGAATTTAGTTTTTGTCTCCCCGCAGCTTCCGAATTACGCAAAAACATTCTCACCGGCTAGCAAGCATGACGGCACCCCTTTTATCGACAATGACTGTCCGAAATCCGAACGGAAAGAGGTTATTTTTATCGTGCACAAGTTTGTTCCTGCGAAATCGGTGCGCGGTGCTTTTAGAAGGAAGAACACCATTGCGCAATCGATTCTCTGCGTGAATTGCTTAATGATGTTTTGACTAATTTTGTGCAGCCGGCAGTGTTGTGCTGGGTTGCTTTTGTGGCTCTAATATTATGGAAAAGTTTTAGTATTTCGTTTATTTTGTTTTCTATTTGACTCAAATTTGCACGCGTTCCATTCATTGAAGGCCAGTTTAGTAGTATTATTCAAATTAAATCGTTTTCCTCTCAACCCAAGATTAACTGACCGAAAATCCAACAACATTCAAGCAGTTATAAATATAAAACTTTTTATATAAAGGTTTCATTTTACGCAAAATTGTAAAAATAACGTGGTTCTGCAAAAGTTCCAACTTGAAACTCGAAAGACTCGATACAGGTACTTTTCTACTTGTACTCAGTTGGTCAATTACGAAAAATTGGTAATCTATACGACGAAGGTCTGGTGAATATGGAGGATGATGAAGATTTCACGTCAAAATCCGGAATTTTTACCATAGTAATCAGTAGTGTGTGTTGCCAAGCAATAGGATAATTGTGTCGATTTTATGACTAATACAGGAGATGTTGTCCTACCCTTTACCTTATTTCTTCCAGTTGATTGTAATTTACCTCAGCTGTAATCAACTGAGCCATCAAACGCTCACAAGCAGAGTGTTTTAACGAATATTGCATTTGCAATCGAAATTTTTGGATATCTGATAAGAAGAATTGGTCTTGATACAATAAAGCCACAGATTTTTGTGTAAGAGAATAAGTTTCCAAATTTTTAAAGAAGATTCAAATCTTTTACTGATTACGGATTAATACAAGTGATCGAATGATTTTGTTTCTCAGGAGTATATGTACCAATAACTAAATCGCAAAGGTCTTCACTTTATATTCCACAAAACAGACTTTCGAAGACTGCTAGGCAATCAGTTTGTTTTTCTTGTAGAAATGGTACCAGCTCAAACAAATCACTGCACCGTAACGATGATACAGCGCAAACATAATGAAAATCCACTCTTTGAACAGTCAAACAATCGAATGAAATGAATATTTAATTTCATCTTTTTGTTGGGAGTGGCGAATGAAAGTAAAAACTAAGAACGATAATGGCTGGAACGAATTACGCACATGCAGAAAAAATCGTAATTGAACTTCGCGAGCTTTAAACCTCCTTCCGACAGTGGTGCTTCTGTTGTGAAACCTTGTTTCAAATAAATACGAAATATATTGATGAACGGAAAGACCTTGACACGCGAAAATAGAATGCTGTGCAATATAATTATCGGTTAAAAAAATTACAACCGATGATAAATGCGAATGAGAATATATTATAATTCAAGTTCAGAAATAGTAATAGCTAAACATGAAATAGGAAATATATACTAATGATTTCAGGCAACGTATTAGAATGACCAGAATTTCAATTAGGATATTTATCAACCATTTCCATTATTCACACATTTTTTAAAGGATAATATTTATGACTGATGATGTACATTGCATACTAATTATTGGTTTGAACTTACTTGTGGTATTCATTTAAGATTTGTGGCATTTGATTAACGAAAATTGACCTTCTTTGTTTCGGAATTTCAGATTAGATATTATATTAACCACTCACTGCTCACGTCCCTCTATCCCCAGCGCCGAACGAATACCACATCCCGGACGTGCTCGGTTCTAGCAAGGAAGGCCCAATCCGTTCTGCCCCCGCCTACACAATCACTGGCCGTCAGAAGGCGAGACTGCCGCAGTGCATCACATTTCCCGGTCCCGGCCATTACGATTCCAAAATTGATCCGCTAGTGAAAAAGGCTCCGATGTTCTCGATGGCCACCCGCTTCCGCATACCGACCGATGAAACGATGAAGCCGGGACCGGCAGCGCACCATCCGGAGAAGGTAACGCTGATCCTGCTGATATATTGCGCCCCTCGCATGCTAATCTGCTTTCTCTCGATTTTTTCGCTTGAAAACCTCAAAAAATCATGCCATCATTGTCCTTTTTCCCCGTGCCAAACAGGGCTACAACATTTACCGAACCGCTCCCGCAGCTTCCTTTTCCATTCGCCACACGCCGTTCCTTGCTCACAGAACTCCTCGATTGGTCAGCACCGTTAAGCGATCCTATTGGGATTGAGAATTCACGATCGTATTTCGTACATATAAAAATTCATATTGATTTTCATGCATATGATTTCCTCCACTCATTGACTACTCACAGGTTAATCTGGGCCACGTGCCGTCGTACAGTTTCGGAATAAAGCATTCGGAGTACCTTGGACAGTTTCCCGAACCGACACGCTACCGGAATCAGCTAATCTTCTAGGCGCGCCTCAGTTTGTTTGTTTTGGTTTTCTTTTTTTTTTTGGTTTCGTCTCTTCTGTTAATACCTCGTATATTGATGTCATCGTTTGGCGTCATTCGTATGTTTATTGCGGTATTAATCTTTTTTAATTGATATGAATATTTAATTATGTTTTCGGTTCATGTTTATAAATGCAGTGATCCGATTACACCAATAATAGAACAGGTTCTAAGAGTACCAAATGAAACTTATATTTTGTTTATCAAATTGAAACGGCAAAACAGTGTGATTAATAGACTGGAAAGAAAGCCATATACTAATGCTAAAATGGCGAGATGCATGTTGTTTGTTGTACATGTGAAATATCTATCTATCTATCATTTATCTATCTTCTAACTATATCTATCTATCTATCTATCTATCTGTCTATATATATAGATATATACTGTACTGTAACCAAAACCAGGCCTCTGATAGGGCGCCATATTTTCGTGGTAAGAATCGCCTACATTAAGCAAAAGCTCAAACCAATTATACCAGATTGCACTCAAAACGTTCAAAAGTAACGTAGTTGCATCTCATTGAGTTACATAGCGTTAGCGTTACATAGCGTACCTCCGATTCACTCTCAATCAGACGCGAGGCGATGCACGCGGGTTACAACTAGTTTAAAAATATGTAAACGCTTTTATGTCCATAATGAGCTATATTGTAATAGTTTTAGTCTTAAAATACAACTTATTTATTTTAAGTTTTAAACATCATAAAGAAAACAAATATTTAGTGGATGTCATAACTTACTAGAATCTCAAATAGGGCTGAAGATTGCTTCTATATTGGCCATACGAGTAAATTGCAAGTTTCTCAGTTCTAAAGAAGAAAAGAAAGTGACCCATGGTATCCCATTGTCATTTATGCAAATTCTTGGACATGAAAAGTTGAAGGTTTTTCAAAATTTCTGCTACTGTTCAAGTAATACCCCCTTAATGTTTGCACTAAAAAACGCAAAAAATTCAATCAACTTGAAAACCGCCAACTGTAGAATTTTCATGATGTATTCTACAAAACATGCCACTCAGCATTGTCTACAACTTTGCAGAACGTCTCATGTTTATGGGAGTTGAAATAGAAGAGCTATGTGAATAAAACCAATATTGAGCGGGAATCCGTAAGCTTCATTCCGTAACTTTTTTTTTCTTTAAGAGATAGATATTTTTTGACTTCAGTGAAGTTTCTCAAAACAATATTATCTACAAATGTTTCTTAGCCATCGAAGATAATAATTCTGCATCAGGTCTGACGCGTTATTACGTCTGATGATGATGGCCGATGGAAAACAGTAGGCAGAAACGTCACACCAAATAAACAGTTTTTGATTTTCACCGAAAAGAATCAACAAGTTCTAATAATACTTTTATTTATAGACATGTGTTTTATTTTCTTCGTGGAAAATATCCGAAAAATATTATTTATTTCATATTATCCCAGTAGACCCCCCTGCCTTTTTTACTTCCATATCAATTTTGAAGCAGCTTTCTCCCTGAAAAAGAAATCGGGAAATGAAATACCTGGAAACGAAAACAAAAGACTCCCGATCCTCACATTGTCATGCAAAATCTTACTATCAACGGTAATCTTTCCTTCGGCCATCATCAACTGGTCTTTGTACTTCTCCAAGCTGTACGCTTGGTTCTCGTTCGTGTTGATTTCGCTGGCTTCTACGGGACACTTATCCGGAACACCAAACATGGTCATGATCTCAGCCGCGTCCTTATTATTCTTCGAATCTTCCATACTTTCGCACAGGTCGATCTTTTCATTCGCAACTGGAAGTCCGTTCTTCCGAATCAACACTGTCATCTTCCGGTAACAGATCAAACGGTAAACAACAATCGGTTAATAACCGCATATGTTATTAACTGAACTCTTTACCTTGGCGCTTTTGAACCCGACCGTTTTCACTGTGGACTTGGAGATGACTTTACAATCTTTCGTCAAGGAGGCACTAGATTTGGGATCAATAGTAATAACCTGATCCGAACCGGCGCAGTTATCAATCTTATGAATAATCAATTCATAGCCACCGTTCTGAAATGGAATTTTAATATATTCTCGGCAGGTTTGTCTTCATGCATACGGTTTAAAAACTTCTCCATCTTACACAAGCACTAGCCGTTAAAGTGTTTATAGTCAAAATCAAACCAATTAAGCCACTAGCGGCGAAAGCCATTCCGGTTGATTAAACTAGTTTATTGACTATTGCTAGAAACACTGAAAACGTTAAAATATCATTGCCAATGTTGACGATGTTCCATTTTATACCGATGATGAATAATCGCTTTACATGACACAACCGGAATGTAATTGGCTTCCGGTTTGATTGATCAGGTGCAATTACTGGTTTACGATAGATCTAGGAAACATGCAACCAACCATGTAAGATAGATACTGTGGTGGATCACTGCAAATTTCAATGGAGGAAAGGTGGTTCCTAATAAACAAGGTAATATGTATCTATGTACATAAAAAATTTTAAATGTTATTCAAAATGGCCTACAAAATTGATTGGCGACAATAAATAAATAAAGAATAAATAAAGAAAAAAAACTGGCAACTCTGTCATCGGCATATAACCCGGAATTGAGCTCCGCAAATAATTTAATTTCTGTGATAATTTCGTTGTAATATTTTCTCCAACAGTGTGTACTAGTGAGAAAGAGTGGTGCAGCAAGGAGTGAAATAATTACTTCGAGGGCTGATCCAGGATATTCTACAAAATCATTATTTCGAAGGTTGACCAAGCAAAAGGCAGCGATTGTTTTGTCCTAATATATCGGCTCTGTTACTGGCATTGCGTATGTATTGATATCTTGAAATATTTCGGCATATATTATATATACACCGCGCATAGAATCGATCAAGCATAGATCGCGCTCGTTATCTTTAACTCTGTGTCAATATTGTTGTTTAGCTTAATCAAAACAAACATGTCGAGTCTGTCGGAGGATGTAACAATTTGTGTTACGTGCAATAAAGAGGAGAAAGATCCGAGGAAAGTGATTGAGTGTGAATATTGCCACCGATGTGAGCATTTTAAGTGCAAAAATATCATTGGTAATGCTGTCCGGAAACTTAGAGAGCAACAGTATTTCTGCTCGCTTAACTGTCAGGAGCTTTTTCAACAGATTTCCCACGGAGCTGCTGTAGAAAAACAGGTGCTAAAAGAGGTACGCACTGTACTGGCTGAAGTTCGTGAGTCACGTGAGGAGATGAGAGCTGTTAAAACAACGGTAACTGAAGTAGAAAAATTTCAAAGTTTCTTATCGGATAAGTTGGACTCGGTACTGGACGAAATCAAAGCAATGAAAATGGAACATAGTGCGATTAAGACTGATATCAACAATTTGTTTGGTAAGCAACAAGCAACATCCGCGAAACTCGCAACTCTCGAATTGGAAGTCGAACGTCTGAATCGTGCTACACTTGCTAAAAACGCTGTTATTCTTGGGTTGCCAATGTTAAAAGACGAGGTGTTAAATGATGTGGTTCGAAAGACTGCTGCTGCTGTCGGATACACACTGACTGAAGATGCTATACTGGAAGTGAAAAGATTGCTGCCGAATGATCCAGCCGCCAGACACAATAGAACGGTACCGATTAAAGTTTGTTTTTCGGATCAGCGCTACAAAGAAGAGATGCTCAACAGGAAAAGAATGCATGGACAACTGCTAGCTGCAAGTGTAGATTCGTCTTACGCTGGTATCGGCGGTAGGGTCACATTGCGTGATGAATTGACTGTGCATGGTGCCCAATTGCTTAAAGATGCGCGTGATGTTCAGCAGTCTGTCGATTGCAAATATGTATGGCCTGGACGTAATGGAGCAATTTTGATGAAACGGACCGATAACTCGAAAACTGATATAGTTCGCTGTCAGCAGGATTTGCAGCAGATGGTGAAAAAGTATTCAAAGAGGCCGCTTGACACATCGGGATCTGATTCAATGGTAATGGAATCTACGCGACTGGAACAGTCCCCAAAGCGCCGGCAGTAGGTTGCTGAGCACCTTGTATTGTCTTTTTTTAATTTATAAAAACAATGTTCTCCAATAATAAATATCAATGTATAACAGAATGGTTAGATAATAAAGAATGCACAGAAAGAAAATCTTTTAATATATTGCAATTAAATATTAGAGGAATGAATGATCTCGCCAAATTCGATTCAGTTAAAGAAATGTTGCACGGATACAAAGGAAAAGTTGATATAATTGCTTTGAGTGAGACTTGGGTGAAATCAAACAACACCAGCCTTTTCCAGATAACAGGCTATCGAGGGATTTTTTCTTGTCGAGATGAATCGCATGGTGGCTTAGCAATATTTGTTCGTACTGACTTAGAAGTAGATGTCTGTCAGAATAGAACTTTGGATGGTTTTCATCACATCAAATGCGTGATTAAGTTTCATGGTAAGATGATCGATTTTCACGCAATATATAGGCCTCCATCTTTCGAAGCAAGAAGGTTTCTTGCAGAAATGGAATGCATGTTTGCCAGTACTCCTCGTGACCGCGAAAGAATTCTGGTTGGAGATATGAATATCCCTGTTAATTTGAGTACCAATAACATTGTTCAGGAATATCTCAGACTGCTCACTTCTTACAACACATTTGTAACTAATACTAATGTAACTAGACCCGCAAGTTCGAATATATTGGATCATGTACTATGCTCAGATACTCTCGCTAGCACTATTGTGAATGATACCATTGATAATGATATTAGTGATCATGCCATTATTTTCTCCTTCTTTAACTTACAAAGCTTGGTTTCAAAAAAGACCTTCCAAAAGCATATCGTTAATCATCGTCGATTGAATGAATTTTTCTTAGATGCAATAACAGAAATTAATCCGTCGATGACTGCGAATGAAAAATTAACACACCTGATCAATACATACACACAAACCGCATTAAAGATAAAGATAAAGATAAAGATAAAGCATTCGCATTAAAGATAAAGCACTTAGAGACCACCGAAGACACCCAACCGATGAACAGTTTAAAAGAGTACTGACACACGCATCAAAACTGCTGCGCAATAAAAAAGCACATTGTAAGCGAGATTATTATCAACGATTGTTAGACCAAAACGATCAAAGGAAAAACTGGAAATTTGTTAATGAAATTCTGGGAAAGGGGGAAACTTGTCACCAGCCTACAGTTCTGTGTACAAATGGAAGGGATACAACTGACCTATCTGCCATATGCAATATATTCAATGAACATTTTTGCACTGTTGGCCAGCGTTTGGCAGTAAGCATAAATAGTGACCGAAATGTCCATAAATTTGGTACACTGACATCCCAACGTTCCTCGATATTTTTGAATGCTACCAACACCAATGAAGTTACCCTACTTATCAGTAAGCTAGACTCAAAGAAAGCATCTGGGCCTGATTGCATTCCAGTTTCATTTGTAAAGCAGCACCACCGTGTTCTAGCCCCCCTTCTGGCAGAAATTTTCAACGAGATAATTGAAACAGGTTTATACCCCGACAGCCTCAAAATAGCAAGAGTAGTACCCATATTTAAATCAGGTGACCCGAAGGATGTATCCAACTATCGTCCGATTTCTACCTTGTCAGTGCTGAATAAAATCCTAGAAAAATTAATTGTAATCAGGATAACGGCGTATATGAGGCAATTTGGAACAATCTACGCTCACCAATATGGATTTAGACAACAATCTAGTACGACATCGGCTACTTGTGATCTAATGGAAGATATCTACGACACACTAGACAACAACAGTTTAGCTGGAGCGGTTTTCATTGATCTAAAAAAAGCTTTTGATACCATTGACCACGAGTTGCTTCTAGAGAAAATTCAAGCATATGGAATAAGGGGAACAGCATTACAACTAATTAGAACCTACTTGTCTAATCGATCACAATATGTATCAATCGAAAAATGCAAAAGCTCCACGACAACTATAACAACAGGTGTTCCCCAGGGTAGCAACCTGGGACCGGTTCTGTTCCTTTTGTTTGTTAACGATCTCTCCAGATTGCCTTTATACGGTAAAGTTAGACTCTTCGCGGACGATACTTCAGTATTTTACAGAGCCAGTACATGCGAATTGATTCAACGTCAAGCCAAATACGACTTGGAATTATTAAATTGCTATTTCGAAACGAATATGCTTTCGTTGAATCTTGGTAAAACGAAGTTTATGGTGATACATTCTCCAAGGAAACGTGTCCCATCACATGATACTATACAAATTAGAGGACATGTCATTGAGGAAGTCAACGAATACACCTTCCTAGGACTGACTATCGATTCCACCATGAGCTGGTTGCCACATATTCGCAATCTGCAAAAGAAATTGGCAGCTTGCTGTGGAATTCTGAGGAAAATTTCTTCTTTTGTGCCACAAAATTGGATGAAACAGTTATATTTTTCGATGATTCACTCCAGACTCCAATATCTCACTGTGAACTGGGGCAGAGCTAGCCGATCCAACATACGTGAGCTGCAAACCATCCAAAATAGATGCCTGAAAGCCGTACTAAAAAAGCCATACTTCCACCCAACTATCTCATTATACTCTGCAAGTGATTCCATATTACCTGTTAGAGCTCTATGCGAACTTCAAACTTTGGTTCACATGCACAGAATTGCGACGAATTCAGTGCATCATAACACAACAGTTACAACAATCCAAAGGAATCGCGCCTCTCGGCAAACTGGTCCTTTCTCACTAATAACACCCACCACCGAATTTGGACGAAAAAAGCTTGCATATATCGGCTGTAAATTATACAATGAACTCCCAGTTAGCTGCAGAACTGCTTCCAGTATTGCAAAATTCACGCTTGCTGTGAAGCAAATGCTGAAACACAAGATCCAACAATATCTTCCGTGATGCCACTAATATGAAACACTTCAACGTTTTCTTTATTTTCCGATGCTACCGCCACACCGCTCCGCCACACCGCTCCGCCACACCGCTCCGCCACACCGCACCGCCACCACCAATCGTCAACTGCCACCCGCTGCCCACCAATCATTCAACGCCGCTATCCACCTACAACGTAACATCGAACTGATACCGAAAAAATGCCTATGATGGCTGAGTTAATCGAATAAGTTCGCAAACATACCTCCTTAAAAGAGCTAATGCTCACTGGAGGTTACTATTACAAATTGTAAAAGGTACACCAACGTAATGTAAACTAAAAAGATGAGGAGGTTTTATGCCTGTTGGAGAAGAAACCTGAAAGGGGTTAACTCCAATGGGCTTTTCCCTTCTCCACAAAAAAGAACAAAATAAATAAATAAATAAATAAATAAAAAAAAATAAATAAAAAATTAGATATTATCCTTGCTTTAGTTAGACAGAACAGTAACAGCTAATATCAGTAATCAAATTTGTGAAACTGGACCTAAATTGGACTCTAAAGTGTACTTTATATTCAACTTGGAATAATAATGAAGAATTAAGAATTGAACTTAAAATTGGACTTGAAACCGACTGTATCTACTTTTACGCAATTAATTTATCGAAGTGGAGCTATCGACTGTTGATGATTCCAAACTTTATGTTTTCGGCAGGACAGTCAAATGGCAAAACAAGCCGACACTTATTTATTCTATGCCCGACGTTTCGATGTATTTAACATCTTTCTCAAGGAGTTAGAAGTTCGTATCGTATTTTGTCTGGTGGCTTCTGTAGAATGTTTGAACTAGTCACATTGATAAGTAATACTAGCATTAACCGAGTGTATTCGAACGAAATTCTTGCGGATCGTTTTAACATACACCCTGGCTGAATCGGTACACTATTTGGCTATGGCTTAATCGAACCAAAACAGTAGGCCGTATGAATAAAATAGTTCACTTTACTTCTTACATAAGGTTTATGGGAAAAGGAAAACTGACTATTTTGTTCATACGAGCTAATGACTATTTTTTGCATTCTTTCTGTTGATTTCATCTTTCTGCATAACAAGATTTGAGCAGATTTCAAAAGCACAGCGGAAGAAAACACAAACTTTCATAATGGCAACATAACGATGCTATTATCCACTCTATGTTAATGTTACAAAACTGAATTTAATTTATTTTTCTTCACCTCTACAGATTCTTTTATTACCACATTAACTTTAACTTTACAAAAGGTTCAGTTTGGCAGGATCGCCAAACGCCAATATATTATTGGATATTTTACCCATTTTAGCAACTTATTTCAGCCGACCCGCCGCAATGATCATCTCACAAAATGTACCGTGACTGCTCCTAATTCTGCGCATTTTTCTTTATATAAGTATTTTTTTAACATTGTGCATAACTATGATCAATGCGTTATTTTTTTATAAATGTCTGTTGAATATTACGCCATTATTCACAAACGGGCCATAATATTTTAGAGCGAAATAATTTAACGTGAAACTGAAAGCATTTTATATGACAGAAAATCGTCGTTAGCACCAACGCTAAAATTGTCCTTCTAGAAAATTAACAAATTTATGATCTAAATTCTTTGCAATGATCAAATTACCCAGCATAATTAGAAAGAATAATTAGTTTTAGTCATGTTTTAGACAAAAAGAGTGATTGCATGCATTGCTTTCCTTAGAAAAAAGCGATGCAATAATACGCAGATTTGGGCACAGATTTTTTATTCATGTTCCAAATTCTGCGCAGTAATGTATCCTACGAAGAAATCGCGAAAGAATACGCAACCTCACCCAAATAGCTGAGGTATAGAGGCACGAAAATTCAAGTAGAATCTTTAGCTTGCATTGATTGGCATCATGTGCTGTGTCTCGGGGTCCGAACCTACGAGCGCCAATCCATGAAACCATGTCTTCTATTTTTTTAATGTCCAACCTCATGGGGCTGCCAGAGAGTGGGGAAGTGGTTTCTACATGAAAACACAATTTTTTGTATTAGTTTATAGTGTAATGATCAGTATGCAGAAAACCCGAATCAATTCGCCCTTCACGTTATCGAGAATAAAATATTTAAAATGAGGCAATCAAAATGATAACAATATTCCTTTGCCACACGGACAGCACAAGAAGACCGGATCATGGATTTAATTATGGTAATGGCTAATGCCGGATTGTTTGGTGTGCTCTGAGCGTATAGACATAAACAGCATGGCAGGAGTATTTATTTTCACTTTTTGGGTGCGTAGAATTAGGAGCAAACACGCGCAGAATTAGGAACATGGGCAAGAAAGTGCGCAGAATTAGACACCGTGGATAAGTTTATAAAACGAAAAATATACTCAATTGTTGGTCGACTTATAATTCCCATATTTTTTACCAGATATTATAGACCGTAGCACTACACGTTGAGGCTATCCACGTTGTTAATTTAAATCTAGAATACTTAGAATAGCGGAAGAATCATGAAAATGTCTTAACTGCGCAGAATATGGTACGTTCACGGTACAATGTCTTAAAAAACGACTTAGAAGTTTACTCAACTAAAGGCTGTCCCAATAACCTTTTTTGTAGCTGTGACTTTTATCTCGCACCATCTGTGCAGTGTTATATTTTTTGCGGTAATTTTTTTATTTTTAATAATCTGGAACAGGGTTCCAGATCGCTGTTACAGTGTTCAGTAAGGATAACTCATTTTTGGATAACCGTAAACGGATTAAAAGAACGTCCTACCACCCCTCGTTTGGAAAATCGTATAATGAAGGCGTTTGAGCAAAAGAAGAAGATTTCAGTACAAGATGTGAACAAAAAGGTTGGAAAGTCGAAATCAAACGTTCATTACGCAAAAGGACATGTGAATCTGTGAAGGAGCACAAGCAGCCCAAATAATCCCCAAAACAAGAAGCATCGATCAGGCGCACAGAGTGATAGCTGTGCGGATGCTGGAAATTCGCAGTGCATAATAGTGCACGACGAAGCATGCGTGAAATTTGTTAATAAATACTTGCTAGAGTCATGAAGTCCGGACGCGGCTGGCCCAGGGGCGGACTGGCCGACCGGGCAACCGGGCAAACGCCCGGTGGGTCCCAGTAATAATTTCGTCGTTACACAAAATGAGATTTCCAAAATTTTTATTTCAGCTAAACTCGTTCTACGACTCACGAATGTTTGATAGCTGGGGCCGCATGATTTATGAAATCATACGATTTGATGATTGAAAATTCAGCTTCAAACGGGACTTTTGGGGCCCCGAACTTTAAACCAAAATTTCTATTTTAATTAAACTTTTTCTACGACTCACGAATATTCGATTGCTGGGGCGCCATGACTCATGAAATCATATAAGTTGAGCTGTTGGGGTCCAAGCTCCGAAAATATTACCAGCTTGAATTCTGAGTATTTAAAAGTAGAATTAGTATTTCATCCGCAGTTATTTGACAGCTTATAAATATTGAACTGTCGGCTTAAGCTCCATACTTAGTTTACTTCAGTGGCGACGGTCTGTTAACGATTTTGTGCCGAATGAATTATGGTCCTCCAGTACTCAATCCTGGGCTAAAAAAGCACGTGAGGTCTCATCTGCTATTCTGACTCATAATTTTTACTCATCCAGCGTTACACGAATCAACGTAACTAGTTCTGTGGGAAAACCATGTCCTCGCGTTAACTGTCAATGCTCATTTCGTCTGACTGAATCGTATGCCGCCTTGAAATCCATAAAAATATGATGAGTCTGCAAGTTGTACTCCCGGAACTCGTCAGTTACTAGACGCAGGGTAAATATCTGATCCATCGTGAAGCGACCATCATGAAAACCAGCTTGATACTCGCCGACGAAGAACTCAGCTAACGGACTCAGTCTAAAACACAGAATAGGGAGAGCACCTTATAGGCAAAATTGAGTAACGTAATGCCTCGATAGTTTTTACTCTGGGAAATGAGGCCAGTCAACCACCCCTCCGATATTTATTTTCCTCCCATATTCTGTTCCTGACAATGCGGTGGCGAATTGTTTCGTACAGCTGCTCGCTCTCCGCTTTTAGAAGTTCAGCCAGGATACCATCCTTCACAGCAACCTTACCGTTTTTCAGCTCACTGATTGCTCTTTTGACCTCCTCCTGTGTTGGAGGCTCCACAGGCCGTCACTCAAAATTCTTATCCTATACCTGCTGATCTTCGTGTTTACTTCTCTATTCAACAGCGTCTGGAAATCGTCGTTTTGTCAGTAAGCAGGTTGCCAGCACTATCATTACACATCACAGGCATGGAAAAATTCTTGCACCTGACCGTTTTGTAGCCGTGCGTCGTTGCTGGCGAACCTCTCCTCTGGACTGGCGAGCACGCGCTCTTCGTACTGGTGTTTTTAGACGGTGGGTTCTTTTTCCGCAGCTCTACCAGGACGAACCAAAAATATTCGCGCAGAGTCTCGGGCACTCTTCACATTGGAATCGTGTGAAGAAGTTCTGCAGAGGATTCGCACAGAATACCTTGCTTATAGAAGCAGAATTCTTATAGGAGAATTCAAGAGTTTAATTCCAGGGATAGCTATAACTCGGCACGGGAATCACCTGTACTATGAACTGTTCTGTTCTGACGTGTAGACGCAGTAAGCTACTCATGTATATTGAACTGTTGACATCCTATCATTTATAAAATCAGCTTACTTATTTGATAGTTGCAATTTTGCATGTCATTAACCCTATAACTTAAAATCTGATTTCAAAGTTGCGTATGATACCATCGACTGTAAAATCATGGCCATTCTAACCTCGCAGGGGACTTTATCAACGTGATGGTCCCTCATGTGGGCTGTTCAACATGCCGTTACAGGATGTTATGAAAGGAGCAACACACAGGTACAATCTTCAGCAAATGTAATTAGTTAGTCTGCAACGAAATGGATATGTCGATAGAACATCTGTGGTGGTGGCTGAACAAACTAAAACTCAAAGTAGCGAAGATTGGGTTGAAGACAAATGCGTCCAAACTAAAGTACCGTGAACCGATAATATGACGCACACGCTAAAAACTGGTAACTCGGTCCTAATAACGACTGAGTTTGTTTTGTTTCGAGCATCGAGCCGCTATGCTGCCCGTTCTCCCGATACTCAAAACTCGACAGTGCCTGAGTGAGTGCCTTTTGTGTTAATTTGCCAAAGGTGGGCCCTTTGACTCCCAGTCCGCCCCTGGGCTGGCCTCTTGTGGTAGGAACTGGAACCATTTGACATAACTTCGTTTATATGTTAACAACTGGTGCATGTTTCGTCAAAATATTTCAGCATCTTGCGGAGCAATACAGAATGGAACTGCGTAACATTCTGAAGGGTTATAACAAGAACCTAGGTGCAGAAAGGCGGCAAAGAACCTTCAAGAAAACTGGAACTAAGGAAGCAGAGAGCTCCGAATAGCTAGAAAACTCGTAGGGCAGTAACTGGAGCCTGTGCCTAACTGGAGCCTGTGCTACTATGGATCAAACCTTTACTTTTCGACAAATCCTCCAGAAATGTCGGAAGTACAACGTGTCCACGCATAACATTTTCGTGGTTTTTAGGGAAGCTTACAACACAGTTGAATGCTGATAATGAATGTGTATGGTTTTCCGGACAAACTGACGTGACTGATCAAAACTACCCTGGAGCGAGAGATGTGTACGAGCGTATTTCGTGGGCACTCTCGAGTCCTTTCGAAATGCACAAAGGGTTGTGGCAAAGGGATGGCTTCAATGTGATATACACAGGTGTGGCAATGTTGGTTAAGTGGTGTTAGTGCCAATGCAAAAATTTCGTCATGGTGTGGGTGGAACACGATCAAGCGTGACGTCAAACTTCAAAAACAAACCCCATTGTCCGACGCGGTTTGTTTTTGTAGTTTGACGTCGTTTTCTGGTTTTTCGCTACTAATACTAACAAATGTCTTCTTCTTCCACATCTTTTTAAGCCTTATTGGGATGGACTACCCAGTATGTTATTCAACATCGCTATTGAAGGTGAGATCCGACGAGCGGGCATCAAAACGAGAGGAACGTTATTCAGCAAGAATAGCCAACTCATAGCCTTCGCAGATGACCTTGACATCGTTATTAGAAAGTTTGGGAAGGCGGAGGCAACACCGCCGACAAAAATACGAGTAAGGTAATTCTACGACACATTCAAGCTGGAAGTACAGCCTTCTTTTCCATCCGTAAGACGCTTCGATCAAGGCGCATACGCCGCCGTACAAAGCTGACAATGTACAAGATCTGACCGATCCTCTACGGACTTGAGACTGTAACTTTGCATACGGAAGACGTACGTGCACTTGCCGTATGTGAACGAAGGGTGTTGCTGACTATTTGTGGCGGAGTACAAACAGTTAGCGGAGAGTGGCGTAGACGTGTGAACCACAGGCTGCAGGAACTACTTATAGAGATTCCCATCGTACACCTGGCGAAAGTTGGGAAACTACGATGGGCCGGCCATGCCGCAAGGACGCCGGACGACTGTGCAGTGAAATCAGTTCTCGTCAAGAACCCCAACCGCACCAGGATAGAGAGCAACGAATTGGCGACGAGTAGCCCAGGAACGATTACAATGGAGAGGAATTCTTGATACAACCAGAGTCACTCCGGCTCTATACTGCTAGAAGTAAGTAAGTAAGTACGTGTAATGTATTGATGACACACAATTTGACTCAATAATTATGTGCCAACATGTTCAATTAATCTCACTTGAAGTGTGAAGTGCTTCACTTACTTAACTTACTTAATTGGCCTAATGTCTTACGACAAGGCCTGCGCAGTATAATTTCTCCATCTGTTTCGGTCCATGGCAACTGGTCTCCAGTTCCGCGGGCACCCAGTGCTCGCCATATCTCACTCCACCTTGTCTTGCCACTTCACTCGCTGTGCCCCTCTTCGTCTTGTTCTTACCGGATTCGATGCGAAAACCATTTTTGCAGGATAGCTGGCCGGCGGATAGTGCTTCAACTGTTGATAATATTTTGCTTCAAAAGTTACCTAAAATAAAGCAAATCTCATCAATGCAAAACTAACTGTTTACAAATGATAATTATGTCTCTATCGAAATGATGCCCTTGGAATATTTTATCACCGATCCTTAACAACCGCTCAGAGAAAATGACTCTGAAACACCTGAAGCGCAACTGTTCACAACCAGTTAACGTCGCTAAATCCGCCTGGAAAACCGTTCACGAACAATCGAACGGCGACGCTATTCGTTCGAGTCGAGAATTGAAAAAACCATTCACGTTCAAGCGTGAGTAAGCAGCATCGCGCTCGTCTTCGTGCAATTGGTAGGTTTGTTTATGATCGTTGTGTTGACTTATCATTATTTCCCCTCTCAGGCCGGTACTATCCTACCGGCGTCAGTCTCGCTGCTGGCGACACACAATTACCTATTATCCGCTAAAAGTCACTCGATCGTGAGTTGCTACGAAAAATCACCTGGATTGTTGTCGGCAGTCACTAATGATCTGTGGTGTATCGACGATCACGGACGCTTCGCCTTAACCAGCGCTGCGACGCTCATCCACCAAGTGGAAAGGGAAAAAGGAGCCCCATCCCCAAATATTATCTCTCGAACAATCCTCGCGTGTTCAAAAATACCGGCAGAAGTTCGAACTTCCTATTGATCCCACTATAGGTATTGGTAATTATGTATGATCGAAGGGGAAATCTAAACCGGACGGTTGAGATTAAACTATGAGAGCAAAAAAAAACCTACAATATGATATGAATAGACCCATCGCGAATCACCGTCGTTATGTTTTTTTTTTCAATTTAGGGGTAACCTGAATGTGCGGAAAAATTACCGGCCACTATCGTGAGAATCGCATTGCGATGGTGGTGGGAGAACTGCGTTCGTGTTCGGCGTCGAAACTGATATCATCACACCCCTCACTATCATCATATCATCACGACCGTTCGCGTTCTGTTCTGGCCGTTCCGGCTTGAGCACGGCTAGACACAGCACAGGTGTGTACCTGTTGAAGTTCAAGTTCATCGCGATGGATTTTAGTTTTCCGGAAGCTGTCAAGCGGACTGGATCGAATTTCGCTAGCTGTGCGCCTGAAGTTTTAGTTTAGTTTAGTTCTTAACTGCTCAAAAAAGATTTCAAATAGTCTGTAGTCAGAATGTTCGGAAAAAATTCTTTGCTGTTGGGAAAAGTTTTCCTGCTGGTGACTGTGATTGGAGTTGTTATTGCATGCGTAAGTACCGAACAATTCGGGGATGCCCGGGTGAAGGCTTGTCAGTTTATATTCACTTTCACTGGAACGACGGGTAGAACACGTGAAGAACGTTACGATCGGTCAGCGTGAGCTTGCAGTTTTTCGCAAAATCATTCCAAATATTCCAATCGATCGAGTTTGAATCGCTTGAGCCGATTGTTTGTGATATGTTTTAGCAGTGTGTACAAGTATGCTATATTCGTGAAATCTAATGATAGTAAACCGACAGCAGATTTTTTACCATAAAATGTCAGAATGACCATTAACACGACCAACGTTTTTAACTCTAGATTAGAAGATTTTACGCTCACGTTCAACAGTGGTTTGTTTACATATATCATTTCGTTTGAAGAAGAAGACAAAAGAAACACGGTTCGCTAACTAAAAGATACATATTTGCAAATTTATCTGTAATCTAAGCAAATTGGTGGCAATTTTGTCGTGATTGTGCGACTAAGATATTTTATTTTTCCTGATGATTTGATACATGAAACAAGATGTTTCGCATGGTGTTAATCAAGATTGGGAGTCCCCAGTGGATAAAAAAATAGTACTGAAAATAGTTATTTTCAGCGAAAATGGACACGATTCATTGTAGGCTAGATAGGTAGCTGATATAGTGTTCTGCACAAACATTTTAGCTGGACGAACCGATAGTCAAACACTTGCTGCACGGTTTCTGTTAATCATTGCATACATTTGTCATTGTGTTAATATTAAGTTTTTTTGGGCAATGAGCTTGTAGGCTATACTTTTGATGCTCCTTGAATGTTCTGATCAGTTAGGATACGGTTTACTGTGCAATTCAGAGCTGTTTACCATCAATGAGAAGCATTTGGATTTTTCTACCACTTTTGAATATGACGAAGAGAATCCGCTGCTCACTCGGAGTAACCATTTGATATTTTCAGCTGTGGTTCAAACTACTTTCAATTTTTTCGTTGAAATTCGATAGCTCGTGTAGACACTCTAGAAGACATGAATTTTTATATCCAAGCGCGCACGTTAATGCAGATGACCGTACGAGCGCGCGCACTTCAACGACACATCACACTTAATAGCATCAAAGGCGGCGTCTTCAAAAGGGTTCATGCTCATGCTCATGCTCATGCTCAAAGACGGCGTCTTCAAAAAGCTGCCCGTCGGTTAGAGCATCGATTGATTATACCCGCTCACTTCACTCCTTACTCATAGTAACATGAAGTTTCATTTCTCCATTTCCAAATATTGCATGCTTTATTGAGAAAAACCAACGATTTTTTAACATAAAAAAAATCGAGACAAAAAAGTAAGATGCAAAGCCATGGGTATAAACGTCCTGTTGAGAACTTAACCCTTCTTCATTGACAGACTTCGCAGCCGGTTATTAGAGTACAGAACAATTGCGAGGCTAGTGCAACGATCCGACTGACTCTATATAGTAGCACCTCTCAGCCGAGATTCGAACATACGACGACTGGCTTGTTAGGCCAGCATCGTACCCCGAAGCTAACTGGGCGGGCATAAAAAGTCCCAGCTTTGAAACAATTTCAATTGTTTATAAAAATGCACTATTTAACTATTGAAAAAAATAAATTCACTAGTATTTTTAATCCTATACACCACTATACCTACATGCTTAAATTAGCTGCTTTTCTTCGCTTTTTGCTTTTCTTGTACAATTGTGAGTAACAGCAAGTGAACAAAATGACAATTGAAATCTGAAATTAAAGAAAAGAAAAAGCTTTTCGATTAAATCCCATTATTTAATATTTATCTGCAACAGATACGTAGTTCGCCTACGACGTGCAGGCTTCATCAGCGTCTTATTTACGCTTTGAAATAATATACGTATCTACCGCGAATAAATATTGAATAGTGGAATTTAGTTGGTAAAAGTTTTTTCTTTTCTTTAATTCCAAATTTCGTATTCCATTAAGAGGCTTCAAAAACTTCAGACCATTGACATGTTTCTCACTTTTCTTGAATTTCAATGCAAATTTAAAAATTGCAAACTGTCATTCCATACACACACATTCATACATCCATACATCCATAAAGACATACATACATATATACATACATACATACATACATACATACATACATACATACATACATACATATATACATACATACATACATACATACATACATACATACATACATACATATATACATATATACATACATACATACATACATACATACAGCAACTCAGAGGCCTCAAGACAATTAAAAGTCGTTAAATTTTCAATCATAGCGGAGAATTATCTTTGTTTATAATGGGACTTTCCTGTTGGTGCGCGTCAAGAAGCAAATGCATGGGAATTCAAATGTTGTCATATCTAAATAACATTTTTCGCACTGTTGCCGTTGTGACATGCCTAACCATATGATGCAGTTGCGTTCACGGGCAGCCAAACTCAACTGAATATACTAAATGTAAGAATCATGATTCAACTGTATTAATGGATTAATATTTTTCTGATGGCAATGACCGCTACTGACAATCGTCGTTTTTTCTCAACGCACTACCCATGTTAAAACTACCCGTAGTTGTCGTACGTCAGCGCATCGCATGATAATGGAGTCCCATATTTTTCGTATTTTTATACATAACTTTTGAACTAAAAGTCCGATCAGTATGAAATTCAATAGCGACCAATGGGACAGCTAGACCTTTCATTTGACACTAAGAACATTAAAATCGGTCCAGCCATCTCCGAGAAAAGTGAGTGAGATTGAAAGCGTTGCATACACACACACACACACACACACACACACACACACACACACACACACACACACACACACACACACACACACACACACACACACACACACACACACACACACACACACACACACACACACACACACACACACACACACACACACACACACACACACACACACACACACACACACACACACACACACACACACACACACACACACACACACACACACACACACACACACACACACACACACACACACACACACACACACACACACACACACACACACACACACACACACACACACACACACACACACACACACACACACACACACACACACACACACACACACACACACACACACACACACACACACACACACACACACACACACACACACACACACACACACACACACACACACACACACACACACACACACACACACACACACACACACACACACACACACACACACACACACACACACACACACACACACACACACACACACACACACACACACACACACACACACACACACACACACACACACACACACACACACACACACACACACACACACACACACACACACACACACACACACACACACACACACACACAGAAAACGCTCAGTTTTCGAAACTGAGTCGAACGGTATATGACATTCGGCCCGCAGGACCTTCTTTCCATTTCCAGTTTTCCAAGTGATTTCTATACCCTTATAGGGTAAAGAACCGGTTTGAGGCAGTCTAAGCGGGTCACTGATTGTTTTACCTTATTACAAGCGATGGGTTGACTAAGTGGGGGATATCAACATACCAATCTTCTTGCTATCTTTAGCTCTTCTAGCTGTTATCATTGGAAGACACTATTGTTGTGCTAAACTTTTGATTTTCCGCTTTAAAAGTTGGAGCGGTGGAACTAATTTTAATCAGACCGAACATATTTTCACTCTCAAGGTGCTTTTTTAAGCAATCCTGAAATCTGATTTTTTTTACGTCCCTGTAAAAAATCCCTCGAACTATTCTCCCTATTCAGTAAGTTCGCATTCCTATCCGCGACCTACTAATCGGCATCTGATGCGTAATCGGCATAGCGTATCGGCACAGATGCGTGAAATGCCATCTGTCTAAATTGTTTATCGGGGCATACACTCCGCACCGTTCGGCAAACGGTATTCGTCGTCTCTTTTATTCTCTAGTGTTCTTATGGGAAACTGCGAGTTTGACGTCTCACTCGCTGTTCATAAGGATGGTAGGAGAACAAAATAGGTAAACATAGCAGTACGCACGGTCCGACTCAGAACAGTGTTGTCAAAGCAAATAACATTGAAACACATCGTTGCTTCATTAAATCACTGAGAAAATCTTCGAAAATTATTGAAAAAGCTGTCTTTTCTGTTGTTTTTAATAAAGAAAAATTAATTATGAACATACATTTCTCTTGAAAGTATTGAACCACGTTTTCACCATTGGAGGTTTCAGTTAATTTCAAACCTATAATTCTTATTTCCAGAACCGAAACAGTGTCTTGGCAACACGATAGTTTATCAGTTGTGCTGCAGCTGCTGCTACTGGTGAACAGGTTCCGTCAATTTAGAATTTGTTTTCAGTTTTGTTATAAAATAATAAAACTTTCGGCTAGTGACAAAGCCTTAGATAATAGAAAAAAAGAGAGTGAATAATATGGTATGTGACAACTGGGTGCTTGACTTTTAGAGTGGTTGTAAAGCAGTGCTGTGATGGATTCGTTAGTAGCGAGGTGGCGATTGCCTTCAGCAGCTGAAAAATGTACGTTTTTGGACAACAATTTTTAATTCATCATATTTCTTGTCGGAAACCCAGTAAATTGTGTTTGTGTGAATCAAATGTATGGTTAAAAGATTTGTGAAGATGATCCTATCAAAAGATTTTGAAAATATGAATAAAAAAGTGCATTTTTGGCTCATTTATTTTCAACTGATTAAAATAGGTGACACTGCTGAACTCGTTCCTTACCCTACTATATATTTATATAGTAGAAAGGCAAAAAAACAAAAACGAAAGAAAATTTTTTTGGCCGATTTTCGGAAATTCCGCTGTTTGAATTTCCATTTCTATTTCATGCTAGAAGCGTTTTTCAGGCTGTAGAGCCCACAGACAATAGATTTTATAAAAAAAATTCAACTCATGTCCTACAAATTATTTTTTTGCCCCCCGATTTTTGAAGCTAATTTCCAAGGGGGGGGGGGGGGGTGACAAAAACTTTTAAAATGATTTACAATGGCCTGTTTTTACAATTATCTGTTTTTGGGTAGCTGGTGTATTTGATCTATTTTCAAAGAGTAAAATAAGGCGCTTAAGGGGAAACCAAAAGCGCCTCGGAAATGGCTACCATTTGATGCATGTATTGTTCTGCGTCTTAAAAATACATCTGTATTGGCAGAGCACGCTTTTGCTTCCAATGCTGTTATAATTTCCTAAAAATTGTCATTCCATTTATCGATTCGCTATATATCAACAATAGAACTGCTAGTTGAAAATGAATTTACCTGATTATAACGATCAAAAAATAATAACGTGTTCAAAAAATCGATCAATGTGTAATCTGGAATCAGTCAACAAATACTTAGTTACGCTCATATTCCGTTACACTAGCGATTGCCGAAAAAATAGCAACACGGTATCAAAGTTTCTCCACATCAATGAACTTTTACAGAGCTTTCAACTTTCGCCACATCAATAAACTTAGAGTGAAGTAAACAAACGAAAAGCTGATTAACTCCTCTAAGGTCTACATCATTTTTAGCACCGCAAAATTCACTAAAATGGCCATAACTTTTTTATTTTTCAATATTTTTCACCAAATTTGGGAATTTGGGCCATATGGCCTCTGAGAGACATGAGATGATCACCAATTGCTATTTTGTCAAGTGCTGATGTTTTTTGATATGCGACACGACATACTTTACTGATGCTGAAACGTCCCTTTATGGGAACCGGTTCCGGGTTTACAGTGTCCCCCCGGATCCGGATGGCGCGCACCATGGCTCCTAACTGCGGCAAAGTAACTGATATGTCCACAGTCGATAATATGTTTACAAAAATCAACAGATTTCAAACAAATTTTAGATATTTGGCAACTTTATCTAAAAAAGCCATATCTCGGTCCCCCAAGAAACTCCGGAATAACTCCGGGACCATATGACATATGGCCATTCATTTTTTTTTTGTATGGGCTTATCACTTTGACCACAACATTATTGATCTATTGTAATGTTGCCCGGGTGTATGCTGTATTCTGCACTGCATTTCTGTACTTTATCGTTATTGAGTAAACGATAAGCTTATATTTTTTTTTATGCGTGCTTATGTGTTGAGGGTTTTACCTATGCTTCGATGCATGTCCTACTATACCAAACCTGTTTCGCCTCGTTATAGTTAGCACTGGTGAGTCCTCCTGAGGTTCAAAACCATTACCTCATTAGGTCCTCATACCAGTATACTAACCATAAGAAGCGTCTTCGGGATAATGTACAACTCAGCATGAAGGAAGGGTGATGAGGGGCCAGAGAATAAACCCATGCTAAAGTCATTTTGACATCGAATGGCCTGATTCTACTAAGATTCGAACCCACGACCATTCGCTTGTCAAAGCAGACTCGGTAACCTTGCGGCTACAGAGCCCCCCTTTTTTCGGCAAAATTCCCAAATTTGGTGAAAAAATAATGAAAGATAAAAAAGTTACGGCCATTTTAGTGAATTTTGCTGTGCTAAAAATGATGTAGACCTTAGAGGGGTTAGGAATAAAAAACTAGCCTTCAATGTAAGCGGATTTAATTTACGAACATTAATGTTGTTCCTGTGCATTACTCAACTGGTGCTCCGAATTTTGAATGAATCGGAATGCCTTGGCAAAGAAAACAACCCATGTTTCGGGATATGTATTCGTAATCGGTAGTTTGCTGCGGATCAGCTGTGTTTACGTTTACAAGCTCCGCCATTTGACATGTATTACCAATACTAATGCAACATTCAAATAAACGTTTAAGTTTTTAACGAACACATGAGATGTACAGTACAGTGTTTGACGCACTAAACAAAAACGTTAGATACTTTCTGTTTCCTCTTAAGCTAAGCTTGACCTGTTACCGCTTGGCTTGTGGTCAATGCCATAAGATCATCCCAGAGGGTCCGAAGTTACATTTAACCTTTATTGACAATGCTGTTTCCAAAGTCCCAGTCTATATATATAAATATGAATTTCTGTCTGTCTGTATGTGTCCTATAGACTCGGAAACTTAGCCAGCTCCCCCGCAGAAATCATCTCTCTCTAGGTTTATTTGTTTTCCTAGGTCTACTGACCTATATTACTTTCATACAGTTGGGTCCGAACGAGCGACAGCGATTAAGGAAAGAATCACACCCGCGAAATGGTATTTTCCACGTTATGGTCAACCAAGAATTGGCTTTCCGCGAAATGTTATACAATCACGACGAATATTTTAATGCTATCAGCTTTTTTTATCTGGCGTAGCAATGGGAGAAGTTGTTTTCTACTTTACTGTGAGATAAAATTGAAACTTTGTCTATCAAATTTTCATTTCATAGTTAGGCCATTGCAAATCATTTTCAAAGTTTTTTAACATTTTATCGTCGTTGCAGTCAATTAGCTTCGAGCTACGATGTTGGTCTAACAAGTATCCGGTATCCGGTATAATGTCCGGCTTTGAAGTCTGTCGATAAAGAAGGTTGGTTAAAGAGGTTGATAACCCAAGGCTCTGCAGTAAATGTTGCTCAGTGGGCCTGAATGACTAAATTCTTTTTATATATGCATATTATTTTGACAGACAAGACGTGTGTTTCGGATCAGCTTTAACAAACATCAGTATTAAAGTGTATGAGTGGACATCATATTGATTGATATTTAACAGCACTTTTGCTACTTGGGGCTCATATTGCATACAAGCGTACTTGCAGAAATGATGACAATTCATTGAACGAGATTGCCAGACTAAACTGCCAAAAAGACTGACTCTCTTCATCTTTCTAACTTCCATTTCCACCTGAAACACATACCTTTAGCCTAACCATTGAACCCACAGGCACAGGATGATATGTGTAATTTCAAGAATCCACCTCAAACTCAGTGCCTTTGAAAAAAGATAATTAATGAACCACTTGTATGCGCGGTTTTTCCCTACCCACTTCCAGAATGGCGGTTACAAGGTCAAGGTGCGAAAGATTCAGAACTGTGCCGGCTCGGATGCGGTCATCACGGCCAACGAAAACTACACGGTGGTGCTGACGAAGAACTGCGACATCAAGTCCCGCGGGTGCGTGCAGTTCAAATCGTTCAAGACGGCCGTCGCGAAGTACAAGGTCCGCAAGGATGGTATGTTGATGCTGCAGGGTAGTTTGGACCTGTGCGACCAGCTAGCGATCGGCAACCAGGACGCCACGATCGGTCCGATGCTACGGACGTTCAATCTGCCGGAGAAGTGTCCGGTCGAGGGGGTAGGAAAAAATTATCATTCTATCTTATGGATCTAGGTTATATTTAATTCACTTTTGCAGGGAACTCTGTGCACCGATCCGTCACAGACGATCAATATTGCGCCGTTTGCACAGTTCCTCGCACTGGCACAGGGAACGATTGACGTTGAAACCGAGATTCAACACGACACGGTAGGTTGGGTTTATAATTTTATTCTGGAGTTTTCTTTTCTAGGAAATATTCTATCGATACTTATACGAACGGCAAATTGCATATTAATTCTATTCTATCGTATTTGTCTCTTTACACAACAGGGCAGAAGTTGCTTCCGAGTCAGGTTCGAAGTCACAAAGTGATCGTCGTGCAGGTTACGTCTGATGGAATCAATTAAAATAATAGCTATGTGTACCTAATAAACTGTGGCTGGCGGGTGTTAAAAAGAATATGAATTGTTACCTCATACAATACACGATATGTCTGAAACGGCTCGGTTGTACTCGTAGTTCGTAGTCTGGAAAGAAAATCCCCTTCTCCGTTTGCTAATCCCTGCCAACATGACGATCCAGTTTGTTGATTCTTTGAATCTATACTTACCAATTGCGGTTGAGTTTGATAATCAGAAACAGTGGAAAATATTTCCGCGTTAGTGTCTAGTCAGAAACTGACAGGTAGAAGTAAATTGATTGGATAATTGCTGCTGAAAAGTGTCAAATGGATCACTTAATAACTGATTTTGCATTCAATCAGCATATATGAAACTAGAACTGAAGATAGTGCCGCTAAAATTCTAATTATCACTTTGGATGTCGCATTATTTATTTATTTATTTGTGTATTTATTTATACATTCATTAAATGGTTTATCATGAAAGTTGTTTTAGAAATTCAAAATGAAATTGTACGTACGTTATACCATTATATCGAGTGACGTTGTATCGGGGGTACGTTATATCGAAGTTCCCCTGTATTCTGTGTTTTTGAACAGACTTTGCAGTCAGCTGTTACAGTACAGGACAACTGCGTAGCTAGTGCTACGATCCTATTGACTCTTACAGCCTTTCCCAGCCGAAATTCGACATGCAACAACGCTGGTCTAGCACCAGCGTTGGCCAGTAAATATGCAAATGTTTGCAAGCAAATGTGACCAGCAAATTGTAATTAAAACTGAACTTAAAATCGGTATTAAAATTATACTTTAAAGTCAAAAGTCAAAAACACTGAAATCGAAATTATAGTTGACGGATAAACGTAAAAATTCAAGATTCAGAAGCAAACAGTCAAAAGTCAAAAATCAAAAGAAAAAGTCAAAAACCAAAATATAAAGTTTTAATTGAAATGTTAAGCGCATGATTTAGACTTTCAAAAGATAAAATTCAGAATGTAAAATATATATAAAAAACGAACGTCAAAAACCAGAAGCCAACATTAAAAGCCACAGGACGAAAATTAAACAATATTCGACAAAAATCAAAAGTTTTTGACTTTAAAACTCAGAAAAAGCTGAGTGAAAAGCTAAAAGTCAAAAATAAATGTTAAAACTCAGAAGTTAAAATTATAAAGAAAACGTACGTCAAAAACAAAAAATCAAAGCACAAATGTCACAAAATTAAAAGGAATGAAAACAAAAGTCAATGAGTCAGAAGTCTACAACCAAGTGAAATAGTCTAGTACAAAAAACAATGCTAACTAGCTCAATTCTGTTACTTTCATTCGAAAAGCTGAGAAAATTTCGAATTGCTCTCCTACTTCATCAAATTTATAGTAACTTTTTAGAAGTAAAAACCTTTGAAATAGGTGTTTCTTAAGGCATTTTTAACGAGTTTCTCCTAAAATGAGTTGATAATACTGATTGCTTTTTTTTACCAATTTAAAGCTTTAGTACCGTTCTACAATTCGTTCTTTGACGTGAAACACCTATCTCGTTTAGTTTCGTTGCAGTTTAATTTCAAACCTATAATTCTGGGTGATAGAATTAGTATTTAAAAACTGCACGAACACATACATCATGCATAGCATACTAGATCACCGCGTGCGAGGGACACAGTTAGACGCATATGGAAAACAATAATAAAACTGATTTCTCCGTTTTCTATGGGACGTTTCTAAAACGCAGAATTAAAATATATTCTTCGGAAGGACTCGTGGACATTTAATTTGGTTATGACTTCCATAATGGTGTAGCAACGGCAACCCAGCAAGAGTATGATTGTAGATTTTCTGATTGTCGGCTACCTAATGCAAGAAAGTAAACACAAATCCAAAAGTGTTCGTTTTGTTACACATTTTAATTCAAGGACGTCTACGAAAACGTTCCGTCCATTCCGAGAAGGAACGTTGTTTTCAACGAGGCTTCGAGGGACGCATCATCAGCAAGTGGCGTCAGCGATTGACCATGAAATTTAGCGGCTCAAGACAATCACAAGGCAAATTGCGGCATAGCCCCATGTCATCCTGGAGATGTGGGCTGAGCCAGGTAAAAATGCATACTTTCCACACTACAGGTTCAAGAACTGTTGCGAAAAAACCTAAGCGGCTTGAGTTGTCCAAGATTATGCAAGTAAAAGAGGAGGCGAACCCTCAATTTATGAAAAACATTATTGTTGCTGTTGTTGTTTTTCATATGTGTCAGACTGTGTTCGTCACACGCGGTACACATAACACATAACACGATACATTTAAAATTAAAATGCAGCGAAACTAAAAGAGATAGGCATTTTATGTCAAATAACGTAATGTAGAAAGTTAGCAGAGCTTTAAATTGGTGATCAAAAGCAATCAATTTTATCACACCTTTTTAGGAGAAATTCGATAAAAACGCCTTGAGAAACACTTACTTCAAAGCTTTTTGTTTCTAAAAAGTTACTAAATTTCATGGAGTACGAGGTTTAAGACTAATTTTCAGTACGCTTTGACGCTTTGGCCGCTTTCTACCAAATGTTCCTTGACATAAGGGAACGAGCACTGGGGGTAGACAAAAAGGGTGCTGGTCACTACCAATGGGAGAGGTTGTTTCTCTTCCGTTATAGGAATTTTCAAAGAGCAAACAGATGAATAACTGACCACGAAAGAAGGCAGAGCTGATTGGGAGCCCATACCTAACATAACTCCGAAACACCTGGACGGTTCTTCATCAAACTTGGCACACATGTACCTTGACATAAAAAAAATCAGTGTTGGGAGTTCCAACAAGAGGGGATCCAAATCAGTAAAAGGGATCGCGTTTCTCTTGTATTTGGAATGATTGCAATTGTACCACTGACGAACTGACATGACACGAGCGTTTCATTTTTGACTCACAAGATCTTTCATGCAAACAACCACTTGCTTACAAGCGAGCGATTGCTTATGTTAAGGCAACACCGAAAGTGGCTAACGTTATTGTGTTAGAGCGACAAACACTGTACTGTACATCTCATGTGTTCGTTAAAAACCTGAACGTTTATTTGAATGTTGCATTAGTATTGGTAATATATGTCAAATGGCAGAGCTTGCAAACATAAACACAGCTGATCCGCAACCAACCGCACCGACTGCGAACATCCCGAAATATGGTTTATTTTCTTTATCAAGACATTCCGATTCATCTAAGATTTGCAGCAGCAATTTAATAATGCATAGAATCAATAGGATGGCTAATTAATCCGTTTGCATTGAAGGCGAGTTTTTGATTGCTGGTCAGCTTGTTTACTTTTTCTGAGCTTATCAATGCGGTAAAAGCAGAAAGCTCTTTGAAAGCTCATTGATGTGGCGAAACTTTGAGACCGTGGTGTTGTTTTTTCGGAAAGCGCTAGTGCAACGAAATATGTGCGCAACCAAATATCTATTAACTAATTCCAGATTATACGTTTTATGACACGTAATGATCTATATGATCCGTTCAATTTGTTTTCCATTAGCAATTATGTTTTGCTAAGTGTTTGTTGATATATAGCGGGTCGATAAATGGAAGTTTTAGAAAATTATAACAGCTCGGAAAGCACTGATTACGTGCTCTGCCAATACAGATGCATTTTAAGGCACAAAACAATACATGCATCGAACGGTAGCCATTTATCCAGCCATCTTTGAGCCATTTTCGGTTTCCTCTTAAACAGCAGAGAGATTTACAAAAGTACGGGAGAGAGATTTATGCAAAATTCAGTTTGTTTCAACGGCAATCTCTATGAATATCGAAAATAACCCGGTAGTTTTTTGTGTATTGCAAAAAAGGATAAGGTAATTTTTACAAAGGGCATTATGCATTCACTTGTGCTCCTAATGTGTTTTTATTTTTTCGTGTCGGTCACACATACCTAGTTAGTGAATGACATTCTGCCAAACTTGTTCTCTACTTTTTCAAGATAAATAGCGATCCATTGTGGAGATGGTGTTACTGTTTAAAGTATTTTGATTCAAATTTTCGGACACAAGTTTTTTAAGGAAAATGTATGGGATGTCATGTCGGTTCGTTCGGTTCGTCGGTGATTCAAATTTCATTCTAGATTCTACCGCAACGCATGGTTCATACATCCCCAACTTGAATCGGTACCGCTGTCAAGCAATGCTCGGCTGGAGTCCGTTCACACCACAGAAGTTGAATGCAATCTATCATACAAGTAGTTCATTCAACAAGCCATCCACTAAACAGTGGGCTAAGTTGGCATTCTTCTATCTGTTAAGGTTTCAGAGTCCTGTCTAACGACGGCAGCTGAGCTGAGCCCAATTTTTTTGGAAGTTGGCTGAAGCTTCAGGAGACCAACCAAAATGGAATGAACTATGTACAATATGTCCACAAATTATTTTTAATAATTTACCTTAGGCCATTGCAAATCATATTTAAAGTTTTTGTCACCCCCCCCCCCCCTTGGAAATTGGCTTGAAAAATCGGGGGGCAAAAAAAATAATTTGTAGGATATGAGTCAAGTTTCTTTTTATAAAATCAATTATCTGTGGGCTTTACAGTCTGAAAAACTCAAAAAATGGGTCTCCGAGTTGAATTAACGCTTCTAGCACGAAACAGAAATGGAAATTCGAACAATGGAATTTCCGAAAATCGTCCAAAAAAATTTTCCTTCGTTTTTGTCTTTTTTCGTATATTTTTGCATAGAAAATAATAACGTATATATTATAAGCAAGAATAGATTCGGTTTGCACGTTTAAACCTTAAATAAAAATTCTTAAAATCCATGTTTTTTTGCTCGATTACATTCACTTTGTTTTTTTTTTTCAAAGTGTGCTGCTCTGTATGCTATTAATCGTTCGAAATCAAATCATACCTTTGGATGTTTGTAACATTTATGTAATCTAATTAGAGTAAAATGTAACTTGGAAAATTCTTGATCGTTGGTTGTCATTTACTATTTTTTTGAATTCTGCGATTTGGTTCAGTCTGATTTAACACCGACTATGTATAAAATACGTTACAAATAGGTATATTTTGCTTAAGCTTAAATCACACATGGCGAGTTTGCCGGCTGTTAGCAAGCGAGTTTACAAGTTGATTTTCTACTTGCTGACTGGCTAGTCTAGTGGACACACTGACACTGGGCGAGTTTACAATCAACTCGCTAACTAGCAGCCAGCAAATTCGCCTAATGTAATTGAGGTTCTAGATTACCTATATATTCAGTTAAATTCACTCTACATAGTTCTACATGCTGATAATTACAGCCCGTAGTGATTTCGAATAATACTACAATTAAAATGGTTTTTAGTTTGCGTTCACTCGTACGCGCGTTTCGAATGAACGCGCGCTGCCTTTAACTGTCGCATGCATGCTTGCATACATACTATAACTAGAATCACGCCGCCGCGCCGCCCTTTACCACTGCCACTGGCAGTACGGTGCGGTGGGGCACGGCCGTAGTCGTGGTATCGTGGATAAAAACATCTACATGTTGCAGCAACAATCGGTACGGCAGTCGCCGCAACGCAAGAGTGTGTTATTCCGTTCAGTTCCGAGTGAAACGTGAACCGGTGTGGACGTGTTTTAGCATTTGCGCTATCCATGCTGCCTTTTCCCATACACTGTGAACCGCCGAATGAAGAATCAGAACGATCGCACCCCGTGAATTCCACAAGTGTGTGTACGATATGTTTGTCGCCATAAAATCGCCCCGCGAGTAGTTCGAAATTAAGTGCATAGTGTAATTATTGTTTACTTAAACGCTTTCCGTACGGGTGCAGTTTAGTGAAATTCCGTGTGACACACAATCATTCCGAGTATTGCGATTTGATTGAAGTTCGGTAGTGGATGTGCTTGTTGCTTGTGTCGAGATTTTAAGCTGCCAGTGCGCGCCACTTAGCCATTGTCGAGTGCTGTAGGGGAACAAGGGGTAAGAAGGCCCGGCGGGGTAAGAGGGACCACATCGATTTCGTCAAGAAATCCTTAAATTTTCTACACATGCCCCAGTATGTTTTGTTTATTAGCCTATCTAAACACTTTCGAGACAACCTGTAGCACTCGGCCGTATCCAACGTCAAAACTAGAATCAAAACAAACTTTTCGTTCGCAGTGTCTTCATGCGATATAATTTCAGCAGCAACAAATTTAAGGTTTTTCAGCAAAAAAAAACTAAGTATTTTGACGTTTCTTTTACCACTGACTTTAATTGGGCAATTCTTGTTCTGCGTGTGGCGGAAAATGTATATAAAATAGTACGGATTGAGAGATAAAAGCAAAATAATGTAAATTGTTAACTAGGGGTAAGACGGGCCATTTTTCACGGGGTAAAAGGGCCATACGTCATAGTGCTCATAACTGCCTAAAGTTCTTCTGTTTAGTGTCTTAATAGATTTTAAAAATATTGAATGAAAAACCAACCTTTTTCCTGTTAAATTTGACTAACTATTTTATTATTCTGACAGATACGCATTTCGTTTACGACTTGCAGGCTTCATCAGTGTCTTTTTCGAAATAGTGTACACCTGTAATAAAAATTATCCCTGAATCTGAGATCATCCTGTCTAACACAGAGCCTCCCACGTCAAAAGAAGCCAACAAGTGCCATTCGAAAAACACAATCAATGTAAATTTGGATCTAATGGAATCAAAATTCGATGATTCCAATTCACTTAACGTTGCCTTCTTTACCTTCACCTAAAGTTAATGGTATTCGAAGAGTAAACGTCCCGCTGACAAATCAACAAAAATAACGCCAAGAAAAGAGTAAATAAAAACCAGTGGAGTAAAATAACGTCTACTCTTATTTTCAAAATTGAACTAGTAGTTAAGTTCCTTCTTTTAGCAGGTGTCTAAATTAAACTATACCTTCTTTTAGCATGTACCTAAAAACCCCTTAAGAACTTGTTCTTACTTAGTTAATAATATTGAAATTGTGTTTACAACTCAAAGAAACCTTCAAATCTGCCACAATCCGCCTTACTCCGCCATGGTCCGTCTTACCCCTTTGGTGGTCCTTCTTACCCCGCCTGGTTGTGAACGAGTAATTTTTAGACGTTTCGAAAATTGATGAAAAATCACGGAAAAATAAACTAATTTATTCTTTACATAATTTTTAATGGTAGATAAATGAATGCTTTTCCATGTGTGGAACAAGAAAATATGAATTTTCGTACACATTATATGCTAGCAATTTATTCGCTTAGGGTGGCCGTCTTACCCCGTCTTCCCCTATGTTCTTCGTGATTTTATAGCATTCGCTACGACGCAACGTGGATGTGTGAATGGGATTGATAATTCCTTGACGTCGCAGTAGAAGTCCAAAGCAACAAGTGGTGTGGTAAAGGGGGCGGCGGGTGATACGGTTCGGAAGGGACGGCCCCCAAAAAGAAAACACACTTCCAGAGATCGCGAACGAAGAAAACATCCGTCGCGGGCAAGAGAACACAGCCAAAAAGTCAATGAATCGCAGCACCAACCAACGATGATGTTACGAAAGTCGAGATATTAGAGCGGAGTTCTACCGCACCCATATATCAGTATCAGAGCAGAAAAGGGAAAGAAAGCTGCAAAGCAGCTTAAGTTCGAGAAAAATATAATATTATTTTCATTCTGAATGAGGTTCGTGATGTGATTGGGAACGTATTTTTGGTGAAAGCTTGTGGGAACAGTGTCCAAGAAGAGTTCTGTGTTTTGGGGGTGACTGCAACAACGGAAAGAGAAATCTCCAATAGCTAATGTGAGTAGAAAAAATCTCGATGTAGTAATTTAAAAATCATTTAAGTCACGCATCGTTATTGTGTACCCGTAATTTGAAACACTAGACCTATTAACATAGCGCATCAAAATTGAGTTCAGAAAAACACGTTGGTAGAAGTTGGTGACGTAATTTGGAATAAAACCCGCGCGGTGTGTATGTTGGTAATGGTTATCTTATTTGGCATTATTGCGTCGAAGCATCAAGCGTTAAGAGATAAATGCTTGTATGGAAACACAATCAACCGGATGAATAATATGTAGGTACAGGTAGACAGCAAGAATATCGACACTGACGACGACGACCAAGCCGGTCGAACGTCGACGAAGCAAAAACTCGCGCAATCAACCGGTTTCGTGGCTTAGTCAGGGTGTGCTTATGTGTGTTAGGGTTTTACCTGAACAAAAAATATAACAACGTCAGTAGAATATAGGTGCATTTTGGATTTCAAAGAATCTTGAAAACCAAGAAGCATTGCAACTGGATTTTAAATCCGTTAGTTTGGATGAATTTCGTCAAACCACGCTATATTTTTCCACACAAACTTTCAAAACTTATACAAAATTTCTAAGTGAGTGCCATCCAAAACGAACAAATTGATTCGCTCTATAGGGGAACTGTGGGTAAGACGAACAGGTTAAGAAGAACATCTAATATAATACAGAAAACTTATGATTTACAAAACCTAAATACAGTTTACTTCAGTTCAATATATTGTTTTCAAAAGTAGCTAGTGAAATATTTGACAAAAAATGTTTTTCAATGTGTATTTTGAGTTTTAAAAATGGTCCGAAAAAGTGAACTTTTTTAGTGCTGCGGGTGAAACGGACAATGTGTGGGGGTAAGATGGACAGGTTTTGTAAATCGCCCCAACAATGAGCATATTATTATTTTTGACCCTTAACAAATTGAATACGTAAAATATGGTGGTGTAGCGTGCAAAAAGTGAAGGGGGCAGTCCACCCTCTCCCACCAATAGCAGCCAATCGAAAATTGTTTGGCAGCGGCAATATGAACTAGCATTCCAAAGTCTATTTCGTGCCTGGCTACTGCTAATTTGTTTGAAGTCCACATTTGCCGGTTAAATTTTCATTTTTATGCATGAGATAATACTAAGAAGCAAAATCAACCATTTTATTATGATATGTTCACTGACCATCTTACCCACACTGGCAGCTGTCCATTTCACCCCACCATTATACATATTTTTAAAACGTTTACAATTTTTCATATGTAAATAAAATTACCTATTTTTCCAATGCAGACGTTACTTGAAAAGGTATTAAATCGAAATACTTCATGTTATGGGTTACATTTCAGAATTAAACCACGCCAAAAGCTTATTTTCGATGGCAAAAAAGTTACATCCAAACGCAGAATCACTTCCACTTTTCAGTTTTTCTGTACTTTATCAAAAGTTGAAAGTTCTAAATGATGATGGAAACGTTCAGAAACCATGAGATAGTAAGATGGTTGGATGCCCATCAAAACATTTACGAATTTTAATGCTTAACTGGTAGAATCAACCACCTGTCCGTCTTACCCACCCTGTTCGTCTTACCCACAGTTCCCCTACCTAAAAAATTAAGAAATAAGAGATGCCTAAACATGCACTCATGCTAAGAAAGTCTAAATTTATCTTATCATCATAACCTAAAGGCGAAAATTATTGACTCAAAGAATTACAATGTGTCCATGTCCAGTTATGAAAGCTACTAGGCTGTTTTACCATGCACATTTATTTCTTTTTTGGAAAGGGTTACTCCCTTGATGTATGATTCGAAAAATGATGAATAGGATGAACTGGAAAATGTCGATATATTGAACAAAAATATATTGGTTTCTATGCCAGGTAGAACCCAATATATTTGTGGTCTATACGAGATTTTCCAGTTCATCTAATTAATTACTTTTCGTATCAGATATTTACTTCCTGTCCAATAAAGTTTACGTTATATGATCACGTATAGAGTCATACACGATCATGCTGTGCTAGATGTTTTTATTTTTTATTTATTTAGTTATAGGATTGTTTCAAAGTAATGATGTGCTAAACCTAGAATGCGTTAGGATTCTATTGACGTTTTTGTTGCACGGAATGCGAAACAAATACAACAAACACATAAACCAAAAATTGAATCAATATTTTGCTAACTTGTCCAGCATTCCTGTGCGCATTTCTCACATACCCATTTTCAGTGTGAATGATATTAAATAATTTTTGTGCCATTTTTTGACTTCTAAACAATTGCAATAACCCTACTAAGGGGTTTCCAATTCAATCATTATTCATTGGCTAATGAATAAAATCTACTTCAATTCTGTGACATTTACATTTTATTGGGGTAATTATTCTGACTGACAGACTGTCTCCATGAATAAAATTACAAGTTAATTCTACGTTTTATTCTGCTACTAAATTAAATTACACAATGTTCACATTAAGGATAATTACAAAATTTCACCACACTATAATTAAACTACAATTATAATATAGCTAAGCTAACCATCCACTCACACCATAGTTGTAGTGTAATTATAGTGTAGTAAAGTTTTGTAATTATTCTTAATGTGAACATTGTGTAGTTTAATTTAGTAGCAGAATAAAACGGAAAACCTTCCTAATTTAACTCGTATTCGAGATTCTGCTAAGATGCTCACCTTAATACCTTTTAATTAGTTAAGTTAATTCTGTTTCAGAACGTATAAATGCGACGGTTCAGCAAGCTAACACAGTTTTTCCACTTTTAAGAAAGTTCGAATACATTCTGTGATTGGTTTATTGGATCCAAATAAAGTTTGTAGCAAGCCCGATGAGCATACGTTCCACGCACTTGTACACCAAGAAATCGGTATTAAACCTGCATATTTCAACTCATATTATACTGGATATGAACCAGTGATTATTGAACTACAAGGAAAACGTAGTTCTCAACACAATCAACATACAGAACGTTAAATAATTAGCACATTGATGAAGTGTACACATATTAAAACATGGTGGAAAAAGCGGTATTTCTGCGATGGTGTCCCGTTACGAAATGTAACTTGTCATACCTACCTAAATAGCAATCTAAATCAAAAAGTAAATACTACGTTAGAAAGTACACTTAACAGACATAATTTAAAACTTGTTTAATAACTGAGAAACAAACGTATTTTTTAGTAGTGGGAGCAAAATGTCAATGAAAGTCGGGTCCTCGTCGTAACGGGACACGCAGGAATGTGTCATAAATAGTGGTTGTTGCTATGCTCGGAAAGTAAGCAAGGAAAGTAGTTTTGTAAAATAGATTTTAAAGTTGCCTGATTTTGCCACAAAAACCGCCTGATACACTTGCATCTGTGGCCGAGTGTGTCAAGGTTCAGTAAACGACATCTATCATATTGGCATGACTGTTGTTGTCAAAGAAGATGTTGCAAAAACAGTCTAAAGGCCCAGACACAATGCATATGGATTTTACTACGTTGCGGAAATTTGACAGAAAACCCATGGAAAAACTGTCAAATTGCCGCAACGTAGTAAAATCCGTATGCATTGTGTCTGGGCCTTAACAAATCTCCTTTGCATACCTCCTTTGCTGGGAAACCAAACCAAGCGGGAAAACTAGGGCGCAAAAAAGGAGTTCAAGAGTGGTCATTCTTAAAATTATGCTAAATTGAAAAGAGCTAGAGCGAAGACACTCCGAGCATTCACTAGATGCCGTTGTCCGATCTTAAAGCGCAGGTTTACTATTGCCAGTAATAACTATCGGCACTACAACAGATTCCTCTACAATCGGCATGTTCGTCGCGCTCAGCAAAATTTGCGTCGGAACCCGAACAAATTCTGGAACTTTGTTAACACCAAGAGGAAAGAAAGCGGTCTTCCTTCGACTATGTCCCTTAATGATGCTAATGCTACCTCTGCTGCTGATAAATGCAATATGTTCGCGCAACATTTCTCAAGCGTATTTAACTGCGACCTGACCACTGCTCTACAGATAGAGCAAGCTCTATTAGATGTACCTTCTGCAGTGCTAGAAATGGATATCTTTAACAGAAATGAGCAATCCGTGATTTCTGCCGCTAGAAACTTGAAGTCGTCCTTTTCACCTGGACCCGGGGTAATTCCTGCAGCGTTAATGAAAAAATGTTCGGATATCCTAGCGCCTCCGTTAACCTTCCTATTCAACTTGTCACTTCAACAACAGAGTTTTCCTGTTACCTGGAAAAAATCCTGCATGTTTCCGGTTTTCAAAAAAGGCGATAAATGCAACGTAATGAACTACAGAGGAATAACGTCCTTGTGTGCGGAGTCAAAGGTTTTCGAGATTATCGTGAAGGATAGATTGTTTGCTGCTTGTCGAAATTATATTAGTACAGTGCAACACGGGTTTTTCCGTGGTCGTTCAGTAGAAACTAATCTTGTAAATTTCGTTTCATTTTGCATTAGAAATATTAGTTGTAAAGCACAAGTAGATACAGTATATACTGATCTTAAAGCCGCATTCGACACCGTTAACCATAAGCTGCTTGTGCATAAACTGAAAAAACCTGGCTGTAGTGAACGGTTTTGTAATTGGCTGGAATCGTATCTTGTAAATAGGCAGCTCTATGTACGAATTCGGAATCACCAATCATCCTCATTTACGAACAAATCAGGTGTGCCACAAGGTAGTAACCTAGGTCCTTTGTTGTTCTCATTATTCATAAATAATGCAGCACTGATCCTTGATCATGGCGGACGTCAATTCTTTGCCGACGATTTAAAAATATACTACGTAATTCGTCAAATTGGAGATTGTATGGAACTTCAAACTATGTTGAATCTATTTACCGACTGGTGTGAGAGGAACCAATTGCTATTAAGCGTGGAAAAATGTTGCGTCATCACTTACCATCGTACAAAAAATCCCATCCGATTTGATTACAGTATCGCCGGTAGCAAACTCAGTAGGGTCGAGCAGGTGAAAGACTTGGGAGTGATACTGGATGAAAAACTATCATTCAGGCCGCACATATCAACGACTATTGAAAAAGCTAGTCGACGACTTGGATTTATATTCAAAATAGCCCGTGAATTTGATGACCCTCTGTGCTTCAAAGCTTTATACTGTTCATTGGTCCGATCAACTTTAGAGTTTGCCAGCGTTGTTTGGTGCCCGCATCAGGCAACTTGGAACATGAGACTAGAAAGCATTCAGCGTAAATTTGTTCGTTATGCCCTGCGAAATCTCCCATGGAACGATCCTCAGAATTTGCCTTCTTACGAAGATCGCTGTCGGTTGTTGGGTATAAAAACGTTAGATCAACGTCGCCGGGCATCACAAGCAGTATTCATTGTAAAGCTAATTACTGCGGAGTATGATGCCCCAGATCTATTATCACAAATCGGATTCTACGCACCTACACTGATAATAAAACTTGGTTTATAGTACGAAAACGAGCGTTTGCTGTACGAATTCTTTCGTTGTTTTCTACCACGAACTAGATTCGTAAAATCAAACCTGAATGTTTTGTACATAGTAACAAAGCTATATTCGTACGAATCATTTCATTTTACAAAATGGTTTGTGGATTTTACGAATGCACGAAAAGGCTGTCGATAAAAATAATACTAGATTTCACTATTTTCCGATAGGTGTCAGTATGCTACATTACCGACACCTATCGAAAAATAGCGAAATCTTTATTATCTCTGAAAAAAGCTGATTTTATCGGGAATCGAACTGAGCTCGTTTTGTCATACTTCTTTACGAACAGCCGACGACGCCGCAAACCACAGAACCACAGCTACTGCGTACCAAGACGGACATAATTGCACAAGTCTATTTTCTCTTCATACAATCTTCGCATCCCGTTTTCGTCGATAATGATGCCAGACAACAACCGTGCATCAAATGGGTCTTGATGCAAGACAGCTACGAATGTGCTCTCGTAAAAAATACGAACCATTCGTAATAGCAACATTTGCGGTAAACAATAAGCCTACGAAAGTTTTTAAATGGTATGAAATTATTTGTACCAGCTACGAATAAAGTTTTACGAATATTTTTTCAAACAAAATACGAAATTATATTCTCAGTGTACCAGAGTTTTGCGTCCAAGGACTATGCTTCATGTGGAATTCCAGTCAACCCAGTATGCAGCCTTCTCACCGATTTCATCAATGGTGCGACAGTTTAATCGATATACTGATCTTTTTAAATTTACTGAAACTTCATCTGTGTACCGGCGAAGATTACTAGAAAGTGACTTGTTGTAATGTTTTATGTAAATTGTAATGTATTATGTATAATTGTAATTGTGCAACATGCAATGTCCTGAAATCAAAAGATGATGGGGTTTTTATGCACATTTGAGGAAGGTCACGTTGTGACCACCTCAAGTGAGCTTTTCCCCATCCACGTGAAACTTCATTTAGACCGATAAGGTCAGATGAATAGAAATAAATAAATTAAATTAAATAAATTAAATTAAATCTCAGAGCTGAATTCAAGCTGCCGAACTGCTTTAGAGATGATTATCTCATGGTGTAAATTAAATGACAATTTTACGTCCAGCAAAACACCAAGGTCGCTAAATCCATCCATTCTGCGCAATTCAATGGCGCCAATGGTGCAAATTTTAATGTTCTATTCCAATCGCAGCAATTAGTTCACCTGCGTACGCTGTCATACTTCCAGATTCCAGCAATGATGTAAAATCATTGAGAATCAACAAAAAACCAAAGGCCCCATGTTGCTCCCTTGGGGATCTCTAATTTTATTGGTAACTTACTTTTACGGCGACAATCGGCATATCGAATCAATGCCGACCCACTCTTCGTGGTCGTAGAGTACCTTTTGGAAACTAAACATCTTTTAGACGGCCAGTTTTGTGCGGAATTGACGGCTATGGGACCTCAGCTGGATATGTAATCTGTAGAAGGCTCTGTTGGCAGCCGCTACCCGTCTTTTTATTGCACTTTTGTCATAAGTCACTAACAAACCAAAGTAAATAAATTCGTTGACCACGTCAAAAATATCGTCATTCATCGCCACCAACACTCGCAGGGCTGCCGCACTCTTTACTAGTCACCATAACTTTATTTTGGCAGAATTTATTATAAATCCTATCCTCTGAGCTTGCTTCTTAACCTTTCGTTACTCGCACAAACTTCGATTTATAAGCATGATAAAACCTAACAGAATTCACTCGAATACTAATGCCAGTTGGTGAAAAACTTGTGGAACTTTTTCCACCATTTGAACGATCTTGGTCTGCAGTTCAACTTTGCTGAAAACAGTAATTTTCTTTACTGCTGGAATCCCGAGATATACTGAGATAAAGTTAACGGTTCGCAGGCGTTGTACAAAATACAACAGCGCGAGTGACGGAGGGTTAAGATTTGTGTACATCTCTATCAGATTTCTACGGTTAACACCGATGATATCGATGTCCTTAGGAGCATGTGAGATTTCGTGATGATGGTACTGCTTCTCTGCTCGAAAGCCCTTCATATAGCGCGTTCCAATGCAATGTTACACAGTATTTCGATTGTCCATCACCTTGCTTAAAACCACCTAGGCTCACAAACGAGTCCGATGTCTCACCCCCTATTCTGCCGCTTGATTTTGAACCATCAAAAGTAGCATGTATCAACCTAACCAGTTTTGTTGAAAAACCATGCTCATTTCGCTTAACTGAATCATAGGCCGCCTTGAAACCTATAAACAAATGGGGAATCTACAAGCTAAGTTCTTGGAATTCATCGAGGATTTGTCGCAAGCTGAACATTTGGTCCATCGTGGAGCGTTTCTCTCGAAAGCCGCACTGGTATTCACAAAGAAAAGTTTTCTGCGACGACCTCAGTCTATGAAACAGGATGCGAGAGAGAAATTTGCATGTAGAATTGAGGAGAATAATCTCTCGACCATTGCTGCATTCGAGTCGATGGCCCTTTTTGTAAATAGGGCATATGAGACTATACAACCAGTCCGTAGGTGGTTCCTCCTCAGTCCATTGCTTTAGTAGAACCTGATAAATTGCGCGAATTTATTAGTAAACACCGATAAAGTACGGGATCTGAGTTTCACACATAGTGTTCCACCTCTGAGATGTGAATACGGTCATTCAATCAATTATTGAGAAGCACCAAGCACTATTCCAACTCTTCAACACAAAATGGCTTCTTTCCATCATATGATCCATCGAATGGAATTGTTGCCCCTCAGTAGAAAAGCGAAACAAATTGAAATGGATTATATTGTTGAAGTTGCTAAGTTAATTGGCTATAACAGAACTACCAATGAAGATATTTTTGGTAAGAAATGAAAAATCTACTATAGGAAAATATTTACAAACCAAAAGATTTGGAAATAGTAGCTGTGTTAACACACCAATTTGGTCCTAAATTTAAAAGGTTTCGCCCTATTAATGCACTATGGAAGTTGATTATTGCGGAAGTGAAAAGTCTCAAAATATATAAGCAACAATTCCCCTCGCTCCTTAATAATAACCCGGGGAACAATTTTTCGTAGTCTTTGAAGCTTATTTCCAACCTAGCACGATGTAAGACGGATTATTTATCCATGGAATCTTCCTATTCTGCCAAACGAGAAGGTGTGAGAATATAGATCATGATTAAATTACGTAAAAAAGATTGATTATTTCCAACACCCCAATCTTTCTAAACCTAAGTGCAAAACAACAATGGTTTAAGTTAAAATTTTTGTTATGAATCTACAGAGGTTTACAGAGGTTAACAGCACTCAGATCGACCGATGTGCAAGTTACCATAGTTGTGCAAATGTCCAGAAATGTTGTGAAGAGAACGGAAACCTTTGCTACTGTAGAGATAGAAAATGTGAGACTAAAAGTTATATTCGGTGGAGATATCGGTACCTCTCATAAATATCTCGGAAATTTAGAAATTGTACTACTATAAACGGCATAAACTGAGAATGAGAATTCGGGAAATATGTTGACACTTCACGGTTTACTTTCAGAACGTCAACTTGGTTTAGGTTCAGATAAATCAAATATCCATGACCTGTAGAGATGAGGGAATTCCGATATTTTTTCTGAAAAGAAAATAATTGAATTGATAAAGCAATGGATGATGATTACATTGTCATTCGTCATCAACACTTTCAAAATGAAAACATGCCTAAACAAACAGTATTCAGTTCCGTATTTTGATTACAATAAATACTGGTTTCTAGTTGACTTTGAGTTACGAAGGTGGTCTTACAAGTCAGATGTCTTATATTCGAATCTCTGCTGGAAGAAGCTGTTGGCGACAATAGTATCGTAGTACTTGCCACGTAATTGTCTCGTACTCTTAACAGCTGGCTGCGAAGTCTGTCAAATAAAAACAGAGGGTCAAGTTTCGAAAAACGGAATGTAGCACCTACGTTTTGATTTGCTTTAAATGCAGTAAAATTGCGCTATTTACAATTAGTAAACATTCAAACAAAAGTCCACTCAGCAGTTATTATAATTGCATATTTTTAATTGGCAACTCAATCGATCCAAACCACCTTCGGCGGACGGCTAGCAGAAATTCATAACATAACTTGCTCCTTGTCAACAGTCGACGTTCGATTCGAACGTCCATCACCTTAAGAACGTTGTCATTTACCTATCCCCTTGAGTGGCAAATAGCTGGCTATTGGTTGCAAACCAGTCAGTACAGTGTACAAAAGCTGTTGAAAAACAACAATTCCGCCACACGGTGTCACTCGAGCCCTTTGACAAACGTTGTCGTCTTCTTTCCGTTATAGGTGAGCAAATCTTTCGCTGGAATTGAGTTATTCACCGCTCGGAACATCGACAAGGGATATGTGGATATGGTCACCGATAAAGCAAACCGAGTGAGGTGCAAATATTGGTTCTATAACGTTATTAATCCTATTTCTGATTTAAATTAATCCTTTGAAAGCATTTAAATTTCAATACAAAATTAACATATCTAATATCAATGTTTTACAATTAAATCAAGTTCTAGTACAATATAAGAGTATATTTTAAAGTGCTCGATTTTAAAGACAAACTGCGTTTGAAAAACGAAAATAGCTAAAAAGTACTAGCATAGGCAGTTCAATATTGCATTTCATTGGTCCTAGAAATATTTCTAAAAATAGGTTTTAAGAAATCTTAGCCGTTTTAGCTGTTACTAAAAATATTCAGAAAATCATTAGCTTTCACCTCTGCTAGGACCAACATCGGAACTCTCGCCCTGCGTAAATATTTCATGCTCGAAGCAAAAGAATGTTCGCACATGTGCATTGCATTATGCAGTATGTTTCGTCGTCGTCGTCTCGTGCGTGGTGGGGACAGACAGAAACCCTGATAACAGGACCGGTTGCGAGACGAGTTGCCTTTTATGCCGTCTTAATATGGGACGTTATTTTATCTTCAAGGCGAAATGCAATGCTAGCTCGTACCGTACCTAAGCCGGGCCGGTTGTGCCTGTTTGTTTTGTAAAATAAAAACCACTGACAGTGCGTTTACGCGGTTTTTACCGGTATGGACTGGGAGACCGCAAAAAAGATGACAACCTTCACCAGGCAGGCATGACGACGACATTTGCGCTGGCGAAGCTTATTTCAAAATCACCTTTCCGTGCGCGTAAAGTGAGACAATCACGGGCGCAGGGTGATTCATCGTGTTTTTATACCTGGCTTAAGTCCGCCGATCGTTCATTTCTGGCTTAGTAGTATGAAGCGAACGCGCCGCATCGCCATCGGTTCGACATTTTCTGTCTGAGTGGTATCGGCGGTTGCTGCCGAAACCCGAAACGAACCTCGTGACTTTATATATAGCAGTAGGTATATGAAGCAGCTCAATACAGCTAAATCGTGTGATGCGCTGTGTTGTTTTCTAGACTTTGCGGTATCGAATACAACCTGAGAAGCGTCGGTACAATAAAATCATTGCACATTCCTAGTGGACGAATACAGGTGAAGTTTTGCTATAAAAATATATAGCACTTAACCTGTGAACTGGATAATATAGTTATGGACGGCTATTAATATCGTCTTGACAGTTCTAAGTTCTAAATCATGATGCCATTTTGTCAAATCGAAAATCGTATTAATGTAAGTACATGTTTATTGGTCAACATTCGTTCACCAAATTCCAGAGGTCATTTATCATTTCACCTGGGAATTATTCTGATGGTACTAAGTCGATGCAGCAGTTACGAGCGATGGAACATGACATCTGAACCCCTGCGAATCAGTGATACCAGATTTACGGTTTTTTGTCTGGTTTCTGTGGACCTACAGATCAAGTGCTTATATCTACCGAGTTTCATGAACTTTACAGAAAAGCTTTTAACTTCACTTTTTGCACTAACGTAAGAACTGACGACACTATTAACACAAGGCATAACACTTATCGTTCTTACAAACATAAAAAGTATATTTACCTTTTACCGACCGGTTTCGGGCAACTAGCCCATCGACGGGGTAATGCCCAATATATTGGGCATTACCCCGTCGATGGACTAGTTGCCCGAAACCGGTCGGTAAAAGGTAAATATACTTTTTATGTTCGTAAGAACGATAAGTGTTATGCCTTGTGTTAATAGTGTTTACAGAAAAGGTTGAAAATTTCTTTTAGTTACAAAAATCATGCGTATGCTGTTATGTAGTGAATAGTATTCCAAAAATCATCATTTTATTCTTTAAGAGTCGAGCTGAGAGTTTCTAACAGAGTTATTTTAAAAGAAATCCACGAATAGAATACTAAAGAGCATTTACAAGCTCATTACCCTCGATTCCGAAGCTTTCAGGTACCCAGAATAATAAAACTTCTTTCTGGCGGGAGAGTTCCCTTACAGTTGTGCTGCACTCCCAAATTAATTGGATGTACATTTTGTGAACTAGAGAACTGACTATCCGTGAAAATGTGCTCTGTGCTCTGTGTTAGTGCTCTGAGGATCAAAAGATCTATGACCCTGATGATGGTGGTCTTACAGGTCATCTCAGTATTCTAAAGACTATTAGTATTAATCCTCTGGTAATCAATAATGAAGACTGGATGGCGAAAAAATACAACTTTGACCGAATTTTTCGTGTATTTGAGCCTAGGCGTGATTCCTGGGAAGACGGTGGTCCCGATCTTCGCCAAGGCTCGACGGTTTTTATACAGATGGTTCAAAAATTGGCAACCAAGTGGGAGCAGGAGTAACTGGCCCAGGAATAGACATGTCAATTTCTATGGGTAGATGGCCAACTGTGTTCCAAACTGAAATTCAAGCAATTCTAGAGTGTTCTACTGTGTGCTTGCGCAGAAACTAGAGACATTCAAATATATGCATCATGTCCGATAGTCAAGCAGCTCTAAATGCTTTAAAGTCGGCGACATGCACATCAAAACACGTCTGGGAATGTATTCAATCACTCCAAAAATTATCTTGCCGTAACCAAGTCAACTTATATTGGGTCCCAGGTCACTGTGGAATTGATGGAAATGAAAGGGCTGATGCGCTTGCAAGACTCGGATCTTCTCATCAATTTTTGGACCTGAGCCCTTTGCGGCCTATCTGCTTCTGCTTTAAAAATGGAGCTAAAAGCATGGGAATGTAGGAAAGTGGAATCAAATTGGAATAACACTTTCAATGCTAGGCAGTCGAAACGGTTTATCTCTCCAACCATTTCTATGACTCGCAAAATACTGGAGCTTTTAAAGAAAGATCTAAGCATCTATACTGGTCTAATAACAGGACATTGTCCGAGCCGCTATCATATGAAGCTTATGGGAAAACTTCAAGATGATATATGTCGCTTATGTGGCATAGAAAAAGAAGACTCGGAACACCTGTTATGCCGATGTCCGGCAATTTTTAATAAAAGATTAAGGTTCTTCGACAGAGGGCCGTTAGAACCCTTTGATATTTGGAGAACAATTCCCAGTACGGTAGTGCACTTTATCCGAAATGTATCACCGGACTGGACAAATGCTATTAATCAAACAATGACGGTCGCTTCTAATAGTGGTGCGTCATCTTGACAACATAGCTATAGTAAAATGGGGGATATATCACAATAGATCAAACAAATGGTCGCAGTGATAAAAATACCCAACATGGAAAAAAAAATCCGTGAAAATACCGATTTTCGCACGCCAATTTTTAATCCACCTGTAAAGAAACAGGAAGTACCGGATGGAAGAACGGGCCCTCGATCGTTCCACACAGTGCGCACTGCATCAAATACACTGTATTGAACTTCCATGGTAGACTGTGCATCCATCCAGTCAGAGATTGTCGTTACTTGGGGTGACAGTTGGAACTCCCATAGTACGCGTTCCCTTCAAGTATGTTACGACACCTTTGCAACCTTAGTGCATCGAGTTCAGCTTCCTTCTTCACATGAAGATGTAAAGGCAACAAGTATAACATTGCTTCCATGGCTGCCATTGGTGTTGTATGCATGGTGCTATTCTCTGACAGACATCCAGGCGTCGAACTTTGCTTAGCTTGAGCTTTGCTGTCCCCTCGTCCACCTTTGACCACCATACGAAAGCATCACAGTTTAGCCTAGACCGTGCAGTTGTAGTGTATGACCAAAGGGCTACTTGAGGTTTGAGTTCCCAGGTTTTGCCAAACAGTGAATTGCATGCCCGGATGGCCAAAGTTCCCTTCTTAACAACATAGTCTAGGTGAGCAGTCCAGTTCAGTTTATGATCCAAGATACTACTGTTTAACTACATTGCTGAAGCTTAGTCTAACACCATTCAATGAAGGGGAAGTAAGGATATGTCTTCTCCGCCTAGTAAGTGGTATAACGACTGTTTTGGTGGGGTTTATGTTCAGCCTCTCTTGTAAACACCACGAAATAGTGGTATTTAGAGCTTCTTGCATGCGAGTTGACAGCACTGCATCAAACTTACCACTGACAATAAGTACTACGTCGTCGGTGTACGCAATAACCTCACAACCTTGCTTATTCAAGAGTGCGTCAACCACCAGTGACCAAAGCAAAGGGGAGAGGACTTTTCCTAGAGGACATCCTTGAGTGATCGACGTATCTCCCAATGAGGCTGTGATTTCCATGTTCGACAGCATTGCTTAAATCCAGCTCATTGTCGACTGCTCAGTTCCTTTATTAACGAGAGCCTTATTTGAAGCGAAGAACGTGTTATCGAAAGCGCCTTCAATGTCAAGAAAAGCACATAGTGCCGTTTTTTTGTATTGGAGCGACTTCTCAATCAATGTCACTAGGCAAAGAAGTGCTGTTTCCGTAGATATACCGCGTTGGTAATCACTTGTATTGGCATGCAGAGGGAACACGGTGCTCCCCCAAACCGTTATTATGAAAAAAAAAGCTCTTTGAAATCGGATCTCACCAGTCGATTCGTGAGGTTGTACCGCATTTCTGGTAAAATTTTCAAAATCTTCTTACGGTGGAAATTTAAGTTACGCCCTTTCAAGTGCCGCAAGTACTAAAAACAATGTAAAAACGACGAAACACTCATTACAAACCACGTTTTAAGCCACCAGTTCATGAAATAACCTGTAAATAGTGCTCTTCATATATCAGATACAACATTGCATGATCTTTACAGCTGTTGGTAAGTCTATTTTGAAAGTTTAAATTACGCTCTTTACGCATTTTATTGAATACCTAAAATGTTAAACGTATAAATTCGACTATGTACCATTAATGTTAGTTGCGTATAGAAAAGAACAATAAAAACTCAACGCGTAACTCGCGGAACTCAAATTTCCGACGCAGGAAGATTTTGAAAATTTCCCCAGAGATGCAGTGCAACCTCACGAATCGACTAGTGGTGTCCGATTTCATGGAGCATTTTTTTTATAATAACGGTCTGGGGGAGCACCGTGAGGAGTTCCTTAAGAACTCATTACGGCTGTGATTATTCGTGATTTTTCCCTCAACTTGAGAAGCGTTGATGTCAGACGAATTGGTCTGATGAAAGCCTTAGGCATAGTTTTATCTTTTTTACACGCTTTAGCTATGAGCACCACCCTGACTTTCCGGCAGCTTGCCGGTACTCGTCTCAGCGCAAGGCTGACACGCAAGAGAGTGATGAGCTCGGACATTATAATCTCGTTCACTTTTTGTAAGAGAATAGTTAGTATGCCATCCGAACCTAGAGATTTCATTGGTTCAAAGGAGCCGAGTGCCCAATTGAAAAACACAATAAAATCGACGAAAAGACTACAAACAGATGCGGAAAACGCAATGATAAAAAGAAGGCAAAAAATGCCGACAAGAAATAACAAAATCGATTTACAATTGACGGCGCCATCAAGAGCAACTAAAAACGTCACCCAAAAACGATAAAAAGTGACAATAAATCGCTGAAAAGAGACAAAGAGACCATGTAACTATGTCAAAATGACAGATATTAAGCATATTACTCGAGCACCAAGCTTCAAATTTGTCCACTAGACGTTGCAGTTCAACGTAGTCGGCATTCGTTCTAAATATCTTATAGACTATTATATCGTGGGTATGAAAAGGCCGATAGCGATTATTTGCAAAAACCCCAAAAAGTAGTGGTCCAAGGTTGCTGCCTTGTGCTACGCCGGAGATATTGCTGAATATGTCAAGAAATTGGAACCCGATTTTCACACTCAGCCTACGATACGTGTTAGATACGAGTGTAACCACTTGCAGAACGGTAAGAAAACTCCCACAATTTCTCATGCCTTGGATACTGCAATTAACCCGACCAAACGCTACTTGCTTTACTATTCCCATGGCATTTTCCAATTTCCAATTACATGTCTGATTGCAAGTCTAATTTAAAGTTGATTTTAAATGCAATTTCATGTCTTTTTTCAAGTCCAATTTCTAGTCTAATTTAACTCCATTTTTTGTCTGACCTCATATTCTAAACTAACAAGTTGACATTCGTCGCATTTTTGATAAAATTTGCTGAAAAAAGAGTCCCCATGGGGAAACTCGGAATGCCGGAGTTTTTAACTTATTCGGACGGTATTTTTCCCTGTCCTGCTCAGTTTGTACCGCGAAATCGCTGATCAGGTAACCGGATGTTTATGTTGGAAGGGATTCTTATCTATCCGTGGAATGTGCGTAAGAGCCTCTGCTTACGAGTCCACCCAACCCCTTTTGACCCTTCTTGCAACATATACGTGAAAGCTGGACGGTGAACAATTTCAATTCTACTGTCTGTCTTCTTGCATACATAGGTAAATCCTTGAAGTAGTGGTGGTATACATACATACATACAAGTAATTCACTTAGTTTGATCCAAATTAGTCTGTGGCTTTTGGTAAGATTGCTTAAACTTTGGTTGTTCGTTTACTTCAATGGTTCAACAACGCACAGTATTGGTTCATTTCGATGCATCTCTCTTTAAAAATGTTAAACTCACCAGGCAGCTCCTAATAATTCAGCCTCACAGCCGAGTTTGTTGGAAGTGCTTATTGAGATGATTCAGAACGGAAATATCAATGACCCTTTGGGGATATGAAGCGCCAACAATTGAGCAAATTAGTGCTTTTGAAACAACAGGGTAGATAAGATTCAATCATTCTGTTATGATTCAATTTAATCAATTCCACGAATCACTATGATTTCAGGATATAAAATCTTCTCTAATTGCTATAAAATTTCGATGGAGAAAAAACGTTGAGGCACTCACTACACTTTTTTCGAAGGCATACAACTGAACATGAGTGAATACGTTTACACCTGCACAGACCGCAAGAGCTTTCATATTTCGTCAATTTCCTCCTTATGCTATATTCGAGTTGCCTTACTGATGTTGCCATTGACAGCCCAATAGCATGTTTTGTATGTTTGTCAGCTTAGTAGGAAACAGATTCGGTGCAATCATTTAGAATGACTGATGTTACTCAAAAATTTACTCGCCTAATTGTAGTTTTCATTTTCAAATGCTTAGAGCAATCCATTAGTTCAACGCTTTTGTTTCTCCGAGCTCTTCATTTTACAGACAAATCGGATATTTCTGCCTTACTTGTAGTATGAAGTACTTAAACCTTAAGTTAAATCGAAAAATGGCAACACAAAACCTGCTCGAAAGAATACAGCTGGTAAATGTATAAGCTAAACAGCGCAAAAAGAGGATTGATTTACAGCTGAACAATAACTACGTCGATCGTGTGCACACTTCTACAGAACACTTCTAGTACAGAAATAAATTTCTGCGTTAAGTGTTTTTATGCACGTACCCCTCCAGTCAGGCAGGCAGTTGTGAGCCGCATAAAATACTAGACATGAGTAATAGAATTCCTCTTCGCTGTAGATCAGAATCGAGTCATCCTTCAATAACCGATCCGCCACTATAACAGTATTGAATCTTTACAGCTCGTATACTACAAGGAACGGGCTCGCGAAATTTAAAGATGCTGTTTCTTGACCGATGACGACGTGCTACTTCAATTGAGAAGTCAGTCAGTCCATCTTGACTCATAGATGACGTCAAATCCAGCAACCGGCATACTCGGCCATCGTCTCACCAAAGTGGACAGTTCATATCTCGGTCATAAATAAGCCACAATGTGTATACATATTTTCATTCGATTGAAGTTTGCGTTTCGCTAGATTGATTCGAAGAAATTTCGCTGCGGGTTAAAATTCGACAATCTAAAGGGCAACGCACGGCTGGATTTTATCCAGATGCGTGATGGAAACGGAAGGGAACGTGTCTTGTATACGTGTCCTACTTGCGAAACACTTAGTCGACGAACAGCGTAATGTAAACAGCAAAACGTGTGCGTTTTCGGTAGAGCACGAAAACGCAAATCAGAACCGCGCCTAGTTTATGACTGTTTATTTCTGGGCCTCGACAGCACATTTTAGTTACCAACGAAATTCAGTCTCATGCGTAAACTGGACGTAGTTTTGGTTATTGGAAACGAAGTAAATTTAAGAGTCATTTTAGTGTAATTAGCACTGAGACCATCCTACTTAATGCTAATATATTACTGACTGAATGGAAACTTTTTCGGCTTCGCAGTCGCAGTAAATAAGCAGAAAAAACGGTGTTTTTCTCTTCTACCAACGTTTCGAATAATATGTATTCTTTATCAAGGCTCTAAAATAATCAAAATAATCAAAAAACATTTTTCAATTTGTTCTTACAAAATTAATATAAACATTTTTACCGAGAATGGACCATTTCTTTGTCAAGTGGTTCATCATTGCACGGTCACTATATCATCGCATGTACATATTAGCCTAACAATATTTAAAAAAAGAAACAATATTAGCAACTAGGAACAAATTTTACAAGCATTAAACTATTACAATATAATTTTCAAACACACTTCAAAACTAAAACTTCGAACTCGTAGCACTTTTTGAAAAAAACTAACGAAAAAACAAAAGGATTGCTGTAATAAAAGAGTTTACATGCAAGCTTGAGCACAATTTTTATTGTGTGCAAGTTTTCGTTGTGCTCAGTTATGTCTACTAGTAGCTGTCACTTTCGCTGTCATTAATCATCTGACATTTCCCGATGTTTTGTTTTTATTCTTACTCTGCTTTACACTTTGTAACACTGCTGCATACGTTGAGCTTAAGTTTTCAACATCACTACGTTTGTTTACCGTATGATCGGTCGTGATAATGTGGCACATTTCCAACACATTCAGCGCTGCAGTCCGTCGATGTTCATCCAAGATATGAACCTTATCCAGTGCGAACGAGTGATCGTGTTCGATGCTGTGTTGGAGTAGTGCAGTTTTCTCTTTCAGGCGCTCCAGTTCGGCAGTGGTGGATGAGCTGTTAACATGCATGTTGGTTTTAAGCTCATCCAACTTTTTAATATTAGATCGGTGGTTGCTCATTCTCGTTTTCAGGTACTGTGTAGTGAGGCCAACGTAGCACGAATCGCATTCAGCACACGGGATTCTGTATACAACGTTGCTGCGATCTAACGGTACTATGCGATCTTTCGTGTTTGTGAACAGGCAGTTGATGGTGTGTTCGTTGCGTGTGGCTATAGTGATATTTGGAAAATCTACACGTAACGATTTTTTTATGCGTGTTGTCAACAAATCGATATAAGGCATCGGTTTGTATGTTGTTTGGGCTGTTTCTACTGGATGCTCTCGTATGCTCCTTTCCGCTCTATTCTGCAGTCTGTTACCCAGTGATAATGGGTAGTGGTTTACCATTAGGTGTTTTTTTATGACATCTTTAATCTCATCGGAAGATAAATTTGTGCTCAGTTTGCGCACCCTTCTTATGAAGTTAGCGACTACGTTCATTTTCATGTGTAATGGGTGGCAAGAGAAATAATCTAAAAATCTCCCTGAGGCCATAGGTTTACAATACCATTCCGTCTTTATTGACTGGTCTGCTTGACGAACAAGCACCATGTCAAGGTATGGAAGTCTACCATCTTTTTCTTTTTCACAGGTAAATTGTAGATGGTTTTCATAGCTGTTAAATACCTCTAGAACTTCGTCGATTTTGTCTTCAGGCACCGCCAGGATCAAGTCGTCAACATATTTTTTCAAAAGTGGGAGCGGGAAACTCAATCGTTCGACCACTTCTTCTAGCAATGTTTCCATCACTAAGTCAGCTGCAGTGGGCGAGAAGGGATTGCCGATAGCAGCTCCGAATATTTGTTTGTAGTATTGGCCACGAAACGAGAAGTAGCTACACTCAAGGCAAAAATTGACAATCTCAATAAACAAATCGAGATTGATCTTTGTGTGAGGCTTGATTCTATTCCATTTTGTTATTATCGTGTGTCTCACTAGGTCTCTAGGTATGCAGGTGAAAAGAGATACCACGTCAAACGAGACAAGTATGTAGTTTGGTGGTAGTTGTACTGTGTTAATAAATTCACAGAAACTGAATGAATTTGCGACATCATATTCATTCTGGATTGATGCTCTTACTATGCGACCAATATATTTCGACAGCATGTATGATGGTCCTCCAATGTTGGGTACGACGGGTCGCAGCGGCAGGTTTTCTTTATGTGCTTTTGGTAAACCATATATCCTCGGGCATTGAGATGAATTTGTGCGTAGCTGGTTTGCAGTCCTAGAGTCAATCAGTGATAAGTTGAGCAATCGGTCTACTAAGTTGTTGTTTTTCTTTTGGAAACCGGACGTGGTGCTTGTTCGTCAAGCAGACCAGTCAATAAAGACGGAATGGTATTGTAAACCTATGGCCTCAGGGAGATTTTTAGATTATTTCTCTTGCCACCCATTACACATGAAAATGAACGTAGTCGCTAACTTCATAAGAAGGGTGCGCAAACTGAGCACAAATTTATCTTCCGATGAGATTAAAGATGTCATAAAAAAACACCTAATGGTAAACCACTACCCATTATCACTGGGTAACAGACTGCAGAATAGAGCGGAAAGGAGCATACGAGAGCATCCAGTAGAAACAGCCCAAACAACATACAAACCGATGCCTTATATCGATTTGTTGACAACACGCATAAAAAAATCGTTACGTGTAGATTTTCCAAATATCACTATAGCCACACGCAACGAACACACCATCAACTGCCTGTTCACAAACACGAAAGATCGCATAGTACCGTTAGATCGCAGCAACGTTGTATACAGAATCCCGTGTGCTGAATGCGATTCGTGCTACGTTGGCCTCACTACACAGTACCTGAAAACGAGAATGAGCAACCACCGATCTAATATTAAAAAGTTGGATGAGCTTAAAACCAACATGCATGTTAACAGCTCATCCACCACTGCCGAACTGGAGCGCCTGAAAGAGAAAACTGCACTACTCCAACACAGCATCGAACACGATCACTCGTTCGCACTGGATAAGGTTCATATCTTGGATGAACATCGACGGACTGCAGCGCTGAATGTGTTGGAAATGTGCCACATTATCACGACCGATCATACGGTAAACAAACGTAGTGATGTTGAAAACTTAAGCTCAACGTATGCAGCAGTGTTACAAAGTGTAAAGCAGAGTAAGAATAAAAACAAAACATCGGGAAATGTCAGATGATTAATGACAGCGAAAGTGACAGCTACTAGTAGACATAACTGAGCACAACGAAAACTTGCACACAATAAAAATTGTGCTCAAGCTTGCATGTAAACTCTTTTATTACAGCAATCCTTTTGTTTTTTCGTTAGTTTTTTTCAAAAAGTGCTACGAGTTCGAAGTTTTAGTTTTGAAGTGTGTTTGAAAATTATATTGTAATAGTTTAATGCTTGTAAAATTTGTTCCTAGTTGCTAATATTGTTTCTTTTTTTAAATATTGTTAGGCTAATATGTACATGCGATGATATAGTGACCGTGCAATGATGAACCACTTGACAAAGAAATGGTCCATTCTCGGTAAAAATGTTTATATTAATTTTGTAAGAACAAATTGAAAAATGTTTTTTGATTATTTTGATTATTTTAGAGCCTTGATAAAGAATACATATTATTCGAAACGTTGGTAGAAGAGAAAAACACCGTTTTTTCTGCTTATTTACTGCGACTGCGAAGCCGAAAAAGTTTCCATTAAGTGAATCACCAGTCGGTAAAAGATTGTAGTATATTACTGACGATAAAATCAACAAAATTTTCAGCAGGTCTTTTCCCTCCCTGTGATGTAAGGGGATTATGATGATAGTAGACACGCTAGAAAACTTTGAAATACTGTACTGTACAACCTAACGAAGATGACCTATGAAAAAAAAATGCTTACAGACGGTAATATAATATCACTTGTACTCGGAATCGCCGGACGGAACATGAATTGACGTCGAGATGCCTTCTGATTGTCACCCATGATGGAACGCACACTGCTGTGCAAGGTGAACAACGGCGACGTCTCGAAGTCGACGGGCGGTGCACAAACTGCGCTCATTCAATTAGCGCAAACATGAGGACTACTGAAGCATTAATATTGAATCCAATGAAGCGTAACTTTACCACGACTATTGCATCTTCGTGGCGATAATTTTAATAAGTGGACAAGTTGAAATGTTATAAACTCCGTTCATAATTTTCATATTTTCTCATAAAAACTGAATAGACTTTAAAACAATCTTCAGAGTTTAGTTTTTTCAGTAACTTCCTAGTGCATATCATACATGTACTTGAATGTCACGCTCTGCGAACAATAATTGATGCCTGCGTGTATGAGAGCAACTGCAACTACAACGCGGCACTGGCAAGAGCACATCGCACGGCAATTGAATGAATTGTCACCCAACTATTTGAACTTAGTACTGTTTGTTAACGAATGCAGAATACCGGTTGGTGCGTCACCAACCGCTCTGCGTCGTCATTGAATGGGTGTCTTAAACCCACATATGTTTAAATATATATGACACTGCATACTTTCACGTGCTGTGCTGGAAAGGCCCCAATGTTAAAATAGTGCGTAATACATTCGTCTAACCTATACCGTAAAATTGGCGAAACTATTTCACAAGCTCTGTAATCATTTATTGAAACATTTTTATCTTTGTATTATCCCGCTGTTTTTATAGGTATCTTCAAATATTTCACAAACCACCGCGATATCGCAATATTTTTTATTTCTTGCTTTCTTTTCTCGGTCCCCATTCTCGTTATATTAATTGAACACTTAATATCGCCTGATTGTTTGAATCATTTTAGTAGCAGTTTTATGCAGTTTTTTGATCATCCTTATTTTGACGTAGGACTACGTTTTACGGCAAGTTTTGAGATAGAGTGTCATTCCAAAAAATCGAAAAATGCGAGCGTCGCGAAAAATGAAAGGTTTTGAGCGCTAATAACTCAGCGGTTTTCCGATAGACTTTTAACATTCTTACACCAATCGATCGGAAAATCTTGATGTTGAACTATTGAAAAATTGAAAATAATGAACCTATGTTTTACCAGAATTCTCGCTTCGTGATTGGTTGGAAGATTCTTTGCGATGATCTAAACCTATACCAATTTGATATCTGTGCTTGGGAAGTAAGCCAAAACAAGTGACAAAGCTTCCTCATTTCAACAAGATTTCTTAACACCGCGGTTAAACCTAGACCATTTTGATGTCCTTGCTTGGGAAGTACGACAGAGAGAGTGACAAAGCCCCCTCGTGCCAACCTAGTCCAATTTGATGTCTGTGTTAGGAAAGTGTGCCAGAAAAAATTACACAAGTTCGTTGTTCCAACAGATCGCAAATTCTTTACTGCGACTGCGAGACGATCAAACCTCGGCGAATTTGATATCTGTGTTGGAAAAATGTGCTACAGCTGTAGTGTTCGGTTATAATACAACTCTGTATGAATACGCATGCTTGCCGTTTCATTAGAAGTATAGTGAAAAGATATGCTGTTGATAAAATAGGATTGAATTGGTAAAATCCCTTCTACGTGAGGAACCATGGGTAATAAAAACAATCTTTAATTTCAGTAAGGTAGCAGGAAAGCAATAGTTTGTGTTCTTGATTTTGTTAAATTGTTTTCAAATGCACAATCTTTTGAGAATTGAACGTATGCAATGTTACTACTTTGATAAATGTCACATACAACGCATGTAGCATGTATATATGTTGCATAAAGCATGTATACATGAAGAATCGAATGATTACAAGCATGAATACATGCTACTATCACTACAAAGAGACTTACGTAGTCCTGCGTCACCTATATATGCGGTCGTGTCTTGTATTCTTTATCCTTTCATAATCTTCTTATCAGTTTTGTATGTTTTTTTATCATTTTTGTATCATTTGACCTAACCAGTAAGGTCTACAAAATCAAGAACAAGAAAATGACAGCAAATCAGTATAAAAATGACACGAAATGATACAAATATGACACAAACAAGTTATGCAACAATTATATAAAAGAGATATATAAAAGATACAAAATGGATACAACATGGATGAGTTGACCACGATCCTGAGGAGAAGAAAGCGCCAGCAGGAGGACAGAGATCGTGAGGAGCTGGAACAATTATTTCGGGCTAATGACACGCGCAATTTTTATGAGAATGTGAATCAAACTCGTAAGGGCTACATACGTGCCGTATGTAGGAACCAATCACAAACGAGCGAGGTGGTCGACAGGTGGAAGCAGTATTTCAACGGCGATATAGCAGAAGGAGACGCAACGGAAGTTAATCTAGGAGTATTAGTAGTAGTAGTAGTAGTAGTAGTAGTAGTAGTAGTAGTAATAGTAGTAGGGGAAAGCCACCATCAGTTCAAGAACTTGCCAATGTATGTGGGTGGAATTACAGTAGATCCAAATTTGATTATCAAATGAATTTCACATTAAGGTTGTTACAGAAGGGCCAAAAGGGATTGGGCGGACCCACAAGCAGAGGCATTTGTGCGCATTCCGGAGTTATAAGAGTCGCCTTCCAGCATTAGGACCATGTAAAAATCAATTTCGCTGTACCAACTTTAACCCACGTGACGATTGGTTTGTTTTGAATTGAGAAGTGCCGTATTTCCTTCAGACCTTAAGGATTCAGGTTGGCAATCCACTCCGTCATCCAGCCTTCCACATTTATGATATCAATAATAATACTGTTAATAATATGATATTAAGATGAAATGCGGTATATATGGTAAAAAATAGAACAATCTCACCAGCAGTCCTTCGTATGGAATAGAGTAGCGTCCTTTGAGGTTCTATAAGTGCTTCTAATAGTTAATTTAATTTTTCATTCTGGTATCCATGTGCAGTATTAAGACTTGTTTTGGCCAAAGCAGGAGATGCTTGATAAGCTAAAACGAAAAAAAATAATTAAAATAACTTATTAGGCTTACCTATTAGCTAGGTCGTGTGGCTCCGTCGTCTGCCCAAAACCGCGGTTTTGAGACCAGGCAGCCGGGAACCACCCAGCATCGCATCTCCTAGCTTGGCTACTCAATAGAGCATTACCAGGTATGGCCACGTGGAGGAGCTAGGTAGGGGCTTGGGATGGCTAGATTGGACGCTCCTCATTTGCCTTCCTCATTTCATACCCAGGAAGTTAACCTAGGAGTGGTTACAAACGACAACAGCATGCCGACTCCCGATTTCGAAGATATCCGGCGAGATACCGGTCAGCCGAAGAACAATAGAGCCGCCGGAAAAAACCAACTCCCGGCAGTACTCTAAGGGCCAAGAACCGCTAGCAATGGCACTTCACTAGATAATTTTAAGAATTTGGGAGGAGCTACCGGATGAGTGTAGTCTGTCCCATCGACAAAAAGGGCGACCGGCTAGCTTGCCTGTAACTACCGCGGCATTACGCTGATCAACGCCGCCTACATGATGCTCTATCAGATTTTGTTGCGTCGTCTATCCCCAATAGCAAGAGAATTCGTAGGGTAGTATCAGGCGGGCGTTTATGGGGGCTCGTGCCAATACGGATGAAATTTTTACTTTCCGACAAATCCTCCAGAAATGTCGAAAATACAACGTGCTCACGCAACTTATTTTCGTGGATTTTAGAGCAGCATATGATACAGCTAAACGCGAACAGCTATGGCAGATAGTTCAAGAGTACGGTTTTCCGGACAAATTTGCGCGGATGGTCAAAGCTACCCTGGAGCGCGTAATGTGCTAATGTGTGCGTTTTGGGAACACTATCGAGTCCTTTCGAATCGCGCAGAGGGTATGTTATTCAATATCGCTATTGAAGGTGTTATTCGGCGAGCGGGCATCGAAACGAGAGGAACGATCTACAGTAAGAGCAGTCAACTCCTAGCCTTCGCCGACGACCTCGACATTATTACTAGAAACCTTGAGAAAGCAACGTTTGCCTCCTACCGACAGTGACTATTGACAGCGATGAACTGGATGTGGTTGATGAATTCGTATATTTGGGATCTCTGGATCACCGCCGACAATAATACGAGTAAAGAGATTCAACGACGCATTCAAGCTGGAAATCGAATCGAAATCTACTTTTCCCTCCGCAAAACGCTTCGATCAAGGAGCATACGTCGTCGCACAGAACATGTACAGAACGCTAATCAGTTCGGTACTCCTCTACGGATTTGAGACAGTAACTTTGCGTACGGTGCTTACATACATGCAATTGCTGTATTTGAACGAAAGGTGTTGCGGACTATTTTTGGCGGAGTACAAACGGAAAGCAGGGAGTGGCGGAGGCGTATGAACCACGAGCTACAGGCACTACTTGGAGAGATTCCCATCGTACACCTGGCGAAAATTGCCGTCGCAAGAATGCCGAACGACTGTGCAGTGAAATCCATTCTCTTCAAGAACCCCACCGGCACCAGGAATAGAGAGGCCCAACGTGGTAGATGACCTGACCAGATAGAAGCCGACTTGCGTGTGTCGAGACGCGCAACGAATTGGCGACGAGTCGCCCAGGACCGAGTACAATGGAGAGGAATTCTTGATACGGCAAGAGTCAACCCGGCTTTCGGCTGGTAAAGTGAGTAAGTAAAATGGATACAAAAACTGCATGAGGTAGAAAAATACTGCATGAGGTACAAAAATAATATGAAAATTATTCAAAAATGATGAAAAATGAAAAATAAAACCAAAAACACCCAAAACTGATGTAAAAAATAACACAAAAAGACACAAAGATAATGCAAAATGCGTTCAAAAAACGATACCAGAGTGTCGTAAAAACCAGAATAAAAATAACACACAGGAGATTCAAAAATAATGCAACAATGACCTGAAGTTGATAAAAATAGTCAATGCGGAAATGACACAAAATGATTCTGACAAACATTAAATGAAACAAAACGATAGGATACAAAAATACAAAATACAATATAAAATTGCTTTTGTTGAGCGTTCTAGTATATAACATAGCTTTTCTAAAATAGCATGATGCCCAATAGCCTTTCGGTGTGCTGGTGGCCGACCAAATAAAACAAAAAAAAAGTAAAATAGCATGATACCAAAATATTGTAAAAACCAAGATATTGTTAAGTTTAGGAGATACACATGCGACAATAGTCGAAAGTTGACCAAAAAACAATGTGGAAATAACACAAAACGTTTTGAACAAGCTCCAAAAGAAACAAAATGATACAAAAAAAAAACAAAAAATAAACAATTCAAATTATTTTTGTCATTTTTGTTTCATTTTTCAATAATTTTTTGAAAAGTTTTCGTATCATTTTTGTATATTTTATATAATATTTGCATTATTTTCTGTCCCTTGTTTATTGATTTTTGTCATTTTCTTCCATTTGTTGGGTTATTTCCATACCATTAGGCCATTGCAAATCATATTTAAAGTTTTTGTCACCCCCCCTTGAAAATTGGCTTGAAAAATCGGGGGGCAAAAAAATAATTTGTAGGATATGAGTCAAATTTCTTTTTACAAAATCAATTGTCTGTGGGCTCTACAGTCTGAAAAACTCGAAAAATGAGTCTCCGAGTTGAATTAACGCTTCTAGCACGAAACAGAAATGAAATTCGAACAATGGAATTTTCGAAAATCGTCCAAAAAATTTTTCCTTCGTTTTTGTCTTTTTTCATATATTTTTGCATAGAAAATAATAACGTATATATTATAAGCAAGAATAGATTCGGTTTTCACGTTTAAACCTTAAATAAAAATTCTTAAAATCCATGTTTTTTTTTGCTCGATTAAAAAATTCACTTTGTTTTTTTTTGCTCCCCCCCCCTTCAGTGGCCGAACACCGGAAGGACAAAAACTTTATAAAATATTTGTAATGGCCTTATTACCATCTATTATTATTACCATTATCATACCATCTCTTTGGCGTTGTTCTTTTACACCCCTTTTGGGTAATCTTTGAATCATTTTTTTATCAGCAAAGCAAAATCTTGGGCTTAAACGTCGTTCTAAGACTTGACCCTTCTTTATCGACAGACTTCACTGCCGGCTATTAGAGTACGGGACAATTACGGGGCTAGTGCAACAATCCTACTGACTCTGTCTAGCATCGTACCTCGAAGCTAACTAGGCGGTATTAGATTTGGTTTTTTTTTGTGTCATTTTATACATTTTTGTATTATTTATGTGTCTTTTTTTACCGTTTCATATGATTTCGATATTATCTGGTATGATTGATGATGATTGTCATGTACGCTGTATAATGATTGAATCATTTTGTCCTGTTTGTATCAATTTTGTGCAATTTTTTATCTTTTTTTGCGTAGCACTTTTTCATTTTCTTCCATGTTTTGCTATATTTCTGCCGATTTTGTGTCACTTTTGCGTTTCTTATGTAATGTTCGGTATATTTTTGTGTAATCCCGTTTTCATTATTTTATCATCTTTGTATCATTTTTGTATCATATTTATATTATTTTTGTGTGTTTTTGAATCATTTCTGTTCATCATGCCCCTATAACTCTTGTGCTTTTTTGAATGAGTTTTTTAATTATTTTTGTGTCAACACATTTTAGTATATTTTTCTATCGTTTTTGCAAAACTTTCTTATCACTTCTAAATATTTTTTAGAATGTTTGCACTATTTCGTATCTTTTTTATACTGATTTATTGTCATTTTCTTCTATTTTTTGTATCTTTTTTGTGCTATTTAGTGTAAACTTTGTAACATTTCTATATCAAATTTGTATTATTTTTGTGTCATTTCAGTCTATAATTTTTCGTCTTATTCGCATATTTCGTATCAATTTGTTGTATTCTTCCATTTTTTCTTTATTCATGTCTCTTTCGAGGCCATTTTTATATTATGTCTGACATTGCTGGTCTTCCTGTATGGTCCCACTAAGTACTCACTTTGTAATCATAAAAAATAACATTAGAAAAAAGTTTTTTTATTGAAATTTTCTGGGAAAAATGTACATGTGTTCTGGTACAAAATGTCATAAAATTTTGAGATCCACATCGACATCGATCCACATTTTAGTGTAAAAGACCATGACAAATGAACAAGGAAATGCCATTAATGAAACATCGGGCATCATCCGCAAACCATCATGTATAGTGTCAAACTTGAAACGTAGGATAATGCCCCATACCTCCTTCCTAGGTACGCCAATATATTGATAGTTATTAATATTGCAAGCCCACATAGCAATCGTTACCAGTCATCTGTTCGACCAATCCAAATGATAGCATTCATTTATTTACTCTTCTGAAGTACACATGTTCTTAGCCAAGCTTCCAATCGATTGCAGTAATGGGATTATTTGATGCTATGGGATTTCTAGAGTTTATCCAATTATTCTTTGACGCTGAACGCAGCAATAGCATTCGATGAAATTCAATTGTTCGCACACCTTTTTGTGCTAGATATTTTCCAACCTTTCTGTGTAATTTCCAATTAAGTTGAGCAATTTTCGGGCGTAATTTTCTATAACGATTCAAAGCTAAACTTTCCGTTTTGTTCATATCAAAATAAAAGCAATAGATTATATTGCTGACACAGAATCTCGCAGGTGAAAATGAATTCAACAATAATTATTCAACCTGTTGCCCTTGCTCACAGTAATTATTATAGATCGAACAAAACAGGTGTAAGATTCGTAGCTGCCAATGTATTCGATATCACCAGTTATTGTTTTGATAAGCAATCATTTTTGATTAACTAATATATACAGATAGAAATACAAACTAGAAAAGTTGAATATGAGAAGTTTCAAAGAGTATGGATGATGACTTTCATAAGAAACAAATGATTGAAAGTTATTGGAATGATAGACAGTTTTCTTTTTGCACAGAAACATAATTGAATTAATCAGACAGCTTCCATCACGATTTCCTACTTATGGTATCTCTTAGATGACTCAGCCTGTTTCATCGACGAGCATCAGCCTTTGCTAAAAGATAAACTTTTCGCCTAACCTCGTGTTCCTATCATTGAAAACGAAACCGGTCAAGGAGCAATATGTTAACGGTAATTTATGCATTTTCCCGCACAAGATTCAAACAATCGGAATGCGCAATGTTTCTTTTTTTTCACCAACCGTAAAACATTTAGTGAAGCGATTGCTGGATGTGTGCTGTGCAAGTGGGCGATCAAAAGCATAATATGTATGCTTCAGAGTATAAATATCGACTGCACATTTGTTCGCAGGTCTCCCACACACACGTCCGTGCACGTGATGCACGAGCTAAAAATAAGCTCAATAAAATTTATCAGCATTTCAGCAAACCAACCACACGAAGTTGATGTTGATGCAGCATATATGCCGCATCACAGTACGGCAGATTGTTTTTGCCTACTTTGGGCAAGCGAAATATTCATGAGAAAATCCTGCATGGATTTGCATCGTGACGTGCATGGATTCTGCTATCTAGACACAGCTTATGTTATGAGAGTGTTTAACTGGTTTTGCAAATTAGTCATAAGAATAGTAGCAGCTTGTCGTTCATTGATGAGATGCATTTATGCAGATGCGCAGGAATGTCAACGATGCGTCGTCGTTGTAAAGATCGCCAACGTACATGCATTCCACCAGAAACCCGACGAGTGAAATGTCACGACGAGGATTGACACGACTCGACGGGCGACGACGGAACGCAACCGTAGAAGACCACTTGTCTGCGTTGACATCGAGAATCGGAAAATCTGCGAAACTAATTAACGGTCGGGTTGTGTTTGCTCGTTTTCTACCGCGACTGTCTGGCGGAGAGGATGTTTTTCAGGTGGGTTCACCAGCACGCAGTTTAATGCTTGCCACATGATAATTATAGCTCAAGACCAGTGTTAAATAAATACGCTGAAGCGGAAGGTTCTGCGACAATATTAGGATGCGGAAGTAACTTATTGAATTTCGGTTTTTGATACTAACAAAAAATTAACTTATCACATTAAGTTATCACATCGGTGTTATTCCGATGCGGCATAGTTTTCAAAAGCGTCAAAAATATTAAAGTTTGCCTAAAAACGATAAAACCTTTGAGCTTTCAGTTCCGTACGTAATTCATCTTAAGTATACAAATCATAATGCAACCCCCTCGAGCAATAATTTACATTATAGTACTCGTCTACAAATGCTCGGAATATTTCACCTTCTTGTATTTATACCCAACACTTATTTCTCTTACTATCAAAACGTATGTGGTTTAAGGATCTAAAGTGACTTAATTTTATCTCAACTCGAAAGTGGACTTGATTTGAATAAAAAAAAGTATTCGCAACACTAAGCAGCACTACATCTAGCTAAAATTCGGTCCGAAAAATATGGCAAAAACAGCGTTTGTCATTAGTGACCAGACCGGCAACAACAAACGAGCTCAGAGAGAAATAAGAGTATGTATGTGTTAGCTCTCTCTCTCCCCCCTCTTTTTGTTAATATTTTTTGTTTTGTTTATGCTTGCCCAGTTTTGCTAAACATGGCATCAAAACAAGAAGCATTTCGGGAGCGCGTTGTACACTTCTACGAACGGCAACAGAAATCTCGGCAAAAAGTATACGGTACAACATTTAGAAAACAAATATATTGCGGCTTCGACTGTTTACCATCTCCTAAGATGCTCAACAACAATTCGCAAGCAAGGTAGTGGAAGACCAGCCAAAATTATGGGCGCAGAAGGACATCGTTCTCTTTCTCGTTTCTTCAACACCAAACCCTCTGGTTTGGCTATCAATTAAGATGTACCAGACGAATGTTTAAAGAAAATTTTGATCCCGTTTTTACAAAAACATCATGCAGATGGACAATACGTGTTTTGGCCGGATAGAGCATCATCGCATTACGCCAAAAAAACACAATCGTTCCTGAATACCCATTCGATCCCATTTTTACCCAAAAATCACGAACTGAAAAATGTGTCTCAGTGCGGCCAATCGAAGATTTCTTCGGGACTTCGTGTTCCTTGGTGTACAAAAATAACTGGAGAGCCACGAATTGCAAACAGTTGATTGGTAGAATCAAGAAATGCATTCGCAAAGTTGACATGACGGCCGTACAACGCTGCTGTTTCGACGTCAAACGAAAGCTTCGCCGAACAGCCGATTAAGGACCGTTTTCAAATGTACACTAATTTTTTTCTAACAATGGATAATATATCTTTAATTTCGGTAAACCAGATCTTCTCAGATCAGATACATGGGTATCTTTGTCTTTTTTGACAGCTTGAGAAAAAAATCCAAAATTTTAGTTGCCACCCGTTATATTTCAACTGTCTGCAAAGCAAAAAAAACTGATGCATTCTACTCGCCTCTACGATTTGTCTCAATTAGAAATAAGTGTCGCGACAAAATCAAATAACATCATTGCTGGGTGGTAAAAAAGGAACGTGCATTTTTCCTTGCCCTGGTCACTCCCAAGAGAGAATGACAGTGCTTCATTGAACGTACATTTTATTTTGTATAACATGCAAATTTTCAAAAGTGCGACGTTACTCTGATGGGTTTAATATACAATTAGGACAACAAGCAGTGTGATGTAGTCATAAAAAGTCCCGTTCCAGCACAACAAGAACTAGTTTCGAGCAATTGGCCAAAGGCGTTCGAGACCACGCGCACTTCCCGGTTCGCTTAAAGCGTGGTTTGAATACGTAAATTACGAATAATCCACAAGCTCTGGAATCTGGTTTGCAGATGATGAAATCTAACGGACAACTGGACCCATCATCATCGTCATCGTCGTCATCATTTCTTCAGTGTGCAATATATTGCGGAATTTGAATGTATAATTTTCAAGATCAAGCTGACACCCTACTAGCTACTTCTTTTTCTATCTCATTCGGAGCACTATTGTGTACAACAGCGGAAGTCACGTTTACGTTTTACGTATCCGACCATATGCCTGACACTGATAAAACGTCACAAAAAATCGCACTATTATAAGGGATGGGATTACCGTAATCCAACCAGATGAGGATGAGAGCAAATCAGTCCAAAATAGAACGGAAATAAATAACGCACACTTACAGACAAACATTGCTCCCAGCAAAGCGTGACGCCGGGCTAGCGATAAGCGAAATGTGTATAATTATAGAAGAAATATTTTATGGGATTGTTTTTACTCGCATTTGTTTTGGAGTTTTCTTCCGGAATAATAACCTTTGCAGATGGCATGCAACGTGATGGTGAGCTGTGAGGAACAAGTCTAATCAATCATACCGTTTTGATAATATTGTATTTCCGGTTGCGTTTTGTGTGAATCAAATTTGCAACGTTTCCTACTAAAACTCTTTCAATCGGAAACATTGCAAATTTTCTATTTTCGCATAAACATAACCTGACCAAATGGGTTAGACAACTGAGAAAACACAAATTCGTATTTATGGCAGATAATTGGAGCAAACTTCATCATGCAGTTCCCACGGACGAAGTAAATTTAGCGGCTTTTTCTACTTCAACCAAAACAAACCAATCATTTAGCGATGCTCCTATGGATGGCGCATGGTGCGGAGTATGAAAAGTAGCAAATTGTGCTCAAGGGGATATTTCTAACGTTTTCCACACTTTCCCAAGACTCACGCTAGCGCAGATAAACATCACTTTAGAAACGTCGAACGGTTTTCGCCGTGTCAGGAAAAAGAGTGAACTACCCCTCCGGCCCGGTTGCCTGGTTTTGCTGGTCGGCTCTCAACAAGTTAATCCGGCACACACGCAACGGCGGTCAAAGTAGCTCACGGAATCGTGTCTGGTGACCTTGTCATTTGTCGTGGTCGGGGCCGTTTACTCTTGGCCAGACTATAGTAGGTAGCAATGGCAGCTTGCGTATGTACGACTATTGATTTTTAATCTCCGAGGCCTGTATGGTTTTACGGTAATGGCCAAACGGTTGCTTATATTGCCGTCATTAAACGGGTCAGTAGGTGGAAAGTAAAAGCCACTAAAAATGAGTTTTCCATGCTCCATACTGTGAACAGGGTGGTTTGAATGTTGATAATTTTTGGACTTTATTTAGTCAAGAAAGTAGTAAATTTAAGAGAATTTATGCGCTTCGCGAACTGTGGTATTAAATTTAGTCTTCGACGACAGAAATAAAATTTCGGAAATAAACTGATCATTCACCCTGTATAGGGCCATTGTATTCCGTCAAACACTTTCGAGCAAGACATGAACTGAATTTAAATATTGCTTAGATTAGCATTTACCAGCCCTACTGTTTCAATTCCAGCAATTGGATATGTAGCCGCGCAACATTCTACGAGTGCCATGGAAATCCCACCACAACCATAGTGCAACCGCTCATATTTTATCCCCCGTGGTACTACTGTGTGCAATATTAGACTCCCGCCGTGCGAATATAGGAAACACACGCTAGCCAGCCAATGAATGCGGTGCTGCATTGGAGCATTCTACTAGCTGTGAGCTGTCCTCCGTTTTGCCATTTGCTAAGTATTTCCTCCCACATGGAGTGCGTGTATTTTTTTCTAATAGGCGGCGGTCATAAATCAACTAATTGTACACTACGTGAAGAATTTCGAGGAAATTTGTCACTCTGGAAATCTAATTAGCCGCCTCTCCTGGGACAATGGATGACTTTCTCCAGCGGGTCCAGTTCGGTAGAGGAAGTTACTAAATACACGGTAGTGTGATTTATTGTCACCTTTTTGTACGTCAAGTTTCGTTGCTACTTGTTCAACTTTCAGGATCACTGTCGCCACCCGACAAGTGATTTTTATTCCATTAAGTCGTTTAGCCAAGTGTAACGCACCAAAGGTTAATGGACGTTATGGTTGATCCAATGGCACAGCGTTTGCACTTGACACAAGCGGCATTTCAAAGGCAGCTATTTTATGTGAATACACACTGAAAAATGTGTGCAGCATGCTGAGCATACAAATAATAATCTGTTGAAGATCGTTCGTGCATTCCAGAAAATTTGAATTGAGCAAACATGTTTCTGATGAAAATATTATCAGTGCAGGCAGAACACTAACACTATAAGCAAATTGGTGGAGAGATTAAACGATTACACTCTGGCTGGGCTGGACTGGACTGGGCACGATTGAGACAATTTATCGCGATGATGACGACCGTCGAGCCCGGCGAAAGTGAATCAATGGATTTATAAGCCGTGGTAGATGGTTGGTTGGTTGGCTGGCTTGTTGGTTGAAACGAGTAGTCAGTTGGTGGTGTTTTAATAAAACCAACGAAGGTAATAAAATTATCCTGTTGGTGGTGATTTATTTTGACACGCGGTTAGATTGAGTATCATACGTGTTCTATTAGCAGAAATTCTAGCGTATTTAGAATAATGCAATTAAACTTTATCTTTTAGCTAAACTCTTGAAACTCTGGAAGGCTAAATTTGGGATATTCTTTAAAAGCAATAATTGTGGTAAGATGGTGGTAATTGGATAACATTACTACAATTTTAGTTTGAGAATCTTGATGACACCAACATCAACAACAACATTTACCTAGACGTTCGACAGGGCCAATTCTCCCGGAATTTATCCGAAGTATGGCAAAATCGCTACTTTTGGACAAAGTAATGCGGCACCAGACTTTGTGGACTCCTTGCTTTTTTAATTGGCCTAACGTCTTACGATAAGGCGCAGTATAATTTCTCCATCTGTTTCGGTCCAACTGGTCTCCAGTTCCGCGGGCACTCAGTGCTCGCCCGATCTCGAAGGACATCGATTTTGAGTCTTTGAGCAATGCCATCTTTCAAGCTGACTGGCGATTTTTGGAATCCAATACTTCTCTCGACGATGCTATCGCCTACTTTAACAATATTGGACAGTGTTGGACATAATTTCGCTAACTCGCAAATTAGCGTTTTCGCAAAATTTTGAGTACGTTAGCATATCCGTTAGCTTCACTAAAAATAAGCCCTAAAACTCGTTCATCGCAAAATCGCTAAAGTTGCATGGAAACTGGAAAATATTCTGAAATTTACCACACCATTGGAGAAACCTTCAGTTGATTTCGCAATAGTTTCGATCCTACCTGTTGAATCTAATGCTTTATGGGAGGAAAGGTAATCAACAATTTGAATATTGCTCCGCCATTCCACAGGGCAGCAATCTAGGACCGTTGCTCTTCATGCTATTTATAAACAACATTACACTCTTGTTTCTGAATGATTGCCACATGCTGTTTGCGGACGAAATCAAGCTGTTTAGGATTGTCAGGAGTACAGCAAACTCCATAGCTTACTAGACATTTTCATGCAGTGGCGTTCCAGTAATCTGTTAACCGTTAGTATCCAGAAGTGTTGTGCGATTTCATTTCATAGAAATTCCAAACTAGAGTAAACTAGAGTAACTAGAGTAAACCAGGTTCTTGATTTGGGTGTAACGTTGGATACTTCGTTTACTTTATTAGGCCTCACTATAGTGAAACAATCGCTAAAGCCAATCGACAGCTTGGGTTTATGTTCAAGATAGCTGAAGAATTTCATGATCCCATGTGCATTCGATCACTTTACGACTCCTTGGAGGGATCTGTTCTTGAGACCAACTTGGTCGTTTGGTACCCGTTCAACGATATTCGGATAATTAGAGTTGAAGCCGTGCAGCGAAAATTCGTGCGTTATGCTCTAGTTTCTGCCAGGACATAATCGATTTCAGCTACCAGCATACGCAGAGCGCTACCAAATTCTTGGAATGCAGACACTGGACCCAGCCAAACTTTTTGTTCACATTACTCACATTATTAAGACAACCATCATGTCCGATGATACTTTTTTAACAAATAAAAAAACAAAAAAACTCGGTTGTTGGCTACCGTTCTCCAATTCCTTGGACACCGAATACTCTCCGCCAGATCTCGCTCCACTTGGTCTAACCATATTGTTCGCTGCGCTTCTGGCCATCTTATTTTGCAAAGATGATGTTTGCCTCAAACCCGCTAGGAACGGCTCAGGGACAGAGCTGGTAACTCGTACGGACATATAAGAACATAATAAAAAGAACTGGACCTAGAATGTAACCCAGTGGCACATCTGCGGCATGTTTGTAAATGCAGATAATAAATCTGATCCTAGCTCTACTAGCAAAACTATGTCTTATAAGAATTTATTTATTTATTTATTTACTATTTTATTGAGGCTTTCAACCGGTAGGTGGTTCGTCCCAATGGTCTCATAAGAATGATTTCAGCCATATTACAACCCACTACGAAGCGTAAAATGCTAGTAAGGAGTATATGATTACCAATTCGGTCGAATACCGCATTAAGTCTGTAGAAATTGCGTCAACTTTTGCTTTTGACGCAAAATCCAACGGGTCCGTTGTCACGGAACAACTAATCCCCACAAATTCATGCTGATCAAACAATATGTAGTTCTTCGTGAAATTCGAAATTACTGTGCTCACAAAGACAGAGAGTTGGAAGCATTACTCGATGAAGATCCGAGTCAAACCTTGTCAAACTGAATCACCAAAGGAGCAAAGGGATGTAGTGAATTGAACCTGGTGATTGGTACAGGCTGCAATTGAATCAAACGATATCGTAGTGATATCAAGAAAAATAACCAGAATATGCTAAGAAGCATGAACAAATTATTCCGCTACATGACAATGCTCGGCCTTACTTGCCAAAAGTCAAACAAGTATTTCGACAAACACAAATGGGATATTTGAGCATATCTGTCGTATTCTCTGGATATTTTTGACGTAGGACTACGTCTTACGGCAAGTTTTGAGATAGGGTGTCATTCCAAAAAATCGAAAAATGCGAGCGTCACGAAAAATGAAAGGTTTTGAACGCTAATAGCTCAGCGGTTTTCCGATCGATTTTCAATATTCTTACACCAATCGATCGGTAAATCTTCTAAGAATTGACCCAAATGAAGAAAAGTATGGATTCTTGATGTTGAACTATTGAAAAATTGAAAATAATGAACCTATGTTTTACCAGAATTCTCGCTTCGTGATTGGTTGGAAGATTCTTTGCGATGATTTAAACCTATACCAATTTGATATCGGTGCCTGGGAAGTACGCCAAAACAAGTGACAAAGCTTCCTCATTTCAACAAGATTTCTTAACACCGCGGTTCAACCTAGACCATTTTGATGTCCTTGCTTGGGAAGTACGCCAGAAAAAGTGACAAAGCCCCCTCGTGCCAACAGATTTCTTACGAACTTGATTAAACCTAGTCCAATTTGATGTCTGTGTTAGGGAAGTGTACCAGAAAAAATGACACAAGTTCGTTGTCCCAACAGATCGCAAATTCTGTACTGCGAGACGATTAAACCTCGGCGAATTTGATATCTGTGTTGGAAAAATATGCTACAGCTGTAGTGTTCGGTTATAATACGACTCTGTTTGAATACGCATGCTTGCCGAAGCCGTTTCATTAGAAGTGTAGTGAAAAGATGTGCTGTTGATAAAATAGGATTGAATTGGTAAAATCCTTTCATCGTGGGAAACCATGGGTAATAAAAACAATCTTTAATTTCAGTAAGGTAGCAGGAAAGCAATAGTTAGTGTTCTTAATTTTGTTAAATGGTTTTCAAATGCACAATATTTTCAGAATCGAACGTGTGCAATATTACTACTTTGATAAATGTTACATACAACGCATGTAGCATGTATATATGTTGCATATAGCATGTATACATGAAGAATCGAATGATTACACGCATGAATACATGCTACTATCACTACAAAGAGACTTACGTAGTCCTGCGTCACCTATATATGCGGTCGTGTCTTGTACACAACTCCTCTGATTTTTCTTTTGATTACTGGTTGTTGTAAAAGATGCGGTACGATTCAGCAGCAGGATTATGTTTGCTCATCTTAATCATAAACAGGCAGAGAAAGCAGCTTCATTTGTTCGCAGTCGTTTTCTATTCCACTCCCGAATGATGCCAAATGCTGTTTTCTCTTAGAACAATTCATCCTGCGCGGTATTACACAACTACAAGCTGGGGGTCGAATGGCCCATGCTATTAATTGTTTAAAAACGCGGAAACTATTTGGCAAAATTATGAATGCGCATTTTATTTTGGTGTTAAACAAGCTAATTCATAATTGTGTAGAATGTAAAAGCATCAAACATAGCCACATCCAATAAAATCCAGCGATTATTCGCGATCTCATTCCACATGTAAGAAATCACGGTTTTCTCTTAAGCTTTTACCGCTAGTCGGTATGCAAATTTCATAATAAATACAGTCTATCTAATTGATATACTGTCATACTCGATGATTCATCACAAAAACGGCATTAACTAGGCATGTTCACATATATTGCAAAAAACTTCAAAATACAAAACAGGGGTAGAATGCATCACAGCGGGATCGAACAGTTTGCAGTACATCTTTTGTTTCGGATTATTTATTAAAAATGTAGCAATATTATGTATTGTATAGGACTCAGAATTAACCTAATTGTACATTGTTTAACTTACAATATTTCATCACACATCAGTTGGAGAAAAGTAGATGATTAAATTTTATGGCCAAATATGTTGAGATATGAACCCACTGTATCCCAGCAAACAAGCGTATGTATCAAACGCTATAACGAACGCTTCCGCCATTTCGGCAGCCTAGTTTTAGGAGTTTATACAACACGTGATTAAATGTAATTTTTTTGGTTGCGGTTAACGCCTAGCTGGGCAAACTTGGGGCGTTTTGTCCATGGGCTTTGGCGTTCTGCCTCACATAATGATTTTGACTCTTGCCAAAAATCGTCAAAAATAACAAAAAATACTGGTTTTTGTTAGGAAATTTCACCAGGAGTAAGTGTAAAAAAGATCCCAAAGTCTTCTAGAAGTTGAAAAACCCGATTTAATCCACCTAGTGGTGAAAGGAACCTTTGTTATACGGTCTTACTTGCTATTTGAGATTGAAATCGACACGTCTTCGGAACATAATGCATCTATTGGTTAACGTTGCGTGGTGCGTTGGTTTTCATAAAATTTTTGGAAATTGAATAATTTTACAAAATTTAAACAAAATAGCAGCACCTATAAATTTTGATAGATCCTTTTTCATGAAATTACTGAGTAAGGGTAAGCTGGTTGTTACTAATTTGAGTAAGTGCAAGTAAAAGCAAGTTATAAGAGGAAATATTATTCTTTAACATATACATTGCGTAGTAAAAGTCTAGTTTATAGGTTTTTGAATTACGCATAAATTTCTGTAACGCCATTATTTTTGATTGACATCAATAAAGTTTTCTTGAATAAATTTCATCAATTTTTATTAACCTTCGATTACTCACGCTGTACAACACGCATTTTGTACAACACGTGTAGGTTTTTGAATGCCATATTGTTATAAAGTTACAAATCTCTGTTTAACACGTATATTCTTCAATTACCTTGTTATGAGCAAAATGTCATAATTATTCAATGCATTAATACTTTAAATTGTTGAGAAAATAGATCAGCATAAACTGACATCACAGAAACGAAGCAATCAGCATGTGAGTTGTACGGCGATTGGCCCTGGAAGTTTCTCTCGTTTCTTCATATGAAAAAATGGTGTCTGTATGCAGCAACACAATCAGCAAATATAAAATGTTTAAAATGTATCTGTTGGTAGTCGAGTCATTCGGGGTCAAAATTAAGGCATTTTTTTTAATCAAAGTTCTACAGTACCTAAACAAACAAACATAGAGGTATATACTATATTCATCAAAGTTGGGTATTTTTACTATTTATACAATTTTGTAATACATGAAAAAGGAATACAACAATTACAAAAAGAGCTAAAATAGAAAAAAACTGATCTTACAAATTCATATACAATGAATAAGATTTTTCTCTCTTCGCTTAATAGATAGAAGGTTACTGTATTCAACAAAATTTCTTGTAATAATATGTTCTAAAACTTTGCAGAACACATCAATGTGTTATATTGAAACTGAAGAAAAATAATTTTTTTAGTTCACTTTTAGGGGGATTAATCAAAATTTAAATTGCACCAGACGATAGAACTTTCAATTTTAAGAAATTCTTCCGAAGGTTCCATAAACTTAAAACCAAGTTTTCCCAGTCAAAATTCTAATGCGCATGTCTTTTTGGCTTTGGGCCATTGTGCGCGCGAGTAACCGAATTACAAAAGTCGGCGCGAGTGTTGGAGGGTTAATATCTTTTGATCGGCAAAACCGATTCTTCTGAAATTTTGCAGATATATTTGTAGCATTAAAATCTCTAATTTGATGCCAAAATAATTCATACTAGATAAATCATCTTAGATGAAATCGTTATAAATTATTGTAAATTTTAATGTGTTGTATTCAATTGATCATAACTTTCAAATTAAACATCCAATCAAAAAACAAATCAATAGTGATCTATTAGGTTATGTTAGCTGTCAAATGAGACTAATAGCGTCTAAATCGGTTTAGTCATTTCTAAGAAACAGGCGATAATTATTACCTTGTCAAAACAGGTTTTTTAAGCATAACTTTTAAACTGATTGTTTGTTTTCAATAAAATTTATCCGAAAAATTTAGTGTTAACAAGAGCTTTCATTCGATACCAAGATCGTTGAAATCGGTCATTTGGGTCCGGAGAAAATCGTGTCACGTAATTTTTACTTTTTTACTTATAACTTTTAAACGAAATGTCGGACCTCGAAACAATTCAATAGTGATATACTAGGCAATAATATCTTTCAAACAAAAGTAATAGCGAACAAATCGGTTCAGCCATCTTCGAGAAATAGGCGATAGAAAAGTTGCGCCCCGCACATACATACACACATACACACACACACACACACAGACATTGCTCAGTTCGTCGAACCCTGTCAATTGGTATATGTGGCTCGGCCCTCCGGGCCTCGGATCAATTTCGTGTTTTTCGACCAATTCCTAAACCTTTGTTATAGTATAACAAAGGTAAAACGTGGAACAAACATGCCGTTGCTCTGCAAAATGATGGTTTGCTTAAGCGGTGCATTCTGCACCACTTTACCCTACATCTTCATTTGGTGCTAAGCTCATCAAAATCGATCCGAACGTCATTGAGAAAAGTAAATTCAAATAAAAAAAATTGAGAAACTAAGCGAAATAGTATGCTACACTCAACGCTTTGGGACTGGTTTATAAAGTCGGGTTTTTACGGTGCCCACTATACTTTTTTAATTCATAAATTATAAGATATAGCGCACAGTAAACGATATAATCCATATTTTCATTACACTCGGTGGCGCTAAACCATCGGAGCTTCCAAGTCTCGGATGAATACCATAAAATGCAGCCAGACCAAGGCGTGACCACAATCAGATATTTGCATTTTATTAGCTTCCATCTGGGCACTCAGCATTTAATACGACAGACACACACACACACAAAACATAGACATAGACCTCAGCGAACCGGGAATTACCTTTCGTCCCTGAGGACAATTTCTCTGCTCAGTGCGCAAACCGACTGAAATGATTCCGCCAATATGTGCATGTCACATCATCATAAATATGCAAAACGATCCGTCGACGGAGACATTAGAACTATACAAGCGCAGGCAGCAGGCAGCAGGAAAAAATCCCATTTGCAAACGGGCAAAGTGTGTCATCCCAACCAGCTGTTAGTTATACCTCTGCCCTATGTCGTGTTTAATATTATAGATGACTCCATCAAGCGCAAGATATTTTACGCAGGAGCTACCGGTCGTGATCGCAAAATGGAAATGACATTGTTTCGCTACAGTGGGTACCTTTCCTTATCGGTTTCGAAAATCCATTCTTATCAAGAGCAAGCATAGATCTACTACATAGTATGTGGTAGCGTACATTGTGTGAACAATTGACTTCCATGCGTTTGCCACACTGCTCTACTGGTCGACACTCAAAAACATTTAATCGCATGATAACGTCGGCAAATAGGGAGAAAGAGACAGAGAGAGAGAGGGAAGGTACTGAAAACTCAGCAGGACACGCGCTGTTTGCATTTCTTTTACAAAACGAGCTACAACAGATGTGATAAATGTTGACTAAAGCATATTCTGATAAGCTTCTGGAGTACGTTGTCGTCTGGAGGGGTACAATTTGGGAAAGCCAACTATGGCGTTTTTTTTTTCAAACGACATTTTTAGTTTTAGATACTAAAGCAGTCAGAACAAACGATTCAATTCAACTGAAAAAAAAAGCATTTGATATATAACAGTAGACTTGTTGAAATCTAGTAAAACAACAGCGTCCTGTCAGTCGGTAATTTCATTCCGTCAATACTTCGTCTAATCCATGGTTGAACAAATACCGAGTCGGTAATAGAAATCAATCATCCACTGGTCGTAAAAAGTAGCAATAATACATATCAACAATCGCATTCAGGCGCTCGCACCCACATGCAAGTACTGAGAAGCTCGACGCAGGGAGCTCGATTGGGATCATAAAAATAATGTTCAATTTCGTTCCTTTTTTGTCTTACCCACTTAGTGCCCTCGTCCATTTGCACCATTACCATTATTATTATGTCTTCTATCAGCGTGTCAGCGATAAAAAATTAATTTCCTATATTTCCCATTCCATTTACAGATTATTCACCAGTGGCAGGTTTGGCGGGCCGTCGTCACGTCAATCAACGGAGTGTCAACGCAGGCCAGTTTTCGGCCTGCCGATGGGTAGACACAGCCGGCTCCTGCTGCAATCTACATTTGTGCAAAAAATTATGCTTCCAGTGCCACTGCTGCGGCCAGCATATGCAAATCGGCAAAACTCATCAACTTGAGCGCAAGCTGTTCAGAGCGTAGCCTTCGCAGCAGCAAAAAGTGTCCATAAGTTAAGTTTTGAGTAAGCATCACGAAAACTACGCTGCAACCGACACGTAAGAAGAAAACAGAAAATGATGGTACAGGAAACGAGTGGCTTGAAGCAATTTATAAAGTGTTGAGTGGAAGTAAAGTTTTCCTACAAGTGTAACAGCATGTCCGTTTCGTGATCAATTTCCAGAGAAATCAAGTTACTTTTCCGAGTATCAAGTTACTACTACTTAAGTGTTTTTATTCACCGCAAGTGAGAGAATAAAAAGTGCGGAAAAATGCTGAGAAGAAATTTAGTGAGGCACAGTATGCCGCAGTTATCTGTGATATTTTTAATGATAATCGTACAAATAGTCCCATGGAATGCACAAACAGCAGCACAAGGTTAGTTTTATGTCAATTAGCTAAAATACCACAGTTATCAATCCGGCAAACTTTACCTGAAAAATCAAAGGAAGGCTTTTCAATGATCTTTTGTTCAAGAACGAAACGAAGGAACAACAAAAGAGATGATCCAGCAAATGGAGTACTGGATATCAATGCTTAAACGCAGCATGATTTCTTCCGCAAACCCGACACGACCCGACCCGACGGGGCAAAGGAAACATGCTTTATCGTTTGCTATTATCGGCCATTGTCAAACTTCCTACACTTCCGTTCGTTCCGGCGGCGGCGCGCATATTTATGTATATACATGCTGGCTGGCTGGAGACATGCCTTCTAGCGAGAGCATAGACTTGTGCAATTGTTTTGCTTTGCTTTGCTGCCCTGCACCTCCATCACCAGGAAAAGATTCAAAAGAAAGGGACATAATCACTTGATTTGTTGTTATTGTACCGGACCTGAGTCTGCATTCTCCGATGATGGCTGGAAGCAGAACAATGTTTCGAGAAGCATAGAATTACTACCCATTAGCGCTGATTTGTTGATCTGCCCATTGCTACGATACTTGAATATTTAATCTATTGGAACAGAGCGGTAGTTTAAAATGTTATAATCCAATAAAACTATGAACGTAAAGATTATTAAGCAACTTTACATATATTTTTCAGAATTCTAATCTCAATGACAGGAATATTCAAGACCTGCGAAATTAATTTGACACCTTATTTAAATTCAAAAACTTTTAGCGGTTTCTGGTGAAGCCATCTTGTTGTTGGTGAAAATTCAGAACTCAATTTTTTGATCATTTTTTAACACAATTTGTGGTTGAAAAAGCCACCAATTAATACCAGCGCAGTCCGCTCTTATAAAGAGTTGAAAATACTAACGAAGTTTCTGAGCTGCTTATTGTTTCAAAGAATCTTCCGAAATGTTTTAGTTTCAGTGTGCGGGAAAAGGAAAAACATGAACCATGGATAGGTACTCTGGAAAATACATATTAGTAACAGCCAATCCGTTGAAAGATGAACAACAAACGAGTTCATTGTTCAGCCAGGAACAGTATTCCTCCCGCGAAGAAAGAAGGCCATCAGACGCGTTAAGCTCGATCGTTAATCACAGGCACCACATCCCATCCGCGGGTAATGAAAACTATATACAGCGAATGCAGTGTTTGATGAGCGTTATTCTGCTCCGTCTACATCATATTTGCTTTTAAATTTATGGAACACCGATAGTTTGGAACGAAATCGTACTCACGCAGTAACTGATTATTGCTGGGATAAAAATTTCTTGTTGATGGACGTCCCCAAGGTTGTGGTACGCCGACAGTAAAACTTTGAGAAAATAAATAACTAGTGAGATGATTAATTTGTTGAGCATCGCTTTGATGAAAAATTTGAACAATTTCTGTCTTCAATTAGAAATTATCATAGCTAAACACAATGTGAATTTTCGAGGTAGAATAACGTCTTACTGAAACTCAGAGTGTCATTCCAAAAAAATTTAAATTTCGAGCGTCATGAAAAAATGGTTAGGTTTATTTTTAATTCATTTTCAATCAATAATTTCATTTTCAATATTTTTACACCAAACAAGCATGATTTTTTTTGATATTTTTATTATATTTGCGAAGCAACCGAAGTGTCTTACTACCACAGACATCATTCTCACTGCAGCGGCAGACAAACTTGACGATTTTTGTGATTTAATCATCAATGAAACTGACAGTATTTAACTCCATCATACGTTGTTTCAGGCATTTGACTTGAGAATCGTCGTACTTTCTGTTTTTGTTGAATTTTTCTCTGGTTCGTTTATCAATTACACAGGATTTACAAATCTCTGTAAATAATTCCTCCTTGGGTTTATACCCAATCCTTCAACCATGTTTCCATTTATAAACTAACCAAACTATCTTTATCAAGATGAGCAAATCGTTTGTTCCATAAGGAGAAGTCTGAGAGTTTAAATTTCCAAGAAATGCTTTTTCTTAATAGCTTGAAAAACATCTAACTTGTATAATCCATCGGTTCTTTTGCCTTTAGCAATTATTGAACCGAACAAAGTGGAAGTTTACACCAAAATTGTTCGGATGGTAATCAATCATAGTTGGAGAATTCCCTTATATTGATTACCACCCGAATTGTCTTGGTGTAAACTTCCTCTTCGTTCAGTTCAACAGATACTTCCTCAGCCGTCGTTTCCAAGAGAGGTTAGCGTTAATATGATAGATTTTCCAGTCATTGTCTAGCGTTCGTCCACACCAACTTCAATAGATCGGTACATGAGGGGGTGCGAGTTGCTGGTGTTCTTAACTTCTAGCAATTTGTTCCTGAGAACTTCAGTTATTGGTAATCGTGGATGTTTTATCTGTTGCAATTTCTTTTTCTACGGCTTTTAAGCTTTCACTACTCATCTGAGGACTGCCCGCAGGTAACAAAGTCCCAAGCAAAACTTCGTTCAGTTCGCGTTTCACACCAACGAAATTAGAAGAACTTGTATTGAGTGTATGATTTTTATATAAAAGCTACGTACCAACAAGAACGTGATGATTGTTTATTTCGGCTCGCTGTGCCCCTCTTCGTCTTGCTCCTACCGGATTTGATGCGAAAACCATTTTTGCAGGATAGTTGTCCGGCATTCTAGCAACATGTCCTGCCCAACGTATCCGTCCAGCTTTAACCACTTTCTGAATACTTGGTTCGCCGTAGAGACGCGCGAGCTCGTGGTTCATTCTTCGCCTCCATACACCGTTCTCTTGCACTCCACCAAAGATGATTCTTAGCTCCGGTCTAATTAGCGTTTTGTACAGTGTGCACTTTGTACGGGGGCTCAAATTGTTCGATCGCAAGTGTTTGTGGAGTCCGTAGTAGGCCCGACTTCCGCTGATAATACGTCTTTTAATCTCACGGCTGGTATTGTTGTCCTCTGTTCCCAGTGAGCCAAGGTATACGAACTCGTCGACTACCTCGAACTCATCCCCGTCGATTACCACGGTACTGCCCAAGCGAGCTCTGTCGCGCTCGGTCCCGCCCGCCAGCATATACTTCGTTTTAGACGTATTTATCTTCAATCCAATTTTCTCTGCTTCGCGTTTCAGTCTGGTGTACTGATCTTCCACCGCCTCAAATGTTCTGCCGACAGCATCCACGTCGTCAGCAAAGCAGATAAATTGAATGGATTTATTGAAAATCGTGCCCCGCATTTCGATCGCCGCTCGCCTTATAACACCTTCAAGCGCAATGTTGAATAGCAGGCAGGAAAGACCATCTCCTTGTCGAAGTTCCCTGCGACAATCCACCCGAGATTCTCACACAGCACTGGATCCCATCCATCGTAGCCATGATAAGTCTAGTAAGCTTACCCGGAAAGCCGTTTTCGTTCAAAATTTTCCATAGCTCTTGTCGGTTTACGCTATCATATGCGGCTTTGAAATCGATGAACAGGTGGTGCGTGGGGACTCGGAATTCGCGGCACTTCTGGAGGATCTGCCGCAGGGTGAAGATTTGTTCCGTTGTAGACCGACCCTCCATGAAGCCGGCTTGATAACTTCCCAAAAATCTATTGGCTATTGGCGATAGTCGATGAAAGAGGACTTGGGACAGCACTTTGTAGGCGGCGTTCAGAATAGTGTCGCTCGGTAGTTCTCACAATCCAGCTTATTGCCTTTCTTGTAGATAGGGCAGATTACCCCGTCTTTCCACTCCTCCGGAAGTCGTTCCGTATCCCAAATCTTGACAATCAGTTGATGCAGACAGCTGGCCAACTTGTCCGGGCCCATTTTAATAAGTTCCGCTTCAATGCCATCCTTTCCCGCTGCTTTGTTGTTCTCAAGCCGCTGGATGGCTTCTTTAACTTTCCTTATCGATAGGGGTGGCACATCTTCGTTGCTTGCTACACCAATGTGGTCACTTCCTCCGCTATCATGGTCTTCCGCCTGCACGCCATTCAGGTGTTCATCGTAGTGCTGCTTCCACCTTTCGATCGCCGCACGGTCGTCAGTCAAGATACCTCCTTCTTTATCTCAGCACATTTCGGCCCGCGGCACGAAGCCTTTGCGAGATCCGTTGAGTCTCTGATAGAACTTCCGTGTGTCATGAAAGCGGTACAGCTGTTCGAGTTCTTCGCACTCCTTCTACTCTTGGTGGCGCTTCTTCTCCTTGAAGAGTCGGGTTTGCTGCCTCCGCTTCTGTTTGTATCGCTCCACATTCTGACGGGTGGCTCTACGCAGCATTTGTACCCGCACTGCGTTCTTCTCAGTCAATATCTGCTGGCATTCCTCGTCAAACCTTTCGTTACGTCGATTCGGTGCCACACGGCCTAGGACGTTCTTCGCTACGCTGTTAATGGCTGTTTTCACGGCATTCCAACAGTCCTCAAGAGGGGCTTCATCCAGCTCACCCTCTTCCGGCAGCGCGGTTTCGAGCGATAACGCGTAGTTTTCGGCGACCTCCGGTTGCTTCAGTCGCGCAAGGTTATACCGTGGCGGGCGCCGGTATCGTATGTTGTTCACAACAAATAGTTTTTGACGTATCCTTACCATCACTAGGTAGTGATCCGAATCAATGCTAGCGCCCGGATAGGTTCTGACGTCGATAATGTCTGAAAAGTGCCGACCATCTATCAGAACGTGGTCGATTTGTGATTTCGTCTGGTTGGGTGATCTCCAGGTGTACCGATGGTAGAGGTTATGCTGGAAGAAGCTACTACGTATGGCCATGTTCTTGGAGGCGGCGAAGTCGACAAGTCTTAGGCCGTTTTCGTTCGTTTGCGGGTGGGCGCTGAACCGTCCAATCACCGGTTTGAATTCCTCCTCCTGACCAACCTGAGCATTACAGTCCCCGATGATAATTTTGACATCATGTCTTGGGCAGCGGTCGTATTCACGGTCCAGCTGCGCGTAGAATTCGTCTTTGTCATTATCGGTACTTCCGAGGTGAGGGCTGTGCACGTTAATTATGCTTATATTGAAGAATCGGCCCTTGATTCTTAATCTGCACATTCGGGGGTTGATCGGCCACCACCCGATCACCCGCTTCTGCATCTCGCCCATCACTATAAAAGCTGTGCCCAGCTCGTGTGTATTGCCGCAGCTCTGGTAGATGGTATGACCATCTCTATACGTACGTACCATCGTTCCATTCCAGCATACCTCCTGCAGCGCTACGATGTCGAACTTGCGGCTCTTCACTTCTTTAGAAAGCACGTGAGTACTTCCGAGGAAATTTAGAGACCGACAGTTCCATATTCCTAATTCCCAATCGTTAGTCCGTTTTCGACGCTTGGGTCTTTGCCGATTGTTCCGATTAGAGTTATTATTATTACATACGGAGACCATTGCTTTGTTTTTTTTTAGTGGTTCAGGCTTGCAAAGCCCGCAACCAACCCCACAGTATCGCCGGAGGGCCAACGTAGCTCGAAGGAGCCCTCCTCCCCTGTCAGCATACGACCTTGGTTTCCATCGGGGTTGGTTACCCGATCTCCACCGAGGTTGCTCGTATCCCGGCTGGTACCACGAGGAGGTAGGGGTAGGAGTTGCTAGGTAAGAGGCTGTGAATCACTGTGGGGTCTATTTTATGCCCAGTGCACAAGGCACCGATGGTACGCATTACCAAACCGTTTACCAGCCTAAATGATGTCTAAATATGATCTACTAAAAGAACTTTTCTATTATAAATTTTATTTTTGCAGGGATTATTTCCAATTGCTCTTCCTAAACAAATTACGACCATAAACATTATAGATGGGACAACTATCATTAACTAGTGATAGTTATCAGTAAACAATAATATCACTAAATATCATTAGGGTTTCGCTGTTATTGATATTTACTGATACAGTTACGTCGTCCCTCTTACTTTCATGCATTTGGTCTTCGATGTCAGTTTATCCAAAAAACTGGTCTTGATCGATTGTATCGTATGTAATTGAAATAAAAAAAAATTGATGCCTAGGTACGTTTTAATCTCGACATTTCTGTAAGTTCTGGTAAAAATCTGGTACGTAGACTACGCTTCGTAGTTGGAACGCGCAAAGGGGCGGTCTCCATCAAGCTCATCTGGTAAATAACAATGTAAACTTACAATGAATAACTCAATTATATAATATTACAATTTCTTACTATATTGCTTCAATGCCGTGATGGATAAAATTATTGATATTTACTGATAGTTTTTAGTAACGTACTGAAAACTAGAGATTATCAGTAAGGATTTTTAATGATAGTTCCCGTTCCTATAAACAAGATCGTCTATTTAAAACGACGCTTTGGGTAGAACGAAGAACGGCAGCGATGATACAGAGCCTATAGATTACAGAGGTGACAAGGCACTCAGAAAACGCTAAATTTTAAATCAAAATGGAGAGTACCATCATAAATAAAGGTAACTTTATAAAGCATAGTCAATTCGGTGCGACTCCAAAACTACGACAAGCGGACAGACGAAATGCATTGTTCCAGAACTACTGCAAAAGTGTCGATAAAGGTGTCGATAGTTGGAACTATCGTGCGATCACCGTTCTCAATGCCGCCTTCAAAGTGCTGTCCTAAGTCATTTTCCGTCGACTATCACCGATTGCGAACAGATTTGTGAGTATTTATCCGGTTTCGTTGAAGGACGGTCACCATTGGATCAAATATTTACACCGCGGCAGCTCCTCCAAAAAAGCCGCGAATACAAAATTCCCACGCACCATTTGTTCGTTGGCTTCAAAGCTGCATTTGATACCATCGACCGAAAAGAGCTATGGAAAAACACGAATAAGAACCGCTTCCGCAGGAAGCTGATAGAACTGGTTCAATCTGCGATGGATGGTACACAGTGCTGTGTTCGGATTCCGAGTAGATTGTCGAAAAGCAAAGCCATAAACGTCTTTACGACTTGACCCTTCTTTATCGATTCGAACATACAACTGGCTTGTTAGACGAATATCGTACCTCAAAGCTAGCTGGGAGCTAATTGGGTGGATTGTCGAGTTCATTCGAATCACACAGATCGCTTCGTCAAGGTGATGAACTTTCATGCCTACTGAATTTAACTATTTCGGTCAATATATCGTAAAAATAATCGTTTTACAAAGTAGTAATCCAAAAAGGCCGGTAACGTTACCCAAAATAATTGATTTTTTCAGACCCAATTCAGAGTGTTCACTTCCACTAAATTACAAAAAAAAAATTTAAAAACTCTCGCTAACTGTCCGATACATATTTAGTGACACAACGAGTTAGTGCTTTACTATATAAAATTTAATTATTCCCGTAAGAAGGCACCGGAAAAAGTTGCTTACCCAAGCACTTGCTCTGCTCCCAAGGCTGCAGATTTATATTTAACTACTATTCTTCCAGTCAGCAGGAACAGCTTGCAGCTTGGCAAACTGCCAAGTAAAACATTGTTAGTGTGAAATTACTTTCCCAATACTTTACAGCTGCGTTATTTGCCACGCAAAGAATTATATATTCACACTACGGGGCTAGCTGGTGCATCACGACGAACGATGAGGTGTGTCTGTGGCTATGTTTAAAGGCCATTATAAAGCGCCACTTTAGTGCGGAAAAGATGTACGCGCGATAGGATAAATCTTAGACTGTGTAGCTTCCTTCTACGAACTAGGTGCTCGTAAAAGTATTCCTAACATCAGGTTCGTCCGCTACCAAACGCCACGCCATGGTATGCACGCGGATAGGAATACTAATTTGTGGCTTAATAGTCATATTACAGACTACAATATGTATCGTAGTGGTAACACAAATGCAGCATAAATGACGACGCGAGCTGTCTATGAAACTAGTTTGGTTTCATTTATCCTAGCCTTTATGGTCTTGTTTGCGGTGAGTGATGACTTACAAGTTTGCCGGATTACCTGTAGATAATATTTATTTTCCATTTATGAACTAATCATATCGTTTCATTTATCCATTGCGACATCAATTTCAGCAGACAGACAGATCCATAATCATTTATTGCTGTGTGCTCTGTGTTTCACATACAGAAACGCAATTTCAATTTCTGCACACAAATCGATGAAATCGTATACCTATGATAGTTATTGCACCGATAAATCAAGCCTGTTTGTCTGCAACATAAAATTTCACTTATGACCGCAGCCCAAACTAACGATTAATTATTCGTTTATCGTTTCAGCAAGCGATCTGGAAGCCAACGATATGTACCATGACCTGATAGTACAGAACGGTGCGCCCGAGATTTTATCCTACAAGCCGGAGGTAGAACTGGATGTCAATTCCAAATTCGAAATGACCTGCAAAGCTGCCGAAGCAATCCGGTGGCATGCCAAACGAACGGAAGAAGAGGTAAGACAAGGTTTTGCAATAAATTTTCCCCTTCCTTGCACCTAACCTGCATATTTCTGCATCGACAGTACATCGAAAATCCAGAGCTGTTAACGATGACCGATTTCGAAACAAATGACAGCAGCAAACCTTTCGGCAGCAAAATTGTGGTTAATGGGGCTTCAGCTAATGCTGTTGGCCGATATTACTGTGTGTTTCTGTCAGCAGAAAATACGGAGCAGGAACCAGATTTAGACGAATTGGAAGCACAATTTAAAGCTACCAGCACGTACATTTTCGTCAAGGATCCGGACAACCCATTGGTACCGGTACATGTGGTCGTCAGTGCCAGGCAGTACGAGGATGTCGTGATTCCCTGCAAACCTTCGTCCAAGGATGTTCAGGTGGAACTCGTTAAGGACGAACAGGAGGTAATTAACGCTACCTTTTAAACGTACACTAAATAAAACTTAATTCGATATTCTTAATTCAACTTCACATTTCACTACACTTCCGCTTTCAAGCCTATCTATTTAAACTGTCTCTTCCTCACTCTACTTCTAGTACAACGAAACCTGTCGGAACGCACAGTACGACCCGACCCAGGGCTTTCTGTTGCGCAATGAAACTGTTGAGCTCAAGTGGCTCACCTATCACTGTTACAGTCGCGAGCTTGAACATAGCCAGCCCTTTTTTCTCAATTTGAGAAGTATGTGCAATCCTTAAATTTTTACTTACTTTTCTAAATACCTCCCCGTCCCACATTGTGTAACCACCAGCGATAAAACCAAATACCCTGGCGGAGTGGGTAGACTTCATCAAAGAAGAGAGCTAGAGTGAGCTGAACCGTCGTCACTCACCGCTCGTAGATTTCACTTGTAGATTCCACACGACACAGTTAATAATTTGTGAATAAAATTACTGACTCCTACCGGGGCTGCACACCTCCGTGGTCCTAGATGAGCTCAATTCCACCACGCGGCCACTAACTCTGTAAAGACCGAGTAGCTAAGATCCGTATCTAAGCGTAGTGTAAATACATATGTTCCCAAATAAACGATCGCTTATTGAATACAAGACTCATTTGCGATTCCCCTGTTTACCTTTGGACTGTGCTAAAACACGGTTGGTTGGGACCGGAGTAGTGGAGAATCCTCGTGTAGTACACCACACTAGGACATCGATAGGCAGTTTGAAGGTTCGTTCGTTTGGTTTGCTTTCCGTGGTGATATGACATTCAACTGAAGGGCACATTGATGAAAATAATATATTAAATACAACTGCTTTAACCTCTTAACGTATACTTTTTAACTCATTAGATGTTTTGACAAACAAACAAATTCTTTTTTTGTTAAATTATCTGACATAAAAGATGTCCAATGATATAGGATATTTTGTTGTTATATTCAGTATATTGTTAACGGTAATCATTTTCAAGGGGAAAATATTAAATGTATTGGTATTGCGCATGCAATCGCCGCAAAGCAATCGTTCATCTTCAGACTTCATTCAGTTTGATATGTGTGAAACTTATCAAATTTGATTATATAGAAGCCACTGTACGTTTTTAAGGCAATCAATTTTGCGAATAAATTAAATACTACTACTGTGTTCTACTGAGTGGCCCCAAAATGATTTAAATGGTTTAAAATGATATCAAAATAACAGGAAAATAATTCAAAAATGTATAAAAAGTGCACAAAAACAATACCAAAGAGATACAAAAATAACACTAAAATGATACAAAATTGACAGAAAAATAATTCAAAAATTATACAAAAGAAGCAGCAAAATAATTTAAAAATTACAAGCAAATCATTAAAAAATGACCCCAAAATTATACAAAATGATACCAAATTGAACGAAAATGAAACAAAAATGACAGAAAATAATTCAAAAATGGTATAAAAACTATACAAAAAAGACACTAAAAAGATACAAAAATGATACCAAAATAATACAAATATGAAAACAAAATGACACCAAAATGATACAAAAATTACACTAAAAGTACAAAAATGACTCCAAAATAAGACAAAAACGACAGAAAAATGATACACCAAATGACAGGAAAATGGTACAAAAATGGCACCAAAATCTATACCCATTTATAAAAATGAATTTCTGTCTGTATGTTACTTATACTGAAACTACAGAACCGATCGGCGTAAAAATTTCCATGCAGGGGTTTTTGGGGCTGGAGAAGGTTCCTATGATGGTTAGAGACCCCTTCCCCTCTAAGAGGGACGGCTCTCATACAAGTGAAACACAAATTTCTGCATAACTAATCAAGTAAATGGAACCAAATTTGGCATGTGGGGGATTTTTTTAAAATTTTTTTTATGATGGTTTGAGACCCCTCATTCCTGTGGTAAGCGATCTCGAGAAATTTAAGACTTCTTCATAAAACATTAATCAATAACAAGACCCCAACAGCTACCAATAGTAACATTAGATGATTCAGGGTGGAACGGCCGCAGACCGCGAGTGTTGCCGACGACCCGACGTCGGATCCGCCCAGCTAAGATTCGAACATACGACGGCTGGCTCGTTACACGAGCATCGTACCACAAAACTAACTGTGCGACAGTGCGCAGCCGCAAGGTTACCGAGTCTGCTTTGACAAGCGAGTGGTCGTGGGTTCGAATCTTAGTAGAATCAAGCCATTCGATGTCAAGTGACTTTAGCATGGGTTTATTCTCAGGTCCCCCTCATTTACCTTTCCTTCATGCTGAACTCTAAATTTACCCACTGAAGCCTCCTGAAAATACAAAAGTCCCTCCTATAGTTAAGTGTACTGGTCAGAGGAACAAATGAGTCCTCGCCAGGGACGGCTATAATATGGGATAGTACTGGCAGTGAGGAATAAGTGGATAAAGTAGATCAAGCTTTGAAGGAAGGGTAAACCCCAAAACACACAAGCACGCATAAAATTTAATAAGCATATCGCTCATTCAATAGCGATTATAGCAAAAACAAATGCAGTGCAGGTCATACAGCAAACACCAGGGTGATATCACAATAGATTAACTATACTGGTCGCAGTGATGAGTCCACACAGGAAAAAAAGAACTGTGCGACAGAAGCAATACAGTCAGGAAAAATATACTCTAGCTGGATAAATATGTGAAGAATGAAAGAATTAGACGAGCGCAACAACTATGGAATATAAGACGGCCAGTGGCGAATTTTGAAATTAATGAACACGCTCAACTAGAGCTTGGGTTGGAAGTTGTAAGATTTTTAGCCGATATCAAGAGTTTCCAGTTAATCTTAATTTGAGTTTTTCACATCAAACGTTTACTCTTCCCCAAGAACAAAAATATATAAATAAAAAGACAAAAAAACTATTATAGCACAGAAATTGCAAAAATAAATACAAAAATGACACCAAAATAATACGAAAATAACACCGAAATAATACATAAATGAATCCAAAAATTGCGTCAAACTTTACAAAAATAATAAAATAAAAAGTAAAAAAATGTTACAATATGATGCGATAAAAATGGTCCAAAAACGATGCAAAAATAATACAATTTTTTGATACAATAATACAACCAGGATACAAACCTGATAGATAAATCAAATAAAAAAAACACCAAAAAGCCTTAAAAGTCACGAAATAAGGTTAGTCTATTGTTTGACTAAAATATTAAACGATACAATAACCCAAGTAGCACGCTTTAGGTCCATTTAGTTGATGCAACCGGATTACGACTGAAATTAGTCATATTTCGGTTACCACAACAACTTTGTAACAACCGTGCTAGTAGGGAAAGACACAAATAATGTGAGAAAATGGTAACTCCATAATATACTACAAAACAACAACCGAAAAATGACACAAATGTGACACAAAAATGATTACATACATACAAGAATGAAAGACAAATTACACAAAAGAAGTATGGAAATGGCATAAACAATATTAATAAATGATACAAAAGAATACAAATAGTATACAAAAACCAGATAGAAAAATGATTAAAAAAATAATACAAATATACACTGAAGTCGCTTTTAACGCGGTTTTTTACGCGAATTTCGGAATTTACGCGGTTTTTTTATGCGAATTTCGGAATTTACGCGGTTTTTATTACGCGAATTTCAGAATTTACGCGGTTTTTTACGCGATTGTTGGAATTTACGCGGTTTTTTTAACGCGGTTTTGATTTACGCGGGACGTATCCTTCGCGTAAAAAGCGACTTGAGTGTAATAGAAAAAAGATTTATAACAGTATATTAAAACTACACAAAACGAGATACACAAAATATACATCAATCATACGAAAATGATACAAAAACTGATAGAAAAACAAAACCAAAAGTGCGAAGTTTGACTAAAAAGCTAAATGTTTCAAAAAATAAGTCCTTCATTATAAATCACGTCTTGCTATCAATAATGATGTAAAAGATTTTACATTATACATGACATAAAAATGGTACTAAAAGAGCCGTGTCATGAATCGATACAATAAAGACAAGAACGATGAGAGAAAAATAATAACACCAAAATGATAGAAAAATGATACAATTCTATACCTATAAAAATGAATTTCTGTCTGTCTGTCCGTATGCTCCTTATAGACTCGGAAATTGCTGAACCGGTCGGCGTGAAAATTTACATGTAGGGGTTTTTGGAGTCGGGGAAGGTTCTTATGACAGTTAGAGACCCCTCCCCCCATAAGAGGGGGGGGGGCTCCCATACAAATTTCCCATACAAACAGAAATTTCTGCATAACTTAAAAACTAATCAAGCAAATGGAACCAAATTTGGCATGTGGGTATTTTAGGAGGCAAGAATTTTTTCTATGGCAACTAATTATCCCTCACCCCTTTAATAGGGGGTAGGGGAGAGGGGCCCCCATATAAACGACATACAAATTTTCTCATATCTCGAGAACTAATCAAGCAAATGAAACAAAATTTGGCATGGGGGAGTTTTTGGAGGCATTAATTTTTTCTATGGTGAATTAGGATCCCTGCTTTCTTTAAGAAGGGGGGATCCCATACAAATGAAATACAAATTGCCTCATAACTCGAGAACTAATCAAGCAAATCGAACCAAATTCGACATGTGGGGGATTTTGGAGGCATGAATTTATTTTATATCTGGTGATCCGAAGCACCTTTTTCCCGCGCAAGGATGTCCACAAAGCCACTTGGAGATCACCTGACCAACTTACAATGAACCAAATTGACCACGTTCTCATAGAGGGCCGGTTTTTCTCTAACATCACGAACGTACGCTCCCGTCGGGGTGCGGATATTGATTCTGACCATTACCTAGTAACAGTACATGTGCGCTCAAAGCTGTCCACCGTATACCGGACACGTCAAAGCCGTCCTCCTAGGCTGAACATCAGGTAGCTAGATAACCTACAAGCTGCCGACAACTACGCGCGAGTACTGAATGAGGCACTGCCTTGTTCCGAGGAGTTAGGTGCTTCAAACCTCGAAGACGGTTGGGGCAGAATACGCTCGGCCATCGGAGAGGCCGCTACCGCGGCACTAGCTATTAAGCCTAGGAGTACACAAAATGATTGGTTTGATGGGGAATGCCAACAAGCGGTGGAGGAGAAAAAAAAATGCTTGGAAAAATTATCTAAGTATTGCCACTAGAGAGAACCTGGCCAAGTACCGACGAGCTAGGAACCAGTTGACTACGATCCTGAGGAGAAAAAAGCGCCATAAGGAGGACAGAGATCGTGAAGAATTGGAGCAACTATTCCGAGCTAATGACACGCGCAAGTTTTATGAGAAGGTGAACCAAACTCGGAAGGGCTACACACCGAAACCTGACATGTGTAGGGACGAGGGAGGGAATCTAATCACAAACGAGCGCGAGGTGGTCGACAGATGGAAGCACTTCTTCGATGAACACCTCAATGGCGAAGTCGCAGAAGGAGGCAGAAAGGAAATTAACCCTGAACGCCCATGGAAGGTAGTAATGTCCGAGCACCTGATCTCCAAGAAGTCAAACGAGAAATCAGGCTGCTAAAGCCGCTGGGAAGGACCGCCTACTGGCAGAGCTTTATAAACATGGCGGAGAAACGCTAGCAAAGGCTCTACACTGGGTTATTTCGAGGATTTGGGAAGAGGAAAAGCTACCGGAGGAATGGATGGAAGGAGTGGTTTGTCCCATCTACAAAAAGGGTGATCGGCTAGACTGCTGCAACTATCGTGGTATTACGCTGGTAAACGCCGCCTATAAGGTACTCTCCCAGATTCTGTTACGCCGGCTGTCACCGATAGCGCAAGGTTTTCATCAGGCGGGTTTCAAGGGGGGCTCGCGCAACTACGGACCAAATTTTTACTATCCGACAGATCTTGCAGAAATGTCGGGAGTACAACATGCCCACGCATAACATCTTTATTGATTTCAAAGTAGCATACGATACGGTCGATCGAGACAAGCTATGGCAGATAATGCACGAATACGGTTTTCCGGACAAACTGATGCGACTGATCAGAGCTACATTGGATCGAGTGATGTGTTTCGTACGCATCTCTGGGACACTCTCGAGTCCCTTCGAGACGCGACGAGGGTTGAGACAAGGTGACGGTCTATCCTGCATGCTGTTCAACATCGCTCTTGAGGGGTGATCCGACGAGCGGGCATCGAAACGAGAGGCACGATTTTTACCAAGACTAGCCAACTTCTAGGCTTTGCAGATGACTTCGATATCATTGCCAGGAACTTTGCGACGGCGGAGGCAATCTACGCCAGACTGAAAGCGGAGTCTAGGAGAATTGGGCTAAAAATAAATGCGTCGAAGACCAAATACATGAAAGGAAGAGGCTCAAAGGAAACAAACGCGCGCCTCCCACGGACGGTAACCGTTGACGGCGACGAACTAGAAGTGGTAGAGGAGTTCGTGTATTTGGGATCGCTGGTGACCGCGGACAACAACACTAGTAAGGAGATCCAGCGGCGCATCCAAGCGGGAAATCGGGCCTGCTTTGCCCTTCGTAAAACGCTACGATCAGGAATCATACGCCGCCACACGAAGCTAACAATGTACAAAACCATTATTAGACCGGTAGTTCTTTATGGACTTGAAGCCGTGACGCTGCTTACGGAGGACATACGCACCCTTGCCGTGTTCGAGCGGAAAGTGCTGCGGACGATATCTGGCGGAGTACAAACTGAAAGCGGAGAGTGGCGGAGGCGTATGAATCACGAGCTACAGGCACTGCTTGGGGAGACTCCGATCGTACATCTAGCGAAAGTTAGCAGGCCACGGTGGGCCGGACACGTCGTAAGGATGCCGGACGACAGTGCGACGAAAATAGTCCTCCCCATCGGCACCCCATCGGCACCAGAAACAGGGGGCCCAACGTGCACGATGGTTCGACCAGGTCGAAGGCGACTTGCGACTTCTGAGACGACTAGGAAATTGGCGACGAGTGGCCCAAGACCGAGTTGAATGGAGACAAGTGCTTGAAACAGCACGAGCCACCCCGGCTCTATGCTGCTGAAAAAGAAGAAGAAAAAGAATGTATTTTATGATGGTTTGACACTACTCACCCCTGTGGTAGAGGAATAAGTACTCTCATACAAATAATACAGAAATTATGCGCTGCTCAAAAACTAATCGAACTCAAGAAATTTTAGAATCTTCCATAAAATATTAGTCCTTAACAAGACCACCAAAAACTATTTTATCTGACTAAGCAATAGAGGGAGTTGTTTTGTACTTTACTATATTAAACTACGCATGCTTTCATAGTTACGTAACTGCCAAAATGAATTATGAGGTTGCACTCCTCAGAAACTTGCAAAACTCGAGATTGTGACAAAGGTCATCCGAGATTCACAATTTGTGTACAACATAGGTTAATTTGTGGCAATACGAAGTTTGTTGAGCCAGCTAGTGTTACTATAAAAGTAACAAAAATATAGAAAGATGAAACGAAAATGGAAGATAGTTTACAAACGATAAAAAACGATATTTACAGTATACAAAAATGATGCAATAGGATGCAAATATTATACGAAAATCATAGGAAAATGGTAACACAAGTAACACAAAAACCACAAAAATAAAACTAATGCAGTCCAAAAAAGACACAGAAATGATACAAAAATGATACCCTAATAATACAAAAATACACAAAAAACAATATACAAATGATACAGAAACATAAGTATGATGCACAAATGATTTCAAAAGTGGCATAAAAAGGCGTAAAAATGCACAAAATATACATAAACAGCAGAAAAGAAATACAAAAAAAATTATAAAAATTACGAAAAAAACTGCGGTGCGGGTAGTTAATTGAAGATTATTTTGAAACATACATATTTGCCTTACATATGAAACATATTTTTGCCATACGTCAGTAAGACACACAATGTACAATTTACTGCGACAAGAGAAATACTGTTCCAGCCTATCAAACGAAACCACTGAACACTGAAAATAAGACGTTGAGGTCAAAAGTCCTGTAAACCGAAGTATATGCTAGTCCGTAAAAATTTGCCCATAAAACGTGCAACTCCAAGACATATCAATCATCATCATATTTTTATAAGGTACGGTGATAAAGGGTGTTATTTCATAAAGTTTATTTTTCAAACTTTTATTTCTAGCAGCTTCTTACACATGGGTCATGACTTGTGTCAAAGCAAAAAAAAAATGCTCGGTTCAAATTGCCATTTCACCATGGAAAGGCTTACATCCGAGTAATGTTTGCGAATCGTTGAAAATTATTATCAAAATAATGAATGATGTATTCCGCAAAGTCAGACTATTTTATGGTCATCATAATCGTATAAAATTTTCTCATTTAGTGTTTCCAATGTTATGCAAGATTTATATACCGATCCGTAAGCTGTTTCTCAGCAAATATTTTTAACAGAAATTCGGCAGTTTTGCTTTTCACAATAAGCGCAAATTTTCAAGTGATTACTATAATAATATACTAATGTTTTATAATATTTAGTTATAAAGCGACTATTTTTTATTAATTTTTATAACTCGAAAGTAAAGTAATTTTATCAAGGACACAAACTTGAACCTCTATTAAACGCTGTATTAGAAACGCCGGATCGATCTTTCTCAACAAACTGACCGATAAAGCCATTGTAGTTTACTACATAATCATCACTCATGTAATAATAATTCATATTGTTTGTTCAAATCAAACAGATTAAGATTTTACTACATACATCAATAATGTTATGCTGCAAGCTGCTTACCAAAAACAAGGTAATTTTACTGCTAATAAACATAAACCATGGAACGAACCTTCACACTGCACCCAGTGGAGGAAAGTGCTACGCTAACGTCCAAGACCTACTGTAAATACTGTATGAAACTCTGTAATTAATGATAACAACTCACATGCGGTCTCCACTGTCTCCCACAGGTTACCGTTTCTATCAGCGCTCTTGTTTATTTTCCGAAACTTCTACCGTGTGCCGGCCGTCTGTCTGCTGGTGCACATTACCCGATAAATAATCCCATCTTGGTTCTAGTGCTTTAATTGTCGTTGTAATTACCCTACCCTTCCCATACAGATGCAAATCGACAACTACAAGTACACCGAAACCGTCGGCTTTGTGCTAACCCCGTACCGGTTGGACGAGAGTGGCCTCTATCTGTGCCGGGCCAAGGAGAGCCCGGACAACGTGCTGCACTTCCACATGGAGGTCATGGAATCCTGTGAGTTGAACGGAACTAACCACTGCAAATTAGGAAATGTTCGTCGCCCTAACACACTACTGTTACTGACCACTGGCGGCGATCGTAATGGGTCATCATTGGCATCTTCGAACGAAACACTAGCCACGGTTGAAGAACTCTGGACTGACTGGAACGATTCTTCCTTCGCATTAACTCCACTCCTTTCTGTGCTCACCTCGGAAAATACTAACTCACAAACGTTTCGCACGGCTGCAATGATTAGTGACTATCTACTGCTAGGCAATGTTTCCGATTTCGATGCAACGACAATTTCCTCCGCGTACACCCACAACAGCAGCAACAGCAATGATGATGAACCCAACGTGATGACTGCTAGTGGCAGTAACAGTAGCAGCAATGCTACTAGTTTTACCTCTGGTGTTGGACCCATTAGGCTTAGCTCGGGAAAGGTCACCGGTTCCGGTTCGCATTCGCTGGACCCATCTGCCTCACCATCACTTCGTCCGTCTCGGTTCCACAGCTGTAACTATCCTCTATCAATCTCTGTGGTGCTTCTTATGCTGTCTACTGCGTTTCACTATGCTTCTTTTTACATACCACAATCTCTATTTACCATCGATTTAGCTATCTTGTTGAGATCACAACACATTTCCTGTAGCATAACTGCATGTAGGTTAAATTATATTTTATTTTCCCCTATCAATCGAATGTAGAAAAATGTTTCAATGACAGCAATATGATGGGACTACCGAACGCGGACTGAATCACCCACTTTCTTACAATAGCTTGTAGGTGGCCTCATCTACTGGAAAAGAAAATTAATAATCAATCTAAAGCAAGCAATAAATTAAGGGATAAGGGGAATTATATCAGCACTCCAATTGGTACGACTTCCGTTCAAATAATAATTAATACTTCTTTTCTTCTCGAAACCCGTCAACCGATATAAAACCAAACGAAACAAACCATCTAACCCGCGCAATTCCTCGCCTCACCTACTACCCCGAACGCCTCCTGATCGGGCAGATGATTACGAACAAGGTATGCGGTTTTTCAAACTACTTACAACTTAAAGGCAAAGTTTAAACCAGCAATTGATTTTCCGTGCGCTAGAAACTACCACCCACTACTGTCGTGTTGCCTCTCTGTATTTTCTTCATACATACTTTAGATGGAACTAACCCCGCTCCCCCTCTGCTCTGGTGTGATTGCACACACACGCACAAAACCGTTGAGACAACTGGGTGCAAGCAACATTCTTAATTCAAACATCCTCCCACCTGTTATGCATAAATAGCGCGATTAGAATCCTAACCCTTGTTTGCTCGGTTGGAAAATTGCAATAACACAAGTTTCCTTTGGAAGAAATGGTCCTTATCCTTATTTTTTATTTTTTTGTTTCGTTTTCGTGAATTAATAAGGTACTTTCCGCTATAATTCTATAGACTTTCCATATATAACATGCTCCAAAACAACCGTATCATCCCTACCAGGTACTGACATAGTGATAAGATCTGTTTTCGCGACTCACCGGGTAATAGTTGTATGCACTAATGCGCGCTCTCATCGCCTTTTGCTGTTCGCGCGCTCTACGCTCGCTGATAGATTGCCAATCGCAGCTAGGATCCAGCAGGCAGTAGAAGGGTGAATTGGAACATTTGCTCATATGGTTGCATCGTATCGTAACGAAGTATTGTTTTTTTTTGTTCTGTACTAATCCTTGGTAAAACGCGACTGAATTACTGCTGTACTTTATCCTACATCGATGTTTGTGTGGTAGCTTGTTTGCTGTTGTGTTACAGTTAGTTACATTTACTTTGTTACATTTACTATGAAACATGTTCTAAGCTATTTAGATTTCATTTTTTGGCAAAACGAAGTAAAAAAGTATTTACGACCGGAAGTCTTTTTCCTATGAGCTTATCACATAAGGCGTGAACGATCCTCTTCTGATCGTACTGTTAAATGCTGCGTTGCTATCGCTATCGCTAAAGGTTATCTCATGGGAAAAGCAGTTTTTATGAGAAAATTTGCTGCAAATAAAATGGCCATATAGTAATCTCAAATTCAAAACAAATTTGAAAGCAGTTTCCGTTTGTTAGAATACTACCACCACCGACAAGTCAGAAATCTAGCCATTTGTCAGAGTCGCTGGTCACTGGCATAAAATTGAAAAAAAAAAACTGTGCATGACCTGCATTTTAAACTACAGAGATGTCATAAACGTTCGAAGTATAGCCGAAAAAACTTTTCAGGGAAAAAACTTTCTGTTGAAGACTAGCTCACGAGTTTTATGTTTATGTATGCAATTGAGGGTGAGCAATTTGACCGACAGGCGGAGTACTATTTTCAGGAACGAACTGACGATGATAGCGATGCTAATGATAATGATGGAAATTTAAAAAAAAGCAGAAAGAGGAGGATATCATAGAATCTAATGACAGCCAAGAAGCGTAATGCTGAAAGCAGTGCTATGCAGACGATAGCAATTGGATCAAAAAAAGTTTCGATTATATGTAGGGGAGAGACGTCTACAGTGAGACACTTTTTTTCCAAAAATTTTAAAAATTTTTTGGTGATAGTTACCAACGAGGTCTTCAATTCATTTAAAAGGTATATCCTTCTAGTTGTCTGAAAAAAAGTTTCATCCCTTTCGATTAAAAGATAAAATAGTTACAAACGCAAATGTGAAGGTGTCTTTTTGGCTCACTGTTCCCCAGTAGGTGGGAAGAGTGAGACAACGAGTATGGAATACTGAGACACATATTAGAATTAAACCTAAACCATATTTTTTGTTTACAAAGAATAGTTTAGAGGTCGTACTGTTTTTTTTTGTGCATAAAGGATACATTATTGTTGTGCATTATTGAAAATTCCGATTTTTCTCACATCTACATTTATATTCATATGAAGGTCAAATCCTGGTTATCTGACCTTCAGCTTACACTTCAGAACTCATTTACAATCAATTTATATGGATTGAGTTACAATTCAACACAAATTTTTTGTTTTGAAAATTACCCACATCTGTTTGTCTCACTGTTCCCAATAGGAATGTTTTATAAGAAATAGTGAAATAGTGGTGTTAGCAAACAATTCGATGGTCTTATATTTTTTATTTTTATCTCTCATTCCTATGAGATGCCATGTAGTAAATTTAATTTGGATTAGTTATGCGATTTGCCGTTAAAAATCACCTGAAAATGATCGCAATAAAATTTACTTTGACCCCCCCAAAAACGACTTTTGTTGAAAAATATACTAAAAAATTAAAAAAAATTTCTCAAACTGTATTATGTGATATAGATTCACAAACCTTACTTTGCAGGAAAATATCATGGATCTTGTATGTTTTATGGCGAAGCTATTCCCGATGTCTCACTGTTCCTGTTGTCTCACTGTTGACTACTCTCCCCTATATTCAATATTTTACACAAATGGCTGGAAGGCTTTGACTAGCATATTTTTCTCCAAATATTTTAATAATATATTATAGGTTGAAAAAGGACCAAATTAGTCGAAAACTTACTCTGCACTAAAAAGGGCGCTTATGTTAATTGATAATCGAGCACTAATTTCTACAAATTCCTCACAAAACGACACAAGGGGTTGTAACGTTTTTCTCTAAATTCTCTTTTTGGATGTCTTTCATATGGATGGATCTTTCATATAACGATATCTTATATATAAAAATGGATTTCTGTCTGTCTGTCGGGATGTTCCTTATAGAATCGAAAACTACTGAACCAATCGGCGTGAAAATTTGCATCTAGAGGTTTTTGGGGCCAGGTAGTGTTCTTTTGATGGTTAGAGACCCCTCCCCCCACTAAGAGGAGGGGCTCCCATACAAATTAAACACAAATTTCTACATAACTCGAGAATTAATCAAGCAAATAGAACCAAATTTGGCATGTGAAGGTTTTTGATGGCAAGAATTTTTTCTATGGTGAATTAGGACCCCTCCGTACTTTAGGAGGGAGGGCTACTATCCAAATGAAATACAAATTTCCTCATAACTCGAGAACTAATCAATCAAATGGAACCATATTTGGCATGCGGGTGTTTTTGGAGACAAGAATTTTTTCTATGATGAATTAGGACCCCTTACCTTTTAAGGAGAGTGGGGGGGCTCCCATACAAATGAAATACAAATTTCCTCATAACTCCAGAACTAATCAAACAAATGGAACCAAATTTGGCATGTGAAGGTTTATGGAGGCAAGAATTTTTTCCATGATGAATTATGACCCCTCTCCACTTTAGTAAGGGGGGGGGGGGCTCCTATACAAATTAAATACAAATTTCCTCATAATTCGAGAACTAATCAATTAATTGGAACCATATTTGGCATGTGGGTGTTTTTGGAGGCAAGAATTTTTTCTATGATGAATTTGGACCCCTCCCCACTTTAGGAGGGGGGGCTCCTATACAAATGAAAAATAAATTTCCTCATAACTCGAGAACTAATCAATCAAATGGAATCAAATTTGGCATGTGAAGGTTCTAGAAGGCAAGAATTTTTTTATGATGAATTAGCATCCCTCCCCTTTTTAGGAAGGGGGGGGGGGCTCCCATACAAATGAAATACAAATTTCCTCATAACTTCAGAACTAATCAAGCAAATGAAACTAAACTTGGCATGTGGGTGTTTTGAGAGGCAATTTCTTTTTCTATGGTGCATGGAGATCCCTCCCCTCTTCAGGAGGAAAATTATGACCCCTCACCCCTATAAAAGGGGACGCTCCCATACAAATGAAATATGTACAAATTTCCTCATAACTAGAGAACTAATCAACCGAATGGAACCAATGTGAGGGGTTTTGGAAGTAGGATTTTTTTATGATGGTTTAAGTCGCCTCACCCCTGTGGTAGGGGGATAAGGACTCTCACACAAATAACACAGAATTTTTTGCGTAGCTCAAAAACTAATCGAACTCGAGAAATTTTAGATTCTTCCATAAAACATTCGTCAGGAACAAGATCGCCAAAACTATCAATTAGGTTTATTTATTTTCCTAGGTCTACTGACTTCTATTACTTTCTTTCAGTTGGGTCCGAACGAGCGACAGCGAGTAAGGAGAGAATAACCCCTGCGACATGATACTTTCCACGAAAACATTTTCCGTGAAATGGTACATCCCGCATACGGTTTTTCGCGAAATGGTATTCCGCGAAACTCTATATTCCGCGTTTGCGTATGCGGCGAAATGTTATATAATCATGGCGAATATTTTAATGCTATCCGCTTTATTGTATCAGGCTAAGCAATGGGGGTTGTTGTTTTCTACTTTACTATGAGGAAATTTTTTATATTAAACCACCCATGAACTCATCAGAAACTTGCAAAACTCGAGATTGTGACAAAGATCATCCGAGATTCAGGATTTATGTACAACACAGTTTAATTTGTGGCAATACGAAGTTTGTCGGGTTAGCTAGTAATATAATAAAATTGGACGATTAGCTGAGCATCAACTTCCAAATTAGTTTTATAAAATAATTTTTAGATGCTATTTCCAAGATTCTCTTTCCGCATATTTTCACCTCGTCATCCGTCTATTATAGTTAACTACCGAACGACATTTGTTGAGAACAGTTTATTTTTATTTATATTTATTTATTTATTTATATCCATTCGACCTGTTGAATCTCCATTGAACTGGATGAGGAAAGATGAAATAGAGGTCATTCTCTTGTTAGCATAAAAACCCTACCAACTCAAGTATTAAAAATTTGGGTTTTATTACACACTTACGATGGCATTTAAGACCTAGATTAGTCATGAAACCGCCATAAGAGTACAATAAAACTCAGATTGTTACTTGGGATCTGGCATTGGAGCGGAACTTATTAAAATGGGCCCGGACAAGTTGGCCGGCTATCTGCTGATTGTCAACTGATTGTCAAGAATTGGGATACAGAACGACTACCGGAGGAGTAGAAAGACGCGGTTATTTGCCCTATATACAAGAAAGACGATAAGCTGGATTGTGAGAACTATCGACCGATCACTATCCTGAATGCCGCCTACAAAATGCTGTCCCAAGTCATCTTCCATCGAGTTATCAGGCCGGCTTCATGGAGGGTCGGTCTACAAGGGACTAAATCTTTACCCTGCGGCAGATCCTCCAGAGGTGCCGAATTCCAATCCCTCACGCATCACCTGTTCATTGATTTCAAAGCAGCATATGATAGTGTAAACCGACAACAGCTGTGGAAAATTTTGGACGAGAACGGCTTTCCGAGTAAGCTTATCATGGCTACGATAGATAGGATCCAGTGCTGGGTGACAATTTCGGCTGGTTTGTCGGACCCATCCGAATCTCGCAGGGCACTTCGACAAGGAGAGCTTTTTTCCTGCCAGCTATTCAACATTGCGCTTGAAGGTATTATAAGACGTGCGGCAACCGAAATGCAGTGCAGAATTTTCAATAAATCCAGTCAATTAATCAGCTTTTCTGACGACGTGGATGCTCTCAACAGAACATTTGAGGCGATGGAAGATCAATACACTAGACTAAAAGGCGAAGCATAGAAGATTGGTTTGAAGATAAATACGTCTAAAACGAAGTGTTTGCTGGCGGGCAGAGCCGAGCGCGACTGGGCCCGCTTGGGCAGTACCGTGATAATCGCCGGGATGAGTTTGAGGTAGTCGACGAGTTCGTATACGGCTCACTGGTAACAGAGGACATTAAAATACCAGCCATGAGATTAAAAGGCGTATTATCAGCGGAAGTCGAGCCTACTACGGACTCCACAAACACTTGCGGTCGAACAATCTGAGCCCCCGTACAAAGTGCACACTGTACAAAACGCTAATTAGACCGGTTGTCCTCTACGGGCGTGAAACGTGGACATTGTTAGAAGATGACCTACGAGCACTCGGAGTTTTCGAACGACGGGTGCTAAGAACCATCTTTGGCGGGGTGCAAGAGAACGATGTAGGGAGGCGAAGAATGAACCAGGAGCTCGTGCGTCTTTACGGCGCACCCAGTACTCAGAAAGTGGTTCTGAACGGATACGTTGGGCAGGACATGTTGCTGGAATGCCCGATAACTATCCTGTAAAAATAGTTTTCGCATCGAATCCGGTAGCAATACGACGAAGAGGGGCACAGTGAGCAAGATAGTAAATCCAGGTGGAGCGAGATCTGGCGATCACAGGGTGCTCGCGTGACTACACACTTAAAAAAAAGTACCGATTTCGGTAAATTATCGTAAATTTTACCGAACACTGAGCAGCAGAACGTTCGGTAAATCTTTTTATGATGCCAAACATTACGTAACAAACATCCGTAATCGTCGATTGGCACCATTGAATTTTACCGAACGTTCGGCTGCTCAGAGTTCGGTAAAAAAATTTAAGTGTGTAGAGACCAGCTGCCGCGGACCAAAATAGATGGAGACTTGTCATAAGACGTTAGGCCAATTAAGTAAGTAAGAGGTGACACCGATCAGGATACGAAGAAGCGTTTACAGAATCACACCAAGGGAGATCACGTAATGCTAAGCGAATGAATCTCTTCTGCACTCGTCCAATTCTCGTAGTTCAGACAATTTGATAAGGAGACCAAACCAGACATGCGTTGTACAATTGCGGACTCATCAAAGACCAATATAGAGCTTTTAAACAGCATGGATCCTAAAAATCCCGTCCGATTTTGGATATAAAACTGAGCAACCAAGGGTTGCTTTGGAAATAAGAGCCGAGCGATTCACATTAAAACTAAGATTGGGATCAAAAACAACGCCCAGGTCGTTGACATTATCGGTTCTATATTGAATACCTAACCATCAACGTTGTTCTCGAACAATATAGAGCTGATAGTTCAGTGGAATGTCATAACCCGACACTTTACCGAACTTACCGCGATGAGCCGGTCCTTGGGACACCAATGACACCAACACCAATGACACCAACGAAAATATCCAGCAGCTTTTGTGAATTACAGCAGTTGTCGATGGACCGAATGGCGAGACATAATTTTAAATCGTCCGCGTACATTAATTTACATCCAGCGCTTAAAAGTAAAGTTACGTCGTTGAAATCAACGAGAATAGCGAAGGGCCAATGTTGCTGCCTTGTGGTACACCTGATTTGTTGATGAATGCAGAGGATAGACATGAGTTTAGCTGTACACGCAGTATTCGATCGCTCAAGTAGAAACTTTACCGCTCGACGAAACGTTGCGATGCACCAATCCGGGCAAAAGTATTCGATGATCAAAGTTGTCAAACGCAGCCTTCAGATCTATTTCTGCTTTACATGTGAGATGCAAGTCGACGTGAAATGGAAAAGATTAGTGCAAGCGGATTGTCCTGGCATAAATCCATGTTGATTGAAGGAAATGCAGCTTTTCGTATGGGAAAGAACAGCCCAAAAAACATTTTTGTTGTATAATAGCTTATCAAGCACTTGTTTTTTGGAAATTAGCTGTATAATGGTTGAATAAGTTGCTCTTCAAATAAAATGTTTGTTGGGAACAGTGCTTACAATCATTTCAAAAGCCTTACACGATGAGGAGAGGCTAGTTATCCCACGATAATTTCTTATGCTTTGCTGGTCACCGCTTTTGAATACTGAGAACATGTAAGATTTGCTTCCAAATCGCCGCCAAATCCAAATTTTCTTTGTTCGATCTGTTAAATATACGACATAACGGTTCTGCCAAAACATCTGCAAAATGGTAGGTGAATAATTCAATTATTGCTGAAATCCCATCTTGACCAGCCGAAAACGAAAATTTTAGTTTTTTTTTGCGGCGAGTACAATCATATCTGTTGTGATTTCAAATGTGCTCAAATCAACTAAGTTAAGTGGTAAAGATTCTCTGAGATACAGGCAATCTCAGTGTTCAACTCAGAGGCAGTACTGTTGGCAGAAACTGAAGCGAAAAACCTTGCAAACAGTTCGCACGAGTTCAATATCGATATTGCTCCAACACCATCGAGACAAACATGCGAGGAAATAACAGAATTTTTTCACTTGGAATTCACAAAATTGCAAAATTGCTTTGGGTTCCGGCGGATATTAGTTTGCACTCGCAAGACAAACAAACATAGTTTTTGTATAATCTGGCATTCAGTCATCGAAAATCTGAACTTGTGGGCTTCATGGGGATTCGCACAACTACGGACCAGATTTTACCATACGACAGAAATGCCTTCAGAAATGCTGAGAGTATGACGTGCGAACGTGTCATAGCTTTATTGATTTCAAAGCAGCATACGATACAGTCGATCGAGGCCACTATTTTACCACTATTTTATTAATTGTTCACTTTTATACATCGTATTTTTGACATAATTTAATGCTGCTCTCCATATGGGTGGCTGTTGGGAGAGGACGATCCGGTCCGTGAAATCAGGGCTGGTTCGTATCTCAGTAAAGCGAAAGCTGGATAAAGTTTAACATGGGTTTAACAGCAGCTGAAAGCATGATTAACTCCAGACCATTGACGTTCATACTATTGAAAACGACCGATCAGAAGTCATCAGAACGCCAAATCATTCGATTCGTTGGCTGGTAAAATACCTGCTAACAAATTTAAGGACGTGGAACCGATCAAAGCGAGGTGTCGTCGTTGTTAATAAAAACATTACAAACGAGTGATTCAATTCAATCCCGGGAAAAGATGGAGTAACACGTCGGGCGGAAGTACTGTTCAAAATCAGGGGCTATTTTGAACAGATCTTTTACAAAGAGAGCTGCGTCGGACCTGCAAGAAGCTAGTAATGCTGAAAGTAAGCCAGAAAGGACAGCAACGCGTAGGGGAGGATGCCCAACACAGTAGCCCACTAATAACCTAGATTTTCAACCTAGCCTGGACTTGAGAAATGCATCTCGGTCGTCTTATGGCCTAGATGGTTTGTTCCGACAACTCTGGTTAGGACGTAAAAAGACCAACTGTGGCATTCAAAGTATACATTGCCTTGGATAATTAACAAGGTGGAGAGAACGGCTATAATTGGAGATAGTACTGGCAGAGAGAAACGAGTGGGTAAAGCAGAGTAAGCTTTGAAAAAGGGTAAACCCCGATTACACACAAGCACGCATATAATTAATAAGTATATTGGTCACTCAATAGCGATTATACCAAAAAGAAATCCAGCCAGTAATAGCGTATTTCCGTTTCTTGGACGAATAAAGAACTGACGTTACGCTTGTTTTGTCGAAAACGAAGATGATACTGCATCGGGGCTCGCGAACCACCATCGAAGCTGATGGTATCGTTGTTAGAAGCCCATTTGGGGAAAACTGTCCAAAACAATCACTTGCTAAAACTATGGTAAACCATTTTTGGTGCAGGGACTTGTCGACGGTTTGCCCGTGAATCAAATCGTACACTCATTGGTATAGCCAATTCGTTGTAGGTTATGTGGGCGAAGCACGAACTGAAAAATTAAATTGACAGAATTTATATTGACTTGAGAAGTCAACTTCACATATGTTCAAACACAGCGTTGGTTTAATCTCTGCTGCTGGTCCCCATATGGGTGGCTCTTGGGAAAGGATAATACGGTCCGTCAAATCAACGCTAGCATTTATTTCAGTAAGGCGAAAGCTGGATGATAAATCGTTTTTCGTGGTACTGGCAGCAGCTGAAAATATAATTAATTCCAATTCATTCACGTTCATTCCATTGGAATTGACCGACTAGGAGTCATTACCGCCGAATCATTTTTACTGTTCAATTCTAGTGGTTGACTGGGGGAATGCCTGCTAAGAATTTTAAGAACATGAAGCCTATCAAAGCAAGATATCCTGTTGTCGTAGTGGATGAAAACGTTAGAAACCACTGCATATGTGGACGAATAAATGATTCAATCCAATCCCGGAAAAATATGGAGTAATGCATCAAGCGCAAATGCAGACATTAGGGGAGGATTTTGAACAGGTCTATTACAAGGTTAGCTGTCCCGGAGATAAAGGAAGCTGATGATGCTGAAAGTGAGCCGAAAAGGACAGCAACGCGTGGGTCACCATAGTGGCCCGCTGATAACAGCCAACGCCATCAGCAGTTACTGAGCAATCAGTATTCCACGAAATCAGTAGCAACGAACCTATCTCAATTCCGTAATGAATTTTTGAACCTAGTTTGGACCCGGGAAATCCATCTTGGCCATTATGGCCTAAATGGTTGATTCCGACATCTCTGGTTAGGATGCAGAAAGACCAACGGTGGCACTCAAAGTATACATTGTCTTGCATAATTAACAAGCTGGAGAGAGCATAAGAGGCGCTCTCCACTTAGCTAAATGCGTTTATCAACATATCCGACCAGGTCGCATGGATGAACTCAAGAACGAAGGAAACAACAGGGTTTCTCAGGCAGGGCAATATACTTGTATGTTCTATTACTAAAAAACCTTTTCCAACTATTTCCTAGCTCTGGACTAAATTTTAAATCAAAAACATTAATGGCAAAGTGCATTGAGTCCACCTATTACTATGCAAAGGATTCAATAGCATTTTGCAACCGAAACCACACAGACCAAAACCAACACTGATTAATGGAAAACTTGCTCAGTTAATAGAAAAATGGCACGCAACAGACAAACATAACAGTGCTGATATGCTGTTTATTGTATTTCGACACGAAATTCGCACGGTACAGATAGAAGTTCCATGCCGGTGGGACGTCTTCCATTCCAATCTATTCCGATATTCTGTTCTGAAAGAATGGTGGAAAGGTCGTGCAATAATTTATTCATGGGGCAGAGATGCATCATCTGTGGTTTATTGATTTTCGTTTCGAAAGGTACGAAGCATACCGAAAAAAAAATTCAAACTGTTCTTTTATGTATGCCCAGGTTTAATTTAGCCAGGTAAATTATTCGTAAATCAGTGTTAAAAACTTTTCGTAATGAAAAAAAAATATATACATAAACATAATCATCATTGAAACATTTTGAATTTCATTAAACTTTACATTTGCGTCATCGTTTCATGTTTTAAATAGTATCATTATGTTTCCGTGAATATTATTACTCATCAGTTACGTATTTCTTGAATCTAACCATGCATGTTTAGCTTGATTCTAATACTCATTTCCGTTTCTATTTATGTCTACCTAATTATTAAATCGCTGTAGTTCGTTCAGTTTGCTGATTGTTACCGCCATTTTTTTTTGTAAACCGCTTATTGAGTGAAGTTCTGAGCCAGCTAACATTGCTTTTTTCGTTTACCACCAATTTCGTGCACCATCGCTTTGGTGTGACTTCCGAATTTGATGATTTTAATAATATCATCTCCCGCGTCGGTGATGTTCGACGAATCAAACGCCGAATGATGCAGCGGTTACCGAGTACATCCAGAAGCCGCGTGTCGAGAGCAAAGCGGGAGAGTATGTTAAGCAGGGGGAAAATATTCAACTGACCTGTTCACTGGACGTGTCCGAGGGAGTTAAATTCGATATGCGATGGATTTTGCCGACGAAGCGGTTGGCCCAAAATGTGAGTTGTTTGGCCGTGCGCCTCCATCGCAACTGGTACAATGTGATCGCATGGTTATTGACAAAAAATTTCTCATTTTCAGGACTCCCGTACCACCGTTAGTCGAATATCCGTGGTTCCTCATCCAAATCGGCCAAACTATGTAATTGGTACCAACGAATTGACCATCCAGCAAAGTGTAGGATCAGACACCGGTTTTTACAAGTGTGAAGTTCAAGATCATCACAAGCACGTGAATCATCGATCCGCTCGTATTGTCATCGTAGAGCAGGATGCTGCATTTATTAATCTTACCGAAGACAACGGCTTGGAGTTGATAAATACCACCATAAGGCGGCCAATCAAAATTATAATAAAGTACAGTGCCCATCCTAAACCAATGTTTCACTGGATTAGAGACGGTGGTGAGGAGGCCCTCGAAGCGGGTGACAAATATGAAATTTCCGAGGACAATAAGCAAGTGACGCTGATCATCAAACATCCGAGCGTGTATGATACTGGAGTTTACTCACTGCTTGCGGAGAACGAAGGGGCCAACGCCACCTATCATATGAAAGTTTTCGTTAGAGGTGAGTAACTAGGCATGGCTTCCGGCTGAAATGATCGAAAAAAAATTAATTCAATTACAGAAAAACCGGTTCTTACAATGAATTCAATTTTTGCGCGTCCCAAGGAAATGGTGACGTATGTGTGTTCCTCAGTCGGCTACCCGAAGCCGAATATGCGATTTGTTTTTATGCCCTGTACCGGTGAACCATGGACCAACTGCTCGAAGCCAATCCAACCGAAAAATATTAAAGAATACGTAAGTATGCAAACGTTAACCCATCTATCACAAGTCGATGTAGTCAAACCTCTTCCCCCCGAAAAGTACCAAACTTAGCAAAACGTCCCGAGTGAATTGAGCGTCTTTTAGCAGCAAAATCCCGACTTTCCTCTCTCTAAATTATCACCGTATACATTCTACTTCTATTGGCTTAAACCATTTAAATCGCAAATTCTCCACCTCTGCCAAACACAGACTGCTCGATTAGTTGCTTGGGCTGAACCGGACGAAGTAGTCATGCTGCGGGTAAGTCGACGTAGAGTCATAGTAGAGTGCGCTGTTCTGCCTGTTTAAATCCATGGCGGTACGGCTGGTGCAAAATAAACATTTCCCTTGCTTTTACAACCACCCACCCATCCACACGCTCACCTGTCTGGGCGTCATCAATAAGACGTCCCGGATAAAAGTTGCATGTTGCTGCTACACCGTCCGTCTGCATAGAGCTTTTTCGCAATCAAAATTTGCACCACCGTTTAACCCCTGTTATGTTGTCCTTCCACATTCTCGTCGCTTAATCCGGTAGCTGAGCTTACAGTATGTGTTTTGTGGGTCGTCCGGCTGCGGTTGATGGTGTTGGTCAAAAACCCCTCTTTCCCGAAATGCGCGACTGGAAGTTCCTCCTTTTAATGTTTCGTTCAAGCAAATCTTCCCTAAACCTAACCTCATTTCAGGGAGTTCGACTGCAAGATAGTGGTAAAAATAAGGAAATCTTCACCGTCGAACAGTACAGTTTCCAGGCCGATACGGCTGGCTATGTTGGCTGTTACGCGGCCAACAGTGAAGGACAGGACTTTGTCAAAGCTGATCTGCTGATCAGTGACCTAGACGAGCCGGTTACGATTACGCAGGAAACACCGAAAACGGACGTCACTCGTGGTGATCGCGTGGAAATAGTATGCGCCGCATCCGTATACAACCATACCAGTCAGCTGTCGTTCTTCCGCAATGACATCGAACTCTTCGAGGACAGTTCGAATGATATCACAATACAAGATTGGTACGAAACCTATGCCTTCCGCCGAAGGCTTATTATCGCCGATGTTGACAAAAATCACGAAGGCGACATTCGCTGTCAAGCGAATGTGGCCAACTCGGAGCTGGTCGAAAGTAAAGAAATTAGATTGGTCGTCCATGAACCGATTGCTCCGAAAATTCTCGAAGGAAGCGACACGGTTGAGCTGGAGCTGGGAATGGGAGACACCAATCAGTTCCAGTGCAGCGCCGAAGGTATGCCACATCCGACGGTCGAATGGTTGAAGGATGGCGCACCGATGGACTTCGAAAACGACACGAGGATTCTGCTCATCAACGGAACAACGGTTTTCTTCCAATTTTTGAAAGCCGAAGACTCGGCGGAGTACGCGTGCCGCGTGCAGAACAAAGTCGGTCACGCGGAAAAGCGATGGAACTTGCGGGTGAAAACCGTAACCATTCGAAGAACCTGGATCTATCTGGTTCTATCGTTGCTGGTAGTATTATTCTTAGCTGTGATTCTTATCTCATTGTTTTACTATAAGAAGAAAAAAGAAGTTACGGCTATGAAAGAAGCTGGTCTTGCTAATTTCGAGGAAGGAAATTTGGAGCAAATGAATCCGGACATTTCACTGGACGAGCAAGCAGATCTGCTTCCGTACAAAACCGAGTACGAATTCCCCAAGGAAAAGTTGAAACTGGGAAAACAACTGGGCGCAGGAGCTTTCGGAGTGGTAATGAAAGCTTCGGCTCAAGGTATTATGGTTAACGAGGATGAAACGGTCGTCGCTGTCAAGATGGTGAAAAAGCAAACCGATAACGAAGTGATGCGAGCTCTGATATCCGAACTTAAAATAATGGTCCACTTGGGACAACATTTGAACGTCGTGAATTTGCTGGGAGCCGTCACGAAAAACATTGCCAAACGTAAGATTATTTCCAAAAGAAACTGACTAATATTCGTCGATCATTCAATGTGATTTTTATTTGTAGGTGAGCTCATGGTAATAGTAGAATATTGCCGCTTTGGCAATGTGCAAAACTTTTTGCTTAAGCATCGACCGTACTTCATCGACCAGATCAACTCCGATACGGGCGAAATAGATCATAGTATCGAGAAAAACCAATTCCGTTGGTCCAAAGCTGGTTACATGTATAACAGGTAAAGTTTTCGATTACTTACCTAATGTCATTTGTTTTTTGAGGTGAATGTTTCAACTAATTCGATTGTGTTTGAATTTGCGATAAAATAAAACGAAACAATAGAAGTTAGTGAATATACTACTAAAAAGTTTTACCCATATTTCTATTTTCATATCGATCGATCGATTGCCTGCTCTTTGGGATATCTAAACCGCATTCTAACCCTACTACCATGGAACTTTTACCATCCTTTATCAACATCCGATCGTATTTTCTCTTGGACTCCATCCCTGTGCAAACGTGTTCTAACCCATACCACGCTGCCCATTCGTCAATCTGGTGTATGTGTTTTGTGTTTATGCTACTATTGCTACTACTACTACCACTATTACTACTGCTAATCATTGGTGTTGGGTTATCTATCGGTAATGCAATTGTATTACTGCTGTTCTGTGAATTCATGAAGAGCAGTCAGGGCTTGAAGTATGTTAATCTCTCGTTTTCTACGAACAATGTAAATGCCAACGCTGTCCACGGTCAAATCAACAACAACAACAACAACAACCATTACGATCATCCAACGCGACGGGCCAACAACGATCCAATCTATTGTAATTACATCAACAGTAACAATAGCAACTCGGGAAACTACACCAATCCGAAGAATCACCTTAACTCGAAGGGTTATGTCAGGCATTCCGGCATCCAAAACATGGCCATGGTCGACAGCTGCAACACGGAGGCCACCGTTATGACGTCCATTGAGGGTAAGTTTTTGTATCCTATTGTCACCCATTTATCCACCAGTTTCGACTGAAATCGATATTTTCCTTGATTTCCTTGAGTTCGATTGAATTATTGCACTATTTTAGCAAAGTTATCGTACAGTCCGCGTTATCAATAAAACTAAACTTTTAAATGTCAGTAAGTAAGTAAGTAACTAAGTTTTAAATGTCAATTCTGTATAGCTTTACCCATGTACTGACTTAAATTGAAAGAACAGATTAAATTTTGGTTTAATGGTAATCTTCAAGCTTCTGCTAAACCGATTATTATCGATCAAATGTTAAACGCAGTTATTTGGCGGTCTGCAGCTGCACTCTGTACAGATCAGGTCGGACATTTTTAGATTAGCTTCCATTCCATTGCTTTCACGCCATTCCAGAAGCAGGACAATGTCTTTCTGGAGATAACCAAAGTTATCGCACGGAGACGGAAAAAGTTGAGATCATCAGCAAAAATAAGTTATGGTATTTTTAATAAGCTGTACGAATCATCGACGAAAAATAGAAAGAATAGCGGTCTCAGATGGATACCCTCTGGAACGCCCGAAGAGATATTGTACGGGCTGTCTTCGAAATTACATTTGTCCACTGTGCCTCTCCGTTACCTATTGAGACGTGCGCCGATGCAGCGATGGCGTCCGAATCGACATCCATCCCTTTACTGCCATCTTCATTGAATTCCTTTGTGAGAGCGAATATTTACTACGTTTACTTCGAGCACAATCTACTTAAGTACTCCCCGATGATGGATCTACCTTACTCCAACGGAGAGTTTCATGGCGATGGAAATTTCTCCGACATCGATTCTTAAGCGGTCGTGTGCAGTGTTTCGTGAACCGTTTAACTCCTATTTTTCTCTGCATTCACCTTATGTACTCTCGAAACGGTGGACCTGCTCTACACCGACGAAGAGCTTCCCGACGATAAAACGTCCCCCGAACCGACCGAAAACCCACTACTTCTTTCACGGCTCGCCTCTTGGTCTTCCCGCCATTTTCACTGTAGCGCCAACATAGTTTGCGTAAAAGCACCACGTATTTTCGTCGCGACACATTTTGTTGATGATATTCTCTGGACTAGTATCGCTCCACTGGTGACAAACATTGCGCTTCGAATTGAGCCGAAACGTGCACCCCTATTCTGTATTTCGAACGGGTTTATGTTTCGTTCGAAAAAACAGCGGTTCGAACGAAAGATCTTCATATGAAAAAACAACTCGAACGAAATATTTACCAAGTCGATCGAAATATTTCAGCTCGTTCGAAATACAGAATATGGGTGGTGTACAGTCAAAGACCACGTGCTCCGGTGTTTCTTCAATGTTAGCACATTCCAGAAAGAGAGGAGAATCTACGTATCCAAATCTATGGAGGTACTTTCTGTAACAACCATGACCTGACAGGAATTGTGCCAGGTGTAAGTTAATTTCTCCATGCTTCCTGTCCGACCAGGTAAACACTTCGGGATCAGCCGATGTGACCGTCTTGCGTTCACAGTTCCTAGTCGTCTTAGAAGTCGCAAATCGCTTTCGACCTGGTCGAGCCATCGTGCACGTTGGCCCCCCCTGTTCCTGGTGCCGGTGGGGTTGTTAAAGAGGACTATTTTCGTCGTACTGTCGTCGGGCATCCTTACGACGTGTCCGGCCCACCGTAGCCTGCTAACTTTCGCTAGATGTACGATGGGAGTCTCCCCAAGCAGTGCCTCTAGCTCGTGATTCATACGCCTCCGCCACTCTCCGCTTTCAGTTTGTACTCCGCCAAATATCACCCACAGCACTTTCCGCTCGAACACGGCAAGGGCGCGTATGTCCTCCGTGAGCAGCGTCACGGCTTCAAGTCCATAAAGAACTACCGGTCTAATAAGGGTTTTGTACATTGTTAGCTTCGTGCGGCAGCGTATGATTCCTGATCGTAGCGTTTTACGAAGGGCAAAGTAGGCCCGATTTCCCGCTTGGATGCGCCACAGGATCTCCTTACTAGTGTTGTTGTCCGCGGTCACCAGCGATCCCAAATACACGAACTCCTCTACCACTTCTAGTTCGTCGCCGTCAACGGTTGCCGTCCGTGGGAGGCGCGCGTTTGTTTCCTTTGAGCTTCTTCCTTTCATGTATTTGGTCTTCGACGCATTTATTTTTAGCCCAATTCTCTTAGACTCCGCTTTGAGTCTGGCGTAGATTGCCTCCGCCGTCGCAAAGTTCCTGGCAATGATATCGAAGTCATCTGCAAAGCCTAGAAGTTGGCTACTCTTGGTAAAAATCGTGCCTCTCTTTTCGATGCCCGCTTGCGGATCATCCCCTCAAGAGCGATGTTGATGCTGTTCAACCATGCAGGATGCAGGATAAACCGTCACCTTGTCTCAACCCTCGCCGCGTCTCGAAGGGATACGAGAGTATCCCAGAGATGCGTACGAAACACATCACTCGATCCAATGTCGCTCTGATCAGTCGCGTCAGTTTGTCCGGAAAACCGTATTTGTGCATTATCTGCCATAGCTTGTCGCGATCGACTGTATCGTATGCTGCTTTGAAATCAATAAAGATGTGATGCGTGGGCACGTTGTACTCCCGACATTTCTACAAGATCTGTCGGATGGTAAAAATTTGGTCCGTAGTTGCGCGAGCACCCATGAAACCGCCTGATAACTCCCTACGAAACCTTGTGCTATCGGTGACGGCAGGCGTAACAGGATCTGGGAGAGTACCTTGTAGGCGGCGTCTACTAGCGTAATACCACGATGGTTGCAGCAGTCTAGCCGATCACCCTTTTTGTAGATGGGACAAAGCACTCCTTCCATCCATTCCTCCGGTAGCTTTTCCTCTTCCCAAATCCTCGAAATGACCCAGTGTAGAGCCTTTGCTAGCGTTTCTCCGCCATGTTCATAAAGCTCTGCCGGTAGGCGGTCCTTCCCAGCGGCTTTATTGGTCTTCAGCAGCCCGATTTCTCGTTTGACTTCTTAGAGATAAGGTGCTAGACATTACTATGGGCGCTCCTAGGTTATTTTCCGTTTCACCTCCTTCTGCGACTTTGCCATTGAGGTGTTCATCGAAGAACTGCTTCCATCTGTCGACCACCTCGTTTGTGATTAGATTCCCTCCCTCGTCCCTACACATGTCAGGTTTCGGTGTGTAGTCCTTCCGTGTTTGGTTCACCTTCTCATAAAATTTGCGCGTGTCATTAGCTCGGAATAGTTGCTCTAATTCTTCACGATCTCTGTCCTCCTTTTGGCGCTTTTTTCTCCTCAGGATCGTGGTCAACTGGTTCCTAGCTCGTCGGTATTTGGCCAGGTTCTCTCTAGTGGCAATACTTAGATAATTTTTACAAGCATTTTTTTCTCCTCCACCGCTTGTTGGCATTCCCCATCAAACCAATCATTTTGTGTACTTCGAGGCCCAATACCTAGTGCCGCGGTAGCGGCCTCTCCGATAAGAGCGTATTCTGCCCCAACCGTCAACCGAGGTTTGAAGCACCTAACTCCTCGGAAGAAGGCAGTGCCTCATCCAGTACTCGCGTGTAGTTCTCGGCAGCTTGTGGGGTATCTAGCTGCCTGATGTTCAGCCGAGAAGGGGCGGCTTTGACGTGTCCGGTATACGGTGGACAGCTTTGAGCGAACATGTACTGCTACTAGGTAACGGTCAGAATCAATATCCGCACCCCGACGGGAGCGTACGTTCGTGATGTTAGAGAAAAACCGGCCCTCTATGAGAACGTGGTCAATTTGGTTCATTGTGCGTTGGTTAGGTGATCTCCAGGTGGCTTTGTGGATATCCTTGCGCGGGAAAAATGTGCTTCGGATCACCAGGCCTTGAGAAGCTGCGAAGTTTATACATCATTGGCCGTTATCGTTTGTGTCGGTGTGCAGGCTATGGGGTCCTACCACCGGTCTACACATTTCTTCCCTACCGACCTGGGCGTTCATATCCCCGATGACGATCTTGATGTCCCGTGACGGGCGACTGTCGTACGTTGCCTTCAGCCTCGCGTAGAATGCTTCTTTCTCATCGTCGGGTCTACCTTCGTGCGGGCAGTGCACGCTAATGATGCTATAATTGAAGAAACGGCCCTTTATCCTCAATACACACATTCTCTCGTTGATCGCCTTCCAATCTATCACGCGATCCTGCATTCCGCCCAGCACTACAAAGCCCGTTCCCAGTTCGTTGGTAGCGCCACCGCTCTGGTAAAACTGGGCCTTTCCGCCACGGATCTTCCATACCTTCTCTCCTTTGCGACAGATTTCCTGCAGAGCTACGATGCCGAGTTTGCGGGGTTCCAGCTGTTGAATCAGCACCCGCTCGCAACCTGCGAAATTTAGCGATCTGCAGTTCCAAGTCCCGAGTCTCCATTCGTCGTCCTTGTTCCGTCGCCTAGGTCGATGCCGAATATTCCGCTTCGAATATGCTTGAATGTTGTTAGTTGTAATTTAATTTAGGTGTATAGCCGTATTGGGGCAACACTACCGAGTCTCGCGATGGGGCTGCCATCTTATAGTGCCGAGACTGACTATACCTCCTTCCCGGGTAGTATGCGACCTTAGTTTCCACCGGGGTTGGTTACCAGATCTCCGCTAAGGTTGCTCGTATTCCGGCTGGTACCATGATGGGGTCGGGATCGGAGTTGCTGGATAAGAGGCTAACGACCACTATGGGTCTATATTCCGCATTATCCAGCCGTTTACCAACCATTCCAAGTCATCCATTAAAGTTAATTCAGTTCCTTGCACGAATTAATTGTTCGAGAGGTAATAATTGCGTTGTCATTACAACAATGAAGTTTTCCTACGCCCGACATTGAAGAATTTCCCTCCTTCTTTGATCACCATCATAACAAGATGGTTGTAATTCAAGCATGTAAATAATATTGAAACATTTTTTTAATTCGCAGGAGAAGAACTAAATACCAACAATACGGTTAATTCGAACGAACCTTTATGGCGCTCCAACTACGGCATGGATTACAAGGGACCCGCCCGATCGGTGACAACTACCGATCTGGTCTGTTGGGCATCGCAAGTGGCCTGCGGCATGGAATACCTAGCGTCACGAAAAGTCCTTCATGGGGATTTGGCAGCCCGTAATATACTGCTATGCGATGACAATGTGGTCAAAATCTGCGACTTTGGTTTGGCCCGATCCATGTACAAGAGCGATAACTACAAGAAAAAGGGCGAAGCTCCCCTGCCCTTCAAGTGGCTTGCACTCGAATGTATTAGTGACAACATCTTCGGAACCTACTCGGATGTGTGGGCCTACGGTATTGTTTTGTGGGAATTTTTCTCTCTAGCTAAGGTTCCCTATCCGGGAATGGAGGCCAATCAGGAGTTGTACAATAAGTTACGCGATGGTTATCGAATGGATAAACCCCAGTACGCTAATCAGGATGTCTACGATATTATGCTAAACTGTTGGAACGTGAAGCCAGATTCGCGTCCCTCGTTCAAAGATCTGAAGAGTCGATTCAACGCAATGCTGCCGGAGGAACTGCGAAACGTAAGGGTTTTATACCGGAATTTAACATGATGCTAACCTAGTAATATTTTTAGCACTATATCGATCTCAACGAGCCATATCTAGCTATGAATGCAGAAAAGGAGCAACGAGGAGAGCCAGATTATCTAGCAAGTCTTGGACCCCCGGAAGAACAGGCCCCCTCTGCGCCTAACTATGTGAATGGAATCATTCTACCGTTGCCACCAAGTATGCTACTTAATTGTATTATCTGAAAGAAACTTTTTTTACATTTCCATTTCCACAGTTTCCGACAATCCGGACTACTTGAAGATGACAAACACCAAATCGGACTCGGAGGAAAGCCAGTTCGATTTTGCATCATTCAACAACACTCAACCTTCGCCCACGTTGAAGAACAACCTGGACACCAGTCCACAGCAGGGCAGTAAACGGCACAAGAAAAAGGGAATCCCGGAAGAGATTCCCATGCTTCACAACCATGGCAAAGGTGGGCAAGGTTTCAATTCCGACTCAGAAACGGAAGCAACCAGTCCGGTACCGATGGTACGGACATCGAAGATCCAACAACCAGAGCATGAGTACACAAACTTGAAGCGACTGGATCGGCAACCGGCGGCCGGCGGTGGCAGCAAGAGCAAGCAGCATTCTAATGCGAATGATGCCTTTAGCAATCCCGGCTATGTAGCGGTGAAAACGGTCAATGAGAAGAGATTACACTGAAAGCCCAGATGTACCTCGTTTCGGGTCATCGCGGGAACGCACAAGCCATCCTCATTACTTACTTGATAGCACATACGCACCACACATACATAAACTTAGACAATGCAACCGAATTGGAAGAATATGTTGCTGTCGACTTCCTCGAGTATAAATGTAGAAGAGCTAAATATTTACGACTGAGAGTAACCGAACCTATATTGCTAATATCTTTTTTAGCAAGCTGTCAATTTGAATGTGAACGGGATGTATAAGACACGTTTCTGTATCTATGTGAGTGTAAACCTAGTAGAAACAAAAAAGAATTATTTACTGCTAGTTAGTAACGCAATTAGCGCATGTTTTCCATGTAAACGCAAAACAAGTACTCTTAAGCAAAGCTTTTTCGAAAAAAGTTGCCTTAATGTTTTACAATCATAACGACGATACTTTTCTCATTTTAACGACGATGTATATAAATTATTGAAATATAATTTAAATACACAAAATCTAAAAATAGACAGGTGTTTGGGTTTCAAAATTCACAACTGCAAGAAGTAGGGTTTGTTCACAAATAAAAGAAAGCTAGATATACTGCGAATTACATCCGAAAACGCCTTCTATTTTGTTCTTGGAGAATTCACTTACCTCGTTTGCTATCGTTTCAGAACGTTGATGAAAGTATCTTTCGGCACGTTGATATTTGCTATGGCTCTCATTTTTTTCTTACCCTCACTCTGCTGTTTAAGCAATTTCATTCGTCTGGTAACATCACCGCCGTACTAGAATTGAAAACAAAAATTGTTAGGAACAAATCTGACTCATTGATTTCAAACAGAGTACTCACCAGCTTAGCCGTCACGTCCTTGCGGTACGCTTTCAGTGTTTCACGGGCAACCACCTTTCCGTTCACAACTGCTTGAATAGCTATTTGCACCATCTGTCTAGGAATCAGCTCTTTCAACTTAAGCACCAGCCCGCGGGCATGCGTATGGGCTTTACTGATGTGCACCACTGTACACAGTTCGTCCACCATAGTGCCGTTTAGGAGAACATCCATCCGAACCAGAGCACTCGCCACGTACCCATGATCTTCGTAATCAAAACTTGCATACCCGGAGCTAATGGATTTAAGCTGGTCGTGAAAATCCACGACGATTTCGTTCAACGGCATCAGATAAGTTGTCATAATCCTATCGTTATCAATGTTAATCGAAGTTTTCTGAATAGCACGCCGTTCAACACACAATCCAATGATAGGCCCAGTACACTCCGTCGGAGCTATTATCGTTCCAAGCACAAACGGTTCATAATATTCCTCAACCTGAGACTTTTCCGGAAAGAGAGCCGGATTGCTAACGTAAACAACGTCATTTCCTCCGTTAGCAGCTATAACCTTAGCCCCCCTTAAATGAATTTTGTACGTCACTGAAGGGGCAGTCAGAATGGGTTCAGCATCATACTCCTGCTGCAAGCGCTGGTTAAAAACGTCCAAATGCAAAAGTCCTAGGAATCCAAGCCGCCAACCCTGACCCAACGCCGGACTAGAATCTGGATTAACAGTGACGGCCGAATCATTCAGAACCAGCTTTTCGATAGCACTCTTCAAATACGGATGCTGCGATTGATCGCCGGGATAAACTCCTGCAAACACCATCGGTTGTTGTGGTTTAAATCCAGGCAATGGAATGCATTCTTTGTTCTTCTTCAAATAAAGTGTATCACCTATATTAGATTCCTTACTAGTCCTCATGTTACACCCCAGCAATCCGACTTGACCGGCAACTAACCGCTCCAGCGGTTTTTCATCCGGCCGAAGAAGCGCCAAACTTTTCACCTCATAAGACTTTCCCGTATGACAGGAAGCAATCTCTTGACCAACCGACACCGATCCATCTTTTACATAAATCAGATTTAAGGCACCACGATAACGATCGAACCAACTATCAAATATCAACGCCCGAAAGTCACCGTCTCTGTTGGCATCCGGTGCCGGCAGCCTTTCAATGATTGCCTTCAAAACATCCTCGCATCCCGTTCCGTGTTTCGCCGATATCCTAAGCACATCATCTGGGTCAATTTCGAACAGGGTAAACAACTCCTGAGTGACCGCATCCGGTCGAGCATTTTTCAAATCTATTTTGTTCAACACGGGCACAATCACCAATTGTTTCGAACGTGCCAGATGGAAATTCGCAACCGTTTGCGCCTGAACTCCTTCATTCGCATCGACCAACAGCACCACTCCATCACAGGCGGCCAGCGAACGGGACACTTCATTGGAAAAATCTACATGACCCGGTGTATCGATCAGGTTCAGCAGAAACCGGTGGCCCTGGTGCCGGTAGATCAGCGAAGCAGTTTGAGCTTTCACCGTGATGCCGCGTTCCTTTTCGACCTGTAGGCTGTCCAGAACTTGCTTGTTGCCCGCTTTGGCATTTATCGTCCCGGTCAGCTCCAGCAGACGATCGGCCAGAGTACTTTTGCCATGATCGACGTGAGCGATGATGCTGAAATTTCGGATTCGATTTACCGGAATCTGGTCGTAAACGATGTCCTCCGATTGCAGCTGAGTGGAAACACTCAGAAAGCGAGTCGGTAATTTCCTGTAAAAAAAAAGAAAATCAGCTCAGATGTGAGCAAGCTAGGTATATAATATTTACAGACCTGATGGATGATTGAACTTTAGTTATAACCCTGGAAACGGAAATCATTTTGCTAACGCCTTTTTCACTGTAAATACGGTGTTTTAATTACATATTCAATAATAATTTACACTACGAGGAAACCGAACAAAAATAAGTGCATACGACTGGCTGTTTTGCCCACGGGAATGACACTTCCAATACCAACCTGTACAAAAAAACGTAGCCAACATAGAGCGGGCCCAAGCTGACAGCTTCATAGATGGGCTCAAGCTGACAACCGAGTCGGATGTGTAAATTGTTAAATATTGTTAGTTTTAGTTTGATTTTAGCCAAGGTTTTAGCATCACATAACCAATGACAGGCAGGCAATTGATGCGAAATACATGAAACTATGAAAATGGTTAGTTAAATTCGTTGTGTGAAATCGCTTTGCGTTTGCCGCCTTTTTCATGTGAGCAACGAAAATGTGACGTCATATCAGCCCCCTGGTTTTGCCTGTAGTGATGTCCGATTACTTCTCGATTAATCGAACTAATCGATTATCTGTTAAAATAATCGATTAATTTTTAATCGATTGCTTTATGTTCCGATTATTAGATAATCGATTACCTGGTCGATCGATTATGCAGGATTTTTTAAAATTTTACTATTCAACAATTTCTAACAAATTTAATTTATTACAGTGGCTGGCGCTTAGCTACTAAATTAACCACACGTGATTAGCCAGTTAGTTGGTTTCGCTTAGTTGGTTTCGAGGTACGATGCTGATCTAACAAACTGGTCGTCGTATTCGTATGTTCAAATCTCAGCTAGGCGATGCTCCTAGATAGAATCAGTAGAGTTGTTGCACTAGCTACGTAATTGTCCTAATAGCCGTTTAATAATACTGATGTGAAGTCTGTCGATAAATAGGGGTCAAGTCTTAAGCCTGGTATCCAGCTGAAAAGAAAACAGCTCAAGAAAAAAACCTGTTATTTACCAACGGTGTGGCACGCTAGAATTTTAGCATAACGAACATCTATTTTCATTCCGCTTTCACCAAAACAGGATAAACTGTTGTCGTATTTTCACTCATTCAACAGAAAAATATTATATGATGTATAATATATTACAAAACCGCAATCCGCAAGAATATTCATAAACAGCATAAATAATCTTAAACTGCCATCATTTGGTACAGCCAGCAACAAGTTTTGTTACCCGATTTAACATTGCCTTAGGGCGAACAGGCCATTTTTTGTATGCCAGTGCCAGTGATGTCGGTTACGCACCAAATACATGGGAGATGACAACCTTGCCATCCCGTTGCTATTTACCGACCAATCTGATGGAGTTCTTTTAACGTTAGTTGCATATGAATCAATTGAACAACAATGGAGATAGAGCCGAAAGTGTAACTGCAAGTATCCTTATTTTTGGTATCGGGACGTAAAGGTTATAACCAATCGATTATTTCGACTAATCGATTATATAGCGCCGATTAATCGATGTCGATTATTGGCCGCCCAAAAAGTAATCGATTATTAACTAATCGATTAACTGGAAAAATCGGACATCACTATTTGCCTGTTTTTGACCAGTTTTGGTAAACAAAGGCACGGTTATGAATCTGTCAAAATCAGCTGTTTTCATTTGAATGAAAAAGTGACACATAAACCAAATCGACCAAGAGTCAGTGCCAAAACCATTTAGGTATGTATGTGTGCGAGGTATGCGCTGTTTGAGCGGTTTGAGCCAATGTTCGAGCTATCCTATAATATAATAATATGGTCGTCGAACCAAACCCAACAGGATCTTTGATCTAAACGGTCTCATTACGAATCGTTCATTATGCCTATCAATAATAGCATGCTTATAAAATAAATACAAGCAGCTTACGTTATGTACCAGGAAGGAGCGTCAAATATAGCTCTCGCCCTCTCAAGCCCCTATCTAGCGTCTCCTCGAAGATCTAAAGTCAACTGGACTGACTGGACTGGAGCAGCTAAGCTACGAGTTGCAAACTTGAGCGCCTGTTCCCCTGGTGAGCGGCAACCAGCGTTGCCAACCTTCCAGATTTGTCTGGATTTTCCAGATTTTTTGATGCCTAATCAGACAAAAAAAGACGTTTTCCAAACATTGCCTTCCATTGGAGTAAATGGCAGCCAGACTTTTCCAGACACTTTTATTCTCGTTTTCCAGATTTTCGTAAAAACCGGTTGGCAACGCTGGCGGCAACTGAAACAGTGTCTGTCTCGAAGAGAGCGGCTAAATATGAAATCCTGTATTCCACAAGCTATACTTAAGTTGGCAGACCCATCGGCGGGACGTAGGTATCGCGATCCCGGCAACGTAGCATAGGATTAAATGCGGTTGAATAATGCGCTCCAGAACCACCATGACTGTGGAACCTGCCTCTTATTCAGCAACTCCTATCTCGACCTCCTCGTGGTACCATCCGGGATACGTTCCTTAGTGGAAATCGGTCAACCGGTGGAAACTAGGGTCGTATGCGGACAGAGAAGGGGGCACTCATGCGAAGGCTGAAGTGTAAACTCTCCGCCTGCAGGACGGTTCTCTTGACTCCCAGGAACCAAAGCAGAGGGCCCAAATCCCCTAAAGGAGATGGTTGTAATAGCTGCTATCCAAGGCTATTATGTAAAAATTTGAATGGATAAACCTCTAATCCAAGGTGTGACGTGACCCGTGCCGAAGGATGAATGGTGGAGGGGGTTCTATAAATTCTCTCGCCGCAACGGAGCCTGTGGAGTACCAGGGCGCCCTCCACAGCAATTTGCCCTTGCTGCATCAAGCCGGTCACTGATGCTGTGGACGATTTCTTACCGTGCAAGCTCTCTGTGCCGAAAAACAAACAAAGAAACGAATGAGGTGGAGAGGAGAGTAGGGGAGGAGCAGGACTTGAACGATGCGCTAGCAGAGGTTCAGTCCTGATCCTCGTCTATCCTCAACCCGCCGACTCGTTGTGAGTCGACAAACGAAGATGTGGATAAAAAACTTTTTACTCACTCGAGATTCACTCTGCCTGATCTCTGACTGTGTGCTGGAGGGTGGGCTGAAACAAAAGGGGAGCCTAACAGTTGTGCCCAGTAAGATGGCTGTACAATCGCTCAAACAATCTAAATAAATATATAACGTCGAGTATCCAGTCCTAGGTTACTCAAAAGTTGCTGAGTCTCAATAAAAGAGATATCAGCAAGCTTACCGGTCTTGCTACAGGATATTGTCCGAGTAAATATCATCTTCGGAATCTCAGTTTCGTACAAGATAATATTTAACCTCGGAACCCTTGCTCTGCAATCGTGGAGCACAATAAGTACGCAGACTGCAGTATCTCAAAAAGGGGAGATCTGCTTGGCGACGCCGATCAGGGTACTAGGTTCATAAACCTAGTCATCCCTGATTGGCACATGTCTCGCTCCAACTACCAGCCTGTCACTTCCTCAATAAGTGATATGTAAGCTTGAAGCGTATAGTAAAACAATAAAACGGGGGATAATAGTTCAAAATAATGGACGCAGTGGTAAGAGTACCCAACAGAGGAGAAGAAAAAACAAGTAGCATACCGAAACTCTCATCTACCCCGAGCAATGAAAATGGAAATACGGAAGGAATCAATTGGTATAGGACACGGCAAAGAACATGGAAACAATGAATGGATAACGATTGGAACTCTCCATGAAGCGGCACGAGTTGACTTGCCTGCGAGATCCCTGCCATTCAGAAAGTTCGGCGGCCAAATTCCGGAGAAAGGAAGTTCCGGCAGTAGACCCTATTACAGACACTTTTTTCTGTTGGGAAGGTAAAAGCAGCGAGTTAACCGGTGGATGCCCGTAGATAACTGTATATGATTGCTGTGAATTAAGGGTAAATTCTTCAACTCCTTTTTAATCAACGTATACGCACCGATATAACAGCCCAGTTAGCTTCGAGGTACAATGCTGGTCTACCAAGCCAGTCGTCGTATGTTCGAATCTCAGCTGGACGGTGATAGTCAGTAGGATTGTTGCACTAGCCCCGTAACGTTCCTGTACTTTGACAGCCGACTGCGAAATCTGTCGATAAAAAAGGGTTAAGTCTTAGAAAGATGTTTAAGCACAAGGTTTTTATACGCACCGACAAATGATAAAGCCGATGACGCGAGCGACGAAGTTCTACGACAGATTCGCCATGCCTGTGGAGAATGCCCGAATACATGATGCGAGAATTAGCATCGAAGATGCAAATGCGCACATCGGGAGAAAATCTTCCGCCCTGTCATTGGCTTAGAAGGTAGTACAACGGGTGCCGGTAGTTTACTCAGTACACCAATTGGCGAGGCGAGTACCAAGCTGCTTTTTGGGAGGGTCGCTCAACGACGAATCAGATATTTTTGTTATTGTTGGGATCAGATATTTTCCGTGGGTCAGCTACTAGACCAGTTTCGGGAGTACAACTAAAACCCATTATCTATTTGTTGACTTGAAGGCGGCGTACGATTCAGTCAAAAGGAATGAGATGTGGCAGTTATTGCTAGAACATGATTTTCCGACGAAACTAATTACGTTGATTCGTGCGACGCAGATGGGTAAAAATCATGCGTCAGATTATCGAGTGAGACCTCAGCCGCTTTCGTGACGTTGGAGCTGGGTGGGGAACGATATGAATTAGCGGAGGAATTCATATACCTCTGCACGCTCGTGCCATGTGACAGCAACGTAAACCGCAAAGTAAAACGACGAAATGCAGCTGCGAATCGGGCTTTCTACGGATTACGTAGCTAAGGTCCCGTAGTTTGCAGATGGTTGTCCTTTATGGACACGAATCCTGGAGGCTTAAGAAAACTGATCAACGAGTGTCTGGGGGTTTTGAGCGTAAAATTCTGCAATCGATAGTTGGTGGCCAAATGAAAAATGAAGTTTGCGCATATGCTCGTGCGCATGAACCACGAGCTATATCTAAGTTTACAAATATGCTAATATAGTGCACCCAGCATAATATGGCTGGCTGGTCACATGGCCAGAATACCCGATGAAAGAGTAACTAAAAATATTTTAGTCAGAGAACTAGGAAAAGATCGTAGACTCCGGAGCAAACCCCGCGCCCGATGGATATGCGCTGGCGAGGACTGGTCGAAGTCGAATCAGCTGGTGTTCGAGGGGTCTGCCGACAGCCCAGGACTGACTATAGTTTGTTCGGTACAGGACTTAAACTTAAAGTACCTAACACGAAACAATCAACTTAATAAACTGGAAGTAATATTTTTTTATTGTAATCGAACGAAAAATAATACTATTTCTTCTACTTCTTAGAGAAAAAACTTGTTATGGAACCTTGCTTCGTTTTGGGTGTTGGAGGCGTCACCTTGGCGGGTTTTTTATCGACCACTTTTTCGCTTGTCTTACCTTTACTGTGGTCAACAGTACCATTTTGCGTAGCTTTCTTTTCGGATGCATCGTTGTTGTTATTTTTGCCGGAAGCTTCATCGGCTTCATCTTCCTCAACCATTTCATACTCCTTGACGGTGACTGAAAAGAATGAAAATAAAAAATAGTCAAACGGTCGAGCTTCGAAGCACGCTCGACGCCAAGACGCTCCAAAACTTCAGTTCGAAGCATTTGCCTTGCTACTTACTCAAATAACCTTCCTCGTCTTGGAAGGTCCTCGTGACCATTTTCTTAACCATAGCTTTCTTTCGGTCGGTAGCACTTTGCGCTGATTGTTCCGGACTGCTAGCTTGCTTTTCCGTTTCTTTCATTTCAACATCATTAGACTCTTCCGCATCAAATTGAACCTCTCGCTCTTCCGGTTCCTTCGGAGGCTTTTCTTCTTCATCTTCGCTGGAATCATCAATCTGCATAATCCTAGACTTCTTGCTTGGATTTTCCTTCTTTTGTTTACTCTCTTTCTTGCTGCCGATTAGTTTTTTGCTTGCTGTTTTCTTCGGCTGAGTTTTCTTATCCTGAGGGGTATTTGGAATTACATCATCATCGTCCGATTCATCGGAAATCATTCGCTTCCAACGCTGTGATTCATCCTCTCGTTTTCCGTTAGTTTTCGTTTCCTCTCTAGATTCTTCCTTCTTTGGGGTGAACTTTTCCTGCTTAACCAGCGATGGGACGGGAGAAGCGGCAGTTTTAGTAGCTGGTTTATTGTTGAAAAATGAAGCAATGGAACCTTTCCCAGTAACGGGCTTTTTTGCGTCTCTTTTCTTAGTTGGAGAAGTTTTTACCGGCGACTTTTTCGGCGAGCCAGCAGTTGGTGATTCTTGTTTCACGGCTGCCTTCGGACTTAGCTTCTCTTCTTTTACCGATGCTGGTTTCGCATCGGTTTTGGAAGTCCCAGCGGAAAACATGGAAGTAATTTTTGATTTAGGTTCTTGCTTGACAGTTACCGGAGGAGTATCTTTCGGGGTGAACACTTCTATACTGCGTTTGTCTGCTTGCAAAGAAAGATTTATCCTGAAACGAAAGCATTCTTCGATATCTTTATTTTGTACTTCATTCACGGTATTACTTACACTCTGAATTCCTGTTCTTCTGGAATGTTGAGTGGCCTAGAAGATTCAGCAGCCAGCTCAACTGAATATAGCATGCTGCTAATTCGCTTAGTTTTTGACTCAATAGTTTTTAACTTTTGCTCATTGACAACGGTTATAAAAGCATTGCCCTGTTGCGCAAAAACTCCCCGAATAATGTACTCTTTTATCAGCTTTGCCTTTGCAGAGTTTTTGTCGATCCATTGCTGAAGTACTTTCACTGCATCTCCAAAGGACAACCCGTAGTTATTAGATATACTTCGTACCGTCATCTAGAATATAACTAAAATTGGCAAGAAACTTTTGGCATAATTATTTGAACTGACCTTGTGCCGAGCATCAAGCACTGTGTGGCTTATATCGTCGTAACAGGTTTTTTCCATTACTGCATCCATTTTTAACCCTTAACGAAGGCACTTTCTGTAACAACTTGATCAGAAAATATGAACTTTTCTATTTTAGTCGCGAAATTTACGGCACTAACAAAGCTAACAGAAATTGTGAGCACAAAACACGTTTGACAGCAACATGTTGTGTTTATGTTGCGGAAAACGATAAATGAAGCGGGAAAATTTTTCAATCAGGGGTAGGAACGTCGTGTTTTATACAATGAGGGTAATTTGAATATTACGTAAAAAACATGCAAAGAATCATGAATTTCGTATTGTGCAGCTGGCAGCTAAGTGATCTATTTTCCCTAATACCAATGCATATGACGGAACGACACCGAAACATTGCCGTTGTTGCTCTTTCTCTTTCTTATTACAGTGATATCAGTTTGTCACAGTTTGGTCGCAGTTTTGTGCAGTCGCACTTTCAAACTGTGGAGACGTTTTAGTAGGAAATGCAGTATATAAAGAGCACATTTGTTATGACGGATTCGAAAAAGCTTCAAAAGCTGTCAAAAAAGTCTGTTCGCAATTATACGAAGTCTCATTCGGAACTGTCAAAATGTGAGAGAACATAAAAACAAAAATAATTGGTTTCCTCTTTTTCTCACTCTAAAACCTGGAAAACATCAACAGCTTGAATATAAACCAATATTAAATAATGTACCAAGCAGTCTTAAGTCCCGCGCAGAATTGGTACTATATAAATAATTATTTGTCAAATTGCTGCGTTTAACGTTTTGACAGCCGTTCGATTGGAACTAGGGCGAGCCTCGGTTGGATCTAAGCAAAAACAAAAACGCTATTAGACTTCCACGGAAAAATTGTTAATGTAAATAGTTATTTCCTGCGTGTCCCAACACATGTTTGCAATTTAGCAATTTAAATCATAAGGTTTTCGTTATTGCCTCCTCACTGCACCCCTCCCTGCTTGAAAAGCATATTTTCAAAGCATTTGGTAAGTACAGGATAATTATTATTAAAATATGAATTTGCGCAGGACTCGTAAAATTGCTGCAAACTAGGCTGCAAAGCAAATCCGTCGTTTTTTCATTAAATAATGGCCCGTCCCGCGTGAGATTTTTTGCTTGATTTTTTGAGATTTTTTTTTATTATTGTATCATTCCTTTCCCTCGTACATCATTTGTGGATTATTCTGTGGACATCGTTCTTCTCAAATTTGACGTTTGACAAGTTGACGTCAGGTGAAAAAGCGAAACAAAAGCAAAACCGAAAACGACATCATCATCATTATCATCGTCATCAGAGGTTCGGTTTGTCGTCGTCGTCACCGTGAAAACAGAGTTTAGCATAGAAAATTCGTCGCATGGGAAGAAAAATCATTTGCAATTGCCATTCGCTTAGTTTCGGACGTACGTCAGTGCGTGTTTTCCCGTAATAGCTTGGAAACCCGGTGTTCCACATTTCCACTCCGAGGTGAAAACTCGTACGACGGTAAAATTACTTCCGCACCCTATTCTGTGGCCTGAAATTATTGTGCATAAGTTGCTGAAATAAAAGCTTAGGCTAGAAAACCAGTGCCTGCTTTGCATATATTTACATTGGGCATTGTGTACGGCTAGTGTTTGCGGTATTGTTTTGCACTGACGTGTCACCGAGGATTAGCAAAACAATGCAGAATAGTTGCGAAATGTACCGTCACAGTGTGAAGTGATTTGTGTTTGTTGCAAACGGTGAAAAACTTGTCAATGGTGATGTGACTGTGTCCCCCACGGGAAGCAACAGTACAGTAGTATACTAGTGGAGCAGAGTGGTTGGACATCCGGAGAGGAGAAAAAAAAGCAAGCACCTCTGAAAAAGAACGCACATAACAGCATACTTCAACACTCATAATCATAAGGGTCATAATCTTACGTAAGGCCCTTTGTATTTTAATTGAGGCTCGTTGGGCTTGGAACAGCTACACCAGCTCTACCAGAAACATTGCCCTCCAGCCTCCTCAGGATGTCGTTCGTAAGTGGAACCACGGACACCGAGGCGGCACAAAAGTTTCTCGAGGTGTTGCAGAATGACTTTCGCAATCTGTCACTGGAAACGAAGAAAAAATATCCACAGATTAAAGAGGTAAGTGGAGGAATCGTTGGTGAAATTTTTCTGCCAGCCAGTGCTAGATTGTTGATACGCTGCGACATTGTGGCAGCACGAAGTACATACGTACTACCACTTTTGTAAGTGTCGTCTATAATAGGTTTCCGAAGTGGTGGCACTGCAGAGTCTATAGTCCGTACACTGGGTCAATGCTGATGGATTGGTATTGATATTCTAGTCATTTCAATTGCAGCTCACCGAACTGAAAGGCCTTTACTAGCATACCTTTTTACTAGCATATTAACTATTTCGAAAATTTTTCCAATTTTTCGTGTTTCAAGTTTTTTTTTGCACATTACGTTTACCGAAAGGTATCTATTTAATTACTATTTTCCAATCTTCCAGATTGGTTAATTGTGTGGATGGAAAATGTTTGGACATTGAAACCGATGAAGTGTTCATCGTTCATCTCAGGGCTATGAACTAGATTTATCGAAAACACGTATGGTTTCTTATTGGTCTATCATTTCTTGTTTATTTAAGTTGAAAAAGAAAATAATTTGGCTTTTACTGCGAAATAAAAAGGTTTTATTCCTAGCTTTCATTAAAAAATTTGTATTGCCCCTGAAACCATTCCAGGGCTAGGGAAGCAAGAAACATGCTTGCATGCGATTAGTTAATTCGTCAATTCTTGATAGTAACAGTGGCTTTGTTTTTGAAAACCGATCATTTATCTCGATATTCCCATTTGCCGCTTGGCTAAATTCAATCTTTTGGTGTCAGAAGAATAACATTTTGAGCCTTTTTCGACTCTAACGAACTGTTCAAGATCATTCCATTGATTTAAGAGTGTGCATATTTGAACGTAACATAGTTTATTCCATTTAAAAACGTTATACATGTAAAATTTTGGGTAGCTGCACTGAATATGACCTCCGGGAAATCAAAGTCTTCTCTTTGGAGAAATATTTGGTTCCATTCGGCTTTCTTTCATCTTCTATAACTTCACGGATTATGCTGACGACCCCTGTTTCCATTGGTGAGCAGCTGAAGATTTACTTTCAGAACGTGCGTGGACAAAAGCCGTTGTTCATTTTACCGCTGTCACAGAGTCACACATCGAAATAAATGTCTTAACGGGAAACTAGCAGTCATTAACTTTTCGTCGGAGAGTCCAATTTCGGAAGCAGTTTTTGTGCCCAAAAGCGGGTTCTGTTTATGAAAATGTGTTCACTGCATTCTTTTTGCCAATCTGAACACATCTAATATATTTTTATGAACAAAATGTTTGTATCAAACAAAAAAACTGCTTTTGAAATTTGCAGAACCGATGACGACTAATTTCACCCTAAGCTTCAAGCACAAATCATTGATTTTTTGGGATTTCAAAAGTAGTTTTTATGCTTAAAATAAAAGTTATGCTAAAAAAAATAAATTAATTGCGTTCTCATAGATGGAAAAAATGAAGGGAAAACAACTTCATGGACTTTACTATTGTATTGAGCATAAAAACTGCGTTTGTAATCTCAGAAATCAATTATTTGTGCTGGATTACCGTCAAAACCTGGTTTGAAAATTCTTTCGCTGCAGTTGTCCGGAAGCGGGGAACTGTAGAAACTCCTGAGATAAAAGTGTGTTGATTGCTATCTCTAATAAACTGTCGCTTTATCCACCATTCTGTAAACTCGGATACACTGGAACAACTAAGGCTGAAAGTTATTATGACTAATCTCTTTCTGTCAAAATGTCAAGAAATCTGTTGTGAATACATTTTCATGTGGTAGGTACAACCTAAACCATCTAAAAGCGCAAGAACCATTAATCATAGACCATTAACAGGATCATTTCAAACCTGACCGGGCTGGTTATAACGACTGAAAAGAAACGTTAACCTTCTAACGTGTAAGACCATCGCTTTTAGAGCCTCAAAGTTCATCTCATCTGAGTTATTTTTAATGTACCTTTCTTCCTCTTGCTTCACCAGCCGAGAGTCCGGGTGGTTCTTGCTGTATCAAGAATTCCTCTCGATTGAATTCGGTCTTGGGCTACTCGTCGCCAATTAGTCGCGCGTCTCGGCACACGCAAGTCATCTTCAACCTGGTCGAGCCAGCACGTTGCACGTTGGACCCCTCTATTACTGGTGCCGGTGGGGTTCTTGAAGAAAACGAATTTCACTGCACAGTCGTTCGGCATCCTTGCGACTTGGCCGGCCCACCGTAGTCCCCCAATTCCGTCGTCCCACGGTGATGTCGAGGTCGTCTGCGAAGGCTAGGAATTTGCTACTCTTGCTGAAGATCGTACCTCTCGTTTCGATGCCCGATCACCGGATTACAGCTTCAATAGTGATATTGAATAATATTCAAGCCAGTCCATCCCCTTACCGCAACCCTCTACGCGATTCGAAGGGACTCGAGAGTACCCCCAAAATGCACACGTAATACATCTGTACAGCTGTATCGATTCGTTTCTCTTCCGCCTGGTCTACCAGTTATGTCGGTCCCATGTACTGGGTTGAGTCAACAGCTGTTTTCATTCAGTTCTCAATCGTCTGGGCTAATGCCACCAATAACGACGGTCCCATATACTGAATTAAATCCACAGTTGTATCGACTAGTTTCTCTTTCGCCTGGTCTAGTACCACCAGTATCGTCGGTTCCACATACCAATGCCTTTCAACTACCGTTAGACGAGAGCTTTACTCCTCTGAACAGTGGTCATTTGGTGGCCAGACAGACGGTGAAAGATCTACCTAAGTTCGGTGGGGATCCCGATGATTGGCCTCGGTTTATTGCAGCGTATGACCGAACAACCCGGATGTGTGGATTCCGAAATGATGAGCTTCTTGAGAAGTTTGTACGAAAAAGCTCTGAATGCTGTCAAAACTCTGCCTTCTACATCCGAATAACGTTCCGGTGATCATGAACCGGTTGAAAACACTGTTTGGCAACCCGGAATCGATTGTGGAGACGATGGTGAAGAGAGTTAAGATGATACCACCGATGAAAGCAGAAAGATTGCAGTCAATCGTGGATTCTGGCGAAGCGGTGCAGAATTTGTGCGCTACTATTCAAGTGTGCCAAATGGACGAACGGCTGTACAACGTTGCGCTGCTGCAGGAGCTCGTCGGGAGCCTACCATCTACACTGGCAATACAATGAGATTTCTACCGGAAGGAGAAAGGGACAGCTACACTATTGGACTTCAACGAGTGGTTCGATAACATGGTTGAAGCGATTAGTCAAGTTAGTAGACCTCAGGTGTGGACCCAACCATCGAACAGCGAGAAAAAAGGTCGAAAAGAAGAAGCCTACGAACGTGTGCACTCCATGCAACCTCCAGAGCTGGTGGCTAGTGGTAGAGTTTGTCTAGCGTGCGCCGGTGAGTGCGGCAGCCTCGATAAGTGCAGCAGCTTTCTCAAAATGACGCTGAATTCACGCTGGTCGCTGGTGAACGAGAAGATCTGCCGAAAGTGCCTGACCAAACACTTCAAGACCTGCGAACGGAAAGTTCATTGCAATCAAAACGGTTGCCGCTTTCTACATCATCGCTTGCTGCACGACGACAGCAAACACAAGAAGCCGTGTGAAACGACCCAAACAGCTTCGTGCAACGCGCATCACTGCACACTCGGAGGTGTGCTGTTGAAATACATCCCAGTAGCCATACATGGGAAAGACCGTTCGTCCAATACGTATGCCTTCCTCGACGCCGGATCATACTGTGCAGAACCTGGATCTGCCGTCCCAGTCCCACTTCGGATCTCACGAAGCATTTCCAGTATCTTTCTGGTATTCCTGTCGAATCGTACTCTGGAGTAAAGCCACGAATCCTGATGAGTGTGGACAACTCTCGACTGGACTATCCGTTGGATTCCCGGGAAGGAGGTGAAAACCAACCTACAGCAGTACTAACGCGACTTGGCAGGTTAAACTACGCACCTTGCTCGGTGCAGCCGCAGGAGAAGAAGGAATGTGCTACGGCGTATAGCTACCATATCTGTGAATGTGAAACGCTTGCTACAACAGTCAAGGATTATTTCTCGTTAAACAGCCTGGGACTTCAGCTTCCTGGAAAGTCGTTGATGTCGACAGAGGACGAGCGGGCTATACAGCTACTACAATCCAGCAAAGAGCTAGAAGGAAATCGATATGAAACATCTCTGCCGTGGAGATTCGGTGATGAGCAGCTGCCGGAGAGCAGAGCGATGGCCTTGAAGCGCCATGACTGTTTGGACAAGCGCATGAGGCGTGATCCGGAACTGGCGAAGTCGTTTCGCGAAAAGATCCTAGACTACAAATCGAAGGGATACATTCGTAAACTTTCGCCTCAGGAGGAAGCCATACATCAAGGAAGTTCGTGGTATCTGCCGATTTTTTCTGTGTTTAACCAGAATTAGCCTGGGAAACTCCGCATTGTTTTGGACGCCGCTGCGAAAGTGGGAGGATCCTCCTTGAACTCCTTTCTGCTAAACGGACCAGACCTAGTGACGCCACTGCCTCACGTTCTCCATCTGTTTCGCGAGTGTCGAGTAGCTGTTTCAGGGAATGTTTGCAAAATATTCCTGCAGGTAATGATGAACTGCATCGATCAGCATTGTCTGAAATTCTTCTGTAATGACGGAGTTCCTCGAAGCGCGCCCAAGGTATACGTGATGCAGGCGATGGTGTTTGGTGTGAGCTGCTCGCCCAGCAATGTACAATACTTGAAGAACCTAAACCTAAATGCAGAACGTTTCAAGGACCAATTCCCGGAAGCTGTGGAAGCGATTTGCAAAGGAACATACGAGGACGATATCCTGTGCAGTGTCGAGAGGAAGAGGCAACGGAACATGCGCAAGCTGTTCGCTCTATGCATCCTATGCTGAAGGTGGTTTCGAGATACTTGGATGGCTGCCCAACTCCCAGAAGGTGCTGGATTCCATGAGCGAAAACAGAACGAGTGAGAAGAAACTGAACCAGAACGAAGATTTGGGGACCGAAAATGTACTCGGAATGTGGTGGTATACGGTCAGCGACACCTTCATATTCAAAAGTCCAATGCGGTGTCCACAGGATTTGCTATCTGGACAGCAGGTTCCTACCAAGCGAGAAGTGCTGAGGAACAAACTACTGGAGGTGGAGAACGTCATCAACTCGCACCCCCTCACATACGTGTCTATCGAGGACAGGGAGAATGAAGCGCTGACTCCCAATCTTATATTATTGGGTTCTTCAAATGGTTTGAATCTTGTACCGTACACCGCGAGCCTCGCTACGCTAACCAAAACTTGGAAGACTTCACTAGTTTACGCCAAACTTTTCTGGAAAGGGTGGCTACGCGAATACCCGCCGACAATAATCCGCCGGATCAAGTGGTATTACCCGGTAAAACCAGTCGAGATCGGTGACTTGGTGGTGATCGTAAATACGAGTCTGTCTCGGAACTCGTGGCCCAACGGTTCGCCCAGTGGGTGGCTGAATGTGCATCGATTTAGCTCCAACTCTCCAATGAGATTATGCTATATAATCTTCCTTAAAGTAAAACATTTTTGTTCAAAATTTTCCCTCTACTGATAAATCTTGCCTGGTTTTGAACAGCTTCCACCAGTCAAATGTTCATCAAAAGAGGTATTTTTCGCATGGTCAGCATAAGTTAGACATATTTGTCGTCGTGTTATTTGCTTTCCATCAGTGGCTAGATATCGGCAAAGTTTCCCAAAATACATAAACATCCGCTGTATACAATATTAGCCCAAGCATCAGCCTCATTTACATAAACGAAACTATTTTCCTAACCGGATGAATATGTCATTTTGGTGCACCACCACCTCCGGAACTTATTAGATCCAGACAGACAGATGCTTCTGAGCTACGCTTGGAGTGCTCCCAAGCAGAGGACACGAAAATACTTCAAATCCAGCACTGTCACCCGATCTGCTGTTTGTGGATAAATATTGGATTAGGTGTCCACTACTAGAGTGTGTCTGCCTCCGGGTTTCCACGTTTGTCCACTACACCACCACGTCTCACTTGTCGCACTTGGCGTGTGGAAATTCGTTCAACCTTAGGTCTGAGTGAATCAAGCTTGAGTAGGAAAATCTAGTCCCCGCCGCAGGCTCCATCCACCTGCGTACCCCCGCCCGGCGCATTTCAGTGCTTGCTTATCACGGTTTCCCAAAACTGTCCGGCTGAAAAACGAAGGCAAGCGACATACCGCACATGTGTATACACTCACAGACACGACGAGGTAAGCGAAAACGCACCAGGAAAATTTAGCTGCAGGCAGCGGAAAATGTTATATCGTTTTTATTGCCCATTTGTGTTTCCATCCCATCCGCAGCACGCACAGTGAGATAAATTACTGCCGGTTTTGATCAAAATTCTCAAATTACCTCAAGCTTTTTAACCAATTTTGTTTCATTGTGGCACTATGCCAAACAGGATTTTCAAATTTAGGGTTTACACTCGTGATGCTATGCAAACTGCATGAGTGAAGGGGTTTACATTTACTGGTGTTGACTTTAATTGGAATCTGTTCGTAAATAGCCTTTGTGTTGATCAACTGAAAAATTGGTCTCAATGTAGCACCTGATAACACATTGTATCACTTCCGGACAATACAATGGTGTCTGGTTTGGTTGATAACAAATGTGTTACGACATCGAAACAGAAAAATATTATCGTATGATGTGCTACAACAACTAGGTACACAAATTGATACCACAATTTACGTGCAGGTGCGCCGGTGATCGATTACAGGTTCAACGCTCCTATTTCCGGTTGGGAAAACAGACCAACAGTCGAATAAAAGTCCTTAATGTTTCATCCCGGTGTGCTTTGACCTTCTGATTATGAAAAAAAAGGTCTCAGATAAGGCTTTGGCATGTCACAGACGTTGCTGGAATGACGGTACCATTTGTCTGGTTGTCTTGAAACCTGCTTCCGTCCCATGGTGTCGAAGGTCTAGCCTAACCCTCAACCCAAGCATGAGAAACGATGATTAATCACGTGCACGATGGTGGTCACAACGACGTGGTCGGTAGGCAGGAGCAATCGCTGTCAGTCAGTTACCTTGTGTCAAACGATAAGGATAACGACGATGCTTTGGGGGCGACGAAAAAATGCTGTGTAGGAGCATAGCCTTACCTTATCGTCGACGGTGTTCGTTCGGTCGATTATCCTTATTATGACTAATTGCGTGTCAACTGTCCAAACTGATTCGAATTACGAAAACGCACACCGTCGGAAATGTAATTGCCATCCAGCGACCAGCGGAAACAACACTGAAATCAATTTTCGATCACCTGTAAGATAACAAGTAATTGGCAGCAGACATTGGGAGTAGCACTATTCTCTTACTGTGTAGCACAAAATCTACCGGGACTGCACAATATATTTTAAAGTGACTAGTAGGCGCCTATTTCTATAAGCAAGAGACTATCGCGTGCTGTGCTTTTCGAGCCAAGGGATAACTGAAAACAGCGTAGGCACATCCAAGTATATAGCACATGCTCTCGCACAGAAATGTCTCTGAGTAGCTCAGCCTTGAAGCACAGTGCTTGGATCTACCACAATAACTGTTATTTCCTTGGATACCACATATGTTGTGGACTTGTACCAGAAAAGAAATAAACACATATATTGTGACACGTTTTTAAATAATTGGACAAATCACATTTTTACTAACGAACTTGTTAGTGTCCATGCTTAGAACATAGGCCTAGTTCCAAAATTAATCAACACTCACCTTTTATAAGGTTTACAATCTATCGACCAAGCTATTGATGGCTGTCATCGGCTGCTTGAAATGCATATTAACAATATAGGAATGTAAGAAACAGGTGCCGGGAGGAAGCATGCCTTAAAGGAGGCGGATCTACCAGCCCTGCTGCTCGTCTGGTAATGGATTTTCGCCAATAGCTTGATTAGATATACCATACAATATGTGAGTGTTTACTAGTCTTGGATCAGGTTATGAATAAACCTGCCCAAGATTTAGTAATATAATCCCCAGGAGACGTAACCTTCGCAACAATAGAAAGATTTGAAAGATTTTAAAAGGGTTAATGATATCTTCAATCATTAATTGAAGGTTACTTTAACAAGTTCAATCTTAGCTGAAAACGGAATAATATTTTTATTCTACAAGTTCGTCGACAATCGTTGGTAGCTCAGGATGACGTGTAGGCATGAACACCGACGACCTAAACCCTAATAAAAACCTTAACTTTTAATATTCTTCGAAGTTTTCCAGTAAAGAAAATATGGTTTTAGATTTTGAATAACTTTTATAAATAGTAGAACTAGAGATTCTTAATTTCCAGTTGAAGTTTGCAAAACAAAAAGCTATAAGAAGCACAGTGCATTGCACAGTGCTTGCTATGAGCTTTCCGAACACAGTGCTCACTATGTGCGGGCGCTATTCAAAAGCATGTCTCTCAGTTGTATTCACCATCTCACAATATACACTTGCTCAGGCATAAGCAAAGGAGACATAGACAAACTGCTTAGATACACGTTTGTTTTTTACACGTCTCTGTGCTATATGACGATGTCTGATTGGCAGTGCTTCATTATTTTAATACACGTAAAATGAACATACAATGGTTGATCAACTCCTGATTATGATTAATTTAGAATGAACGTTTAAATCAATTAAATTCTGAAAAATTTCAAAATTTGAAATACCAGAAAATTGAAAATGGGTTAACACCCATATCCTTTTCCGTTACGTTATTTGGAAAATTAAAAATGCGTGTCGTGCGTGAGTTAGCTGCTGTAAATCTCATGCCACCGCAGAGTACCCGACAGTGACAGCTGCTGGTACTAACTTATCGAGCACGAGCTGTCGGCACGGCTACCCGCTGCAAAAGACTTGTACTGTGCCACTCGCTAATTTCCACTCGTTGAGCCTTACGATTAGAAGCTCTAAAATATTATTTTCGACAGTGTTCTACCTTGAAGAGAGTTTATCACAGCTCACTAACCCTAGTTTATCAAACATTCGTAGCTCGCCCGATAACCCGGTACCGGTAGAAACTGCAAATTTGCGGCCACAGTGACAGTGACATCGGTTTTAATTCCCAATCTGACCAAAGAATTTTTCGAGCAAGATTTTTTTCCGCTTAGATTCAGTATGTAGTAGTTCTTATCCGACTCATAGGAACTGTACCTATCAACGAAATTCTCTCAACTATCATGATTAGTCAGATTAGTACAGAGTACAACAGGGAAATTAGGAAATCACGTAGGAACAGCTAGAGGCAAATGTGTGAACGAGTTGAAAACTCTTCTACCTTAGCCAGGTTACAAAAGGCTCTAATCACTCTACAAGGATCACTCTAATGGACTAGGCAGATTTAGAAAAAAATGGTACTTTTACTATAGACTTCAGGAAACGCTTAGCATCATGATGGAAAAACACTTCCCAGGGTTATTTTCGATTGACGCTGAAATGGGTCAGATCTGTCGAGTCTAGGACAGGACGATTGGGCGATTGACTTCTTCCAGCCATTTAAATACCCAGGAATGGATGGAATTGTGCTAATTATGCTTCAAAAGCATGTTGTAAGTTAGTGTACGCAGACGATCTGAAATTGTATCTTGTTGTACGGTCAATTGAAGATTGTCGTAATTTGCAAAAGCTGCTGGATATTTTCGTGAATTGGTGTTGCAAGAACTGGCTGATCGTTAGTATTTCAAAATGTCAGGTTATGACTTTCCATCGCATTGCTAACCCCGTTATTTTCGAATACAACATTGATGGTCAAGCACTTGAAAGGGTTGAACATGTCAATGATCTTGGCGTTATTCTCGATGCCAAACTTAATTTTAATCTAAATCGCTCGGCTATTATCTCCAAAGCAACTCGGCAGCTCGGCTTTATTTCGAAAATTGGACGAGATTTCAAGGAACCATACTGCTTTAAGGCTTTGTACTGTTCCCTGGTGAGACCTCTATTGGAAAACGCGTATCCTATCTGGACTCCATATCAACTAACCTGGAATTTACGAATTGAACGAGTGCAGAAGAGGTTCATTCGTCTTGCATTACGTAATCTTTCCTGGCGAGATCCCGTGAACCTGCCTCCGTATCCTGATCGCTGTCGCCTTATTGGGCTTGACACCTTAGAACGCCGTAGGAAAATTCAGCAAGCCATGTTTATTGCCAAAATATTGAATGGAGAAATTGATTCAACGAACATTCTTTCAACGTTGAACTTCCGTGCTCCTCAGCGTTCTCTCCGCTCTGCTGGACTGCTACAACCTCTATCGCACCGTACAACTTTCGGATTCAATGAGCCTATGTCAGCGTGTATTCGAACGTTTTCTTTAGTGGAGCACATGTATGAATTCGGAGAACCATCGCACAAATTCTTCCAAAAGATTTCTAATTCTAGTATTTTATAAGTGACCATGATTTTTTGTATTTAGTTTAAGTTAGTTACTCACTTGACAATTAATGTTTATTTATTATGTAGTATGTGATGTGAATTGTAATTATGTATTTTTGTGAAGATGATGGGGTTTTTATGCCTACGTGAGGATGGCCTCAGCTTGGCTTTTCCCCATCCAACCATTGCTCCATGTAGACCTATTAGGTCGGATGGATAGAAAATTAATAAATAAAAAAAAATAAAATAAAAAAAAAATAAAATAAAAAAAATAAAATAAAAAAAATAAAATAAAAAAAAAGTGTATGCAGCTTGTCGTTCCCCTCATCTCTGAGGATTGTCGTGCTAGTTTAATGCTAAACCATATTCCTAACAGTTGGACGAGACTAATTTTCATACCAAAAAATGGAAGGCGTGAGAAAACACTTCCAAAGTCATACAGGCGAATTAGTTAACCTTCCATATTTTCGAAAGTAATGGAAAAATTAATTAACCACTAAATTAAAACAAAGGATCTAATTACTAATCCTCTCAGTAAGTTTCAATTTGCTTATCAAAATAACAAATCTACAAAAGACGCACTACACATGTTGGTGGGGAAAGTCGAAAGTTCTATTGCAACTAAAGAAATCGCACTAGCAGCCTTTCTTGATATTGAAGGAACGTTTGACAACACTTCACATTATTCAATTGAGAAGGCAATGAGACAGCACGAAGTTAATCACAATATAATCAGCTGGATTCAAGCCATGTTCGCTAAAGCTGGCATCATTTAGAATTGGAACAAACTTTTGCTCATATTGTGGCGCTCTTGGTAGACGCATTTCAAAGTTCTTGGCGCCCACGTGTCGGAAATTTTGTTAGCCTCACCTATGTATTTTTGACATTCCGCAAAACGACTGTATTTTGTAAACAAACCACATGGAAGCCGAAAGAAGAAAAAAAAGTTGTGCACATTTATTTGGAAAATCCATTATGGCCTGCATCTATGTTAGCTAAATAGCTGAAATTGCCTAGAAATACCGTAGGCGCGTTATTAAACGGTATAAGGAAACATTGACGACGATTCGGGAGCTTTAAGCCTTAACCTCATGTACTCTTCCACTCTTTCCCCTCCATTCCCAAAAAATCCTTCTTCATTACTTTCCCTTATCGTCCCTTTATCAATTGTAGAACCATCGTTTCAAAAAAAAAAAAAAATTATATATATATATATATATATATATGCCTGACCGCATTTCAAGGTCATGCATGACGAGGTTTGGTCAAATTTTCATAGGAACGGGGCCTTCCCCCGAAACCCCGCGCTGAGAACCGCGGCTAACACGCTGGCAGACGAACAGCGTTCACACGCAGTACCTTGTAAGTCGCAAGGGCCTGCATAGTGTCGTCGTCCCGCCAGTAAACACAAAGCTAGATTAAACTTCTTGGTCGGTGGTTTCTACAGTAGGTGTAGGAAGAGGCACAATTTGTGTCTAAAAATAGCCCAACCCATGTCGCCACATTAATAAGGGGGGTTGTGCAGTCTCCTTTTGTCCAGCGCCTCTGTTGTTAATAGGTACACGGGCACCAGCGAGCCACATGCCTTGGCGGGTGCTCTGGGTTCGAAACCGGTTATAATCTCAGATTATAGCTTGGTTCGACCCATGCATCTTCCAGCATTGAACAAGTTACAACGACAGCTTGTTAAGCGTAGCTACCTATTACCCCCCCCCCCCCCCCCCGTCTCCCCCTTCCATTCCACTCTTTCCCCTCCATTCCCAAAAAATCCTTCATTACTTTCCCTTACCGTCCCTTTATCAATTGTAGAACCATCGCTTAAAAAAAATTAGATTTAAATTTGTTTTTGCCGACAAATTGGCACGAAAATTTATGATTTGGCAGGGCATTTGCAGCAGTGGCAGAAAAACGACGTCGGAACTGTACCAAACGGAGTGTCTCCAAAAACACATTTTGCTTTTCATTCGATCCCATCATCACCTCGTGATGTTTTGGCCAGATTTGGCAATATTTTTTGAATATCAATTTTGAAGATTTCGCAAGCTGTCATTACAGCGAAGTCGTTCAAGAATGGTACACAGAGAATTGGGTTCAGTTTGTTTCGAAAGACCTTAACACACCCAATTGCCCCCAGTTCCAGTTTCTCCTATTGAGAAATACTTGGCAATCATGAAGATGAGACTCAAGGCAAAGGGAAAAGTTGTCAAAGAAATCAATCAGATGAAGACCTGGTAGAAAAGATAGCCAAAACGATGGACGAAGAAAGTGTGCGCCGCCTAATGAGCCATATTACAGGAAAAGTTCGAGAATTCCATCGAAACCGTGACGAATAATTTTATTCGTATTTTTTTCTTAAAAGTATGAAGAAATTGATAGATTTGTGTAAGAAAAGTTTTTAATTCGGTAGTAAATAACTGAAATACACGCAATTGTTTTTGTTCCAGTACTATCTGAAGCAAGCTTTATAGACTTAAATCTAGAACAAAACTATGGCAGCATCCTAATGTCTCCAAATCCAAAAGCTGGCATCGGTCTACGTAGCGGGGAAGATTGTTAGGTAGACGCCAGGGTAGATGTTTCAGGGCGATACGAACAAATCTTTGTTGACTGCACGTTCTATTCTGGCTTTCCAACACAGGTTATGAGGATTCCAGATGGCACAGGCATTCTCAAATATTGGGCGTACCAATGCGCAGTACAATGCCTTCAAGCAATGGTGATCTGTGAAGTCTCGGGAAATTTTTGTGATGAACCCAAGTTGTTGCGAAGCTCTAGAATAATGCTGATTGAACATGACCTTGTTATCCAATAGAACTCTAGGATCACTGATATGATCGACGCGTCCGAGGATAACTCCGTTGATTCGGTAATCAAATGAGATGGGCGTATTACATCGGTGGAATGTTATAACCACACATTATTGTGCGCTTGTTTCTATTACACCAATCAGCAAAGGTGTCCAACAGCGTTTGCAATCGGTAGCAATCAGCGATAGATTTCACAACGAGATAGATCTATAGATCTTCGGCATATACAGTGCGCATCCGAAACCAAGTAGAATGGCAATGTCGTTAAAGTACAAGGCGTGTAGCAAAGGCCCAGGTTACTGCCTTGTGGAACACCAAAACTATTACTGAATGCACGCGAAGCTGTGGAATCCAACTTGATACGTATAGTACGGTCTGTAAGATACGAGCTTAACCATAAAGTCAATCTATCAGATACACCGAGGTTAGAGAGCTTGTACAAGAGTATTCAATGATCTACTGTGTCGAAAGCGGACTTAATATCTGTGTACACAGCGTCAACTTGAGTTCCAGCTTTTATCTGTGAGATGCAGGTACTGGTATAGTTTTTGGTGCTGTTCAGAATTATACCACTTACGATGATTTCAAAGAGCTTTGATCCACGGGATCCTCTGTAGTTAAATACGAGAAACATGTGGGATTGTTTCCACAGCGTTAAAAAATTTCCATTGCTCAAGCAATTTGGTGAAAATTCGACTGAGAGGCACGGCAAGAGCAGTAGCGCAGCGACAGAAAATAATAGCCGGAACACTATCGGGACCAGGTGAGTAGGAGCTCTTCAATTTCTTTGCATCAGAAATGACCATGTCGGGAGTGACGTAAAAAATGTCCAGATCAACAGTACCATCGAGACACCTGACGCAGCTATTTCAGCATCAGACTGCATGCTACATCCACTGGCGGACACAGAAGAAAAATGGTCAGCAAACAATTTGCAAGATTTAGTAACGGTTGATGAATCCGTTCCGCCTAAGAACACACAAGCAGGAATGGAAGATCCTTTCCTATTAGAGTTTACGAATGACTAAAAGCTTTTTGGATTACTTCGCAATCTGAATTACGTCCGCAGGACGTGTGATTTGTAGAGAGAACTATTTAGCCTACGGTATGCGTCGCTGGTATATCTGAAAGCGAGTTTATTCTGCGGTGTTTGTTGCTTACTAAGTAATATCTGCTTTGCATTTCGATGCCGTTTTGAAGGATATCTAATTCTGGGAAGATTCTCGTTCAGCCAAGTGTAAATAGCATCGCAAAACCGCAGTGTCATATCTTCCACATCGATCTCGTCCAATAATGTAGCCCAATCCGGAGACGAAAGGTGGTCCACAAGTACATCAAAATTAATACGACCATAGTTCAGAGGCGTAACTCCGCAACTGACAGCTAGAACTTCAACGGGGTATGCCAGTGTAGGCAAGAATAAATCAGGAAGCTAGGAAGTAGCGGAGAAATGGCCCGATGCACAGCGATTTATTGTTCAGGAAGGCAGTAAACGCGATCCAATGTTCGTCCGAGGTTGTTACGCAGTGAATTAACTTGTTTCAAGTTCAGGAATTCAAATCCGTCGACCATAGCAGCGCTAGCAGCAGGAAGTGGGAGAGAATTGTCGGACTGTACTCCATCCTCTCCATTAAATCAAGAAATTTGCGGTTGGTTATAATCACCACAAATGAAAATTCTTTCGTCTGAAGGCCCTTTGTCACGTAATTCACGGATTGAGAGAATATGCTCATCGATAAACTTGTCAATTTTACTTCTGTCAGGTGGGATGTAACTTACAGCAAGCAAAAAATTCATTCCTTTGATGATAGCAGTAACACAGACTTTTTCAAGACAATTTCCATGTCTTAAGTAGACCAGCGAACCAGGGAACTGTTGGGCAACGGCAATCAATACACCAAAACTACTTTTGTCACTATCGGATCCAAACAGCTGAAGAGAATCGACGCAGTCATCCAAATCAGTTTCAGTTAGCATGATTACATCGTAGTTGCAATCATTAGATGTAAGGTATAGGTCGTCCACTTTAGTCCACATTAGTCCTTAAACCTCGCACATTCTGATAGTATACACAAATACCATCAACGTCATTGGCGTGTGCAGAAAGCTCCGAAACAAAACTCCCTGCAGGAGGAGATTCCAAACTGGAAACGGGAAATACATCAGCGGAAAGAATGTTCGGATTACAATTACACTTGCCTGCATAACTGGGTTGGAAGACCCTGTCACCACATCAGCATACAGGGCAGGAACGACTGGCAGGAATTGCGCGACTGTGACTGAGGGATCGAGGGCTTCCATAATACCAACTTCAATGCGTCCCGCGTGATCTTCAGGTGATAATCGACGAGGATAAACTAGTTGAGACAAACTGGAAGCATTCGATGGATCAGGAAAAGTCAAGTTCAAAACAGCAGCATACTTGCCCGAGAGTGATTGTCGGGAGATCCCGTCACCAAACACGACCGATGGACCAGGACGACTCTGTTGGAGGGAATTGTCGAATATGTTGATATGAACTATCAGCCAGCATGACTTGGTCGTGTAACTCAGGGACTCCCTTAGAACCGTAGGCGATGCGTCCTGACGGCGTAGATAATCCCACGTTGTCAGTAATTGGGAGTGTGAAGGTCGTTAGAGCGGCGCGAGGTTTCCGGTCTTCTGTTGGATGCAGTGGCGGCTCGTTTAATTAGCGTGTTTAACTAGCGAGAAAAAGCAAATCAATATGTAGCTTTTAATATTATCTTATTCTAAATTTAAAGCATTATACAAACAAACATATTCAATACATTATTTAAATAACAACGGAGTACGACGGGTTACTTTACAAGGAAATTCGTCTATCACGTCCTCGTGAAGACCTTTGGACCCATAGTCTCTACTGCCATCAGCATTAGACCTAAGAGTCGGATTTCTCCATTGTCTTTCTTAGATATTTTTTCAGTCGTCGTATAACAGGAAAGAAATGGTCCACCATAGTTGTTGTATTTGCCTATTGAATCAAATTCAAGAATTACAACCTAATTGCAATGCACGCACATGATAGCAAATAGGCGTAAAACTTTACAGTACACCACAAGCAATAAGTGGTAGCAAGTTGTTCAACTGTATCGCTGAACCAGCAAATGAGTCATTTTTACGAATGATTCATGTTGATAAGGCAACCGTGCTCTATTAGAAGAAGTTGTTTTACATTCTCTTTATACCTCCGTAACTGATACAGAATTAGTATGATCGTTCAATGAAATCACTGAACCAACGCTCTCGTTTTGTTGAACGTTTCACTCATAAGCGTCATAGCTAGGCAAAATAGGAATCAAAGGGCAGGCCATAAGAATACGTAGTAGTAAGTTGTTCAGTGAAATCCCTGAACCAGCTAATGAGAAATTCCATACCGTGGTTCGCTAGTTCGACGTTCGCTAGTTTCCCTTTGCCGAACATCAGCAGCCTGCTTGACAAATTTCAGTTGAAGAGTCAAAAATTATTTCCTGTAAATATCAGAAGTGCTTATATTGTTTTCATGTATACAACCATTATTGTCAGTGCAATATTTTTATTACAAAAAATAGAAAGGACACGAAAATACCTGGTTTAATAATATTACTTGCTTCAATAATAGTTGAAACCAGAAGTACTTAGTTGCAGTTCTCGCTTTTTTTTATTGCACTGCAGTGTTTTATTATTTAATAGTGGTGTGCCAAATTAACAGTTTGACGAATAACAAAATAAGTGCTATACTGTCTTGCACTTTAAGCTCAAGGAAATACATTGTAACTCTTAGAAACTGTTATTAGCAAAACTACAGCCATTAATGTTCAATTAAAAGGCTGTCGAATTGGAGATTTGCAGTGTATTATGTGAGAGGTTCCACGTTGGATTACCTAAGCAAAAACTATCCACACTTTTCAAAAAAATATTACTTTTATTTCTTTACTTAGAAATAAATCTCTTGTTGAAGGACCCCATATAATAAATAGCGTAAGTTTGCCTCCGACAGATAAAACACTTTTTAATATAACCGGAAAGCTTGTAATTCCCTTCTGGTGAGCCGAGAAACCGCAAGAAAATTTAGGATATGTTTCTATATATATCACGCCCTACCAAACCCAGTTATACAGTTCTAAATCCGAGACTTTAAGCTCCGCGGTAAGGCTCTGACAAAAGTCATACCAACGCAAAAAAATACGAATTTTGTCAAGACGAGAATTTCACATGATTATGCTTTGTTCTCGTCGAGCAGCAAAACTTTCATAATGGAAATAGCATAGCCCTACGAGAGCGGAAAGCGAAAAGTATTTCAATATACTCTACGCCCTTCGCCATAAGAATAGAACCATCGGTCGTAAGGAAGGCGGAAAAAACCAAGACCAAAAACGGATGCCTTTTTGCATAGGAAGTTTGACTGTAATTCGAATCAGCAGCATCGTCGGTATATTCATAATGTTCACTTTTACAAGATCTAAAAATCTTTTCATGGTTAACTATTTTAACGTAAAGGCATGTGTAAAAAACCCAGCTATTTAATTTGTTGAACTTTAAATAATTCAACGACAGCAAGAGAAAAACAACGTTTTTATCATTTGCTGTGGTTGACCTGTTTATCAAAGTTATAATCTTAGCGGAATAAGATGCACACGAAGATATAATGCCAGCAGCGAAATACGTCTGCTTAACAGAAACAGCCATGGAGGTCGGTGAAAATAATCAAATTATTTTATGTTTTTCTACTTTTTCTGACTTCAACCGGGCAATCTTCACGTGTCGTTCTGCGGGGATAATTCCACCAAACAATAGAGACAAAAGTTTACGCATGAAGTACCGGAAAAGTCCGCAAGCGGTGCACATGACTTTCTCTTCGAATCTTCAACTTTTGGTTGTTTTCCCTCTTCCTCTATATTCCGGTTGATGTTATTATTTTGCAGTCTATTCGAAGTAAATGGAACTCTAATTAGCACAATTACGGCATTATTGTCAACATTATTCCCATTAAAATAATGAACAGTTCCAGTGCCATATTTGGAGAACGAAACTAATTAATTCTTTAAAAAACAGATATATTTACGTATGTTGTTCTTTTTTAAGATCTATCAATTATATATTATTTACACATGATGGTTAGAACACATTTATTCTCACTCGCTTGTAACCGGTGTCCACGCAAATGTTTTTCAAGCCACTAAATGAGATTAAATTATTCATCGTACGAATCATTTGTATCATCTACATTTTAATATGTAATCATTGACGACACCCATTGGGGTACTTATCGTAAATATTTAATTAGTTGATAAGTTCATTTTCCACCATTAACCCCATATAGTTTGTGTGCTCGGCGCATGTTTGTTTCCTCCCCGATGGTTTTATTTTTTTCATTCCGATGGGGCACACTCTGGGCTGCTGGCTGGTTCGGTTTTTCGGATGACATGGTTTTCATCTCATTCGGGTTTGCTGTTGTGTGCTTTTTTGCTGTTTTGCATAGTGTTTGATTGAAATAAAAATTGGTTCATCTTGAAGTGTTGAAAGCTTCAATTCATGAGTTGTTAATAATGTTAATTGAGAATTGTTTCTCACTGATAGATTTATTTATATATTAAACATATTTTAGGATCTTATTACAAAACCAATATATTAAGCATTGATAGTAGCGAACATAGCTAGTATACTCGAGACTGAAGTGTCGCAGAAAAACTCTTAAATGATTGAACTACAGAATTTTTACTTAGCTTTAAGTTTCACAGTGTTCAATTATTGCAGTACTCTGGTTCCGATAAAGTCTCGAACTTTTTTCTTAATTGAACTCATCAAAATGCGACTGAATTAGCATGTTTCTTCGACTTTGAACGCATTTCTTATCACCGTTGACTGGCCTCCTGCCTCGACAAAGTTGTTTGACAATCGCCAAAAATTTTTCAATGGGTCGAAACTCCGGACAATTTGGAGGATTAATCTCTTTTGGCATGAAATCGACATCATTAGCTGCATACAACTCTAGCACCACTTTAGAGTGGCAACATCTAGCTAGGCCGGGCCAGAATATATCGTTATATCGTTACGTTATATCTTGATGTCATTGTTGAGGAGGTGATGAAAGGCTCAGTCTTCAGTCCATAGCTACATACTCCTTGCCGGATCATGACCTTCTTTGCGAATTTATTAGCAAATATGAACTTATGCTTGCCTGGCACATCGTCACAACCAGTTGTAATGTAAAATTTTAGACCGGGAAATTTTCACGTAGGTTTCGTCGTCCATAGGTACATCCGTTGAATTTCGTCAAAACTTGGTCGTACAATCGTCTAGTACACTGCTTAACTACCAAATTCTGCTTCAAGTGCCGATTCGGATGTTTACTGACACTATAAGATCTATAGCCTTCTCGAGCGAGGGTATTTCGCGTGGGTTGATAATGGGCAACGTACCTTCTGGCCATATCCTGGATAGAGTTGCTAGAATTGGTCTTAACGCACCTCAATATCTTCCCCCTCAGCTTTCGGTTCGAGTTCCATTCTGTACTGCTCCGCTACGTGGTGAAATATTTTGACGAAACTTGCTCCAGTTGTGCTTCATAAACATGTAAACAAAGATATGTCAAATGGTTCCAGTTCCTACCGCAAAGGGCGTGCCGTTGACGCACAAGGGGCGTCCAAATTTCCTTTTAGCCTGGCTTCAGTGATTCTAATTGTCTCTAATAGTATCATTCAAAAAAGGTTAGAAGATTATTCATATATTTCGACGACAAAAGAATTGGTGCTAGACTCACTCGCAAGCAATATTATTATTTGAATTATTTGATACGTGGTTCTCTTGGTACGCGAATTTATTTGAAAAAGATGCTGCGAAATTAGATGACAGTGCCAAAGTCCGGCTATTGCTGCAGAAATTAAATTTTGCTGCACACGACAGGCACACTTCTATTATTCTGCCAAAACTCTCAAAGGATTTCGATTTTGCTGAGACAGTCCAAAATCTAATCATTTCGTGCGCTCGATGTTACCTCATCTAGCGGTATTCTACTACCCATCCGTCTTCGAGAGTAAAAGCATCTAGCTCCACAGAGGAAGGTAGTTTTCGGCAACTCCCAAGTTGTCTAATTGCCGAATGTTTAACCGAGGAGGGTAGCTTTATAGCGAGGATAAACCGTCGATAATTTTGAGCGCACATGTACTACTACTAGGTAAGGGTCCGAGTCGATTTCCGCACCTCGTTGGGAGCGTACGTTGGTGATGTTCGAGAAAAACTGGCCCTCGATGAGAATATGGTCGATTTGGTTCAAATTTCGTTGATTAGGTGATCTCCAGCTAGCTTTGTGGATATCTTTGCGAGGACAGAAAGTGCTCTTGATCACCAAGCCTCGGGATGTCCCGTGGCGAACAGCTGTCGTACGTTGCCTCCAGATGCGCAAAGAATGCTGGCTTCTCGTAGTCGGGTCTACCTTCAGACCAGGCACGTTAATGATGGTATAGTTGAAGAAATGGCCTTTTATCCTCAACATGCACATCCGCTCGTTGATCGCTTTCCAGTCCATTACGCGATCCTGCATTCTGCCAATCACTACGAAGCCTATTCCCAGCTCGTTGGTCGCTCTACCGCTCTATTAGAATTGGGCTTTGCTGTCAAGGATTCTGCGCATCGTCTCGTCTTTGTGACAGATCTTCTACAGTGCCACTATGCCCAACTTTCAGTGTGCTAACTGGTCGACTGGTTGTCTGACTGGGGTCACGCTACCGAGTCTCGTTTCCTTAGTTTCTACCGTGGTTGGTTACCCAATCTCCGCTAAGATTGCTCGTATTCCGGCTGGTACCACGAGGAGGTAGGGATAAGAGTTGCTAAATAAGAGACTAAGAGGTTGGGATCTGTATTATCCATTATCCAGTCCTTCACCAACCACTCCAGCGCCTGCTCTGACAACCATTTTTGACACAATGGTATAGAACTTGATTGAACCACTGCGAACGCTAGGCCCTCCCTCATCCTATACTGAACGTGAGGATTCGTTCCGAAAGGAGTTAGAATTTCATGGAATTTGTGCGTAAAGATATTTAATGGTTTTATGAATGAAAACTCGATTTAAAAATTTTGATCGTGTTTTCCCTGGAAGATTCAAATTTTCCAATTTTCACATCGGTTATTTAGAATTAATGGTTCCATCATCATCATCATTATTCAGCCGACAGCCATTGTACTCGGTCCTGGGCTACTCGTCGCCAATTCGTTGCGCGTCTCGACACACGCAAGTCGGCTTCAACCTGGTCGAGCCATCTAGCACGTTGAGTCCCTCTATTCCTGGTGCCGGTGGGGTTCTTGAAGAGAACAGATTTCACCACACAGCCGTCCGGCATCCTTGCGACGTGGCCGGCCCACCGTAGTCTTCCAACTTTTGCCAGGTGTACGATGGGAATTTCTCCAAGCAGTGCCTGTAGCTCGTGATTCATACGTCTCCGCCACTCTCCACTTTCCGTTTGTACTCCGCCAAAAATAGTCCCCTACACCTTTCGTTCAAAAACGGCAAGTGCACGTATGTCTTCCGTAAGCAAAGTTACTGTTTCAAGTCCGTAGAGGACTGCCGGTCTTATTAGCGTTTTGTACATCGTCAGCTTTGTGCGGCGGCGTATGCTCTTTGATTGAAACGTCTTGCGAAGGGAAAAGTAGGTTCGATTTCCAGCTTGAATGCGTCGATGGCTCTCAATACTCGTATTATTGTCGGCGGTGACCAGAGATCCCAAATCTACGAACTCATCAACCACTTCCAGTTCATCGCCGTCAATAGTCACTGTCCGGGGGAGGCAAACGTTACTTTCTCGGGAGCCTCTTCCTACCATATATTTGGTTTTAAACGCATTGATTCGTAACCCTATCCTCTTAGCCTCCGTTTTTAGTCTGGCGTAGATTGCCTCCGCCGTCCTACGGTTTCTAGGCTAGGCTAGGCTAAGAGTTGGCTACTCTTGCTGAAGATCGTTCCTCTCGTTTCGATCCGGCCCGCTCGCCGATATTGAATAACATACAGAACAGTCCATGCCCTTGCCGTAGACCTCTGCGCGATTCGAAAGGACTTGAGAGTGTCCCCGAAATGCGCACGGAGCAAATCACTCGTTCCATAGGAGCTTTGATCAGCCGCGTCAGTTTGTCCGAAAAACCGTACTCGGGCATTATCTGCCATAGCTGTTCGCGTTCAACGGTATCGTATGCTGCTCTGAAATCCACGAAAATATGATGCGTAGGCACGTTGTACTCCCGACATTTTTGGAAGATTTGTCAGCGAGTAAAAATTTGATCCGTAGTAGCACGGGCCCCCATAACGCCCGCCTGATACTGCCCTACGAATTCTCTTGCTATTGGGGATAAACAACGCAACAAAATCTGGGAGGGCATATTGAAGGCGGCGTTGTCCAGCGTAATGCCGCGGTAGTTACAGCAGTCTAGCCGGTCGCCCTTTTTGTAGATGGGGTAGACTACGCCTTCCATCCATTCCTCCGATAGTTTCTCTTCTTCCCAAATCCTTGAAATCAGCCAGTGAAGTGCCATTGCTAGCGGTTCTTGACCATTTTTGTTAGAGTTCTGCCAGGAGTCGGTCCTTTCCGGCGGCTCTATTATTCTTCAGCAGACCGATTTCTCGTCTGATCTCTTCGAGATCGGGAGCCGGTACGCTGTTGTCGTTTGTAGGTACTCCGAGCTTAACTTCCATCGGGTCTCCTGCTGCTATATCGCCGTTGAGGTGCTCATTGAAGAACTGCTTCCACCTGTCGACCACCTCGCGCTCGTTTGTGATTAGATCTCGTTCCTCGTCCCTATACAATGTCAGGTTTTGGTGCGTGGGCCTTGCGAGTTTGGTTCACCTTCTCGTAAAACTTGCGGGTGTCATTAGACCGGAATAGTTGTTCCAGCTCCTCACGATCTCTGTGCTCCCTCTGGCGCTTTTTCCTCCTCAGGATCGTGGTCAACTCATTCCGCGCTCGTCGATACATGGTCAAATTCAGATAGTTTTCCCAAGCTCTTTTTTCCTCTCTATCGCTTCTTGGCATTCCCCGTCAAACCAATCATTTCGTGCTCTCGAGGTTTTCAGAATTAATGGGTTATGACTTGAATTAACCATCGTAGAACAAAATTTTTGTAATGAAATTACAAACAAAAAATATACAAATAGGCGGCTAAAAATATCGATATTTAAGGTATTTCTCTTGAAAAGATCTTTTAATTAATCAGTGTAAAAATATGTGCATTATGGTAACTTTTTATTGCTTTTTAACATTTTTCAAATTAACTATTGAAAACCGCCATTTGCTGTTCTCTGGATACAATTAAAAACAAAATCGCTATTTAAATCCAATCTAAATCCAATCCAAAAACAATTCAAATCCAATCTCAATGTAGTCCTAATCGAATCCAATTTCTATCTAAATGCACTTTGAATTTAATCCAATCGAAATTCAATTCAAATCCAATCTAAATCCAATCCAAATCCAATCCAAATCCAATCCAAATCCAATCCAAATCCAATCCAAATCCAATCCAAATCCAATCCAAATCCAATCCAAATCCAATCCAAATCCAAATCCAATCCAAATCCAATCCAAATCCAATCCAAATCCAATCCAAATCCAAATCCAATCCAAATCCAATCCAAATCCAATCCAAATCCAATCCAAATCCAATCCAAATCCAATCCAAATCCAATCCAAATCCAATCCACATCCAATCCAAATGCGAGCGAGTGCACGGTGCAGAGCAGATTCAGCAGGACATTGCTACATCATTCACTGGTGCTACAACCGAGAGGTTCTTCATTACATCTTCGTCACGGAATTTTGGACGAATCGTTATAGACGTCGTCAATAACAGGCCACTAACATCGGAATCTGCCCTCTGAATGCGGAAGAGTGAAGCATTAACTCTCAACCATTTCCTCCTTGGGGGCTCGAATGGTGTTAGAAAAACTGCCGTGGAGCCTAGCGTTAACTGTGATGTAGTAACTGTTGTCTTTCGACGTAATCAAACAGGAACTGGACTAATTCTGGAAAAGGTGAGACAGAGAAATGATGCCGACGCTAACGGGAAGAACCCAGTGGTATGGGGTATGGCGAGGTGAAGATGGTATCAGTTGGTGATTTAGGGCTGACCGTGGACGTTGGAAAGAGAAATAGAGTAAATAAACCATTAGTGGACCAGTTAGTACTTGAGTAGTTTTCTTCCACGAATTATTTTAAACTGGTAACGCTAAATACGTAACCGACAGCACTTACAATACAAGTAACTTTCGATTAAGCCTAAAAAAATATCTATTTTTGTTGAAAATCTATATTTTGCCCATTTTTTAAAACAGATTGGAATGTTCGTTTTCCTTTAATGGTTTACAATAGGATAGCGACCGGGTCCGTTATAGGGATTCCAGTGTATTTTGCACGAAGAGGGTCCACTAATGGCGACAACTTTTACGTTATTAACCTATAATGGACCCTCACTTGTTGAAAATGTCGTTTTTAAGGCATTAATAATTGAATGCAGCTAAATCTTTATAAACTGGAATGTGTGGTATGTTTAGTACTTTCTGTTTCATGTCATATTTCCTCGGAAATAAGAAGCACAAGCTAATAAACGCCGAAACTGTACCCGAGGTCCATTATAGGTAAAGGGGCCACTATAGGATAACTTAGCCTAGTTAGGTCAGGTGACGAGTAATCGAAGCCTTGGTTGTCTACCAGACTACCGCAATAAACCACTTGCAGAATTCGCCAATGGCTTGGCCAATGGCCAATGGCTTGGCGAATTCTGCAAGTGGTTTATTGCGGTAGTCTGTTGTAAAGCTTGCGGTCTTGGTTGTTATGGGTGTTGGTAAAACTTTTTAATTGAAAATTAGCACGTTGGGAACAGGAAAAGACTTCCAGCTCACAATTTGAGTCCTAATGGACGCCAATGACGACAAATCTTAACGCATAAGATCTTGTACAAACATTTGGACCAATTTTTTTTAGTGTGGAAATTCATGTTTTCTTCATGTAGAGTAGGGCGGGGCATAAGTGCGATGTTTTAAGTTGTCATCAATTTTCGTGAGATATAAAGAAGGACAACAACATAATATATTTTATAGTAATGCAGTAACTCAATGTCTTTACTTGCAACTATAAATCATCTGCGGTAATAGTGTTTTGCAAAATAAATTCTTCTTTCTTCTGATCAAGTGCAGATTCGCACTTTTACCCCCCTATCGGGGCAAAAGTGCGAATACCGCGGGGCAAAAGTTCGAAGCTAGAATCCACGAAATTAACCCAGCAGTAGCTAACAAAACCATATTATCTGCAATCTGCGTTATGTTTCGGTAAGGAATATTCTCAATTTGCACCTTTTCTATTTTGCGCTGGTGTATTGCAGCCTCCGTTAGATCGAAACTTTTCCAAACCTTTGTTTTTTGTTTCATCAGCGGAAACACATTGTTTTTCTTCGGCCAACATCTGTAGAGCACACATTTTTCTGCAGATCTTTCATTTCTAGTATCTGTAATATAGTGCCTAAAGCTGTATATAATTAGCTATACATTTTTGCCTCGTCCATGAATCGCACTTTTGCCCCGTCCGTGAATCGAACTTTTACCCCGCTAGGCGCTTGACGGGGTTAGATTAAATTACGGAAAAGCGAAATATATTTTGTAAATTATTTTCGCCGTATTTTCAAAACTGATACGTGAGTGATGTAAAACACTGCTACAAATTTTCAACAAGTAATATCCTCCTGTTGATATCGTATTTGCCGTATAACGAAAAATTACATCAAAACCGCCCTAAAATAACATTTGCACATAACTCAGCAACTATGCTTCGTAAGCAACCAAAGTTTACGTTAGATTCAAACTGTCAAAGTAGTCACCCATCGATGCCAATGTAGAAAATTTACTCGGAATCTGCACCGATAAATCATTGAATCGCACTTTTACCCGCATCGCACTTTTACCCCTCCTTACTCTATTCGTCCGATTTCATTTCCGAGTGTCTTAGTAAAACTCCCAAATTCACCAATTTTTTCTCGTTCACTCCTTAGGATGTGGGGGGGGGAGGGATGAGATTTTTCGGTACTAAATTGACCCTAAAGAGGCCTTAGCCTTAGCTCCAAAACATCTTTCGAGTAATGGTACGAGGCTAAATCCAGCCAGCAAAGCTTAAAACCATGTCATGTGTGATCTTTGTATTGGGAGTAGACGTTTTTAGAGGCATTCTACAATTGACTGTCCCGGGTTGTGTAGGGTGCTCCACTTACCAGACGAGTTCCAGAATCACTTGTCAAATTACGTATTTTGCGTAAGTTTTGACGCCATTTGCTCTCTAACGTCCTCAGGGATGTCGAGATTATGATGAACAGTGAAGAAATAAAGCCCCAAAAGTTGCCAGAAGGTTGCTTCCACGTAGGTCTCGTCGATCGCACAACAAGTATTAACTGGTTTATTCTAATAAAGAGACAAGAATATGTGATTGTCAAGTTCTATTCGTTTCCTGCTGACCGACTGTAAGCCAAAAAGTTTTAGATCTGAATGAACATAGTAGAAACATCTATACCTAACATATCTTCGTTGTCATTTAATTTATTAAAGGTTAATATAATAGTTTGGTGCAATGTTGGTGCAATGGTGCAAATTCTTGACAACTGCAAAGAGATGGTTGATCATCAAGATCAAGATTAGGTATATGATTATTTACAGTCGATTGCCCCACACACGCAACTTCAAATCTAATTCTAGTCTAATTAACAACGAAAAGGCATAACTAAAGCTTCGATTTAATGAAGCGTACTGTATTGATAATTCTAAAATTATGTTCTTCAATAATGCCGGGTTACGTACGATTTTCCCAGCGCACCTTGTCTGCCCGGTAGTTGCTCTACGTTCCAGGCCAAATAAATATTGCTTATGTGAGTAAACATGTTAAATGCTCTTCCACTCAGTGCATTCTACATTTTGCGGATCTACCGTGTGCTTCGACCATCCACAATTACTTGCGTTGCTCAGCACAATATAGGTATACACCATGGAACTTTTTATGCAGTTTTTTCTTCTATTTAATTCAAGTCTTATAACGCAAAAAATTTATTATTGGTTTATGTAGTTTGTCTTCTATAGTAATCTAATTTGCTCGTAGGATTTATGATAACTATTATGAGACTGAAAATAAATACTACTCAACGAACCTATTTTTCAATGTCATGCATAAAAATGTTCTCGATGTAAAGTGAAAACCATAATCACCGCGGTATCAGGTGTGCCTAGTTTCCATTATGTTGACAAGCGCATTGTCGTGTATGGCAAACGGGTGCGGGTGTTGTGTGGGGAATGGAATAAATCTTCTAAATCATCCCCATAGCATCCCTTAGTTGGCAGACAACCGTCGGCATACATCCCAAAACACTCCGCCCACAGCAAACAACAACACCCTGGGCTGGGTTTACTTGAGCTTCTGCGGTCGAGCAATCTACATACCTACTACCTACCTAGAGCATTTGTTCGTTATGCATAAGTGAAGATACACGGGACAAACCCGATGAGGATTGACACTTATGAATATTTCACAGTTGGCCAAGTTGTAAATTGAGACTATTTATTATTTATAATAGACATGGCTTGTTATGGTATTCTAAAGTTATGTTTACCTGCTTCGAAACGTGATTGAGTCGATAGGGTGTCAAGATATGGGCTACGTGCCTGATGACGAAACTGATTGGTTATCTCTTGTGCGGTTGTAAAATAATATTACAACTTTGGCGTGCGATACTACCTAGTATCAACAACTTTAACTTGTTTACACTGCTTGCTCATTGCTCACACACCAACACATTGTGTGCATCATATTTAGCTCTTTGGCAAATAGAAATGAGCCACCTGAACACAGAACAATACACCGACTAACCCAGTTTTCAAACTCTACTCTTACTATCGTTGCAGTCATGCGAGGAAGCTATACTGAAGCTGAAAGCGGCAGCCGCCAATCCCCAGACGCCGGTCTATTACGTGGTTAATCAGATTCTGTACCCCCTGGTGCAGGGCTGCGAATCAAAAGATGTTAAAATTATCAAATTTTGCCTGGGCATGATGCAACGGTTGATAACCCAACAGGTGGTAGACCAGAAGGGAGCCCGCTACATCACCGATACGCTGTGGATGCTGATGGAGAACGGAACGGAGGAAGTGAAGGTGCTACAGAGCGTTACGTTGCTGCTTACAACCAACGCGGTGGTTCATGGTGAGACTCTGGCCAAGACGCTTGTGCTTTGCTTTCGGTTGCACTTCACCAAGGACTCCACAACGATCAACACGGCTGGTGCGACCGTTCGGCAGCTTGTTTCACTCGTGTTTGAGCGAGTCGTTGCCGAAGAAGCGGAAGCCGAAGCAAATCAGGACGAAAAGCGTGATGTTAATTTGGAGGAACTGAAACTAGCTACCGGGGTGGCCCCGAAAGGGCTACGACCGTGTGCGGCAGATGCTTTTCTACTGTTTCAGGATTTAGTGCAGTTGGTCAATGCCGATCAGCCCTACTGGTTGCTTGGCATGACTGAAATGACGCGAACATTTGGATTGGAGTTGCTTGAATCCGTACTCACTCAGTATACGTCCGTGTTCTACAAGAACCCGGAATTTTCTTTTCTTTTGAAAGAACGCGTATGTGCCCTAGTCATAAAGTTATTTTCACCGAACATAAAGTATCGAACGATGGCACCGCAAAATGCCCAAGCCACGGCACCTCACGATAAACCGTACTTTCCCATCAGCATGCGACTGCTGAGAGTTGTTTCCATTCTCATCCAGAAGTATCACAGTCTGCTGGTTACGGAATGTGAAATATTCCTTTCGTTGATTGTGAAATTTTTGGACCCGGACAAACCATCCTGGCAGCGATCGCTTGCACTGGAAGTGCTTCATAAGATGACCATTCAACCGGAGCTGCTGGTATCGTTCTGTCGCTGCTACGACCTGAAAGATCATGCCACCAACATCTTTCAGGACATCATCAATTCGCTCGGAACGTACGTCCAAAGTCTGTTTGTTAATGCACAACTTTTAAACAGTTCTGTCAGTGGAACTCAAGGGCAACCGACGGCGATAATCGGTGGACTGCCGGTTGGGCCGGGAATCTCCCCCCAACCGGGCTTTCTATTTCGAGGAGTATTTCTTCCGTTGGTTGTGACATTTCCTACTGGTCAATCAAAGTCGACCTTCCTGGATATGCTAGATAAAATGGAACCTCCTCCCATTCCGGATGGATATGGGATTTCCGTCGCGTACGCTTGCCTACTGGACATTGTTCGATCGATCTCTTTGTCGATTCAAGGACCGTCGCAGTTGGGCGATGAAAATCCCCCTCCCTACAAGAATCGTGTTTCCGAAGAGGATAAAGCTTTGCATATTCAACTGATTTATTCCAGCTGGTTGGGACTATTGTCGGCTTTGGGTCCGTTAATTGACGCCGCGACCGATGAAACATCAACGGAAAACGTGCTTAAAGCGATCCAAAACTATGCAGCTCTTTGTGGTTTGCTTGAATTGCACACTCCAAGGGATGCTTTCATTACGGCTCTTTGCCGAGCGTCACTTCCTCCACATTATGCCTTATCGGTGCTGAACGTCAACTATCAAGGCAATCAGTTCAAATCCCACTCGCGTGGAGGTAGTCAAGATATGGGAAATGTTTTCCTTGGATCATACGGCGATGCAGACCAGCAGCAGCAGCAACGTCATCCGGTGGTAGCGGTCGGAACTCCACTTCCTACATCTTCGCTTCCCGTTGGAGCCCATCAGGGGCCAGTCCTGTTAACAGCCAAAAACCTACAATGCATGAGATCCGTTCTTCATCTGGCCCATTGTCACGGAGGAATATTGGGCAGTTCGTGGCATATCGTCCTAACCACCCTGCAGCATTTAGCGTGGATTTTGGGTCTGAAACCTTCAACCGGTGGAAGTTTGCAGGCAGTGCAAAAGCCGCCAACGGACGCGAACTCGATTACTCAGGTCATGACGGACCTGCCAGTCCTTTCTCAAATGTTAAGCCAGCTTTTCGAGTCCAGCCAGTATCTGGATGACGTCGCCTTACATCATCTAATCGATGCTCTTTGCAAACTTTCGCACGAAGCTATGGAGCTGGCCTATAACAACCGGGAACCGTCATTGTTTGCTGTGGCTAAGCTGTTGGAAACTGGTCTGGTGAATTTGGCTCGCATCGAAGTCCTGTGGCGTCCGCTTACAAACCATTTGTTGGAAATCTGCCAGCATCCTCACATACGCATGCGAGAATGGGGTGTTGAAGCCATCACCTATCTGGTGAAAGCCGCCTTGCAGTATAAATACGAGAAACCCTTGAAGGAAAATCTTAAGCTTCAAACGCTATTGTTAGGACCCCTCTCGGAGCTGTCTTCCGTACCGCACGGGGATGTTCGTCAACGGCAGCTTGAGTGCGTTCTGCAGGTTTTGAACGGAGCAGGAGAAACCCTATCGCATGGATGGCCCCTGGTGTTGGGGATAATTGGAGCGGTCAGCGATCACCACGGTGAAGCTTTGATTCGAATTGCGTTTCAATGTTTGCAACTGGTGGTAACCGACTTCCTGCCGGTGATGCCATGGCGTTGTCTACCGCTCTGTGTCAACACGGCAGCAAAGTTCGGATCGCAAACACAAGAGTTGAACATATCGCTGACGGCCGTTGGTTTGATGGTAAATTAAATTTCGATTTCAGTAAAAAAAAGTTAGTGTTTTACCGTTTGCTTACTTTCAGTGGAATATCTCAGATTACTTCAATCAGAATCAGGAGAAGCTGTCGCAAACCGTCTGCGACGATACGTCGGTTTTGCCGGACTTCCCAGGGACGCTGAATATGCCTCACTTTGATCGGCTCTGGATGTGTCTGTACGCGCGGCTCGGTGATCTCTGCGTCGATCCGAGGCCAGCGGTCCGCAAGTCGGCTGGGCAGACTCTGTTTTCGACGATTTCTGCGCACGGAAATCTGCTGAATCCGCCCACCTGGCAGGCGGTCCTCTGGCAGGTACTGTTTCCGCTGCTGGATAAGGTGCGTGCCCTGTCCAGTTGTGCCAGCAGCGAGAAGGTCGACACCAGCGGAAACATACTGATTCATCACTCTCGGAACACCGCCCAGAAGCAGTGGGCCGAGACGCAGGTGCTTACGCTGGCCGGCGTTTCGCGGGTGAGTGTTTGTTTTATTTTTGTGAGATAAAAGGGACTAAATCAAACTGCATTCCATTCAGGTTTTCAACACCAAACGCACCCTGCTCCAGATGCTGGGTGACTTTCCACGGGCCTGGGCTTTATTGTTGGAGTTTATTGAAAACTCTGCCCTCAGCAAGAGCAACGAAGTTTCGCTGGCTGCTTTAAAGTCTTTCCAAGAGATCTTGTATAACCGGCCGATGCCGGCGCCAGATGAATCGGCAAAGCTAGCGGAAAAGGCAGCCGGTGAGGAAATAGACATCTGGAATGTTGCTTGGCGCGTCTGGTTGACGATCGGAGCCGACAGTACGAAACCACCGTCTACAATGGCTGATGGTCCGGACAAGGGGGGTGACGATATTTACATTCCCAGTCAAGCGTTTCTAACCGCACTGGTTCAGATATTTCCGGCTTTGTTCCAACATATAAGGACCCGTTTTACCAACAAGGACCTGACGCAGTTCTGCACTGTGTTGATGAATGCCGTGGCCGTCCCGGTTCACAGCGATTCAACGCCGTACATTATGTCAACAATTTCCGATTCGCTGCTAACTCCGTTGCACGATGGTGTCTTGGACTGCATGGAGTTACTGCAGAAAGAAGCGGTCGGAGGAGCTAAAGATGGCGCAAATTTAAAGCACATGTTATCGGCCATATTCAAGCAACTGTTGAGCTTCAGTAAATTTGCTTGCGTTCCACCGTCCTTTGATCGGCTTGAAACAAGGTACTGTAGATCTGTAGGTCTTTCAAATTCTTTTAACTAGTTTCGTCTGATTTTAGACCGGTAAAATCGACGCGCTCTGCCAGCGGAGGAATCAATCATCAGCTACCCACTGGCAACGGTGTCGAATGGGTCAGCATGAATTACATTCCATTTGGAGAGAAAGCACTAACGGTTGCAGTTAAATTATATCAGCAAACAGCAACCGACGAAACCGTTATCGAAGGTCAAATTTTGCATGAGATCATAAGGGCACTACATCTCCCCCTTTCGTTGAAGTACAAATGCATGTCGGCGAGTACTTGGAAGCTTGCCATCTCTAGCTTGATGACGGTACTGCATACCGGGCTACCGGTAGCTCGCAAATATCCGAAACAGTTCAGTCCTCTGTGGAAGGATTTGTCCGATACGTTAGATCAATTTCTGTTTCCAAAAAGGTAAATGTCCTTCACGGTAGACTCCCGGTAGACGGTACGCTTCTGTGATTATTAAAGCTAATGCGGAAATTTCTTACAGTGTTTGCGTTGTGGAAGACCGTGGCCTAGACGAACTGGTGCTGGATGAATCCATCGATTGTCAGGTGATTGAACTAATACGCGATGAAATTCTCCCGTTCAGTCACGAGATCCCGCAACAGTTCATACTGGATGCGGTGGTTCTCCTGAACAAAGGCTCCATCCACTCAGCCACCACCGGAAGTACACCGTTTGCCGGCTGCGAAACGGAGCTTAAGCTGCGGGAAGAGTTTGCCAAAACGTGTTTCGAAACCCTGCTGCAATTTTCACTTCTGGATGACGGAATGATGAATGTTGCACCCGAATTGGGCAGCAATAGAATGAATAATAATTCGGACACGACTGCGGCACTGGGAGGTGACGTCAACGAAGGTGGCATCGCTGGACGATTGGCCATCACGGCATTGTTGCATCGCTTCGAGGAGGTCCTGCGAAAGTTCAACGATGATGAACGGTTGAGTGGGAAATTTCCTCTGCCGAGGTGAGAGCTATTACCAGACACATAAACTCATTTTAAATTTAAACCGTGAAATCCTATTTTCAGATACCGACTTTCGGAAATATCTTTCGTACTGAAGGCAGTCGCTACTCTTGTGATATCCATGAAGAAGGCACCACCGGCTAAAGGTAAGTAAAATATAACAAACTGATCGGCTATCACTGATTTACTCCCAACACATCTCAGTTGGAACAACCGCCTGGGAGCAGCTGATCGGGTTGTACCCCTATCTGGTCGAATGTACAACCACATCTTCGGCCGAGGTTTCTCGTTCCCTACGGGAAGCCCTTCTCCAGTATTGTGATCTTCTGCGGCCACCCCTAACGGCCACGAACGGCGGCAGCAGCTCGCTGTCGTCGTCGTCCCCAGGAAACAACAACGAACTGGCCAACACCAACGGCATCAGCCACTGTTAGCTGGTTTCCTTTCCAACCGGGAGTTTCTACTTCCTGCGGCTGTACGATTCCGATATGTTGGTGAAGATCGTTTTCTAGATGGCTAGTTTTTCATTCGCGTTTGTGTAAGATGCACCAAACATGCATCTGTATCCACTTTTTTTCCTTCATTATTTGAGACTTGATATGTATTTGTATAGACACAAAAAATTATTTAAACTTTTAATAGTTGAAAACAGAAAGATAGTTTGATAACTCTATTTGAGTAGTACTACACGTAGGTATAGATTTAGAAACTCCTTAAACTTTCCCTTAAGGCAACGGCATGTGCAAAAATATTAATCAAAAAATGTGATTTTAATCGATATGATTGTCCTCTTCTAAATTGGGTTCCCTATTTAGATGCAAAATAAGGAAGCAGCACGCTTTCCCTCTGCACGAACTTTTAAACACTAAATTCCTTAAATATGTCACACGTTTTGCTGATTATAGTTTTACAATCAAGTATATAAATAGTATTTACATGCAATAATAACCGGTTATTATAATTACAACACTGTAGTGGTTTGCAACGTTCTTTGTTGCTGTAGAGTAAACAATCCACTAAATTATTAGCAGTAATAGTGCCAATTTCGAACTTCAGACCTTTTCTGCTAAACTTTTGAACCGTCTTATTGCCATTATTTGTTCTTGTTCCTAAGAATTTCGGGCATTCAAAACGTTAGTAAATTACCTTAGCCGCTCGTCCTTTCGTACGTTTTCGTTTAACAATTCAATAACTTTATACAGGTTTTTAACAAGTAGACTAAATTAAATGACACAAAATTTTGCGGTTGTGTTACGCTAATGTGAAAACCTAAAAAGAAGTAAATCCATTTTTAATACAATTACAGAATAGAGAAAAAACGCATGCAACTTATACGTCAACAAAATAAACAAAATCAGCAAAGACGAAATGTAAACAGGTTGCACAATTGATCAAAATATATTCTATGCAAAATGCAAAAATAGCAACACCGACTAACGTGTGTCTAAGAAACAGTAAAGGAAGTTGTTTCAACACTCACCTCATGTGAATAATTGATACCTTTGCATTGTGCAACAACAACAAAAAACAAGTGTCTTGTTAAGAAATGGACTTTGCTTCGCTAAAGTACTGCACAATTTATGAACATTATCCAGAATGTAAAAGCTCTGATTGTCCTAAGCTGTTGAAAAATAGATACCCTGGCTAAGGTCAAGGCAACCCACCCCCCCAGAAAAAAAAACGTTGAAAAGAAAATATGTATTACATTAGATTAGATTCTTTATTTTGAAGGGTTCCAGCTTGTGGCTGATTCGCTTCTAAAATATGTATTATGTTTCCGTACAACCCATATGACTGACAAATGACAGAAATTTGTTAATAGTAAATCGAAAATTTAAAAGCGCATCTGAATGAGCAGACTAAGGATCTTGTTATGTTACGACGACTTATGTAATTCCTAGCGAATCAATCGAGAAAAATGACACTCGACATTACTTACCTACACATAATAGGAGGGCGCTATTCAAGAAAAAGGCATTTCTAACACTTGCGTCTGTTCGATTTAACTTTGAAGTTGTCAAACCGACAACTTTTGAGCCTAGGTTGTTTCATAAATCATTTTTCAGGACAGGAATCCGTTGTTCCACGTGAAGCAAGTGCTGGTATAACCCCCTTGAAGCTAAACAAGAACCACTCATACAATACAATAAATCAAGAAACGAATTTATATTGAGAGACAGTTAATAAAATGGTTCTAATAAACGGTTTTGAAAAGTTATTCGTACAATGTTTGAACGTATCCGAGTTTTCCAAGATTCCATAATTGCCTAATTAGTGAATTAAGCCATACAATCGCGGATAGACACCATGACATAACTTTGTTGCAGCTACAGCACGGTTTCGGTACTTAACTTTCTATTAAGACAAAAATTTCTGAATCAAAATAAAAAAGTTCAATCCTATTCAATGCATTTAAGGACACAACTATGGCCCTCAATGCAAAATTTAATATTCCCGTGAAGAGTAAAGGAACCAGGGAACCACGATCTTGAGGAGTGAAAAGCGCCAGAAGGAGGACAGAGATCATGAAGAATTTGAAGGAGGTGAACTAGACTCGTAAGGGCTACACACCGAAACCTGACATGTGTAGGGACGAGGGAGGGAATCTAGTCACAATTGAGCGAGAAGTGGTCGACAGGGCTTAACCCAGAAGTGCTAATGGAAGATACCTAATAATGCCCGTGCACCTGATCTCCAAAAAGTCGAAACAGAAATCTGATTGCTGAAGACCAACAAAGGACTGCTTACCAGCAGAGCTTTATATACATGGCCGAGACAACTGTGGCAACGGCTCTACACTGAGTTGTGTCAAAGAATAGGGAGGAGGAGAAGATATGGAGAAATGGATGGAAGAAGTGGTTTGTCCTAACTACAAAAACAAAACTATCGCAGCATAACACTGGTAAACGCCACCTACAAGGTCTCCTAAATCCTGTTACGCCTACTGTCACTGATTACACAAGGTTTCGGAATTAGGCGCGCTACAAGGGCACTCGCGCAACGGCGGACCAAAGTTTTCCCATCCGACAGATCTTGCAGAAATGTCGGAAATACAAGGTACAATTCATCACATCTTTATTGGCTTCAAAGCAGCGTACGATACAGTCGAAAATACAGTCAGTGTACGAAAAGTATAGTAAATATCTCTTAACAAATTAGGAATCGTGAATATAGCCTAATAAAGCGCGCAAAAGTTGATGTTCGATTGTTTTTTAATCTGGTAAACGGCAGCGGCCTTCCAGTCCCAGGTTCCAGTCCGAATCTCGACTGGGAGTAACCGTTAGAGTCAATAGGATCGTAGCAACTAGCCCTGCAATTGTCCTGCACTCTAACAGCTGGCTGCGAAGTCTGTCGTATTAAAGCAGAAGGTCAAATTTCGATAACGGGATGTAACACCTAGGCTTTGCTTTGCTTTCAAACGGCAGAATAATGTGTACCGTTGGTGCATTGCGCATCTGTGGGCATAGAATAGTTCCTACAGTGGTTCACAACCTCTTATTCAGCAACTTCTATCCCTACTTCCTCGTGATACCAGCCGTGATATGAGCAACCTTGGTGGAGATCGGGTAACTAATCCCGTTGGAAACCAAGTTCGTATGCTGATAGAGAAGGAGAGCTCTTTCGTGCTCCGTTGGTCCTCTGGCGAAACAGGGGGTTGGTGCTGCAGGCCTTGCAAGCCGCCAACACGAAAAACTATTAAGCAAGAACAAGTAAATTCGGACTGGAACAATCGGAATAGACCCACGGGACGAAAAAGAACTATGGATTTGAAACTCGGGATGTGAAACTGCCGATCTCTTAACTTCCAACGGAGCACTCGAGTGCTCTCCAACGTATTGAAGAGCTGCAAGTTCGACGACGTAGTGCTACAGGAGGAGTGCTGAAAGAGCTCAACGATACGTACATTCAGAGATGGACATACCATTTACCAGAGTTGTTGCAACACACACGAGCACCAGCACAGCTTTCATAGTGGTGGGCGAAATGCGGAAACGAGTGATTGGGTGGTAGGTAGCCAATCAATACTCGAATGTACAGGTTGAGAACCAAGGGCCGGTTCTTCAACATAAGTATCATCAACGTGCACAGCCCTCACCTCACAAGTACCGAAGATAACAAGGATGAAATCTACGCGCAGTAGAAGAGTGAATAGGACCGCTGCCCAAACAATGATATCAAGATCGTCATCGGGTATCACAATGCTCAGATCGGTCAGGAAGAGGAACACAAACTGGTGATTGGAGGGTTCAGCGCACTCCAGCTGACCAATGAAATTAGCCTGACACTTATCGACTCGGCCGCCTCCAAAAACATGGCCGTACATAGTACCTTTTACGCAGCATAGACTCCAACACAAGAACATCTGAACAACATTACCAAATCAGACAGAATGACAGATCGACTACGTTTTGATCGATAGTCGGCACATCTCAGACATTATCGACGTCAGATCCTATCACTACCTAGTGACGGTTAAGATACGCCCAAAACTCTCCGTTGTGAACAACATTCGGTACCGACACTAGCCTCGGTTAGATCTCGCGCGGCTGAAGCAGCCAAACGTCGCCGCAAACTATGCGCATTCACTCGAAACTGCGCTGTCGAAAGAGGACGACCTGGACAAAGCCCCTCTCGAGGGCTGTTGATCAAAACCGCAATGAGCAGTGTAGCGAAGAGCTCCATCGGGCATGTGGCACGGAATCAGCGGAACGATTGGTTTGATGATAAATGAAGAAGGGTGATGGATGAGGAGCACTCTGCGTGGACGGCTAAAATGCACAGTGCCAAACGTCAGAACGTGGAAAAATACAAACAGAAGATGCTGCAGCGAAACCAAATCTTCCGGGAGAATAAATGCTACCTGGAAAAACAGGTATATGCAGAGTTGGAACGGCTGTATAGTTCTCAGGAAACGCGAAAGCTCTACCAGAAACTGAACGAATCCCGCAAAGACTTTGCCATGGCGGCGAGGAAAGCGATTTTGATGGTGCAACAAACGGGGACGAGGTGCCATCTCCAACGATACGCAAAGTTAAGGAAGCCATCATGCAGCTACATGAACAATGAATCAACTGAAAAAGATGGCATCTGATGGCGGAGCTTATTAAAATGGGACCAGAAAAGCTGGCCGTCTGTATGCGCCGGCTAATTGTTAGAATTTGGGATACGGAACAGCTACCGGAGAAGTGGAAAAATGGGGTTATCTGCCCAATCTAGAAAAAGGGTGACAAGTTAGACTGTGAGAACTACCGAGCGAACACCGTTCTCAATGCCGCCTACAAAGTGCTGTCCCAAATCATTTTTCGCCGACTATCACCAATTGTCAGTGTACAGGAGAACGGAGTATGGAGGCGGAGGATGAACCATGAGCTTCCACAGCTCAGTGGCGAACCCAGTATCCAAAAGGTGGCTAAAACCGGACGGATACGGTGGGCAGGGTATATTGCAAGAATGCCGGACAACTACGCTGCATAGATGGTGTTCGCCCGGTAGGAACAAGCCGACCAGTAGTGCAACTAGCAAGATGATTAGAACAGGTGGAGTGAGATCTGGCGGAGAGTACCCGGTGTTCGAAGAATTGGACAGCGATAGCCTACAACTGAGTTATCTGGAGAAACCTTGTTAAACAGGCTTTGTCTTAGGACGGCAAGCCACTTAAAAAAGTAAGTAAATAATTTGCCAACGTGGCTGGCAAAGAGTGAACAAGTGAAAATTCATTATCTCTGTCCACTAACTCCTATCTCTACCTTCACGTGGTGAGGACAGGGTGCGCAGGACGTAGTTTGACGTCGTTACGACATCCGTCGATTAGAGAATCCTGCGGTGAAAAGGGCCAACTTTAATTCCGAGTCTTAGAATTGCCACGAATCTCGGCTAGGCGGTGCTTGCTAGTTAGAGTCAGTAGGATTGTTGCACCGGCCCCGTAATTTTCCTGTACTCTAACAGCCGACTGCGAAGTCTGTCGATAAAGAAGGGTAATGTCTAAAGACGGTATAAACCCATGGCTTTGCTTTTTTAGAATTGCCACCTGGTGGAACTATCGAAGTGCAATTTATCGTCATCACGATCATTGACGAAATTCTCGGTAAGCTGCGCAGCGGGTGGAGGTAGTAGATTTCGGATGAAACTTGGAGGAGGATCGACCAATGGAGAGAAGCGAAAACCGGCATTGAGCTAGCGCGAATTGGCTTTGAGAGCGGCTAAGAGAGCTGGCTGTAAACGATACACCGAACTGGAGAGGCATGTTAAGCGATGGACTGCAGTGATGACTGCGTCAATGCTTCGTCGCATTAATCTCCTCAACTCTGCGGCACAATCACTGGATGAATCTCAAGTAGCAACCAAAAGTGTTCAATCCAAAAGAGCACAAGGGACAGACTGCATTTCAACCGAGAAGCTCAAAGCTGATCTATTTTTGTCAGCCCAGATGATGCATCAGCTATTCAGCAATATACGGGAAACACACACATGGACAAAACAAAATCCCTGAAAAGCAGAACCAACTGAATGTGGTTACTTGCGTGGGATCACGTTATCTTTATTACTCTGCAAGTACTCTGTAAGTAAGGTAATTCTTAACCGGATCCAGGAGAAGATCGACTGTACCCTCCGGTAGCAGCAAGCTGGATTCCAACGAATTCCAGCACTCTTTTCTACTGATGTTCGTTGTTTTCGAACAAGCTTTTGATTGACCGACTAAACCCCGAAAACATTTGCGGTGCATTTATACATAGAGGAGCTCCAAATAAGCTTGGTTATCTCATCTAGGCTCAGTATGAGACGCTCTCGTGCAAGGTGCTACACAATGGCGTCTTATTCGACCCTATAAGGGTTACTGCTGGTGTGAGATATGGCTGCATTTTGTCACTGCTGCTAGCTCTCATCGTTATAGACCAAATTGAGGATTGCCTTGGAATCCTCTAACGATGGAGTAACTGAATAACCTGGACCTTACCTATGACATTGTCTTGCTCACACAGCGTGAAATCAATATGCAGAGTAAGTAAGATGACCTCTCCGAGAGCACCCAGTAGGTCTTACAGTCTATCTAAGAAAAACTGAATGCTGACCATCCCTCCAATTTCACAATAGCGGGACAAGAGATTGAGAAGGTCGAAACCTTTCAATAACTAGTAACCAGACAATGTCCGATGGATGTATCAAGACTAATATAGCCACACGGATCAGGAAGACCAGGAAGTGCCTTTGCAGGTTTGCGAAACATTTGGCACTCAAACAGGATCACTTTATACGGTAACCTGAATTTTCAACTCAAACCTTAAATCTGTATTGCTCTACGCCTGAGAAATGTGATGCATCTCAGCAAAAACTACAGGTATTTATTAATCGTTGCCTGCGATATATCATTTGTGCCTAGTGGCCTTACAACTGGATATCCAACGAGTAACTCTGTCGTCGATCTCATGAACGACCGGTAGCAACAGATATTCGAGCTGGAAGTGAATCGAACACACCTTGAGGAAAGGGGCGAACGCAAAGTATTCGACTGGATTTCGCAAGGACAACGAAAAAAAAGGCAGGTTCATGACGACGTTACTTAGCCAGCAACCCCCGGGCTGTTGACGAGAACTTTTTGCTATTTTGACGACAGGTGAAAGCTATGGCTGACAGTGGAGCCCATCGGTAGTGGAGTTTTCTGATTTCATCCCTCTGTTCTACCGGACCGGCGGATATGGTTAAATTGGTAAGTAAGAATACCCGAAGTCTCCATGAATCGACACGGATTGGCTTGCTCGATGCCTCGAGAAATACAGTAACTCGGCGTGGAGATCGCACCGATCCAGCAGATTTGAAGGCCAAATTCCAGAGCAAAGGAGTTTTGTAGGCCCTTATGCTTGCACTTTTTCAAGTACCAGGTCTTCTACAGCGGCAGTAAGGATGAGGGATCGATTTCGTTGTGCGAAAGCATCAGAAGTCTTCCGATGGAGACCCGTTAGTGATTATATGTATAAACCACGGCAGGCTCGAACAGATTTGTTGCGAGTGACCAAAACACGATGGGAAAATCGTAATTGGAGATATAAATGCACACGTTGAGAAGCAGTAATTCTTTCGCCCAGTCATTGGAAGATACAGTGTTCATTCGTCAACCAATAAGAACAGGCTTAGGTTAAATTTTTCCGTGGAGAGAGGAATAGTTATCTGTAGCACCACGTTTAGGTATTCTGAAGCACATTCGGGGACATTCAAATGAAGACGTTTGCTCTAAGATCGATCGATCATGCTTTGATTGATGGTTGATATTTGTGTGTGAAGAAGACGCACGGTCAGCTGGTGTGCGAGGTGACGGGAGTTCGGCTACTCATGGATCAAACACGAAGGTTATTTATTTATTAATTTTATTTAAAACTGTTCCATTCTCAACAAGAAGCTAAACTTGTAGTACTATCTATCTTTCAACGTTTCATGGTGCAATTAGTTTTAATGCTTGAATATTTGTCCTCCGCAAATACACAGAACCATTCTAAGTTTTTGTATTTGACTGCAGTCGCTATACTTGCAGGGATTCAAATGATTCATTATGGTTTATTAAGAATAGTATGCAACTTCTACTGCCAAAAGTTGGAACAGATCACATTAAAAAACTAAGAAAGCGAGTGGCTTTTTCTTGCTTGAATTACATCCTAATATTTACAATAAATATAGATCACTGCAACGATTGTAACGTCTAGTAGTAGATAAAATTAATTAAAAGAATCTTCCTAAAGGCAGTTGTAGAATCAGGAAAAACCTTCTTACTCGAAAATTTTGTTCTTCAGAATCGGGACGAAGAAGTGGTAAATATGGCCGCTCAATATGTACATAATAATAGTTGATAGGTTACAATAGGGTTACTGGATGACGTCTAACCGATGAACTGCGTTAGATCGGGAAACTGGAAGCCCTGGAAGCTAACCGGTATCGCTGCCTGCTGTTGGACAGCGCGAGACCGTGCTACTCGCTGCGGTGGAGGACGAAGGTTGATCGGGATTTGGCGTCCCTGAGCGTTTCCGCCGTTCTGTAGCACCAGACCGCACTGGGCGCTGCACACGTCATCCCTCAGAATCACGTCACGTGGCCATTCGCGGGCCAGCTGAGCACAGTCGGTGATACGCAGCGAGGCGCATTGAGGCTGTTATTAAAATAAAAATTTAACACATAATCGTGCATTGGGTGATTAGAATGCTCAACAAGGCTTACCCCTTCATTAGTGCAGATACAGCTCGTGCATGGCGAGGGGAAAGCCGAATCACCGACGTTGACGTGCTTTCCACCGATGTTGCATCCCTGGACTACGTTTTCTCGCCAGGCACTGAGATCTATTTGCTGCATCGAACTGCACGGTACACGTGGGTTGCTGAAAAACCATCAAACATAAGTAAAAGTTGATCGCCAGTGTCACACCAAGTACTTACAGGAAATTACTAGGCAGATCGAAAGCAGCACGTTGCATGTCACCTTGAATATCCAGATTTTCACAGATGATTCGAGAAAGAGTAGTTTTTCGGATTTCGGCCAGCTGTGCTTCGGTAAACTTAACCACTGGATCGTCGTTCTCGTACCTGAATAAAATGTTAGGTTAAAAAACATCATTTAATAGAACATGCCTAGATAACTCACCAGAATCGATCGCATTTGCGCAGTTGTCTGAACTGGATGGCGATGATACAGGCGAAAGTTGGTCCAACCAAACCACCCTGCAGTGGTCGTTCCGACATACCACCAGGGAATAGATCGATATCCTCCACACTATTGTACATACGCTTCAGACGAGAAATCACCTCCGGTGGCATTTCCCGGCTCAGATCATCCCAGTTTTGTGCCCGCTTTAGATTGCAAAGTGCTCGGTAGTTATTGTACGAAGGAATTCCGTGATCGCGAGCACGTTGGATATTCAATGCCACCAGGTCGATGCCGGAGAACGGAATACGGCGATCCTCGAAAAGGTGGTTGGTAACTTCTCCGGTTATGAATTGATCGAGGGTTTCCATCGGGGTAGCTACGAGACCACGAGCGATTTCATCGATCAGTCCTGGTTGTTGAACAAATATATCCATCTTGAAAAAACCGTCACGCAACAGGATCGGAGGATCGATCGGCTGATGTTGCGGACTAAGCCGAGGAATGTGTGGTCTCAGCAGTGAGTGTCCAATACGGAACGCCGCAGAAGCAAATTCGGTGACAATTGCTGGGTTGCACGTTGGATTGTAGTCTTTGTAGTATCCTTGCGGCAATAGTTTAAGACCGTACAAGTTGACAGCATTCCAGCTGAGGATTCTGGGCAGGAATTCATTGAAGCTAATGTGTTGATTTTGTGCTATTACGATACGGCGCGCGTGTTCGTACAGTTGATCACCGTTCCAGTGTGGGTTGACACCGCGAAGTCCTTCGACGATTCGATTGTGCTCCCGGAGGAAAATTGTGTGCATAACGGTAAGTCCTGGCTGCTCGGACGCTCGTCCATCACCGGCAGCGAAACAATAACCACTGGCTGATTTGCACTCAGGATGAATGGGAGTCTGTGGGAGCATTTCCTTTCCACGAATCGGATGAATGGTGGAGTTGAGTCGACCAGAAAATCCTCGTAAACCTTTGCCAACGCAACCGTTTTCGCCATAAATCTGGGAGGCATCCAAGAAAGCGGTGTTTTGATTGATCTGTTCACGGGGTCCCAGCGTTTGTTGGCCTGGTAGCGATCGCATGAATGGGAAGCACAACCGTTCGCCGCTGGTTACGTTCAGTTCGGGATAGTAGTGATCCCTGGGCGGGACTGGGAATGGATTACACTCAGGATGGACTGTCCGAGGGGAATCGCACGAGCGACAACTGGGGATAGACTCGTGGAAACCTTTGTGGATCGGTGTCATCGTGAGATCGTGATCCAGGAACTGAGCATACTGCATGACTACCAACGAATATCGGGTATGCAGATTTGATATGTCCGGATGGATAAGGGCAGAGATTGATCGAGGATTCGGTAGAGGATTTCCGGAAACTGAAATACTGCGCGGCTGTGAGATTCCGTCATCGTAGACGGGTGGCAGCAAACGGGCGAATACCGTTAGCGATTGTCCCAGTTCGGGGCTTCGAAGATTGTTACAGTGACCGGTGAGCGTACGGAATGGTGTCGTTGTGTCACATGGAGCTTCCAGGTTTTCGCATTGTGGTTCAAGATTGATTGGGGAGATCGAACCGGTGATGAACTGGTTTACGTCGATGTTCTGCAAAGCACTGTTGAAGTCATCGCCTCCTCCGAAGGCACCTAGATTGTTGTCGAAGACTTGCCGTTTACGGCGACGAATCCTACAAAAAGTTCGGATTAATGAAAGCAACCAGCAATTTCATAGTGTAGTAATACTTACGAATGCAACGTTCCTAGAATCTCATTGGAAGCTAGCTCATAGAGCAGTGAAGTGTTGGCAATGATAAGTGCATTCTTATTTGCCTTACTGAAGGAAGCAGCAGTTCCAGCAGGAGATTTCGCATCAACTCCACCCACTGCAAGAAATGTTATCAGTTTGGTGATCTTTTTCTCTACAAAGGATACCTACAATTTCTCCAGGCCTCGTACTCAAACTTCTTTCGTTCATTTAGACGGTCCTTTGCTTTGTTGATGGCATCTTTTATGACGTCGGCGTCCAGTTCAGCTAGCTCGGGATGTGTAGGCGTTCGCTCGGTTATGATCTCCTCGACATCTTCAATGGTTTCGGTGCGCCAAGCGGTGATGTCCAATCCGGAGAGTTGATCACAGTTTAGACGTGCGTTCAGGTACGGATCTTCCCGGATGAAAGCTTTCGGTTGTGCTTTGGATACTCCTTTGGCTTCGCACAGCAATCCGGAGAGCGTAACTCGGCGAATGGCTTGCAGCTGTGGCAAATTTAGGGAGGATGGTGGAAGGTCATTCTCGTACCAGAATCGATCGCTGCTACGAATATTAGCGAACTGAATTGCTAGCAAACATGTGATTGTAGGACCGAAAACTGTACCCAGAGTGGCGGTTTCCGAAAGGCCTCCAATCAGCAGATCAATATCTTCTGCGTCCCTGTAAATACGAGTTCAATCAGCTTAAGCTCATTTTCATTTGAAAGTTTACTTACAGGTAGATATTTTCCAGGGATTTCCTCTTGACTGGTGACAGCCCGAAGTACTCCATATCATCGAACGTCAGCTTAGAACCATACGGAATGCCGAAGCGTTTCTCGCACAGGTTCAGGGCTTTGTGATACGACGGAATTCCATGATCTCGACCTCGCTGAATGGCTAGCGCAATTGGCGTCCACTCGTCGTTAAAGGTGGCATGATCCGGTATGAAGGTTTGTTGCATCGAGGGGCTAGAGATAAGAATTTCGGCAGAAGCTGATTCGTTGTACATATCCGGAGGCAACATAGTTAGGAAAGCCGGAATAGCGCCCACTGCAATTTCGTTGAAGACACCGGCTCGGTTTGCGGACGAATAGCCACTGTAGTGTTTACCGTCAACAAGTCTGTGCGGGAAGAATATCATAATTGAAACTTACAATGTTTATCTCGCATTAAAATACTGTACCTCAAATCAGGGCTGTTGGCAATCTCACTTCCCAGTACAATCGGCAGGAACTCATTATAGGTGATATGCTGTATTTCGGCGATTACTGCTCGACGAGCTTCGTAAAACAGCGTGGTGTCGCTCCAGTCACCATTTAATCTGGACATTTCCTCGGCGATTCGATTGTGTTCCTTCAACAGAACGGTATGCAAGGCCCCAATTGCTCCCGGCTCGTTACACCTTAAACAAGCCTTAATATCAACTTTTCCCGTTGTAAAGGTTCGCAGCGCAAGAATTTCTTTCTCCGTCGTTCCATACAAACCGGATCCATCCAGAAATCCGGAGGCGGCGTTCATCTGGTCACGATAATCGAACCGACAAGAGCCGGGATCATGCGACGGAACAGACCGTTTGTACTCTTTGCACTCTAAGCCGGAGCGAACGTAGCACTGGATAATCTCATCGGTCGCCGCGGACGAATCGTTCCGACAGCAGTGGAAGCTAGAATGGGGTGAAAGAATCTGCACCAGATCGTAGGCCAGAAGCTGTCCCCAAGCGGGCAGCATGGCCGTTACGTGCGGATGGTTCGCGTGCACCGGAATCGAACGTTGCAGCTGTTCGATGATGGTATCCGGTGTTGGCAGAGCGTGCGAGCCTACCGATGTTCGAGGTTTCACTTGAGCTGGAAATAGAGAAAACAGAGAAAAGTTTGTTTTATTATTAGCCTAGAAATATAGATTTGGTTTGACGATGAAAATTCTAGTTCTACTAGAAGTATTGCATTGGAATCATCAATCTTGAGTGACCAACGCAGTGAATGTCCAACGGCCTCAAAATCCTTACTAAATTACTCTCCACACGAAATAAATTCCTACGCAGCATAAAACTCCCACCAAATGAATCCTTCAACACGCAAAAAGTCCACCACCTCCCCCTCCCATGTCACGCCCAGTACGATGGGGGAGAGCAGCAGAGAAGGATGTTGGGCCACGGCGGACAAGACTCCCATTACCTATCGCTTGAGAACAATGCACGGAGGAACAGATCGTCACCAGCCAGAAGGCTCTATAACTACTACAGCAAAAGGCAAAGGTCGAGAAAGGATCCGTCTGGAACCCTTCACTTAAGACTCGGCCCACAGTTCTCGCGAGAGACCAGCGAATCGGTGTTAATAGATATGAGATCGAAAAACTACCCACTGGGATATTTTCGATGCACGCCAAAGCAGGCAGAAATGCCCGGGGCGGTCGCAGCCCCACCGTACTTGAAGATACAAAAAGAGCGGAATCCGTTGACAAGCTGCGAGCACCCGAGCTCAGGACGTACAAGGGTCTAACAATGCGTTCACCGATGAAGGAAGACAAAAGAGGAGCCAGGACTGACAAGAACATTTTTATCTATCCTCTGGAGGAGAATTCAGGAACCTCGGGGCACCAAAGGGGCATCTGCGGCCTTCTGGGTACTCAACTAGCTGGACGCACAAGGTTTAATAACCTGTTTCCCGCAGAAAAGAGAAAGCAACGAAGAAAAATGCTCGGACCGAACGAACATGGGTCATACAACTACAATGAAACCACAGATCGTCGCCAGCCAGACAGCTCCATAAACAATACTGCAAACCCAGAGGGAGAGGTCGTAAGCAATCCAGTGGAATATCAATGGATATTTCCACAATCTAAATGATCTGGAGATCCTAATTGGTGACAAAGCATCGCTGGTCCTCGTACTGTAGGAAATCTACCGAGTTCCGCCTGGTTCCCTGGACAGAAGAACGCTCGGAGAAAGATATAGCTGGCTAAAGAACCAAGCCAGTAACGTGTACCATACAGTCACTCTCGGTATCAAAACCGGCAGTCCATACATATCGTCTCATTTGGATACTAACTTGCTGATCGTGGCAACAAAGGTAACGTCCTTTATTCAAATAGCCATCGCTGGCGATGGCAGGAAATCTCGAATCTCAAGACGAACCTGAGAGGGGCGATCCGATAGATCCTGGAACCCCATCGTCTGCTTGGAGAAACAGTCACTATGCAGCATGGGGAAGCAGAAAAGCGAATAATTGACGACCATTCGCTGTACACTCCCAGTTGGCCTCGAGGAAAGACGCTGGTCTAATAAGCCAGTCGTATGTTCGAATCTCGGCTGGGAGAGGCTGTTAGAGTCAATAGCAGGCTTGGCATACACTTTTCGCTTCGATTTTGCTCTTTTGATTACTGCACCTCAGCGAAGCAGAATTTGAAAAAGTGGTGTATAGGGCATTTGTAGAGCTGGTGGCTATCTATAATATTGCTGAAGAAAGTAAAGTTCTATCTTTTGTATTTGTGACGCTATAAGGCTGCTACCCCACTGGTAGCAAAAAGAGTGCTCTTTTGGCTACCAACGGCATTGCAGCCCTACAGCGGCGTAAATACTAAAGATAAAGCTTTACTTTCTTCAGCAATATTATAGATAATTACCAACTCTACAAATGCTCCATACACCACTTTTTCAAATTCTGTTTCACTGAGGTGCAGTAATCAAAAGAGCAAAATCGAAGCGAAAAGTGTATGCCAAACCTGGTCAATAGGATCGTATCACTGACCCGGCACTGTCCTGTATTCAAACAGCTGGTTGCGAAGTCTGTCGTATAAAAACAAAAGGTCAAATTTCGACAACGGAATTAGCACCCAGGCTTTGCTTTTTAGTTGAAGACGTCATCAAAGAAAACCCAGCTTACGAGCCTAAATAATGGATTTCCCACATTCTTCCGAGGAAAGACTCAGGTTGCAACCGATATATGGTGGGCCAGCCAAGAAGTAGTACTACAACTGGGCTGGAATATCAACGTCGACTTGATTCGAAGTGATCACACGCTTAGTGTTATCTACCCCAACAGCAAATTAGTCAACATTACTAAGCGGCCGCGGTGATTGTTCGAACAGGTAAATTGGGCCCTCTTCAACAGTCACTTGTCAGCCACGGATATTGTCAAAGCTGCTAAAGTCACGGTACTCAAGACCAGCTCAAGATTAAGCAGAAAGGCTTACACTGGTGATTCCAGAAGGTAAGCACTGGAGTCTTCCAAGGAAGCAGCCATGGAGAGATATTGTACCCTACGAAACGAGGCAAGGCAAGGCTGTCATAAATGACTGGATGACATAAATGAGGAGCAGACTCCAGTTGAAGTTTGGTGCCGAATCAACTTCATGAATGTCAAGCGGCGATCCACGTGGATTACTTTCTGAATCCAAGGCCAGTTTACCAGTGCTTAGAAATCTCATATTCAATTCATGCAATACGCCTGAATTGATGTAATATACCGCTCATTCTTTACCGCTTCTAGTACAGATAAAATGACTCAGCATTGCCAACCTGAAATCAATAGGGTGTTTGCAGAGTGCATATGTATTGGATATCTGTTGGGCAGGCAAAAGTGACAGCTCCATATAAAAAACACACGGGCTGGGAAGAGCAAAATTTTTTAAATGATTTATTTTCTTCATTTAAAACAGAAATTACAAATTGCTTCATACATATGGCAAGGTAATATATATGTTTACTAAATAAAAAAAATATTTTCAACCAATAAGCTAAGACGCGGTAGCTGTGATCAAAAATGTAACTATGACCTATGTTAGCGTGATAAAACTAAACAAATTTCAATAGTCAGCAGTTGCTTTCGGCTAAGAAAGCAATTTATTATGCTAAAACCAATTTTATATTCCGTTACTTACAACTTGGCCTGTGTCGTATACTGCATCAAAAAACAGTATATTTGGAACACCGATTTAACGCGAATTCAGCGAAACCCTAGTTACCAAAAGTCAGCATATATTTCAGGGAACATTTGTCGGTTACTTTAACTATTAATTGCTTTAAAATGATGAATACTTTTAGAAAAACCTGATTTAATCCACCTATTGGTGAAAGGAACCTTTGTTATACGGTCTTACTTGCTTTTTGAGATAGAAATCGACACGTCTTCGGAACATAATTCATCTATTAGTTAACGTTGCATTGTGCGTTGGTTTACATAAAAATTTTGGAAATTGAATAAGCTTACAAAATTTGAACAAAATAGTAGCACTTACAAATTTTTCTCATGAAATTGTTGAGTAAGTTGTTACTAATGTGGGTAAGTGCAAGTAAAAGTAAGTTGTAAGAAGAAATATTATTCTTTAACATATACATTGCGTAGTAAAGGTCTAGTTTATAGGTTTTTGAACTATGCATAACTATGCATCAATAAGGTTTTCTTGAAAAAATTTCATCAATTTTTATTAACCTTCGGTTACTCACGCTGTTGTATTCATAATAACATGTGTAGGTTTTTAAATGCCATATTTACCAATCGGTGTTTAACTAACGTATATTCTTCAAAAAAATGTTCAGCAAAATGTCTGAATTATTCAATGCAATAATACTTTAAATTTTTAGGAAAATAGATCAGCATAAACCGAGAGCACAGAAACGAAGCAAGCAGCATGTGAGGTGTAGTGTACCGCTATTGGCCCCAAACTGGAATTTTTTCACGTTACTTCATATGGAAAAATGATGTCTGTATGTAGCAAAACTATCAGCAAATGTAAAATGTTTAAAATGTATCCGTCAGTTGGTAGTCGAGTAATTCGGGGTTAAAATCAGGGTATTTTTATAATCAAAGTTCTACAGTTCCTAAACAAGCAAACATAGAGGTATACTATTTTCAGCAAAGTCGTGTATTTTTACTATTTGTATAACTTTGTAACACATGAAAAAGTCATACAACAATTACAAAAAGAGCTAAAATAGAAAAACTGATTTTACAAATACAGAAACAATAAATAAGATTTCTCTGTCTTCGCTTCTATCTCAGGTTACAGTCTTCAGCAAAATTTCTTGTAATAATAGGCTCTAAAACTTTGCAGAACATATCAATGTGTTATATTGAAACTGAAAAAAAAATTTTTTTTTTTTCACTTTTAGGGGGATTAATCCAAATTTAAATTGCACCAGATGAAAGAGCATTCAATTTCAAGAAACTCTTCCAAAGGTTCGATAAACTTAAAAACAAGTTTTCCTAGTCAAAACTCTAGTGCGCACGTTTTCTTTGGTTTTGGGTTATTGTGCGCGCGAGTAACTGTGTTGCAAAAGTTGGCGCGAGCGTTCGAGGATTGATATCTTTTGACCGGTAAAACCAATTCTTATGAAATTTTGTATATATATTCGTAGTGTCAAAACCTCTCGTTTGATATTAAAAGAATTGAAATTAGGTAAATTATCTTGGTTAAAATCATTATAAATTATTGTTAATTTTGGTGTGGTGTATACGATTGCTCATAACTTTCAAATTAAACGTCCAATCCAAAAACCATTCAATAGTGATCTATCCGGCTATATTACCTGCCAAATAAAACTAATAGCGCATAATTCGGTTTGGCCATCTCTGAGAAACAGGCGATCATTTGAACCTTATCAAAAATGGTTTTTTAAGGCTAACTTTTAAACTGCTTGTCCGTTTTCAATAAAACTTGGTAAAAAGTTTAGTAACAGCAAGATCTTTCGTTTGGTACTAAGATTGTTAAAATTGGTTGCGTAGTTCAAGAGAAACGCGTGTCACGTAGTTTTCACATTTTTGCTTATAACTTTTAAACGAAACGTCGGACCGCAAAGCAATTCAATAGTGATATACTAGACAATAATACCTTTCAAACAAAAGTAAAAGCGATCAAATCGGTTCAGCCATCTTCGAGAAACAGGCGATAGAAAATGAGCTGCACATACACACATACACACATACACACATACACACATACACACATACACACACACACACAGACATTGCTCAGTTCGTCGAGCTCTATCGATTGGTATATGTCATTCGGCCCTGCGGGCCTCGGATCAATTTCGTGTTTTTCGACCAATTTCTAAACCTTTGTTATATAGTATAACAAAGGTAAAAACGATAATTTTATCCAGCATGTTTTTGCTGCATCGAATAGGAAAATATGCAATGTGTGCCCAACAGATGTCTTGCATGTGTGTGTAGCAAAAGCCCTATGATTCGAGTGAATATTTGTATTGTTCTCTACATTAATTCATTTTCGACAATAGTGAATGGAATCTAACGTGAATCATTCATTCATATTGAATTGCCGACAACGGCAAACGGCAAATAAATGTAAACATCGCTCAGAAATTTTAATTAAGGAGGCATAGTACTTTTTCAATTTAAAAAAATCGAAATTTTTTTTACTGATTATTTCGAAAGATTAACATTTTGACCATACGTGTTTCAAGTCATTTCGATGAATTCCAAAAATTGACAAAGTTACAGCTATTTGTACCGCGCATGTCTGGAGCGATTACACAGCGAATAAAAACTTCAACGTCGTTTTTCTCGAAACCAGGTTTTGAAAGTCGGTACCATAAATATCTCAAGAACGGCTCAAGCAATTCTCATGATTCTTTTTTTGTTTTTAAGCCAACAAAATTATCTAGTGTTTGACCCATCCTTTTTTTGATATTACAATATTTGTATTTTTTAGAAATGTTTAAAGTCAATTTTTTCGACTAAAAACGTTACTTTTATGTTTGAATGTCCGCCATTTTGTTATGCGTTCGAATTTAAAAAAAAGGATGTGTCAAACACGAGATAATTTAATATACTTTCATGCCGTTTTGGAATTTTTCAATTCGGATAAGCCCCCCAGCGCCAATCCATGATACCGTAAATCATGTTTTTTTCGAATGATCATGTTCAAGGAGCCGTAGGGGAGAGGGGAAGAGATTTACATATGCAAACAAAATTATAAATATTAGTATAAAGTGCAATGTTTTGAATGCAAAAAACCCGAATCGATTCGCTTTTCGCGTTATTGAGAAAAAATATTTGAAATAAGGCAAAAAATAGGGTGTAAAAAGTACTATGCCCCCTTAATTTCCTTCAGCCAGCTTATGGATGATTTTAAAAAGCAGGTAGTTTAAAAAACTAAACTTTGAGATCTAATATGTCAGTCAAGAGCAAGAAAACTGACTGACAGCTTAGTTGAGCAGTCATTCTGCACTGCAATTCATGAATGAATTGTTTTGAAGGGTAGAAAACTGAGAAAGACAAACGCTATCAGCAGTTCAGTAATCATGTCTATGGGCTGACAGATAGAAGAATACTACCAGGGGTAAAACTGTATGCAATGCATGTCGTGTTGCGTCGAACCAGTCAAAGCCCATAATACCGCCATCCCGGAATCTGGGCAGAATTAGTAGGAATGAATACACCGTTTTCCATTACCGAATTCCATTACTTAGCTTCTCCCTTAGTAAAACCGCAGAAACGACGAGGTAGGATATCCGTTCCTATGAAACCTTCCTCCTTATGGCAAAAAATGCTTGCTTGTTATGAGGAAATTTGTATATTATTTGTATGAGAGCCATGGAGGTGACGATATGGCAATAGATCTTGGAGCACGTGCAGAAGACGACAGAATACCAGCCCCCGACCTCCAGGAGGTAGCAGAAGAGACCGGTCGGCTGAAGAACAGTAAAGCGGCTGGGGCTGATCAGCTACCCGGCGAGCTGCTGAAATACGGTGATGACGCACTGGCTAGAGCGCTGCACTGAGTCATTGTCAAGATTTGGGAGGATGAGCTACTACCGGAGGAGTGGACTGAAGGCATCGTGTGTCCGATCTACAAAAAGGGCGACAAGTTGGATTGTTGCAATTACCGCGCAATCACACTGTTGAACGCCGCCTACAAGGTACTCTCCCAACTTTTATGTCGTCGATTATCACCATTTGCAAAGGAGTTCGTGGGGCAATATCAAACGGAATTCATGGGTGCCCACGCCACCACGGACCAGATTTTCGCACTTCGGCAAGTGTTGCAGAAATGTCGCGAATACAACGTGCCCACGCATCATTTATTCATCGACTTCAAATCGGCGTACGACACGATCGATCGAGATCAGCTATGGCAGATTATGCACTACTACGGATTTCCGGATAAACTAACGCGATTGGTTAAGGCGACGATGGATCGAGTAATGTGTGTTGCTCGAGTATCAGGGGCAGTCTCGAGTCCCTTTGGATCTCGAAGAGGGTTACGGCAAGGTGATGGGCTTTCATGTTTGCTGTTTAACATCGCTTTGGAGGGTGTGATAAGAAGAGCGCGTATAGACACGAGTGGCACGATATTCACGAAGTCCGTCCAGCTTCTTGGTTTCGCTGACGACGTTGACATCATTACACGTACCTTTGAGAGGATGGCGGAAACGTACATCGGACTGAAAGCTGAAGCCAAAAGGATAGGACTTGTCATTAATGTATCGAAAACAAAATACATGAAAGGAAGAGGTTCTAAAGAAGTGAATGCTGACCTCCCTCCCCGGATTCATTTAGACGGTGATGAAATCGAGGTGGTAGAAGAGTTCGTGTTTCTGGGCTCACTGGTTACCGCAGACAACGACACCAGCAGAGAAATACAAAGACGCATTATGGCAGGAAACCGTGCCTACTTTGGACTCCGTAGGACGCTGCGATCGAACAAAATTCGCCACCGCACGAAGTTAACAATGTACAAGACGCTGATTAGACCGGTAGTCCTTTACGGCCATGAGACATAGACTATGCTCGTGGAGGACCAACGCGCACCGCAAAATCGGTCGCCTGCGATGGGCTGGGCATGTCGTGAGGATATCGGACGACTGCCCGGTTAAAAAAGTTCTCAATAACGATCCGACTGGAACGAGACGGCGGGGCGCGCAGCGAGCAAGATGGATCGATCAAGTGGAAGGCGACCTGCGGACCCTACGTAGACTACGTGGCTGGCGAATTGCGGCCATGGACCGAGTGGAATGGAGATGGAGTGGATCAACCACAAAAACTAAGATCAAGCCACAAAAAAGCGGGAAGGAAGGGAAGAAGATGTAAAAGAATTGTGGAGGATCATCCATGGTGGCATTGAAATAACAGCGAGAGAGGCACGATGCGTGGAAGACAGCAAACAGTTGGTTTGAAGCCAACTGCCACAAAGTGATAGGCAGAAGAATTAGGTTAGGATGCTGGATGTTCACTACGGTTACACGTTAGAACAGAGACAGGTACAAGAAGTTCGAGTACGAGGAATATGTGCTCGTCGGCGCAAAAGAGCAATTCGCTAAGAACGACGCACGGAGTCTAACGGGAAGTAGCAGGAATTTGGCCATGTTCATAATGTGAAATGATAGTGCCAGCAAACTGCTTGCTGACAAAATTGCGATAGCGCGCAGATAAAAGGGACTCTTCAAGATGCTGTTGATTGGAGAGATAAACATAAAGAATATCAGGAACGGTATGAGAATCGTGACCGTGAGTGATGGTCAAGCTGTGAAGCCACTAACACCGGACGAACATAAGAAGGCAACCAGTGAGCTGAAAACGAGGGGATTTGGGCGGAAGAACAAATGCCGGAGCTTGTAGTTCGATAGCCATATTTGGCATATCAGATGTTTACCCTGCGTCAGCTACTAGATAAGTCCAGGGAGTACAACTTGCAGACTCATCATCTGTTTGTGGACGTTAAGGCGGTGGACGTTAAGGCGGTGGACGTTAAGGCGGCGGACGATTCAGTCAAACGAAATAAGCTGTGGCAGATAGTGTTAGAACATGGGTTTCCGACGAAACTAGTTAAGCTGGTTCGTGCGACATTGGATGGGTCGAAATCATGCGTCGCGATAGCGCGTGAGATACCGACTTCTTTTGTGAGGTTGGATGGACTGAAGCATCGGCAAGTACTCTCTAACCTATTATTCAACATTGCCTTGGAAGGTTCAATAAGGTGCGATGGGCAAACCTTGAAAGGCGGACTATCATCACGAAATCTCACAAGCTTCTTATTTTTGTGAATGACGCCGCTATAGTCGTAATCAACCGCAGAGCAGTGGAAGAGGCTTTGAACCTTTTAAATTGGAGACAGCGAAATTGGGACTTGTCGCAAACACTGCTAAAACGAAGGACATGGTTGCATGACGGCGATGGGCTGGGTCCGTAGGCAGAATGCCCGATGAAAGAGTAGCCAATGCTATTTTCAGTCGAAAACCTGGAAATGGCATAGACTTTGGGGCATACCCCACATCCGATGGATGTGCGCGGCCGAGGATAGTGTAAGTTCAGCTGGTGTTCGAAACGATTGGAAAACAGCAGGCCAGCGCATGATCGATAACGGACTGTCACCACTAAAGTAAGTAAAGTAAGTGAGTAATGTAAAGGAAAATCTAGGCATTGACGAGCGGGAGATTTTGGCCATGCGCGGAAAGAGTTGATCATGGTCTTAAGGAGGCAAATGCAGAAGAATATCTCCTGGATTTTATTTCGTCGCCTATCCTCAATAGCAAGAGAAGTCGTAGGGATCTTAATGACGGAATTGATCGGATTTTCATACTCTGATAAATCTCTCAGAAATAGGGCTTGTACCAAATTTTTGTCAATTTCAAGGCAGCATACGATACAATCAAGCGAGAACAGCTATGACAGATAGTGCATGAGAAATGCAGAGGTATAACTTCATGGTTCCCATGTCTTGTGTTAATTTAAATAAAAATCAGAAAACCTTTAATAAATAATTCATTTATAGTGTGTTTATGTCTTCAAAATAATTTTCATAGATTTGAAGCAAGGTGAAAACTAATATTTAGATATTTTGGAAATTGAGTTTGAAAAATGTCAAATGAGGAGGTCTCATCGGTTTTTTTGGAACTTAAATATGGAAGCCAAACGTCCGATAATTTAAGTTGATGATGGATTGACAACTCTATCCAAATCTATCGAGGCAGCTAGCTCCAATTTTCCAGCAATATAAAGTAAGTTGTTGAGTATTACTTCAACCACTAAATGTCTAATTTACAGGTCAATTTTAATCTGTACCAAACTAAGAAGACGAAGTAAAAACTTTTCCGACCAACAGAACACTCACCATCGGCATAATCCGGCTTCAGCAGCCGCAGGAACGGATCGCCTCGGGCGCCCCAGTGCCGGTGGTTGAAATTGTTGCACTCGCCCGAGGCGGAGCGGAACTTGCTCGGCGGACAGGGCAACGGTTGGGCCACTCGGCACTGCTGGGTAGGTTGTCCGCTGCCGCCGCCGGTGCTTGACTTCTCCAGCAGTAGGGCAGCGCGTGCTCGTTCCTTCAAATCGGCGCCATCTGTGCTGTGATGGGAACCGATCGCGACCAGTGTGACTAGAAGAACGCTGAAAATACAAAAAAAAAACAAAAACAAAAAGTAAGAAGACATGTTAAAGACGAGTGCTGTCTTGGGTGTGTAGGATGGATCCAAATAAGGTATTTTTTTGCTTATTTTGACTGCGAAAATATATTCGAATCCGGTTCGTGTGCGAACCGACCGAGGAACTGGTTTTGTTAAACGAAGAGCGATTTCGACACGGTAGAACATTGATTAGGTTTTGGTATTAAATGTTTTTGGCATTAAAGAACTTCACGTACCTGCACGCTAATTAACGAGCCGACGTAGTCAATCATTTCGCGGTAATGCTTGAAATTAACGTCCATTAGCACTGCATGATAAAAGTTAATTCTTTAGTGGCACGTGTTTGTAATAGACAATACAGCAAATACAATATTGTTAAATCCTGAAACGTACATTATTTTACCACTTTACTAATTTAACCTTATCTCAGCAGGTTTGATGATGAACATTAGAATCGTTAGAGTTCTGTCATTAATCAATTTAACTAGGGTAGGCGTTCCATTAATGGTGCGGCGAAGCCGAATGTAATTACTTTTTTTCACTAGGAGGCTTCAAATAAAGTTTGTGAGATATCAATTAATCAAACACAAGTTACTAGGCAATACGACTCCGTATGTTGTAGGAGTAACTATGCTATGAAAAAGATACACTTCTGGTTTAACTAGATTGTACCAATAGTTGCGCTAAAGTTCCTTTTATTGATCTCGGTGTTGTGCTATAGAGGTACTTTTCGTTCGAGTTCGAAAACAGACACTGAGGAAGCCTGCAAGTCGTAGGCGAAATACGTATCTGTCATTGAATAAAATACACATAGTAGAATTAAATTGGATAAGTTTTCTTATTTTTTATTTTTAGGTTTCGCATTCTACTAAGACGCTCCAAAAACTTCAGTACTTTTCGTTCCTTTTCCTTGAGCTAATTAGCAATTTTGCTTAGGTATGATATATCTACGTATTGCAGAAAGAAAGTTTTTATCCGGCAATGCTGCATTGTTGCTTGTAGCAACCATCCTGGTAACCGCTTGACAGTTTAGAGGTACTTTTCGTTCCTTTTCCTTGAGCTAATAGCAATTTTGCTTAGGTATGATATATCTACGTATTGTAGAAAGAAAGTTTTTATCCGGCAATGCTGCATTGTTGCTTGTAGCAACCATCCTGGTAACCGCTTGACAGTTTGACAGATAACTGTTATAACAGTGCAACTAAAGAGCGTGCAATTATCGAACGAGTGCTGTATTTGATCTTTCCAATATAACCAGGACAATGGAGCAAAATTAATCAATCTTCATTTTATTGCCTCTTTAAAAGAGAAACTGGTTCTCTGGCGCACTATTGAAATACTCAAACATCGTAAATTTCGCAAAATACATTGTAGTAATGGAGCTTTTTATCGAATCTTTCAACATCTCCGCAATCGGTTTATTGATCGCAAATATAAAATACTGGCTTCGTAAATATTATTTCAACGCAAACATTCACTACACGACTATTCCACGAGGCAAATATTTCACTACCTAATACACGATTATTGTTGTTCAGTGCTTCGTGATAAAATCAGAAGGGAAGCCTTAATCTACGTAAAATTTTCAACAATTTCCCTACTATTTCTGTACTCTGCCCAATAAATGCAGAATTTTAAGCAAAATTCTTAAATTAATAGCATGTAAATTGGTTTAGCTATTTCTGAGACACACGCTTTCCGCATTAAATCTTTTTCGTTCAAAACTTGGGGTCAATTTAAAATTCTTTATTTCGCACGCTTTTCAACGGTTTGAAAAAACGTGGCCCCTAATAACTATGCTGAACTGTGCTCCACTACAGGAGACAGTCTGGTGATTGGTCCGGATTCGCTGGTATGCGGAGGTCATATCGATCTAGCTGGCTAGCTGGCATACGTGAGCAAAGAAGGAACATCGATTTAATCTGCTCATCAGTAATAGCGCTTAAGGTAGAGCCCGTTGTTGTGCGGTTCGGGCAATCCCCCGTCTGAGCTTGTTGTCTCTCAGGGGTGTTTATTAGTTAGTTAGCTTTAGCTGGTCATGTGTGTCTTCGAATGTTTGCTAGCTGATTTGTGGAATCCGGTTCTGACGACGGTGCCACTACAATGTCAGCGCTGATATTCGTACCTACTGTGAAAAGTTGTTTTACTGGTGAAGTTCAACTTTTCTGTGAACCAGTTGGTGCATACTGATGAGCACTTCTATCATTTGTTAGCATAGAATTTCGAACAATGATCGGAGCAATATAGGAAATGACAAGATGAAGTGATATATTGCGAATGATGAAGCATATGGAGACAAACTAAAAACGGGATTTTGGTCTTGAATAGGATTTTATCGGTATATTAAAAATGATACTTTGTAGAGTTTATAGAACTTGTTATAAAACAAACATGCCATATATTTGCATTTTATTTTCTAGTTCTGTCAATCTTGTCCAATGTTATTATTGAAAAAAATATCAGTCGAATACAATGTAATGAATCGGACACATATTTTTTTTTATCTATTTCGAAATACATTTTCGATTTGATGATAATAAAGCAATGTGTTGTCACTACATTCCTACGGAATTTGGCCTTCTGATTGTTGGTTTAACAGACTTCGCAACCTCTTTGGAAGTCTCTTTTACACCCAAAAAAGTATCGACTCTTTATTTCGATAATTTTGATGAAGAGTGCCTAGTTAAATATTACCAACTACAATTTATTCCAGTCGTTTGAAAACACAATTGTTCATTTGTTTACCAGTTGTAAACTTTTCGCATGCCTACTCATACCACAGAGAACAGACATCCAAGCGAAAGGTCCCCACTTGGATAAAACTTATGTCAAATTAGTAGGGAAACTATAGTGATGGTGTCGCTAAAGGCGCATAAAATTCTACACTAAACCCACAACTGCTAGCTTCTGGCGCTAGCAGAACGCATATGGTCCATATATACTAGCGCCAGAGGAGCCAAAAGTTGTCAGTGTGCAAATCAAAAGAATCATTTAGTTGGGAAACTATAGTAGTGGTGTCGCTAGCATATTAGGTGATTTTAATTTGAAATTTTATCCAAAAATTCCCGAAAAATTTGTTCCTGAATGGATGTCTGTTCTCTGTGCTCATACTGAAAGGGGTTTCATGAATTACACCCTACAATTGTCTATAATTATTGTTGCTTCTAACGGGTGGTAAATAAAATTTTGGAATGTATCTCTTAAGCTGTCAAAAAAAGACAAAGATGCTGGAAGAAGATCTGATGTACTGAAATTAAAGATACATTGTACATTGTTAAAAAAATTAGTGAACATTTGAAAATTTGGCTGTCCGGCGAAGCTTCCGTTTGATATCGAAACAGGAGCATTGTACGGCCGTCAATTTAACTTTGCAAATGCATGTCTTGATTCTACCAATCAATTGTTTGCAACTTGTGGCTCCCCAGTTTTATGTACACCAAAGAGCTAAAAATCCAGAAAAAATCTTCGATTGGGCGACTCTGAGACAGATTCGACGGGTTGTGGTTTTTGGGTACAAATGAGATCGAATCGAATGGATATTCAGGAACGATTGTGTTTTTTGGCGTGATGCGATGATGCTCTATCCGGTCAAAATGCGTATTGTCCATCTGCATGATGTTTCTGTAAAAACGGTATCAAAATTTTATTCAAACATTCGTTCTGGTACAAATCTTGATTGATAGCCAAACCAGAGGGCTTGAACCATGACTTAGAAATACCTTGCTCGAAAATAGCAATGTACAGCATCACTTAATGCTCAAACATATGTTTAAAATTGTATTTTATGTGCGGAGATGCATCAGTAGAACTATCCATGGAATGGTATCGATCATTTCCGGGAATGTGCGTCTTCGAAAGTGGGAAGTAACTTTCGTCGTCCAAAACAAAGCATTTTCCGGAATATTTTTTTTAATAACCAGCGGAATTGGGACTGCAGTATCGTAATCTATTCCTCAGTGTATTCCGGGGCTCTTGTCTTCTTTCGGCACTTTATTCCTACTCTTTTTAATGTTTTGCAGATGTACTGGTGAAAACAGTTGAACTTTCTTGCGGTATCCTGTTGGCTCACGGAATCTTTGTTGTTGAAGGCACGAGAGAGAGAACTAAGTCCTTCTGCGTCCATAATTTTGGCGGTGTTCCACTAGCTTGCTTGCGAGTAGTTGTTGGAGATGTTAGAATATGGTAAATGGTCGAAGCCGCAACATTTTCGCTTTTAAAATGTTGTACCGTATACTTTTTGCCGAGATCTTTGTGCAATTCGTAGAAGTGTACAACTCGCTCGCGGAATGCTTCTTGTGACACCACTTTGAGCAAAACTTGGCAAGTATAAAAAACAAAAAATACAGGCAGAAAAAAGAGAATGAGAGAGAACTAACACATACACACTCCCATTTCTTTCTGAGCTCGTTTGGTGTTGTGCATAGGAACTTCGAAAAATTCCAAAATTTTAGTTGCCACCCGCTAGTTAGTGTGTAAATTATTTGTAGGTAAATAATACGAATGGTCAAGCAGGTGGTGATAACCCCTCAGCGTTTCCCTGTACGTATTGCGTTTGACAGCGATATCGGACCAATACGCCTGAAGGGTTGAGTGAACATAGTCAGCCAAGCTGCAGGAAGATCACGCAATGTTGAAGAGTGTGGTTATGTTAAAAATACGATAGAGTTGGAGTTTTTTGTTGACCACGGTTTCGTAACGGGTGGCAACTAAAATTTTGGAATTTTTTGGCAGCCCCTATACTCAACAACAAACGAGCTCAGAGAGAAATGAGAGTATGTATGTGAAAGCTCTCTCTCTCTCTTCTCTTTTTGTTAATATTTCTTGTTTTGTTTATGCTTACCCAGTTTTGCTTAAAATGGCGTCGAAACAAGAAGCATGTCGGGAACGCGTTGTACACTTCTACGAACTGCCACAGAAATCTCGGCAAAAAGTATACGGCACAATACTCAAAAAGCGAAGATGTTCCGGCTTCGACTGTTTACCATGTCCTAAGATCCCCGACAACTATTCGCAAGCAATGTAGTGAAAGACCAGCCAAAGTTATGGACGCAGAAGGACATTGTTCTCTTTCTCGTTTCTTTAACAACAAGCCCTCTGGCTTGCCTATCAATAGATGTACACCAGACGAATGTTTGAAGAAAGTTTTGATCCCGTTTCTACGAAAACATCATGCAGATTGACAGTACGTGTTTTGGCCGGATAGAGCATCATCGCATTACGCCAAAAAACACAATCCCCAAGTAACAATTTGGGTTTTATTACACTCTTATGATGGAATTTAAGACCAAAATTGGTCATGAAGAGCGCCATAAGAGTACAATAAAACTCACATTGTTGCTTGGGTCGTCTCTGAATACCCATTCGATCCCATTTTTACCCAAAAACCACGACCCGAAAAATCTGTCTCAGTGCGCCTAATCGAAGATTTCTTCGGGATATTGAATTCTTTGATGTACAAATTTAACTGGAGAGTCACGAATTGCAGACAGTTGATTGGTAGAATCAAGAGATGTATTCGCAAAGTTGACATGACAGCCGTACAACGCTCCTGTTCGGACATCAAAAAGAAGCTTCGCCGAACAGCCGATTACGGACCGTTTTCAAATGTACACTAATTTTTTTAACAATGGATAATGCATCTTTCATTTCGCTAAATCAGATCTTCTTCATGTATCTTTGTCTTTTTTTGACAGCTTGAGAAAAAAAATCCAAAATTTTAGTTGCCACCCGTTAGTTCTGGTGGTATAACCTTTCATGCGGAAGAATTATTCAAGAGCAACATTTCAATAGGGCCCAAGTGCAAAATGTAAAAAAACTGGTTTTTTGGTTATAATTATAGCATTTATAAATATCTATAATAATATAGAACATCATAATTATTAGAAAACTATAAATGCCTGAAAAAGCAAATTTAAAAAAAGCCTCATAAGAAAACTGGCAACCAAGTTTTCATTTTGTGATTCGGCCCTTTTGTTCGAAAAAGCCTTTATGCAGTTTGTAAATTGATTTGCGTTCGGCCGTCTTGTCCATTTTGTTTTTTTGTAATACGACGCTTCCACCAAGCACTAAACCTATAGGATTGTGTATTTAGCGTATTTAGGTCTCAAACTAAGATTATGTACAATCATTTGGTAAGTATTTTTTGTTAAATAAACGCAATAAACTGATTCATGCTTTTATAGTATATGAAAAGGCAATTGAATGATTTGGCGATTCATGTAAATTCCTTCCGGCGAAATGCTATGCTCGTATTCGAGAATCAAGTTTCGCTATGGCTATGGCTTAACAATGCCGATAAGCACAAGAACGTGTATAGAACGAATACGAAGCAATATTTGAAGATTTATGTTCGGCTGCTCACAGGAAGTGATCGCTGTTTGATGCCAGAAGCAATGTACTGATCTAGTTGACCGTCGAAAATAATGCTAGATTTATCAACCCAATGCGCTATTTATTTCTGAAGATTGATATCTATCGACTTCAGTGTATGAGAATATCGTTGCCAGGAGTAGTTGGCGGCGAACATCTTTTGTCGCACGCCGAACCCGGTGATCGGTATGAAGACAACGGGAGTGTTTGTTTTCATTTCTAGGAACAAAGGAGTTGAAATTCTCTAGGGACGTTAGGACGCTATTGATTATACCAACGGCTCTATTATATGACTGATTGACATGTTTCACGGAATACCACCACATACGTCTACCGGTGAGTAGTGATTTACAGTCTGCGCTTTTTTTTAAATTGATATCAATGTGCTTTCACAGGGAAGCTGCACAAATATAAATATAGGATTTTTAGACCCAGGTTCACATTTTATCTTCACGCAAAGCATTGATGGACGGAACTTGTGGAATGCCGATAACATGTAAAAAATTTGCGTTATTAATGGTAACCAACTGAGCCCGATTCAATTCAATCAACTACGGTTAGAAAAAAAAACGTTTCTGAAAAGTCAACCGAATTACTGTTTGTTGGTCGTCTTATATGTATATATATATATATATATATATATATATATATATATATATGTTACAGTTAATTACAACTTTAACTTTATTAACATAAAGATTTGTTTCAAATTCCAAACTTTATACGTTAGAAAAGCTTTTATTCGATGTCAAGCCGAATGAATATGAAATGATGAATAATTTTAAAAAGTTATCAACGGATGTTTCGAGCAAAATGATTACAATCGTAAATTACGGTACCGCCTTGGCTTTCTTATGGCTTGAAGATGGCAAACTGGCGACTTAAATGAAAAATTTCATATTGAGATTGAAATATTAAAATTGGCTCCCAAAGCCTGAGTCGACTGGAGCTTTACTAGGGGAAAATGCGCGATCTCCACCAGTTTGTCTTTAGATTTTTCTCTACCGTGGACTTGGGAATCGAAGCTGAGCAAAATATTTTCTAGGTGTCCAGGTCAACCCTTTTACATGGATTATGCGACTGAAAACTAATACCAGAATTGTGTCCTGGAGAACATTTAGTTCCTATGATCTTTTTCAATTCTTCTGGCCCGGTTAATAAAATTTTTCGAATCAGTTGGCAATAGTTATGACGAAATTCTCTGTGACCGACATATAGAGATGGGTTCTACCCCAAAACCCCGTTTAAGTTTCAGTGCCAGCAATACTTTCGGGATTTGCTTTCAGATCTTCAATCGCAACACCGAACGAATTGACACAGCTGGATCTGGATAATTTTTGTCAAACACTAACCGCCAGCCGTTAATGGTTTTTGCGATAGCTAGTTTAGATTGATTCTTTGACGTAAATCGGCACTACTTAACGGGTGAACTTCAGCCTAGGCTTCGAAAATCTGCATAATAGTCATAAGATTTATAGATCAAAGCATAACTTTTTCATTGAACTGCCATAATTGGAGTCCTGACCAAAAGCTTTTAATAATGAATGGTTCAAACCGTGCACAGCCGGATAGTGTTCGACATCGGAACGAAAAATGAAGTTCGGGTTCCTGTCCGGTAAAACATTCTTTAGTCCGATCTCATTCCAGCCTGATTTGGCTCTGTTCTGGAACCGTACAGGAAGGGAACAGAGCTAAATCGGACCGGAATGAGATCTGACTAAAAAGTTAGTGCCGATTTTTAACCGGCACTTCAATTTTCGTTCCGATGTCGAACACTACAGCCGGATGACTCTTAATCGGCAGCTGACGTCTAATTGTGTCCATGTGTCAAGTTACCGTCTCTGCCACCTCGTCAATGTGCAGAATGCAGCAACTTCCGCGACAGAAAACTCACGTATTTGTAATTAACGGATCTCAATCTCATTTACAAGATGCTGCTTTTGTAAATACGTTATTGCGTTATTTAACATAAATTTCTATAATATTTGAACATAATAAACTGGAGATGTATCTTTTAGCTATTTCCCACTGTTTCTGGAGGTTCATGATCAAAACAAAAAATTGGCCGAATGCAAAACATTGAATAAAAACAGCCTCAACAACGAAGTCATATCACCAATGACAGTAAACAAAAGCCTCATCAGAAAAGCCCAAATAACAATCAATAATCAAATCGGCCTTATGAAAAGGGCCCTTCGCCGAAAACGTTATAAATACGGCCTAATGCATATTTTTGCAAATTACAAAGTTAATCAATGTTTTTTCTGCTAGTTGTTGCATTACATATTAAACTATAATGTTTTTGCAGCAAAATGTGACATTCAATTCTAAGCAATACTGTTTATATCAAATGAGGAGTTAAAAAATGATGCTCAAGTTTCATCATCGATTTTCTCGAAACTGTCAGTTTTGACATCGGCCTATTTGAAATGTTGCTCTTGATTTGTTCAACTGCTGCCTGATCGATGAATGCGCAAGCTTTCATTTGACGCAGAACATTATTGTCATCAAAGAAAGCACACCACTCCGGCAAAGTAAGTAGATCTGATCTGGGAATCGTTTTCATCGGATTTTTCGAACGGCTCTTTGCGGGGATGAACATTTCATCCGTAAAGGCAGTTGACCGTGCATAGCGGTAAAAGTGATGAAGTTCTGTTTCTGTAGCGGTCCAGGTGATTGTGGCTTCCCGTAGCAGCTAAATTTCAAGTTGTTGATGTACTGTAGCACGTCACCCGTTACGCGTAGTAGTGTGGACCTCTTCGTGAAAGTCTTGTGGAAAAATTGGCGAATCTTTAGGTACACTGTTAAGAAGGATTTTTGGTCGGCGGAACCAGCGATTATCATTGGCTAAGACAGGTACTCGGTTCTAGTGTGTTCCTTTGTCGAAAATGTTGTATTGCGTCGGTTCCCATCACCACTCAATACATCCCAAGTAACAATTTGGGTTTTATTACACTCTTATGATGGCATTTAAGATCAAAATCGGTCATGAAAACCGCCATCACATTGTTGCCTGGAATCTGTTATCTTGAGGATGTTGTCTTGCTGATTCAGAATGCTACAAACCGGTTATACCGCCGGTTATCTGAAAGAATTTAGCAGAGTACATCCTTAGATGTCTTCCAAATCGTTCCCTGACTGACGTTGATCGAAAGCGATTTCGATATTGTATCCGCAGGATGGATGCCAATGATTGTTGTTTGCAATAGAATAGGACACCGCCTCTAGTTTCTGATAATAAATAACAGAAGTTGGCGCAAGTGTTTCATCTTGCGCCATGCGTGAGAGTATGCTTGAAACTATCAATGTTTCCCTGTTGAATACAACAGATGTCGTTATTTCGTAACACATATTGTACATTTGCGTAGCAGCTAAATTTTGCGCGACAATCAATTTACTGAACACAACAACCTTATAACCTCATGCATCTCAGTTTCTTTTGTATTTATCGCTAATCGCAATATAACCTTTGACACCTGAACCAATAAATAGTTGGTAAACATTGTTTTTATTTATTGCGTTCGTGTTGCGAAATGTAATTTTTTCGAATTGAAATGTCGCAAACATATCAGCTCCTGGCTATCGGCCAGGCTTTTCATGGCTCTCGGATGCTATGCTATGGAGAGGTATAGAAAATGTTTGTTTTTTATCAAAATTAGGCAGAAGTCATGAAAATTAAGTATAACAGAGTAACTGTACCACAAATAAAATATGATTAGTGATTGTTTTTCAGGTAGGTAAACATAAATAAGTGAGAAATTTTTATTTTACTACCACTAGAAAAGCGCCATCTCTTGAAAAGTAACGGTTCGTATGGTGTCCTATTCGGAAGAATGGTCAAAAAAGTAGAAGGGTCTGTGTCACATGACAAGAAATTTGTGAGTATTTAGAGCACATAAACGCACTAACTTTTGTTACCTTTCAACAAAGCAAAAAATAAACGTTTTATCGTAAACCCAACTGAGGAGAAAAGATATCAATTACTGGGTATGTACGCCGAAAAACACTGTTTACACTAACTCACTGTTTACAGTCCAGTAGTGATTGGGAGACAGAATTCAGTTGATGTTTTTCGAATCATTGCTGATAAAGATTGATATTGGATTTGTGGATTTAAATCGCGCGTTTGATCGCCGAATCGTTCGGACTTCCACTACTGTTCTGTGTTATTATGGTATTATGGGCAAGAAAATATAATAAACTCTTCAATTGTTGTGTGACTCTTAAAAGGACCGATTGATAGATTATCATAACTCCAGTTTGCAATAAACTTGCACTAACACATAACGTAATTTTTTTTTGGTAAATTGCAGTACCGATAACCGCAAACCGGGGACGGCTTGTTGCAACGAACCAACCGGAAAGCCTCAGCAACTATGCAATCGAAGCCGTTCGTGTATGGTCATGAGTCACGATGAAATACCACTCCAGGGTGCCAGCTGCAAGTGACGTGGGATAATTCTGGTCTTTTTGTTGTCGCGAGCAGCATTTCCTACCAACTCCAGCTCTTCCGCAGCTAATTATTCCATCACGGCAGCCAGCTCTAGCTTCAATTTTTTTTTTCCATATGTGGACTCATTACTGCGACCAGCATAGTTGATCTATTGTAATATCGCCCGAGTGTTTGCTGTATGACCTGCACTGCATTTCTTTTTGCTATAATCGCCCTTGAGTGAGCGATATGCTTATTAAATTTTATGTGTGCTTGTGTGCATTGAGGTTTACCCTTCCTTCAAAGCTTGATCTACTTTACCCACTTATTCCTCGACTCGGTAACCTTGCGGCTACGGAGCCCCCCACTTCAATAGTTTCCTTTCCTCAGCAGCCGGTGTATACGACCGACCGGGAACTGCAGACGTGCACGACTCGAGCGTGACTTTCGTTGCCCTTGATGTTTCCCCTTTGCCGCGTCCAGACATGCCGATGAGATGCTGGCAGTAACGCAGCTAGCGTTTGAATAATGGTGTTCGCCAGCTTACCTCTTGTTATATACTAGAGCAAGCGACAAGAATCTGACCCTCCTATTTTTGGTCCGTCATTCCATCATCTACGTTGAATAAACTGGAGGATTTCAATTTCAGTCGGAACGACAGAGCAAAGTTACCAGTAAACCGTTCATCTTTTCCTGCCAAAGGAAAACTACGCTACGTATTATTGTTGGATGGATAGATTTGTAAACCGAACCTAAGGAAAACCGAGCGGAAACCCCTAAGTTCCAAGTTTCATAAATTTCATCAATTACCGAAAACCGTTCTTTTAAGAGTGAATAAATTTTTCTATGAAGATGCAAAAGATGTCACTTTCACACAACTGCTAATACTAATACTGCTTATAAGAAGATATAAAAGATTGGTGTGCTCCGCTGATCACAATAAAGTTTATTGGGCCATCAAAACAAAACATTCGGTTTAGTTTTAATGCGGTTTCCTGCGCATTTGTTGCAGTCAATAGTGTTTAATTTGGTGTTAACTTGGTTTTAATTGCTATCACTTGTTCACGGTAGACAATTTTTCAATGTGACGAATATTGAAATTAAACTAACTGTTAAGCTAACTGTCACACGTGAAGATAGTGATAGAATAAGACAAAATATTTATAAATGTTCTCTTCTGAAATCGTATACTAAAATTATTCCGAGTCTCAAACTGTAGACCATTTTTCGATTGACTAAATCGTATCTAAAAACAATCATCAAGTGTGAATGCAATCGCTGCGCTGGTAATCAGCGTAGGTACATGATCGTATCGGTGCAATCCGTCTGCCTAGACGCGTGTTGTTAGCTCCACGTGGTTGCCGCAATTAGCCGTAGTAGCGTATTTCTCGTACAGATTCCAGCTACCGGTTCTCACCGTAAACGGAACAGATCTTTCATCGGGTTGATCCAGGCCAACCGCCGTATAGAATCGCGTACTCTCGCGACCGGCTCAATTAACAGAAAGGAAGAGAGATATGGAGAGAGATTCCACGACACGTCTCGACGGAAAAAAGTACGAATTACGTGACGCTAAAAATTACTCAACATTGCCCCTACCAGACCGCCTCTCGCCGCAGCTTACCTGGCGTGGAGATGACGATAGCCGAGCGAGTGCGAATAGTTAAACGTTCCGATACCGTAGTCTGCGGTAGCTGTGGTTCCGGTTCAAATGGTTCAAAAGTGGTAGTAAACTGTGCTCGTAACGTTTACTACAGTAGATGTTACTACTACAAAACGAAACAGCAACATTACAAACCACTTCATAACAAAACGCACCCATCGGCATCGGCTTGGCGTTGTTTTCGTCGATGACGTGCAAATCGTAAAAATGCGACCGGCAAGGTTGCGCGAGGTCTTTGCCGGCCCCAAACCGGACCATACCATACCACAGCACTAGGTAGGTACTGGGTGCGCTAGCTGGCCGGACTGGGCCGAGTCGAATCGAATGTGTACGAATGAACATGCCGAAACATGCAGGTTAGTGGGCCATGCGCCCGCGTATGTCTCTGGTCTGGAGCTACCATTTCTTTTGGTAACGACGTGCGGCTGCGGCAGCTGCTGCGGTGTAGCGGGCGGTTGGCGGCGGGTTAATGTGACTCTGGGGTGTTTTGTGAATTATTGCACCGCCAAATCGTGCGATCAACCGCGATTACGTATAGCCGTTACGTGGCCCTGAGCGCCAGGCTCGGCGGGCAGCGCTGGAGCTGGAGAGAGAGAATTTTCATCGAACCGGTTGAAAACAAACAACGGACAATGTTCAACTACCAGCAATGATGTTGTTTATGTTTTGTTTGTTTATATGTTTATTTCGGCTCGACATGCGTCAAGTTTATGTTTTGGGATCACGCGCGGTGGTGTTCATTATCCATTTTTACTGCACTTTAAATGCCACGATTTATGAAAAAAGGATATTACCAGTTATGTCAGTTGAAAATAAAAATAAATCCCGGCAGCACATTACATCACACGACGCAAGGTCTCTGATAGCCGTTAACAGTTTTCATTCAAATTAGTTTTTCGACGCCGTATTAACACATAATCAAAATACATAATCTTCAAATCATAATTCATCTCAGCAGGTAAGCACCTCTGCACGCATTTGCCTATGAATAGGCAGTTACAAAGGAAGTATAATCATCATTTTTTCGCGACCCACATAGCGACAGAATACATTACGCATACGCACGCTTTTATTTGTATAACTTAGTAATCTTCTTACCTTCATCTTGGGTGGGGTACCCCACGTGTAGGTATTTTTTTTATTCAACTACCGCGAAGTTTGAAATTAAAAGGAGAAGGAGGAGGAGGAGGACTGTGCTGAAGAATTACACTAAACTCGGCGACGCGACGATGCGATGCGGTCGCGGGGCAAAAGTAAAAACCGGCTTTTTTACTGAGGAGGACTGCATCTACTAACTACCGACCGACGGAGAGGAAACACACGTTTAACGAACCCCCCTTTCGTCGTCTGTTTCTTCATTCCCATCACCAAGGACCTGCGCGCCTTCGTCGGAGCCTGGCGAAAGTGATGCTGTAATATTTAAGTTGACCAAATTTTCGATGCCAGGTCGAGCTACGGTGCATGAGGTAATATGCAGCAGGTCGAAAATTACGGGAAGAAGAAAGACTGGTCAGCAGCAGTGTTACGGTTGGTCGTTTTTTTAGTTACATATGCACCGGATTGGAACCAGAGTGCATTGTGCTGTTGGCGATAGATCCCAGTTTGCCCGAAAAAAAAAACGTTTACTAAAGTTGTCAAAGAGTGTACATTTGCAAAACCCGATTGGCAAAGTTTACCCAAATAAGTGCTCGGTTACGTGACGAATTGAAACTCAAGTACCACTTTAATGGGCGCCGCAGCGGGTTGAGACGAAAAATATCTTCTCATTTCGGACCCCACAGCAATATCCGGCTGCAGCGCGAAACAGGTTTTGTTTGATTGTCGTACTGCGAAACATACGGAGCTCATACGTTCAATGTTTGACTTATAATTCAGCGAATGTGCGTCCTAGTTTTTTGTCTGTTCGACAGTAAACATAGCATACTGAACATGACGCTAAAATTTGACGTAAAATGATGAATCGATCAACATGCCACATATCATACGAATATCAACATATAGGTACGCAAATTACTAAAAAATTCAAATGCGAAATATTGAGGTTCCTTCCTTAATAACTGACAGACTCACCATTAACGCTGTCAAAACGTTCCGCTTTCTACAATTGTGACCACTGACGTGCCCCATCTTCTCGTTAAAATTCTCTTTAAAATTTGTTAAATAATATTAATATTTTTAATTACTGTAACCCACAAGTTAGTAGTTTTAAATGTTATCTGCCACAGGAAAACTTCGGTATGTAGGCCAAAAATATATTGGATTGGTCAATTACAGTTGGGGCGCGCACCCATGCTCTTTCGGTTGGTACCCAAATGTTTTACTGACTAAACTACTGCCACACACGCACCACACACTCGCCTCGGCGATGATAATTGTTTTTGTATGATTGTTCTTCGTTTCTGCCGTCGAGAACATAGACTGTTACCTACTCAGTCAGTGCGACAGAAACAGGCAATCCGAGATTTCCAGTTCAACCAATTTATCATAACAGACACGTAGCAGACACTTCCTCACTTTCTAAAAAAGAGTTTATGTGTTGACCGCGTACAGAGGCAGATATAAGTAAAAAAGAAAAAAAATACACCCGGTGGTGGTAAAGACACTAAACTTGCCGTAGCGACGTCCGGCAACAGATTGCCTGTTTCTATCGCACTGGCTGGGTAGATAACAATCTATCTTCTTGGCAGCAGAAACAAAGACCAATCGAAAAAGCGTGGGTGTGTGCCCCACCTGCATTGAATGACCCAATATATTTGTAGCTTATATACCGAAATTTTCCACTTCATCTAATTTGTCATTCTTCGCACCAGACATTTACTTTCCAAAAAAGAATTTACGTCTTGACCGCGTTTCATGTCCAGTTTCAAATCTATTTTCAGGTCCAATTTAAAACCAATTTAGGGCATTGCAAATTATTTTTAAAGTTTTTGACACCTCACCCCCCCTCTTGGAAATTGGCTTGAAAAATCGGGGTTAAAAAATAATTTGCAGGACATGAGTTAAATTTTTTTATCAAATCAATCTGGGCTCTATAGCTTGAAAAGCTGAGAAAATGAGTGTACGAGTTGAGTTAACGCTTCTAGCACGAAATAGAAATGGGAATTCAAACAGGGGAATTTCCGAAAATCGGCCAAAAAAAATTTCTTTCATTTTTGTCTTTTTTTCGTAGATTTTTGCATGGAAAATAACAACGTATATATTAAAAGGAAGAATAGATTTAGTTTTCACGTTTAAACTTTAAGTAAAAATGCCTAAAATCCATTTTTTTTTGCTCGATTAAAAAATTTTCTTGGTTTTTTTTCGCCTCCCCCCCCCCCCTTTAGTGGCCCAACACCGGAGGGACCAAAACTTTTTAAAATATTTGTAATAGTCTTATAGTCATTTCCAATAATGATTCCAATTTTAAGTTGACTAATGGTGTCAAACTCCAAAGAAAAGTCGGAAAATGATGTCTTCTCAGATAGAGATTTTTCGAAATTTTGCTTTATTCTTCGTCATGTTCTAATTTTAGTTGTTCCTGAGTTATGCCAGTATAACTCGGTTTTCCCGAATCTTTTTTGAATTCAAAAATTCATATCTCATAAACCAAACAGCTTAGAGCAAACAGTTTCTTTTGAAAATGTAAGTGAATATTCATGAGCAACATATTCACAAATGGATCACCGATGGATAGACCTATCTTCTGCTGCTCCTGAGTAATTCTCGCTGAAACGAGGACCTGATCTTCTTCTTTACAGAACCGGGTCATTTGTTAGTTGTTTTATGGCAAATTTATGAAATATCACATGATATAGATCTCAAGGTTTGCACAAAATTCAACTTTTTTTGAAAATATTAAGCCCCTTGACGAACGAGAGGTCCACTATTTCGAGGTATTAAAAGTGTAATTCTTATTTTTAACCATTTTCAACCAATTAAGCGTAAAAGAGCCAATATTTGAATACCTCGTGTCAGTAGTGGCCCCGTTTCAGCGAGAATTACTCTTCTGTAAAAAAAACGAAAAGAGCACGGGGGAAAACGTGACAAAAAGGAATAGAAAACGATGGAAAACACGAGGGAAAACGCGAGAGAAAACAAAAGAAAAGTTGGCGTAAAAAAACAAAAGACAAAATGGCAGAAAAAGGTTGAAAAGAAGAAAATGGGAGAAACATGGGAAAACGAGCCAAAAAAAGGGACTGGACAGTAGAAGTGGGAGAAGGAAAAACAAGGAAAAACGATAAAGGAATTGAGGAATGCGCGAGAGAAAATGATACATACACAATAGATATAAAAGGACAAGAAAGGAGAAAAAAAACGGAACTGAAAAGAAGAAAAGTAAAGAAAAGAAAATAATGGAGCGAAAAAATTAAGAAACGAGAACAGAAAAGAGGACAATGGAGAGCAAATATGAAAAGAGAGAAAATGAAATGAAATGAAAAAAAAGAAAACACACAGAACGTGAGAAGAAACGAGGAAAAACAAGATATTATAAGAGGAATAACTGAGGGGAGAAATAAAAAAACACAAGGGCTACTGAGACAGCAAACAAAAAACGAGGCAGGAAAAGCAAAAAAAGGCCAAAAAATGAGGAAAACGGAAGAAAAAAGTTGAATAACCGAATAGAAACGAGAAAAATCAGGACTGAAAAGGGTAAAAACGGGATTGGAAATGAAAGAGGAAACAGCGGGCAGAAAAAAAGAAAATCATGAGAGAAAAAGTGAGACAACGAGACAAAACAGGTGACAGAAAAGGGCCGAAAACGGGAAAGGAAACGATATACCAAAAGTAAGGAAAAGAAAAATAGTGTGTGTGTGTGAGAGAGAGAGCGAAATAGGGGGAAGAGAAAAAAACCGATAGAGGGAACGACGAAAACGGGAAGGGGGTTAAGCGGGACATAGAAGGAGTAGGATGGAACAAATTTGAAAAGGGGTACGGTGAAATGAGAAAAGACAAAAAGCGGAAAAAAGGAAAACCGGATAGAAAGAGGAAAGAAGGGAACCAGAAACGGAATAAACTTGATGAAAAAAGAAGACACTCGAGGTACCTAAAAGATAAAAACCGGAACGGATGAAAACGCAAAACGAGAAGGAAAGGAGATAAAAAGAGTTAATAAAAGACGAAAATTGGAAACGAAAATAAGAAGATGAGAAAAGAAAGGAGGGAAAATGAGAAAGCAAATTAAATAAAAACGAGTGGCAAACAATAGGACAAACAGTATGGAAAATAAGAAAAGTTGCGACAGTAAACTAAGAAAAACAAAACGATAAAATAGTACACATAGAACAGAAAAATGGAAAAACGAGAGAAAAGGGGAAAAACGGAAGAAAAAAGAAGAAAAGTAATCAAAAATCAAGAAAACGGTGCACAACACGAGGAAAAAGGGAATGAAAAGTTGAAAAATAGGATTGAAAAAGAGAAAAAAGGAGCAGAAATATAAAAAAAACTGTAGAAAAGAGATAACAAGGTACAGAAAAGAAGTTTACCTCTACGTACGTAAGAAAAAAAAAGGAACAGAGAATGGATTACCTCTACGCCTGAGAGCGACGAAAAGTGTCAGTCCAAATTTCAAGTAATACTTCGTGTCTAATTTCGCGTTCATGTCCAAATTCAAGCCTAATTTAAATTGAACATTAAATAAACAATTCAAATAAAAACTTCGAATTCTCTTAAGTCTAATACCAGGTGAAATTTCCAGTGCAAGTGACTTCATATATAAAAGTGAATGTAAGCATTTTGGTATGTTTGCATGTTCCGCTATAACTCCAGAACGCCTTGATCGTTCTTCACCAAACTTAACACACCTGTTCGTTATTATAAATGAATCAGCACTGCAAAGCAAAGCAAAGCCTAGGCACTACATTCCGTTATCGAAACTTGACCTTCTGTTTTTATACGACAGACTTCGCAGCCAGCTGTTAGAGTGCAGGACAATTGCAGGGCCAGTTGCTACGATCCTATTGACTCTAACAGCCTCTCCCAGTCGAGATTCGAAGCCAACTGGGAGGCAGCAGGAATCAGCACTGAGGGGTTGATAAAAACGGATGCGACTTGCATGCTTCATCAGTGTCTGTTTTCGAACCAGACACTGATGAAGCCTGCAAGTCGTAGCGAAATACGTATCTGTCAAAAATAAATATACATAGTAGAATTTAATTGGAAAGTTTACTTTTTAATTTAATTTCAGCTTTTGTATTCTACTAAGACGCTCCAAAAACTTCAGTCAAAAACGGATGGCTTCTATCAATGGGGTGAGGTTCAAATAGGTAAAAGAAGTTGCGCTTTTCTGACCGATGCATTTAGACCGAATTGTGCAAGTGACTGGGAGACTAGAACAGGGGGAAGGAGTTATGAAGGCGGGTTCTTTAGTTTCGCTTCCATTATAGGGATTTTTAAAAGAACAAACAGATGCATAATTGGCTACGTGACAGAAAGGGAAGCTGACTGGGAAGAAGTACCAAGAGGGGGACTAGAAACGTGAGTATGAATGTATGTTCCGCCATAACTCCGGAACGCCAGGACTGTGCTTCATCAAACTTGGTACACATATTTTTTGACATAAAATATTCTGCATCAGGGGAAGGGGGTGATAAAAGGGGGAAGCTCTTACAAGTGGGAGGAAGGTTCAAATGGGTAAAGGAGTGTGTTTTTCTTGCATTTGGAACGATAGCAGTTGTTCAAGTGGTTGGACGGCAAGAGAGAATTTCTGAAAGAGGGTAATAGGGTGACCATTGACAAGGAGGAGGTTCAAAAACATAAAAAAAGGCTTTGTCTCACTTTATAGGGATGACTGAAAAGAAGACGGATTTACAAGTGGTTGGGGGACAACAGGGCGTCGGAGCTGACAAAGGCTACCCATTCAAATGAAGAAAAAGGGTTTTGTTTTTTTGCATCACATTACAAGTTTATAATGCCGTTTTTCAAGTCTAATTTCTAGTTCAGTTCCAGGGGTCTCATTGCGATTCTCGTTTCGAGTGATTTTGGTTCGTTTCGACCACGTTAAACAAATGAGCGAAACGAACCAAAATCACTCGAAACGAGAATCGCAATGTCACCCCAGATCTAATATCTAGCCCAATTTCGACTTTCGATTTTAAATCCAATTGCTCCCGAAAGTTCGGAGTTTTCAGCCTAATCGGCCGGTATGTTTGTGATAAGTAACAACAGATTTACCATTCTACGATTACTTTTTTTTCAGGCATAAACCTAGGACAGGACGTGCCAAGTGTCAACCACGGCGTTGACCCAAAATTGACCCAATTTCTGATTGGCTGAAAGCGACGAGCAACCGTTGACTGGAAAATATAACGCGGTATCGCTTTCAGTGTTGCTGAAACTCATTAGTGGGAATACGACAATAAGTTATTATTTCCGAATTTTGATTTCTTTTGTATTCTGTAGTTCTATGCTTGGTTCTACATTAGTTTTGTTTGTACACGAATTTTAATTTTAAAAATGAAATGCAAAATATGATTTTGATCGCATAAACTGTGGCGTATTCGGGAGCTGTTGTTCGGCAAACGAAATTATTCTTAAAATAATATGTGCAGGCAACAGTGGTGCAGAGTGTATCAAAGAATATTCAATCGGGAAGGCGGTAATAATAAGAAGAAGAGTAAGAAGCCAGATGGCACGTCCTGTCCTAGGCATAAACAAGGTCTTCTGAAAGGTCTGGTGCCGAACCTTTTGTTTATGTCTGGGCACGCTAGTTATTGTGTCAATGGAAGACTTTATGTTTCCTTTTATTCAAATGATATATTCCATGCAGAATATTGTTTCCATTCTTCAAATAAAACGCAGGATTAAGGTTTGATTGTTGGCCAATCGATCACTTATTGAAAGTGCATCTGCAGCTTCAAACTGTACTTTTTGTAGCTACAGTTTAAAAATCTGTACCTAATTATGTTTCTGCAATTACAATGCCACCTTTTGTTCTCAGTTTTTGAACGATGTCAAGAAACACTTAGCCTCTCCAGCAACTGTCAATTAATTCTAAATTGCTAGTTATGCTTACGGTTGAAGTATCAAAGCACAGCCATTACTCAGGACAGGACTGCTGACCGGAGCTAGGAGATGATGGTAATAATCTGTTATAAGAAAATTAGACACGGTTTCGGTAAGTAATTCCCATCCATTGAAAGTTGTTCGTGACAAACGGCCATTCTTGGAGCAAGCATGTTTTAGTTGGCAATAACCTTTTACCACAGGCTGGGAATTCTAGAGTGGTTTGCGAAGAAGAATGGAATACCCGAGACGGAAATTGGTTCCTCTTGATTTAATAGCACTGACCAACTGGCATTTATCACCAAGGAGAAATGACTGAATCGAAAATGAATAATTTATTTGACATAACACGATATAATACTTTGTCTAATTGTGTCATAGAAATGATAGAAATGGTGCGTATTTCATTTTATTTTCATTTAGTTTAAAATGTAAGTGTTTAAAGTAATAGCGGTAAAGCACGTTGGTGCCAAAGACAATTGGAAAATGTTGAACAATTCTAATTGAAGGTTTTGCATCGCTTTTTTTTCTTCTCGTGCGTTGCTTCGGCCTTAATGGCAAGTTCTTTATATTCATTCGCCTTGGTATGAGGCTCTTATTCTTGATGGCGAGACTCCTGTCGTGGATGCTCGATCTAAGTAAGTTAATCCCATAGACTCTACCTCTCATTTACCACATCTTGTTGGTTTGGAAATATATTATAATAGACATTTTTATATGTTGTTATACTTCGGAAAGACTGGTGCAACTTTCGAAACCTAAATGGTATAGTAAACAATAATTACGATAACTATCTAATGTTCATGCATTCAAACAACCTTTCAAATACCCACAGTTAACTTCATCTGCCAACAGTGCAGTGCGTTGTTCTGTTCGAGCGATCATTCCGATACGCTTCGATTGATGATGCATCTTGATCTTAGAGGAGCTCATTTCTCGAAACGCGATTCTGCCAGCTAGGCAGAAGGTTTTCCGACACCGACCCGTAGCCTACGTATGCATATTTATGAAGTGCATATGCTTATATGCTGCTTACAAAGAAGCTGTTACGTCTCTCTCTCTGTGTTCAGGCGCCGCAAACTAGTGCCAACTTCGTTGCCCTCGAAGCTGTCGACGAAAGGCTGCATGATTTATCGCCAAATTGTCGCATTGTAAGCGCAATAATGACGGAAGGCCTTCACGCTGAATATGGGCACTTTTAACGGAAAGTGTTTACGTCGGCTTATGCCCTCAGTACATGTGCCTCGCTACCAGATGGTCGGAAGTAGAAACGTCAATGTGTGAGGGGTAAAATGAAAAATTGAATGGGCTGAACATTTTCGATATATAGAGCACGCAAAATATTGACTTGGGGCAGGTAGGACCGAAGCAACGACTTAAATTAAAGCGCATCAATTAAAATCTATTTACTGTAACATTGTAACTCATTTCAAAATTTCTTTTGCGGTCCTTTTTTCCATTTTTCCGGTTCGAAAACTGTTACTGGAAGTTAAAATCTCTGTTAAGGCCTGTCAATTCATGCCTTATTCCATAAAGAAATTTCATCATTCGAAAAATAATTTCATATTTTTTCAATCGGCTTAAACTGTTTCTGACTATTTTTAAGTTTACTCGCAATCTTGCTTTATGATTCTGCCTGAAAATTTTACCATTTTCAGTCATTTTAAGCTCTTCGGAAGTTCGGAATACATAGAACATGTTTTTTTGAGATTTTTTGTGTCTTTTGACCATTTACAGCTGTTCGTGGCCTTCTTTAACCCTTTATAAGGCCGTGGTAATTAAATTGCCACCTATGAAAAATAGTTGTTTTGCGTCTATAATGACATCAATATAATTATAGAAGCAAAATAAAAAATTTTTGTTGGTGGCAATATAGTTGCCACTGCCTTATAAAGGGTTAAAATCCTTTCTAAGGGGGCTCCGTAGTTTTGTCTTGTACTCTAGCAGCCGGCTGAGAAGTCTGTCTATATAGAAGGGTCAAGTCTTAAAGACGTTTATACACAAGATTTTGCCTTTTACTACATACCTACTATCCAACGGTTTTCAGCGATATTAAGAGCAATTTGAGATTATTCTCTTTATATGTGTTTTCCAGCCGTACTGCTTCAAATGTTTAAAGTCATAAAAATAATACTGCTTAAAATGTTAAAAACAACCATTAAACGTTCAAAAAAGCCATCACAAGACAATGATTTTAATTATAAATAAACGTGAGAGGAAGAATTCAAGTGGCTAGAAAAGGTACATAAAATCAAAATAACCATAAAATAGTCATACATAGTTTGATAAATAGTGAAAATTGATAATGAGTATGAAGGTGTAAATGTTTTATATATTTTCCTCACGGAGTTCAAGCCCAAACTTAAGTCCAATCGCATGCGCAAGCTCAAGCCCAAGGATTTTTATAATTTTTATTTTATCCTTTTCTTATTTCTTACATTTATAAGCGGGACTCGGCTATTTTTGTAAAACTCAATCTTCTGGTGCCCGGTTGCATGACATTAGGCTTACTGTTGATAGGCATGCGGACATTAGCCATAATGGATGGTAGGCATAGTGGACAATAGGCTTAATGGACGTTAGGCATATGGGAGTTGACTATCCTTGGAACAGACTATTACACTTCTTTATGTCTGCTTGAGAGCAAGCATCGCGCAACTTACTCTCTCGGCAGTGATACTCTGAGCGAATTATTTACGAATGGCAGAAATACAAATGGCCGAATCACGAATGACCGAAACACAAATGGCTGAAATAACAAATGGCATAATACATATAATGGCCGAATCACAAAAGGCCGAAACACGAATGGCCGAACGTCATATTCGGCCGAAAATATTCACGACCTTCAACCTGCACAAACGTTGGGTACATGCTGTCCTTACTCGCTGCCGCTCGTTCGGACTTAAATAAGGGATAATCCCTACTAGTCAGTAAAGCTAGGAACATGCACCTAAATAGAGGAGGTTTCAACAGGGGGGCTGCCCCTGCCGCAGTGGCCGGCGCTTCCGACGGCGGGTCACCGGCGTACACTCGCGATCTGTGGCCGTCTCGCCATGAATCATCTGGGAAACAGGTCTCGCACTCTATAATAAACGGAGTTCAATTGCGCTTAGAGGAACAAAGAATTTTCAATCATCTATAGTCTATAGTAAAAAGTATTAACGTATATGTTTTGTTTTTTGTTTGATTAAAGTTAGGCCATTGCAAATCATATTTAAAGTTTTTGTCACCCCCTCCCCCCTTGGAAATTGGCTTGAAAAATCGGGGGGCAAAAAAATAATTTGTAGGATATGAGTCAAATTTCTTTTTATAAAATCAATTGTCTGTGGGCTCTACAGTCTGAAAAACTCAAAAAATGAGTCTCCGAGTTGAATTAACGCTTCTAGCACGAAACAGAAATGGAAATTCGAACAATGGAATTTCCGAAAATCGTCCAAAAAAATTTTCCTTCGTTTTTGTCTTTTTTCGTATATTTTTGCATAGAAAATAATAACGTATATATTATAAGCAAGAATAGATTCGGTTTTTACGTTTAAACCTTAAATAAAAATTCTTAAAATCCATGTTTTTTTTTGCTCGATTAAAAAATTCACTTTGTTTTTTTTTTCGCCCCCCCCCCCCCCTTCAGTGGCCGAACACCGGAAGGGCAAAAACTGTATAAAATATTTGTAATGGCCTTATTTGTTAACTACTTGCCAATTCATGTTTTTTATTGAACAGTTATTTAGGCATTCAGAAAAAATCGGCCTTTCATGATTCGGCCTTGTGTGACTGTTGTTGAATTTCGGCCATTTGTGTTTCGGCCATTCGGTGCCAGCCCCTCTGAGTTACCATCGCTATAAAGGGCAAGAACGGTTCGGAGCGGCATCTAGCCGGCAATCATCGGTATCGTCTCGATTGTGACCGTGCTAATGGTGCAGATCGCTAACCTCAGCCAGTTGTTTTCTGCTGGTCTAATAATCGTGTCTTGGGCAACTCTTTGTACCAGGCAAATTAGGCTTCGTTCAATGACTACCGAGACAGGCTCGTTTCTGGTTTTATAGAATGCTAGAATTTTGTTTCTCTCTATCATCTGAAAATCGTCCGGTTAAGTGAAAAAGTGAGTGCGTGAAAATGTATTACTTTGAGGATGATTCCATAGGTTTTTTTCGACATTGGTTGTTTTATATTCGTAATACAAAGCACGCCATCTAGGAATAGGCAACGTTGCGAAGCGAGCGAGAAGTCAACTATGCCTACTCACACGCGAAAGAGTATGAGAAACATAGCATTCAACGCTTACGTCGCACACGCGGGCGTAAAAGAAACAGTCGGCGGTGCTGTGTGCAGACATTCTGCTACCAATACACTCGCGCACGCACATCCTCACATCGTCTTCCTGCATGGCTTATTCCCGAGTTAAAAAAACTTGTGGGGAATCAGCTGCCCGTGAGGCTGGAGGCGCACTGGGATACAAACTTTGCATTATTTTTTCTCTCTCTTCATTTTCGCCCTCGATTCTATTCACGGGCGGGAGTGTGAGCCGTTGCGAGTAATCGGTATTAGCAGATCGGGCAGCTAAACACACAGTCGCAAAAATTCGTCGCAGTGCATGACGAAAAAAGAGCAGGACTTATAAAAGGACGCGTATGCCGGCATGTTCGTTAGAATGAGTACGCGTGTGTGAGAAAATTAGACCACCTTCGCAACACTGGGAATAGGTGAAGTATGAGTAAGTGAAAAAAAAAAATGAAAAATCTCCACTATGAGCAAAAAATCGACGATGATGACGGGAAAGAGAAAAGTATGTGTCGTTCTCCGTCATCAGTCGGTGTGCTTATCGTTATCAGGTTTTTCTCCGGAAAGTAAAATGTGTGACGACAAAAGAGTGATCACAAAGAAGAAGGATGTTCAACGCTTACTAACGTTTTCAGCAACATCATTTTCGGCACTGCGCTGCGAGTAAACGACAATAGAAGTGGCAAAGTGCTTCATATTTTGCCGCCCATAGGAGCATATTTCTTTTTCTCCATCGCATGTTGGGGGAAGAAAGAAAGCAGAGGAAAAAAGTGCTGATCTCTAGCTAACTTTGTGATCCTGTATTTCTCTCAGTTGGCTTCGAGGTATGACGCTGGCATAATAAGCCAGTCGTCGTATGTTCGAATCTCGGCTGGGAGAGGCTGTTAGAGTCAATAGGATCGTAGCAACTGACCCTGCAATTGTCCTGTACTCTAACAGCTGGCTGCGAAGTCTGCCGTATAACAACAGAAGGTCAAGTTTCGATAACGGAATGTAGTGCCTAGGCTGTGCTTTGCTTTTGATCCTGTAAGATTTTTGTTGGGCGAATTATATGGCTCGGGTCGACCGTTCATAACATAAATAATTCGATAAGACCATTATTGCAAGAAGTATGTGATTCGGTACGACAAGAAATGAATGAAATAGTTCGGTACGACCATTGGTAAATAAGATGCTTCTGTATGGTCATAAATTGCATGTTTCGGTGTGACCACAGACGATTGAAATGATTCCGTACAATCATTGCTGCATGAAGTAAATGGTTCGATACGATTATAGGTGAATGAAATGGTTCAGTACGACCATTGGTAAAGAAAATGACTATGGTCATAAATTGAATGGTTCGGTACGACCATTGATCAGAAAATTGATTCAGTTCGGTCATTTTTGCATGAAGTATGTGGTTCGGTACGACCATAGATGAATGGAATGGTTCAATACGACCATTGAGAAATGTTGAGTGATAATAAAGTGAAAGAAGTATGAAGGAAGGAATATTTATTAAATTTTAAGCAATTTCGTTGGTTTGCACTATGTGCGCATTTAATTTCATCGTGCATATTGATATGATAGGTCGATATAATCAGCGCACCACTGAAATTTTGCAATTTTCGAAATCTGGTTGTTTTAACAAATTGAAAATATTCAGTTAGTCAATCTCAATTTTTAGCAAAATAATTTTAGTTCCTTCCTCTGACAGGAACACCGTTTGATAATAATTTTCTTTTTGCAAAACACTTTGCTTTGATGAACTGTTGTTTGCGAGCTAAAACAAAATACTACAATATGGCAATATGGCTTCGCATAAAAAAATGATTTTGGTGTTAAATTTTGGTATTCTTCATAAAAGCAGCAAAAAAACTGTTTGGTTAGGGTGTTACCGTTTCAATAGCTCTATAAAAGAAACAAATTTATTGCGGTTTGACAAGTAGCCGCGATTAGATCAATTTTGATTGGTGCGCCATTTTGTATTACTACGCCACACTTTTGGTAAGTTTATAAGAGACGTGGTGCAGCCAACAAGTTTTAACGTGGTAATATAAGCAACTACAATAAATTTGCTTTATTAGCAGTTTTATTATGGTTTTCTAGCTAGCTGAAAGTGTGTTTGGACTCGTATCCTCTTGGTATTGCGAATACCACAATAAACCCAGAGGTAATGATTAATACCGCAATAAAACCTTTTTAGAATTCAAGTAAAACCAAGTGGCTTTATAATTGTTACTTGGGAGTCACCAATGATATTGGTCAGATAAAGAATTGGTGGAATCGGCTGGTGCTAACTAAAGAAAATTTGCGCCGGCTGAGCAGTAAAGTGAGAGATTTGTTTTCGAAATAATGATGAATGATTTGTTTCATAGACCAACCTCGTGTTATTGTTTTGACCAATATAATGAGATGAGATTTTTTTTTACAACTGTGAACATTCGTGCACTATGAACTATTACCAGCGAATCAAAGTGAGTTCTTTTACGCCGTTGAGGCACACCGCCGGTAAGAAAAATCCTGCTACCATGGATGAAGCAAAACCGCTTATCCACCAGCACTACCAGTTAAGAGCCAAGCTTACGGTAATCCTGAAATGACTCGAGAAAATCAGAGAGGTTGTGATACAAGATGATTGATTGTTCAGCAAGGGCATTTAAAAGCACCCATACCAACTTTTGATGGTGAATATGAGAATTGGCCTCGATTTAGGGCGATGTTTTCGGACATCACTGGACGTTGTTCCGATTCGGATGCAATTAAGCTGCATCATTTAGATAAAGTGTTGTTTGGTGCAGCTGCAGGAATAATTGATTCTTACGATACTCATTATATACAACGCAAATATTGAAAATCGATCAGGAAACTAATAAGTTATTGGTGTTCAAAACCTGGCCACTTTTTGAGACAGATTTTTTGTCATGACACCCTATCTAGCCAAAACTTGCCGTAAGACGTTGCCCTACATCAAAAAATGTTAAACGAAATTAAATTAGTTTATAGCCCAATAAAAACAAGGTAATCAAAAGTTAAATGTCTCAGATACCTAATTTCCAAACTGATCTAAAATTTTCATTTCCTTCACGAAAATTTAATTGGTGTGAAGGAGTATTCTACCGTACCCGTGTCAATTAAGTGATTTACCCCGATTGACGAAAAAGTCAGCGACTCTTGACAGAAAATTAGTTTTAGCGATAGCGCTAATCAAATGTTAGTTTAACAAATTAACGGAATAGCAGACCTAAGCTTACATGGTTAGTTGACTCACGCCAGTTAGTTGTACAGAAAATCCTTCATTTTATTTGCGTAAACCTTGTTTTAAATGCATAACACAGCATGAGATCTACATACCGTTCTGATTCAAACTTCGAACACTTAAGCCATGCTGAAACTTTCTTCAAAGTAAAATGTTCGAAGACATCTTTATTGTACACCCATGAATGGTTCAATAGCATGACAATTTATTTATTTTCATGGGAAAATTTAAAAAATGGGGATAAAATGTTATTTTATAATGAAAAACACTAAAAAACTACTGTTCGGTTTTGATTCAAACTTCGAACACTTTCATGGTCGACATTCAAAGCTCGAATATTTCAGTCTCAGACATCGAACACTTGTATTACTTTGAAAAGTATTGATGTTTTTAGTGTCATTCAACTTAAATAAGTGAAATTACATCCTTTTTCTAAACACTGTCCTTTTAAATCCACCTAACAGTGTGATTTAAATTTTTCACACAAAAATTAGTTTCAATCCTTATTTCTGAAGTCAATTGCTAATATTTACGAACTCCATGAATCACATCTAAAGGAAGTTTACTTTCTACAGCTTTATCAATGCAGAGAATTAATTTTCCCGAAGGAAAACCCGGAAAAACCGGATATTATTCGTGGGTGTTCGAAGTTTGAATCACACCTCGAAACGTGATTCAAACTTCGAACACTTTTTATTTATCTAATATCTTTGAAATAATGCATGAAATATTGTATTTTAACTATGCTTTAGTACATATATATCTTGCACTTACCTAATAATCGCGCAGTGGGAAGGTAAATGTTCTAATATTGGTAAAATAATGCAAATGAAAAAACAGTTACTTTTGCTCGAAACGCTAAGAGTATGCGAACGAAGTTAAAGTCTGTGTTCTCACTTTTTTCCAGCGCCTGCTGATGTCTCACAAAGAGTCCTACAGTTCAATGTCATACCTCACCGGATAGAGGACATTCCAACGAACACGGTGGTGTACAATAAACATAATATTTTATAATATTAGCGATACTAACGAGCATTTTATTCTGAAGTGTTCGAAGTTTGAGACTGTTCTAAGTTTGAATCAGAACGGTATGTCCTGGTTAATTGTAGAAACACTTGCAAGTACGCGACTAACATTTCTCTTTCTACTTTGGTACTATTTTCTTTGTTATTTTTTTACGGTTTAATAATTTCTACTGTTAATTGTATGGTTTATACAAAACTCATTCGGTTTAAACATTGATATCCAAGCATGCTGACTAACGCTGTTCTTATCTTGTGGCTTAATTGAATATTTTCGTTGAAACTCCGGTTCTGACCGGTAAGAAATAATGCAACGTGTACCCTGGTTTCTCCTCCGGTAAATCATGACAATCATCGAAACATCCCAGGATGGTACAGAACATTCCTTTGTTTCGTCACCGTAAATCACCCGGATCTTCCCCCTGAGTGGATCGTGTTGATCCCAAACTGACTGGAAACGCTGTTTTTGGCCCATCATGGTGAGCACAGATTTATCCAAAATCACGATTCAATTAAATGATTTCCATAGAACCATCAAAGCGCGAAGCAAAAATGCAAACAATGAGCTTACTACACACACAGGGCAGAAATAATGATATGCTTTTGCACGGGCAGCAAACTTTTTCTCTCTCGTTGCAAATATGTTTGTTCGCGGAAATCAAACAACGCGTTCACGCGAACAACAATAATGGATTCCAAAACGATTCCAAGTACTGATTAAAAATGCTGAAGATCAAATTTCGAAAAGCTTACTCAAGATTACACAAGACTTTTTCAGTCAGTCGCGTGCCGGCTTAGCTGCCTGCGCTGCTGCTGAAGCGCTCTAGCTTCATATTTGGTCTCACCGCGCCGCCGCCGCCGCCGCGCCGTATTACGCGGCGCTGCTGCTGATAATAATGGGGATGTTGTTGTTGTTGATGTTAACAGGCCATTGAGAACACTCACGACGGACGACCGGTGCCGAATTAAAAACCACCTAATGATCTCATCTCGAAGCTGGACGGCAATATGGACTGCACTGAGAAGTCAAACAAGACTTTGATGGCCGATCGATTAGTCGAGCTTATCAGCAGTCAGTGGTGTGAAATTGGCTTTACAATAAAGTAGAAAAACTTGTTATCTAAGTAAGTTACCGGATTTACAAATTTGTGTAAGTGATTAAACCGGTTATGAAAGCCACGCTGATTTGAGCAAGAATTTCGTTTTTGTAAAATTGTATGTCTGAGGGTAGAAGGAATGTGTTATAAAATTTTAACTCAAAGTTTCCTGTGTGATTATTAAATCACAAACAAATGCTTCACGTATTTTTTAATTTACATTTCCATAACACAAATCACATCAAACAACAAACGAGCGGTAAGCACGCCATCAATTTAACTGTAAAGCTTTGGACAACAAAAACCGCTAAAACTACATTTATTTGTTGAGCGGTTTGAATCATTTCCACTTCCCAGTTCTCAGGCCGCACATTGACATTGCCACATAAAATATAGCATGTCATTAAACGCACCGTTTGATTTTTCTATAGAACAATCAATTTGTACTGCAGAGAGAGAGAGAGACAGGATTCATGAGAAGCTCACATTGTTTTCATTTCTCCACAGTCGTAGTTTTGATTATTATTCATCACCATTTTTCAATATCAAAAATACTATGTTGTTTATCTCTACTCAGAATCGAATGCTTCCGGGTCATTCACGGCATACCAACGGCTTGTCACAATATTTCGCAGAGAAAATAACTGTTTTTATTCATCCCTCCAATGTAATTTTTAATCCGAGATAAAATCGGGTTCGTCGCTTACGCTTGCTGCGGCAGCAGAAGTCTTTTGACAGATTTCTGGCTGCAGCTTAAGTAGCGAATGGTATTCAAACTCCCAGGCAGACAAATAGACGGACAGAGGGATTGATCTTTAGCAGAAATTCACATTACTACAGGATACCAGAAATTCTCGTTCACACACAGCCGTGGTTCGCCTCTTGCGTTCAGTGATTTCGTGTATGCAAATGACAGAACTTGACATTAGCATTCTGAAGAAGCAGTGGCGAAAGCAAAGGAACCACACAGTCGGGAGGTCAGGGTGGATTTTGAGCATTTATAGTTCTAAAAATAGACGGACCCGTAGAGCTGTCAACGAGTTCGGTACTCAGACTTAAGCGGGAGCGGTAACCTCACACAATAATTCTAAGCACGATTTTATGAAACCGGAGGAAAAACCGCAAATCAGTAGCGTGATGGTTCACCTGCAGAGTCAGGCGAGATTTATAGGTGGTATAAAAATCATAAATTGCAGGATCAATCTGTACCGCGCCGAGAGGCTTCAACCGTTTGAAGTGGGTAGTAGGTAGTAGTAGCAGGTAGCTGTTGCGCCATCGCAAAACAACGTCGATAACAATCTTGTAAGTTTGACGAGATAATCGTGCCGCCTGATCGGGTCAACAGTTGCCTCCGGGAGCGGTGACACTGAGGCTCGCACACCACTACGTGGCTATTGGATACTATTTATAGAGATTCGTCAAAAACAGATGGCGCTCAGTGGTCCACGTTTATGTGACTGGTATTTTTCTGTCCATTATATTGTTTTTCATTTATGATTTTTTTACTTGAAATTACTTCCTCGTGCGATGAAAAACGTGACACAGAAATTTTCACCTTAGAAAATCTCATCGGCTGGAATTGAACTCACACCAGATAGGCGGTCACGTTTACCCTCAGAGCCGTCGACATCGACTGAACATTTTTACTTGTAAACATCGTGAAATCTGTCCCCCTTCATTATTGAAAAAAGTTACAAAATATTCAACCTTGATATCTAGCGATTACTACACGGTTCACTATATCCATCGTTGCAATCGAAATAATAAGTTCTACAAATTCAAAGCATGCACAATAAAGTGCAACTCCAATTTTCTCGCTCACCCCTGCGCTCAAAACACTGTTCGTCCCCCTGCGCGGTGTCTTTAAACAACCCACTCGCCCCGTTCGCTTGGTTCCAGCACGCTAGCTAATGTCGAAACCAACTCAATAATAATAGGCATGCAAAGGTTTCGAAAAGTGTCGCAAAGTGATGTCTTTTTCAGTGCGCATCGCGCACCGACCGCAATGTGCACCGTCCCATTTCGCGCCGTACCTAGACCTAGCCCGGGTACTATATAGTGGGTACTCGACTTGCGGTTTTGTCATGACTCTATCGATAACTGCAATTTGCTTAGCCATATATAAAACAACACCCGAAGCAAGGTAATTCCGCCGGTGCATGATGGTCATTGTGCGACGCTGGCTGGCTGGCTGGCTGTGACGATCGATGGCTTATACGGGGTAGACGGGATGGCAAACACGGGGCAGGTTGTTTGGTGGATAAACTTGATGCGCGGATAATTTATTAGATGCGCGCCAGTCAGTGATAATCGCACAGCAATCTCGAGAAATGCTGCCGGACTGACAATGGTCAATCAATCGTGCCGAGGTGCTCGTTTCGACACTTTAGTGGATTCGTGATAGCGCGGAGTTTGCAGGGAAGTGGATAGAATGAAGGAAACTTGCACTAAAGTGCATAAGCAAAGATGACTTTTTTTGTCTTTCGTTAAAAATATACCTATTAGGCGTTCAATGTTTTTTTACCCAATGATTAATGTGGTCTCGCAGAGCATTAAACTAATGAAGAAAAATGACAGAATTAAACTTGAGAATATTCGAAATGGAATGGAAAAAACTGGTCTCCTTATTAACCAAACAGTTTGCTTGCTCTCCTTCAAGTACTAAAATAGTACTGTTTAATAACAATCGAATTTCTGTAAAAATTTCACTATTTTATATTATAAGTGTTCCTCAAGGCAGCGACCTGGGTCCTCTACTCTTTTTATTACATAGGTATCTATTATTTTACGAAGTCGACTCATCCAGGAAAAGAAGTGCCGAAGGAGTGCGAGGAACTCGAATAGTTGTAGCGTTCTTTTGGTGCTCGCAAGTTTTACCAAAAACGGTAAGTGAAGAATTAATCTTTACTTTTAGTGTACTTTTTAAAACATATTGAAACTGACCTGTTTATTTCTACAAAGTACAAAAAAAAAATCATGCGATCCCATACTGAGAGTACCCGCATAACAGTCCTATAATTTGACATTATCATAACTTTCCCAAAGAACTCGGACAAGTTAACCAGCTGCTTGCAGCTATTACTGGGAAGGATGGGATTATTTTCCCTATCTACAAGAAAGGTTAATAAGCTGTGACCAAGTTACTTTTCCAAGTCGTCTTCAATCAACTGCCGTCTCATTAGTAAATAGATCCGTGGAAATTCATCGACTTCATGGAAAGTCGGTCTCCAGCGGCACAAATCATTACCTTAAGATCCTCCAGAAGTGCCGCGAATTTCTAGTCCCAACCACCCAGATGTGCCCAAACATAAACAGAAGGGGGCATTGGCCGTTCAATGGCACATTTTGGCAGTAAAAAGTCAAGAAATCGTAGGATAGCGGTCCTAATTTTGCGCTCAGCCTTTACCTCCCCGACAAAAATAATGATGGTACTTGCAGTTACACTTTTGGCTCTATCTCCACTTATTTTCATTCGATTTTTATAAAATGACTCTTAAAAGAACCACATTAGATTGGTCTTTAATGAAAAAATAAGTTGACAAATTACGGTTCCAATTTCCCGGAGTTATTCCAGATCGCAGTGGGATTTTTTTGATGTCATAAGTAGCATGTGTAATAAAACTAGAAATCTGTTTAACAGAGTGCGCAAAAGTTATCCATTTAATTTGAGGTCAATAAGAATGAATCTTATACTATCCTGTAGAGCGCAGGTTCATGTCCCACACTACGGAACATCCGGTGTCGGTTCTACCGAAATCAAAGGATTTCTCAACGCGAGTTCTTGGGTGGACTTTCGGATGTATTTTGACCCGATCTGGACATTTCGGAATATCCGCTGTCGGTTCTACGGGAACCCAAAATTGGCCGTTTTGAATTTTTATCAGAAATATGACAAATGGGGTATCAAATTAAAGGATTTTTCAACGCGAGTTATTTGATAGACTTTTGGATGTATTTTGACCCGATCTGGACATTCTGGTATATCTGTTATCGGCTCTACCGGAACTCAAAATTAGCCATTTCTCTTTTTTCTTCGGAAGTGTGGAAAATGAGGTATCAAATCACAAAAACCACCCAAGAACTCGTGCTAAAAATCCCGAGATTTGATATATTTCCAAACCAGCCAATTTTGTGTTCCCGTAGAACCGACACGATTATTCCGGTATCTCCAGATCGGCTTAAAATATATCCAAAAGTCTACCCAAGAGCTCGCATTGAATACCTCTGTCTGTGATTTGATACTCCATTTGTCATATTTCCAAAGAAACTTCAAAATTGCCAGCTTCGAGTTCCGGTAGAACCGACAACGGGTATTCCAGGATGTCCAAATTGGGTCAAAATACCCAGCTAGCACCAGCTCGTATATCAATGTACGAAAACTATCGTAAATATCTCCTACCAAACTCGAAATCGTAACTAAAGCTGGATAGAGTGGGATCAAATTGATTTTTTGTCGTATATAATGATAATGACTGACATACATACGATTTTCACCACAAAATCGTAGTGTAGTACTCGTGCCTCGCGCTTAATCGGATATTATCGTATATAAATACTTATATAGTCGTAACGCTCAAAATTATTCGTAATCACGTATATCGCCAAAATAGTACGGATATGCCAATTTTGCGCATGAAATACGATTTATTTAGCATGTATATCTGTACGTAATGCTGATTTTTACCTTTTTTATACATATAAAAATGCTAGCTGGGTACATCCAAAAGTCCACCCAATAGCTCGCGTTGAAAAATCCTTTGACTTGATACTCCATTTGCCATATTATTGAAGAGAATGCAGAATGGCCAATTTTGAGTTCCGGTAGAATCGATACCGGATGTTCCGGAGTGTGGGACATAAATCTGCCCTCTACAGGATAGTGTACGATTCATTCTTATTGACCACAAATGAAATGGATAACTTTTGCGCACTCTGTTAAGCAGACTTCTAGTTTTATTTCACATGCTACTTTTAACGTAAAAAAATCCCACTGGAATATGTCCGGGAAAATGGAACCATAATTTATCAACTTATTTTTTTCATTAAAGGCCAATCTAAGGTGGTTCTTTAAAGACTAACTGCGTAAAAATCTGATGAAAATAAGTGGAGATAGAGAGAAAAGTGTAACTGTAAGTACCATCATTTTTTTGTCGGGAACGTAAAGGTTAATATTGGTTTACTAAACGGAAAGCACCGGTCGACTTAATAAAAAATGTGGAGTTCAGGGTTACTTCATGAAGGTTTCGCTGCATTAAATTTCATATGGACAGCGAGATACACGTGCCCCAGTCTGGGCGTACCAGTGAACCAGAAGTTGGGTTTGAATTTAGACTTAAAATGCGATTTCATAATGGAACAGAATCAGGTATTTATATTTGAATTCGGGCTTGAACTTCACTTAAAGTTATACCCATTTGAAATTAGTCCTTACATTGAAGGTAAGATTGAGCTTGAAAATGCATTTGAATTAGAAATTTAAATTTCATGCATTTTGATTTTAAATTGGTATTCCAAATTGGAGATGAAACTGCATTTAAAATCGGAGTTGAAATTGGCCTCACAATTTTACTTCAAATGTCCGATGAATTCCAGGACATAACATTGGACTTAAATTGAAATAAAATTGGAAATTGAGATTCGACGGGAAATTGAACATTAATGCGGACATGAAATTGAATTTCAATACGGACATAAAATGATAAGTGATATGGTACTTGAGATCTGAGTAGGAACTGGACTTAACCCATTAAGCCCCACACTTTTCCTAGCAGGGATAAAAAGTTGAAACTTTCAGGAAAATTCTCTTTTAGGTCAACTAAGAAAAAACCGCTGACATGTATTTTTAATTTTGATCCTGTGTCCCGCAACGCTACGTTGCGAAAACGCAACGCTGGGCATTAAGGGTATACCGTTTTTGCATACCTTCATTATTATGCAAATAAATGCTTCATACTTTTTTACCGTTAAATCAAATTTGGATTTTTTTTTGTGAATTTGAGTATTAATAAAGATTAAATGAACGACTTAGAGTATTACATGTTATGTTTTATGATAGATATCGAAACATTTGGGTTGGAGATCATCTTTGCACTAGACGCATAGTATGCAGTTTGAATGCTAAATGCATGTCATCGCAGATGATTGAATGCCTACCAACACGTTCCGGAAAGGTTGTAACATTAAATTTGGGTCCATGAAACTGTCGTTGCCATCACTCAATTCCTCTAGATATTCCGGAGGCAAAGGTACTTGAACAATTTTATTACGCTCTTATCACAACGGCTTTTCCATCTGCCATCAGTGTTTGAAGCAGCGAATTCTATGTTATGTAAACTTTTATAATATTTTTGGGATATTTTAAATAAGCGAAAGATAAGATTTACATTCATTTGTTTACTAAAAAGCAACGACATCAAATGAAACACCGCAGCGAACGAACGAAAACAAACGTTGCCGTTGCAAATTTTGAATATCGTTACTTCCTAGCGTTGCGTTTTCGCAACGCAAAGCTTCAAACCTATCTTAAAATTACAAAAATAATCAAAATTATGAAACAAAGTTTTTTTTGGCAAGCAACCGATGCTTACTAACACTGATTGATAGGTCAGACGTTAATAGAGGTAAAATCGAGTTTTATGAGCATTTTTCCTTAACTGTCGGAAAAATAGCAAAACCTGTTGTTTTGTCACAGCTGTAATTATGTTACATGTAACATCTGACCTTTGAGCAAAAACAGGTCGATTAGATTTTTTTCCAACCTTTCTTTGTTTCTCAGGGTACAAGATGATATCTTCAACCGGGCCTTCTCTAGGAACGAATGAAAGTGCGTTGCGTTTTCGCAACGCTGGGAGGAAATGGGTTAAAGCTCGACTTGCAGTTGGAATCATATTAGACTTGAATTGGACTTGGAAACGGACACGAAATTGGAATCAACATTGGAGTTGCAATCGGACATGAGACTTGCAATGAGACTTGAAATTGGACATGAAATTGTACTTGAAATTTGGTATGTAATTGTAACATAAAATTGGACTTAAATTCGGAGATAAAATTGGTGCTGGAGTTGATATTCGCCTTGAAAATGCAATCAAGTTAAACTTGAATTAGAAATTGAAATCCGACGTGAAATTGGACAATAAACCGGACAAGAAATTGGAGTTCAAATCGGACGGAAAATGGAACTGAAATTGGACTTAAAGTTTTACTTGAAGTTGAAATTAAATTAGGTTTAAATTGGTATTGAAATCGGGCGCGAAAGTCGTCTCAAATAGGATTATATTGGTCTGAAATTGGATTTGAAATCGTTGTTGAAAACGGACATAAAAATGGTTCTGGAATTGGTCCTGAAATTGGACTTCAAATTTTACTTGAAATTGGAATTAAGTTAGATATAAGTTGGATTTAAAATCTGACATGAAATTGGACATGCAACTGGATAAGAAATGGGAGTTAGAGTCGGACATGAAATTGATTTTAAATTGGACATCAGATTAAACTAAAATTTGACTTACCGGAAAAATTTCGGACTATTAAATTAAAAGATGATTCATTTAACATTTAATTTTATACAGAAGGTAGGGCACGTGCCCCAGCTTAAATATACCATTGGTCTACATGTATCATCTATTCATTGGCTTCAAAGCCGCGTATGATACTGTAAACCAGGAAGAACTATGAAAAATTTCAGACGAAACCAGTGTTTCGAGGAAGCTGATCAGACTTATCATGGCTACGATAGATGGAATTCAATGCTTTGTGAGAATTTTCGAATTTCATGCGGAACATGACTTTCAACCGCCTTGAAACGGTGTAAGATCAGTACATCAGTACAAGCTTGAAGCAGAGCAGAGTGGTTTGAGCGCACACGCCACTCTCCGCTATCCGTTTGTGCTCCACCAAAATTACTCCGGAACACTTTTCGTTCAAATACGTCAAGTGTCACGTAAGTTTTTCGTAAGTAAATTTACTGTCTCATGCCCGTAGAGGACTACCGATTTGATTAGCATTTGATGGGGTTTTGTACTGTTTTGTATTCCCTGATCGAAGCGTCTTGCGGTGGAAAAAGTAGACTCGACTTTTAGCTTGAATTCTTCGTTGAATCTGCTTAAAACCGTTTTTCTCATTTCGATGCCTGCTCGCCGGATCACACCTTCAATAGCGATGTTGAATAAAATACAGGACAGCCCATTCTTTTGCCACAAATCTCTGAGCGATTTAAAAGGATTCGAGAGTGGCCCCGAAACGCGCACGTAGCACTTGCTCCTGGATAGCTTTGATCACTCGCGTCAGCTGGTCCGGAAAACCGTTCTCGTGCATTATCTACCATACTGTTCGCGCTCGACTGCATCGCATGCTGCCCTAAAACCCACGAAAATGTGATGCGTGGCACTTTGTTCTCCTGACTCTGGAGTATTTGTCGGAGAGTAAAAATTTGATCCATAGTAGCACGGGCCTGGTACTCCCCTACTGGATTGAAGTAAAGCAAAGCAATGCCTAGGTGCTATATTCCGTTATCGAAGCTTGACCTTCTGTTTTTATACGAAAGACTTCGCCAGCTGTTAGAGTACAGGACAATTGCAGGACCAGTTGCTACGATCCTATTGACTCTAATAGCCTCTCCCAGCTGAGATTCGAACATACGACGACTGGCTTAATAGGCCAGCGTCATACCTCGAAGCCAACTGGGAGGCGGACTGGATTGAGGTGCGGGCGGTATTAAACGCGACAGGACACGCTTAGGCAGTACTACTGTTTCTGGGTCAGTCCCGATGCAGTGGTCAGCATTCACGCCTCTCACGCCAAGGACCCGGGATCAAATCCCAACTCCGCAGAAGTCACGAATGACGCAAGCCGTTAAAGTGACTATAATCTAATAAAAAAAAGTACTACTGTTTTGAGATAGTCGATGAGCTCGTATAGCTTGAATCATTAACAATCGGAGACAACGGTACCTGCTGTGGGACTACAAGGCGCATTAACAGTTCTTTCTACTCTAAGAGCTTAGAATTGGCTGAATCCTGCTTGTCTCCATTATCCAGGGTGACACATCCGCAATTGTTGAGCTTCCCGACATTCGCAAGTTAGTTTCTAGCATGCAGAGCCTCTCTGTTCCTCCTGCCTGTGGGGTTCTTGAAAAGACAGATTTCACTGCCCAGCCGTCCGGCTTCCTTGCGACCTTGGCGGGAACATTGTAGCCTCCCGACTTTCGCCAGGAAGTTCTTCAAGAAGTGCCTGCAGTTCTTCAAGAAGTGCCTATAGCTCGTAGCTCGTACGTCTGGGCTACTCTTGGCTTTCCGTTTGTACTTCACCAATAATCAGTTGGTTCCATTGCACCATGCTTGAGTATGTGGACCGAAGACTCCCTGATATGGATGATATTCGTCAGGATTTACTACCAGAATGTTAGAGGATTATAAACAAAAATTAACGGCTCCTTCGTTGCGTTGTTGAACAACGAGTATGGCATCATCATCTTAGCAGAAACTTAGTTGAATGACGAAAACAAGTCTATGCAGTTGTTAGTTTTCTGCTACATACAATGTAGACAGAAAGGACAACAATCCGGAAGTGACTAGTAGAACGCGTGGAGGTTCGTGGAGGTCATTCTCATTGCTGTAATGAACTAATTTCATTCCTTTACCTGCTTGACTCTGACTGACAACAACCTAGGGAATCTATGGATTAACATTGACTGCATTGTTCCGCGGTCGTGATGCTCAACAGTTGTGTTTCTTCGTTAGTTGATCTAGTGAACGTGGACGACTTGCATCTGCTATTCGGGAACCCTCCGGACTTGTGCTGGCATCCGACTTCTGCAGGTTTTGCCGAGTCAGAGCCAATGGATTTACCTTCCGTCAGCAATACTCTTATACTCTTGAATTTGACAATATGGCGTTGATCAATATGAAGCAGCTGAATTTGAGAAGAAACTGTTTAAATCGAACCGCCCAGTTAGCTTTGATGTACGATCTGGCCTAACAAGCCAATCATCGTATGTTCGAATATCGGTTGAGCGGTGCAGCTAGAGTCAGTAGAATCGTTACACTAGCCCCGTAATTGTCCTGTACTCTAATAACCGGTTGTGAAGTTTGTCGATAAAGAAGGGTCAAATCTTAAAGACGTTTATAACTCTAGGCATCCCTCGTCCATGGCACACCTCCCGTTCGTTGTTGTAAGCCGAAAACTTGATGCCGATAGCTCGCGAGGGTCCTCACTCTTACCCGTGTGTGTAAGCGAGGGCATAATATGTTGAAAAAGAAGAAGAAATTAAGCAAAATCTATATCCATGCTTCTCGGTGTGCCGCTCGCTCTCTTGAGTTTCGGCTTCATGAGAGGGTTTAGCAGAAAGACGCTACGAGGCTGTGCGCTTGCGAGTGTGTTGGTAGCAGAATGTATACATAGAGCACCAGCAGTTGTTTGTCGTACGCTTGCGTCAGTGGAATAAGCGTTACATGCTATGTTTCTCATACTCGTTCGAACAAGAGTGGCCCTGGGCATCCTTTGCTTCTCGTTCGATTTACAACATTGCCCACTTCTACCACATATAGTTGAAATATCATATTTATGACTTGTATTAGTTATGTAAACTACTCTGCAACAACAGTGCTGTTAGGGTAGTATGCTGTCGACGATATACTTTGTGTTTGATGATGGTATACTAGTAGGTATTCGGAAAAATAAACACTTAACCGTATTAATAAAGTGTGTAAGCACAGAGACGGCTTAAAGGCGCACATTTTGAAACTATTTTAACAAGATGTTGTAATAATCATGTTCTTGGTACCAAAAAGAAGGTGATAGGTGACCTGGCTCGAAGTTTTTCATTGAGATATTGATAAACAAGGAACTGTTTCGAATTGCAAAACACTGCATCTCACCAGAGCATCAAGAATTTTTCTTCGGCAAATTAACCGTCATCAACCTCGACCAGTTCTCAACGCTGTGCCTTACCTACATGCATCAGGGATTTCAAGCTGATGCGATTTACATCAACCTAGACAGACAATTTTCAATAGAGTCAATCACCATATTCTGATTGCCAAGCTTGACTGTTTGGATGTGTCATCAAACCTTGTCCTCTGGTTCAAGTCGTACCTGACTGATCGTCGATTGTATGTCAAATTGGAATCGACAAAATCAGACAAAATGCATCAGCCGTGCAGGTGTTCCACAAGGTAGTTATTTAGAGTTATTACTGTTTGACATGTTTTTCAATGACGTCAGCCAATCCTTAACGAAAGGTTACAAACTTCTGTATACCTATGACTTTGACAAATAGGGCTGGTACCGAATGGTCGAATTTCAACAAAAGTCACAAAAAACCGAATCACGAAAGGCCGAATCACGAATAGCCGAATCATGTATTGCCGAATCCAGAAAGGCCGAATTTTTTCGGAATGCCTAAATAACTATTCAATGAAAAACATGAAATGGCAAGTAGTTAACAAATAACTTTCTTCAATCAAGAGTATAGATGATTGACAGTTCTTTGTTCCCCTAAGCGCAAATGAACTTCGTTCATTATAAGGTGCGAGACCTATTTACCGTGTTAGTAGCAAATGTTTCCTAGATGATTCGGGGAGAGACGGCCGCAGGTAGTGGGTGTGCGCCGGCAACTACGGGGGGAGGGGGGGGGGGGGGTGTGGCAGCCCCCTGCAGAAACCACTTCTATTTAGGTGCATGTTGCATTTTCCTAGGTTTACTGACTAGTAGGGATTAACATTTAGTTAAGTCCCAACGAGCGCTAGCGAGTAAGGACAGCATGTATCTCACGTTTTTGCAGGTTCAAGACCGTGAATATTTTCGACCGAATATGACGTTCGGTCTTTTGTGATTCGGCTATTAGATATATGATGCCATTTGTGTTTCGGCCATTTATGTTCCGGCCATTCGTGATTCGGCCATTCGTAGGTAATCCGAAACCATCTTTATTTGGCCGAAACTTTAAAACACATAGTGGTGCTGTGAGCAAACACGAAACCCACGAAACACGAATTCATATAAAAATATCTTTTTACCTTTGTTATATAATATAACAAAGGTTTAGGAATTGGTCGAAAAACACGAAGTCGATCTGAGGCCCGGAGGGCCGTGTCACATATACCAATCGATCAGGTTCGACGAATGAGCAATGTCTGTGTGTGTGTGTGTGTGTGTATGTGTGTATGTGTGTGCGCTTCAATTTTCAATCGCCTATTTCTCGGAGATGGCTGAACCGATTCGTCTGCTATAATTTTTATTTGAAAGGTATTTTAACCTAGTATATCACTATTAAATGGTTTCGTGGTCTGACTTTTAGTTTAAAAGTTATAAGCAAAAATGTGAAAATTACGTGACACGATTTTCTCCGGAACCACATAACCGATTTCATCGATCTTAGTACCAAATAAAAGCTCTTACTATTGCTAAACTTCACGCCAATTTTTATTGAAAACAAACAAGTGGTTTAAAAGTTATGCTTAAAAACCCAGTTTTGACAAGGTTCAAATGATCGCCTGTTTCTCAGAGATGGCCAAACCGATTTATGCGCTATTAGTTTCATTTGGCAGGTAATATAGCCGGATAGATTACTATTGAATGGTTTTTTGATTTGATGTTTAATTTGAAAGTTATGAGTAATTCAATAAACCACACCAAAATTAACAATAATTTATAATGATTTTAACCAAGAAAAATAACCTAATTTCAATTATTTTAATATCAAACGAGAGGTTTTCCCACTACGAATATATATGCAAAATTTCATAAGAATTGGTTTTACCGGTCAAAAGATATTAACCCTCGAACACCCGCACCAACTTTTGTAACACGGTTACTCGCGCGCACAATAGCCCAAAACCAAAGAAAACGTGCGCACTAGAGTTTTGACTAGGAAAACTTGGTTTTAAGTTTATCGAACCTTTGGAAGAGTTTCTTGAAATTGAAAGCTCTATCGTCTGGTAGAATTTGAATTTTGATTAATCCCCCTAAAAGTGAAATAAAAAACCTGATTTAATCCACCTAGTGGTGAAAGGAACCTTTGTTATAGGTCTTACTTGCTATATGAGATAGAAATCGACATGTCTTCGGAACATAATTCATCTATTAGTTAACGTTGCATTGTGTGTTGGTTTACATAAAAATTTTGGAAATTGAAAAGCTTACAAAATTTGAACAAAATAGAAGCACTTACAAATTTTGATAGTTCTTTTTCTCATGAAATTGCTGAGTAAGTTGTTACTAATGTGGGTAAGTGCAAGTAAAAGTAAGTTGTAAGCAGAAATGTTATTCTTTAACATATACATTGCGTAGTAAAGGTCTAGTTTATAGGTTTTTGAACTATGCATAATTTCCTGTAATGCCATTCTATTCGATTCACATCAATAAAGTTTTCTTGAAAAAATTTCATCAATTTTTATTAACCTTCGGTTACTCACGCTGTTGTATTCTGAACAACATGTGTAGGTTTTTGAATGCCATATTTACCAATCGTTGTTTAACTAACGTATATTCTTCAATAAACTTGTTATGAGCAAAATGTCTGAATTATTCAAAGTAATAATACTTTAAATTTGTTAGGAAAATAGATCAGCATAAACCGACAGCACAGAAACGAAGCAAGCAGCATGTGAGGTGTATCGCTATTGGCCTTAACTGGAATTTTTTCACGTTACTTCATATGGCAAAATGCCGTCTGTATGTAGCAAAACTATCAGCAAATGTAAAATCTTTAAAATGTATCCGTCAGTTAATAGTCGAGTAATTCGGGGTTAAAATCAGGGTATTTTTATAATCAAAGTTCTACAGTTCCTAAACAAGCAAACATAGAGGTATACTATTTTCAGCAAAGTTGTGTATTTTTACTATTTGTATAACTTTGTAATACATGAAAAAGTCATACAACAATTACAAAAAGAGCTAAACTAGAAAAACTGATTTTACAAATTCAGAAACAATAAATAAGATTTCTCTGTCTTCGCTGAAGAGATAGAAGGTTACAGTCTTCAGCAAAATTTCTTGTAATAATATGCTCTAAAACTTTACAGAACACATCAATGTGTTATATTGAAACTGAAGAAAAATAATTTTTTTATTTCACTTTTAGGGGGATTAATCAAAATTTAAATTCTACCAAATGACAGAGCATTCAATTTCAAGAAACTCTTTCAAAGGTTCGATAAACTTAAAACCAAGTTTTCCTAGTCAAAACTCTAGTGCGCACGTTTTCTTTGGTTTTGGCTAATTGCGCGCGAGTAACTGTGTTGCAAAAGTTGGCGCAAGTGTTCGAGGATTAATATCTTTTTACCGGTAAAACCAATTATTATGAAATTTTGCATATATATTCGTAGTGTCAAAATCTCTCGTTTGATATTAAAATAATTGAAATCAGGTAAATTATCTTGGTTAAAATCATTATAAATTATTGTTAATTTTGGTGTGGTGTATACGATTGCTCATAACTTTCAAATTAAACGACCAATCAAAAAACCATTCAATAGTGATCTATCCGGCTATATTACCTGCCAAATAAAGCTAATAGCGCATTAATCGGTTTGGCCATCTCTGAGAAACAGGCGATCATTTGAACCTTATTAAAAGTGGTTTTTTAAGACTAACTTTTAAACTGCTTGTCCGTTTCCAATAAAATTTGGTAAAAAGTTTAGTAATAGCAAGAGCTTTCGTTTGGTAGTAAGATCGTTAAAATTGGTTGCGTAGTTCCGGAGAAACGCGTGTCACGTAGTTTTCACATTATTACTTATAACTTTTAAACGAAACGTCGGACCGCAGAGCAATTCAATAGTGATATACTAGGCAATAATACCTTTCAAACAAAAGTAACAGCGGTCAAATCGGTTCAGCCACCTTCGAGAAACAGGCGATAGAAAATGAGCTGCACACACACACATACACACATACACACATACACACACACACACAGACATTGCTCAGTTCGTCGAGCTCTATCGATTGGTATATGTGATTCGGCCCTCCGGGCCTCGGATCAATTTCGTGTTTTTCGACCAATTTCTAAACCTTTGTTATATAGTATAACAAAGGTAATTATATAGTATAACAAAGGTAATAACAAAGGTAAAAATTATTTTCCTTCAGTTTCAATATAACACATTGATGTGTTCTGCAAAGTTTTAGAGCATATTATTACAAGAAATTTTGCTGAAGACAGTAACCTTCTATCTCTTTAACGAAGAGATCTTATTGTTGAAGAGATAGAAGGTTACTGTCTTCAGCAAAATTTGAAAAATCAGTTTTTCTATTGTAGCTCTTTTTGTAATTGTTGTATGATTTTTTCATGTATTACAAAGTTGTATAAATAATAAAAATACACAACTTTGCTGAACATAGTATACCTCTATGTTTCCTTGTTTACGAACTGTAGAACTTTGATCCAACCAACAGACGGATACATTTTAAACATTTTACATTTGCTGGTAGTTTTGCTGCATACAGACACCATTTTTCCATATGAAGAAACGAAAGAAAATTCTAGTTGGGGCCAATTGCGGTACACCTCACATGCTACTTGCTTCGTTTCTGTGATGTCGATTTATGCTAATCTATTTTCCTAACAATTTAAAGTAATAATGCATTGAATAATTCTGACATTTTGCTCATAACAAGTTTATTGAAGAATATACGTTAGTATATACGTAATATACGATTTGTAACTATATAACAATATGGCATTTAAAAACCTACATATGGTGTACAAAATACAACAACGTGAGTAACCGAAGGTTCATAAAAATTGATGAAAATTATTCAAGAGAACTTTATTGTTGTGAATCAAATAGAATGGCGTTACAGGAAATTATGCATAGTTCAAAAACCTTTTAACTAGACCTTTACTACGCAATGTATATGTTAAAGAATAATATTTCATCTTACAACTTACTTTTACTTGCACTTACCCTCATTAGTAACAACTTACTTAGCAATTTCATGAGAAAAGAAACTATCCAAATTTATAAGTGCTTTTATTTGTTTCAAATTTTGTAAACTTATTCAATTTCCAAAAATTTCATGTAAACCAAACGTGTCGATTTCTATCTCAAATTGCAAGTAAGACGGTATAACAAAGGTTCCTTTCACCACTAGGTGGATTAAATCAGGTTTTTCTGCTGAAAAATGATTGCATCTAGCTCCGCAGAATCCAAAAATATTTACGTTTATATCATAAAAGTTACAGTAAAATGTTATTCATTGGAACCGGACATCAAGAAATTATTATGTACCGTAAATAAACATAATTTCATAAGAAAATAAACTTTTTTATGGTGGAAAAAGGTCAATGTTATCCCAGCCGAATCTTGAGATGTTGGCTTCTACAGCTCTCTATATTGGGAAAAGTAGGGTAAAATGCCCCTCATATGATCAAATCTACCAGAAAAGTTGTGCTGTGAAAGCTGTGAACAAGCAACGGAATTCTTATAAATCTCTCTTTGGACATCAAAAGATTGAATTTATCCCAACTGAATTTGGAGATATTGAGAATAAGGTGTTTTTTTCCAAAAATTCTAACCGTGCAGTGGTGTGGTACAGCGACAATGGCATCGCTGTGATGTGTACGGAATGGAATTCGGGTAGAGCCTCGGAGCTAAGACCAACTAAGGAACAGCGGTCAATTGTAAACTGAAGAAGAAGGGAAGAATTGCAAGCGATGAGAAGAAGTGGGCATCATACCAATACACTCATATCCGAGGCTTGATTTGTTATGGGCTTTTAGCTTTGACGTTCGTGTTGTACTGTCACTAGACTGGCTACGGCCAGCGTTGCCAGCCGGCATGATAACAACAATGTTGAATAAAATTTTACGTTTAATTAAACTCATTAAATCAACTAATCGGTAACTATCATAGTTTGTTTCTTACTCACCGATTGAGACTACTAGAATTGATTATGATATCCGATGGGCACGAATTGCTCGTACATACCTGTAAAGAATAAAACAAAACAAAATATTAAATTTTATTGTCTTGTTCCATTACGTAAAGCAGCACGCGCAAGGTTCGCTTGGATGCGTCTTTGTCCAAATCCGAAACTCGCCATTGGAAAAATCGTGCACGTAGGACAATGTCAACAACAATGATTATGTTATTTTTTTTCTTCAATTTAAATTGCTAATTAACGAAGAGACCTACTTGTGCATTGACCTGCTTGACAGTCTGGAAGCTCGTGATACTTTCGACGGCTTCCAAGGTCCCTTGGAGTGGTGAAGCAATCGGGCATGACTGCAATAGTTAATCGATTTCACGTACGTACGTACGTCGGACACGTTGCTTTACCCTAACCGAACGACTGAATGTCAAGTTCAAACCTAATTAATTACAGGGTCCTTTTGGGACCAAACAAGCAAGGGCAAGAAAATGTCTAATTATTTGCATTGCTGCCATAGTCGTCTACTCAGTCGAAATTAGTCGCTCGCTTCAAGGTGTGTTGTGGGCGTGCTTTGCAAAAATAGAAAAAGTAAAACATCGGCCAGCAAGCTAAACTGCATAATTAAATTTTGCAATGAAACAACAGCCAGCAACGGTAGGTGGAGACGGCAAATATAAAACCTATGTTGCTCTGCTCAGTACTGCATGAAAAACCGTGTGTACCTACACGGTGGGCGCCCGGCAGTTTAGGATCATTATGAGGATTATTACGAGTCTTCAAACGTAAGCGTCAAGAATCGTTGCATTATTAAACCAATGAATTGAATATTGGCTGTCAAGTATCAGCCGTTAAAATAAAGAAGAAGTCGTAAAGAGGTCATTACAACTAAGGGAGTTTTGATTGATACGATTACTCACCATAATCCTGCATTACCAGCATCAATAAAAATACCAGTATAAAGGTTTTAATTAGGTGGTTACACCAAATTACATTACATTATTGTGTTTTTAAATTTGATGAGTCTTTAGCATTTTACTTCAATTTAAAATCTATACTTCAATAAAAAATATTTAAAGTAAAGAATAATTGGTACCCTAATGTAATGATCATTAGCATCGTATCCGGAAAAACTAATGGATTTAAAAAAATCCCACTACTTAGCTATAAATAAGCCATAAAACTTTTTTCGCAATAAACACAAAATTGAATTGAGAGAAGATCGCGCGCGCCTTCCTTCACCAGTCGAGGCGACCTTATTCCGGACGACCCCGCTGACTAATTAGCCCATTCCGGTAAATGGCACGGATCTATGGCCCTGCCTCCACACGTCGCGTCGTGTCGTCGTCGACGGCGCTGGTGCTGGTGCCGGTACTGTGCGGATGATCCGTACCGGAGCGGCGTCATCTGTCACAGCCGGTGTGATTGATTTCAAAGTGATAATTGACGGTCGGAGCTATTAATTGGAAGACAATGTGGCATGCGGATTTCCCTCCATCGCGTCGAGGTGGCGATGGATGGTGGTAAAGCGCTACAGTCGTCAGTGCTTCGGCTTACATCCGTTCTCGCGCATGGTGGGTACCCAGAATCGGTTGAATCGCGCTTGGAGCAGCAAGCACCAGCAGAGACACGTTTGCCAAACTGCTCACCCTGCCAGATCGATCATTCGAGGTTGAATACACTATCAAGAATGTTGTTTACGAGCGCTGGAGTACGTCATCACAATGGTTTTATATCGACTACGATTCTTTCGAAAATGAACTGATGAAGCGAATGATGCATAGATTGAAGCCTCATTAACGGGTGATTGGGGATTATCCCGGAGATTTTTCTGCAATTCTGGATTGCCCAGGATGATTTGCAGAGGGATCTAATTGCGGACCAGCCTACCAATAACTTCCGTAATAAGAAATTGTTGATGGGTATTTGGATGATTTGGGTAGTTAGCTCGAGTCTTTGAAAAGTATTTGTTGCAATATCATAGTTCATCAGAGATAAATGAAAATTTGTTTCCAGATACATAATCTTCTAATGAGTGGCTGGTAAATGGCTGGATAACGCATACTCAGTCTCGTATCCAGCAATTCTTATCACTAACTCCTCGTGGACCGCCGGGATACGAGCAACCTTAGTGGAGATCGGAAAACTAACCCCGGTGGAAACTAATCTCGTATGTTGACAGCGAAGAAGACACTCATGCTTCCGCTGAGTGTTAGCAAAAGAAATAGCCTTACCAGTCGTGAAGGCCTGTACCCAGGTTAGGCGTGGATCATAACGGAGATCCCACTGTACGGTGGATCGTCGTTTCCTTACCATGTACGTGGCTGTGCACCAGGTTAGGGGCGGCGTACAACAGAGTCTGATCCAGAGCGGGCGGTTGACTTATGAAACGCTATGTCTTGCCAGCTATAAGCTATATTCAAGACTACAACCTCCTACTAACTGGTTGGAAGGTCACATATGCCCTATTTACGAAAAGCTACATCGACCGGAAGAAAGCAATTATCGGGGCATTACTCTCGTCAATTCGGCATACAAAATTCTCTCCCGCATCCTGTTTCATAGCCTGAGGGCTTTGGAAGAAACCTTTGTTGACCAATAACAGTACGGTTTTAGAGACGAACCCTGCTGATTCACCATTTGTGTTTATAGACTTCAAGGGGGTGTATGATATAGTTAAACGAAATGACCTGTGGCGGTTTATGTTTGAGCATGGTCTTCAAACGAAAATCACTTGTCACTTTTACTTTATTTTCTCATGTTTTTGGACAATTTACGCTTTGTATTTTAAGATATACTTCAACGAGTTTCATGATCCGTTCCTCGGTGAAGATCATAAAGATAGTTATTCTATAGAATTATGATAAAGCATCAATACAACCATCATCCTTAGACGGAGAATGGCTCAGGATTTGACACAAAATTTGCAACGCTTAAAAAGCTGCTGAAAAGACTAGAATAAGGTTTACCTTGACCAAGTTCCCAAAAAGATTATGAATTTGCAGCTACGCTGTTTTTCAATCTACAATAGATGTAGTTGAATGGTGGAGTCACTTAAAATTTTGCAATGTTTACTTTATCGTTACCGTGTAATTTTACTTGGCATTTTTGATGGCAACATCTGTTGCTATTACATGACTCTAATGAATAAATTTGTTTGGTTTATATAATTTTACAACAACACATTTGCAACATATTTTATTCTTGCGTAATGCCACTTAATCGTCCCATTAACAAATTTTATTACAAGTTTTAAAGAAATAAAATGTATAGCCTTATTGATAGATTTGAGCAATAAAACCTCAAACTGCGATTTTTGAAAGTGAAATCTCTTCATTTATTTAAAGCGATTGCTTTATGATGCTATTTGAAAACCACTGCTTTCAACAATTATAAACTACTTTTCTGGAAAAGTTAAGCACCTACTAACGTAAAACAATTGCATTCATGTAAATGCTAAACGCAATTAAAATTCATGTAAATGCCTAAACGCAATTTAAAACTGTTAGATATTCTTTTCAGATGCACTTTAAGTTACGTATAAAATGCTCAATGGAATTTGTGAAAGCTTTACTTTTGTTTTGTTTTGAATGCAGTATCATTAGATCATCACATTCTTTAGTTCAATTAAGCAATCATTAAAGACAAATTAGTAACATTGCAAAAAGGTCTTGCTTAGTAATAAATGTCTTTCTCAATACATAGCCTACTTGCGTAGGTTTCACGGAGCGAACCACTTCTCAATAAATGTTCAGTATCAGGTTTAATACCAAGGAACTAGTAACTCTATTCTTACTCTACGTGTTTGACAGCAATATTAGGACATAGAAAAAATAATATAGAAATATAAAACTGTTTTGCATATGCTTGCAAGCGGACTTTTCTCTTAACTCCTTCCATTAGTCTTTTTTCTTTTTCATAGTGTCCATTTCCGAAGCGTTGAACCACTTGGATCCAAATTCTGGAATTCTTAATACTTTTCTACCGAGCTTCTTGAGGTACGATCAGTAAGTATTAATGTACCTATTCCAGCTTCAAATGATATTAATCCAGCCTGAACGCATTTAAAGCTGGTCTTGCTGATTGCCTCTAGTCCAGCAGAATTCAGAAATATTTACTTTTATTTCGGAAAAATTAGAGTAAAATGCCATTCATTTGAATAAAACGGCAAGAAATAACTGTGCCGTAAACCAACGCCACACCATTGAATTTAATAAGAAAATAACTATTTTATGGTTGAGAAGAGTTGATGTTTCCTGACGGAATCCAGAGATATCTGTATTTACATTTCTCCATCGAACAAAGTAGGGTAAATGTCCCGCATATAACCACAACTGCCAGAAAAGACGCGAGCTGTGAACAACCCGAGCAGGAACCAATAGCTCATCCATACCTAGTGAATATCAAATTCAGCTATCATATCTAAATTTGATGTTTATTAGTTATCGCATTTTTATAAGAAACTAGCTGACCTGACAAACTTCGTACTGCCACAAAATAAACTGTGTTGTACATACATCCTGAATCTCGGATGACCTTTGTCACAATCTAGAGTTTTACAAGTTTCTGGGGTGTTCGTGGGTGTTCCTCACAGTAAAATAGAAAACAACTCTTCCCATTGCTTAGCCTGATAAAATAAACCGGAAAGCATTTAAATATTCGCCATCATTACAAACCATTTCGTCGAATACCATTTTGCGGAACATCAATTGTTGGTTGACCACAACGCGGAATATAGAGTTTCGCAGAAAACCATTACGCGAAAAAACATTCACGGAAAATCTTTTCGTAGAAAGTACCATTCCGCAGGGGTGACCCAACTGAAGGAAAGTAATAGAGGTCAGTAGATCTAGGGAAATAAATAAACCTAGATAGAGGTTATCTCTAGAGGTTCCATTTGCTTGATTAGTTCTCTAGTTATGGGGATATTTGTATTTCATTTGTGTAGGAGTCCCCCCCTCACTATTGAAGGGGGAAGGGGTCATAATTCCTCTCCTAAAGAGGGGAGGGGTCTCAATTCACCATAGAAAAAAAAAATTGCCTACAAAAACACCCACATGCTAAATTTGGTTCCATTTGCTTGATTAGTTCTGGAGTTATGAGGAAATTTGTATTTCATTTGTATGGGAACCCCCCACCTAAAAAGATAAGGGGTCCTAATTCATCATTGAAAAAAATCTTGCCTCCAAAAACACCCACATGCCAAATATGGCTCCAATTGATTGATTAGTTCTCGAATTACGAGGAAATTTGTATTTCATTTGTGTAGGAGCCCACTCTCCTAAAGTGGGGAGGGATCCTAATGCACCATAGGGAAAATTCTTGCCACCAGAAACCTTCCCATGCCAAATTTGGTTCCATTTGCTTGATTAGTTCTCGAGTTATGAGGAACTTTGTATTTCATTTGTATGGAAGCCCCCCCCCCCCTCTTAAAGGGGAGAGGAGTCATAATTCCCCTTCTAAAGAGGGGAGGGGTCTCAATTTACCATAGACAAAATTCTTGTCGCCAAAAACACCCACATGACAAATTTTGTTCCATTTGCTTGATTAGTTCTCGAGTTATGCAGAAATTTGTGTTTCATTTGTATGGGAGCCCCCCCTCTTAGTGGAAGGAGGGGTCTCTAACCATCATAAGAACCTTTCCTGGCCCCAAAAACCTCTACATGCAAATTTTCACGCCGATTGGTTCAGTAGTTTTCAATTCTATAAGGAACATCCCGACAGACAGACAGACAGAAATCCATTTTTATAGGTAGCCTATTATAGATAACCTATGAATATCTCCATGAGATATGATACCTCAATATGCTATTAATAAGTTATTTTAATTTTTTTTAGGGTATGTTGCTGCTTCGTCGTAATTGCCTATTCCCGTCCTATCCAACACAAATTATCAAAAATAGTGACACACGACACAATGCTAAATTAGTGACTCCCCAATAATTTAATTTGTTGATTCAATCGATCAATCAAAGTGAGCTGAGATCTATTTAAATGCCTTTTTTGATTGAAGAATTCCTCCCAGTTTCCTACGTTATTTCGTGCGACGAAGAAAAAAATGTTGACTAATCGTTTCAATTTCCGTCATTCATAAAATGAAAATAACTCACGCAACGTATTGTCGTTATTCTGCAGCCGGGAATACTTGCTTGACCAGCAGAAATTTTTGCAGAATAACATTTGTCATGCCGTCCTACACAAATACAGGCGTGCTAATTTCGTAAACAATGTTATAATTTTTGATGGACAGATTTTGAAACGGTACGACGAATTTAAGAAATAAAGTCAGTTGCGTAATTTCAATAAAATGCTTTAATAAACGCTTTTGAGTGACTTCAAAATGCACGGATCGGAGGGTAAGTGTGTGCGAGTCAAATCAGCACAAAAACTTTTGGAGTACTCATTAAATCCATCCAAGAAATGATGAAAATTAAAGTGGCATTACTTACTACGACGGGAATTAGAAATTAACCCTACTATACCGAATAAATTGCTGAATCAGCTATGAAGCTACAAAGAATGACTTGTAAATGCTTCATTGAGGTATAATACCTCAATTTGTTATTAATTAGTTGTTGTGCTGTTATATGAAATGAACAACTCACTAAGCAATTTAAATTTTCATTTTTGACGTAGGACTACGTCTCTCAAGAAGGTAGCTGGTACTGGGTGTTTTTGCTTCCTAATTAGTATATTTTCGATTTGTAACACATGAAGTTAAAAATATGTGATATAAAACAGATATAATCTTGTTATGCCTTCTGATTGCGTATTAGCTCTGCCAATTATGGATGGATTTGGATGGATTGAATACCAATCGATTTAGAATAGATGTAACAATTATGTTATTTTTATTACAATTTTCATTTTCAATCACTGAATAGTGAATGATAACGAAAAGTTTCAGCGTCAATTTTTTTCCATATATTTTCTTGATTACTTTGCTTCACAAGCAGGGACTACATCTAAACACACCGTCTGTTTAGTGTAGTTTCCTTTTACAAAAAAAACGCATTTATTTATTTATATAACCATTTATAGTGAATGCCGTTTTAAAGAATTAGTTCACCATATAGGCTAATAAATAGCAACTTAAAATATAAGCTCTGCTTGTAGTTGTGCTCCCTCTGCGCAAGATGAGTGGTTATAAGAGAAAATGGTATTCAGGCATTATTCGGAGGGAGAGCAAACGGTTGAACAGAAAACTAATGCTCTTGGTCGTTGTGAGAAGCAGATTGCTCTGTCTCTGTATGCTGAAGATGAGCAAAATGAAGCCTAATCCTACCTTTTGTCCAATGGTGGAAGGTGCATGGGTCGAACCAAGCTATAATCTGAGATTATAGATTAATTGGATTCGAACCCACAACACCCGCCAGGGTTTGTGGCTCGCTAGTACTAATGTACCTTTGAACCATTGAAGCGCTGGACAAAAGGAGACTGCACAACCCCCTTATTAAGCGTGCGACCTATCCTCAAACTCCATCATCTGGAGGGTTGAGTTATTTATAGACACAAATTGGGCCTCTTCCTCGATCTATTGTATGTGTGTCTGTAAATAACTCAACCCACTAGACGGTGGAGTTTGAAGATAGGTCGCACGGTTAATAAGGAAGTTGTGCAGTCTCCTTTTGTCCAGCGTCTCAATGGTTCAAAAGTACATTAGTACCAGCGAACCGCATGCCTTGGCGGGTGTTGTGGGTCCGAATCCGGTTATAATCTTAGATTATAGCTTGGTTTGACCCATGCACCTTCCACCATTTCAACAGTTGCAATTGAGACTTATCACTTGTGTGTTGTGTACAGCATTTACACTAACTTATTCCATTTCGCGACTTATCTCGACACGACGGCCGATGTCTTTTTGTACGTAACATCTTCAATAGCTGTACTAGCCAGTTGCAATGGTCTAACAGTGAGTGAAATTGTAACCAGTGCTAGCTCTACCACGAGCCGTAGTGACCAATAACGAGCCGTAATATTGCATGGACCGTCAGTACAAAGACTCTTTGAGTACTGTCTGTGCCATGTTCGACTGTTGGGACGCCCTGAAAACTCGTCGTACTCCCAATACCTACTCCATTGTATAGCCGATGGAAGATAATAAATACTATAATTTAATTTGACTTCCTACTCACCAAAAGAAGATGAAACACGATAACTGTACAATAAATTGAAATTGTAAAATTCAGTGCAAAAAATTGAAAATGAATTCCTCCGGAATTCAAACATCCGAAACATCCGGAATTCAAGTATACAATTGACGTTAGATAATCAAATAAAGTAGTTAAAACAATTCTGCACTTACTTCACTGCTTTACTCAAATATAAATATTTACTAAATTGAAAACGTAAAAACTTCAAAAATGTCATCCAACAACATGAAACTCTTAGATGACGGCGTGCTGACTCAGCTATCGCCTAGTAATCAACAATTCAGCAAGCTAGGTACGGATTCCAAGAGGTGAATGGGTTGACGCAGTTCGCACATGTGTACGGGCAATTAGTACTATGTAGAGCAGCGGTTCCCAAATGGGGGTTCGCGAACCCCCAGGGGTTCGCCAAAACTTTAGTTCGCTGCAGAACAGTATAGGCAAATCCGTCAGGGGGTACGCGAACCGAAAAAAGGTTGGGAACCGCTGATGTAGAGGGTTTGCCCTATAAACCAGGCTGCGTGTGACGGGCGAGAAATGTTAAGCATGTTAAACGTCATCGATCAATCTGTGATTATGGTGTGTTGTAAATTTAGTGAGATACAGATGCAAAGAGAGAAACATCAGTGCAACCCGGTTTGATCGAGATTTGCATCTTCTTCGGCGGCGGCGGCGGAGGCGACGGTGCCGAAGGGTGTTGATAGCAGCGAGCCAGCTTTTGCAACTCGTGGGATTTTTTTCCCGCTCATTAGCTGCGTGTTTGCGTGCACTGGATTTCACGGAAGCGGGAGTTTTGTAGGGCTGTCCGACTTGAGCATTGTGGAGAAGCCACATGGGGACCAATTAGACTATGTCTGCCGGGTTGGGGGATTGAACTTTCGGAAGGTCAGGAGGCTTTGTCGGTGGCTTTGATAATGACAAAGTTTTGAATAATTGAAATATAATATCATCTCAGTTGCTGGAGATTTAAGCAAACAAAACAACAACAAAAAACAGCACATCCCCCACTGTTACGGACCTGCGGCTGACATTGAACTTTATTTCGAATGATCACTCGTTACGGATGATTGACGACTTTAATCTGATGACGGCGGCGGCGGTGCCGAGTGTTTACGGTAAGCGATCGTTTAAGAAAAACACTGGAAAACGAAACCCCGATCGTGTGCAGGCACACGAAGCCTGGCTGGCACCTTGTAATGGTGACGATGCGCATAATGGTTACAACATCGAAATTACATGGTACCTATCAGCGCCTACCAAATGGTGGTTTAAATGTACGCGGACTTCTAACTCGCAGTTGTTGGACCGAAGAAACGTGTGGTACTTAGGTATGTGCCCGGCAAGCAACGGTCATTGTGCTACATTTAGATTTTTGATTCAATGTGTTATTGAAGGTTCTGTTGCGAACATTTGTTTTGCAACAGACTGGATAGCAACTCATTATAAATGACCATTACCGTGTGTTGAATCGGCAGTTATAAACTAATCTAAAGATGTATGTTGATACGAACTGTATCATTTTCAGCCGACTGAATAGAACATTTTTAATTAGCTACCATGATTCTCACAGCAAACAAAATCGCGAAAAGTTAAGATATTTCAATCTTTTGGGACAAAAGCAATGAGTAATGCTGCATGTATAGATGTCGTTAGTCTTACAAGAATATGTAAGCATATATGTTTGCTGCATGGCATTTAATGATCAATGATCGTACTTGACCTATTCAAGTTCACGATTGCTCTGAGTTTGGAAGTAATACAAATATTCTATCGTGGAATTCGATGAGTTTTGTTACTACTTAGTAAGGTTCAGGCAGGGATAAAATATGGTCGTCATATTTGTAGTTGAAAAAATGTAAATTAACCTGTCATAACGATAACGTGGAGACTGTACTTTGGAAAACACGTTGATATATTTTTTTTCTGAAAATTGATTAAATTGCCCAAATGCTGAATATGATCCTGAGGTAGTCTACTAATTGTTGCATATTGATGGATGATGAAACATGCTGTAAGCTGAACACAACAATACTTCCAGGGCCACAATTTTTTAATGCAATTGCTGGCAAGGAAGTGCCAATATGAACAGTGGACAAGTTTGGCAAGAAAACCGAGTTTCACAACAGGATAGATGCTGCCACCATCTATCTGACTGACTATTAAAGAAGTACAATATCAAATTTATCGCAAAGGTGAATAATCCTTCAAATGGTCAATATCAATCAATGTGCGTTAATCATTATCAAGCGTTCCCTTAAAAAAGAAGGTACAGAAGCACAGTCCATCGAAAAGTTCTAGAAAATGTGGTCATCTACTAGACGAAAAACTAAGCCGAAAGCAGTAATGAGACCTTTGAAGGGAGTTCGAGGTTTTTCTAGTTCGCTAGTGTTATCATTAGATGAATTTATATGAAAAGAACGCTTTTTGGTAATTGACAAACGAATTTAGGCTTTCTTCTTGGTTTTCTTTAGTAGAAAAACAGATTGAATGTTCGGTAATACATCACCTTCGGCAATGGTAACCTCATTTAGAACTTTGTTCAACTGTTTGTCGTTGCGGATGGCCAGCTGCAAATCACATTGGGTGATTCAAGTCTTCTTGTTGTCACGCACGAGCGGAAAAACCTGCTAGTACAAAACGCTATCGCTAGGTAACTGGTGCAATTGCACAAACGCGTTCAGTGTAATTTTCCTTTCGTAGCAACTTACTGAAAACTGGATAACAGCACGACTTGTAATTTTTTGCCAACCGAGACAACGTTTATTTGAAATCCATTGAAATTAAAAAATTCCAGATATAAATGTTTTATAAATTACATAAAATGCACCTTTAACTTAACTTTAACTTTCTTTTTTTTTATTGGTGCATCCAAATTTGATGAAATTTGGATTTGCCATGGACATCATGCAGCGAAATGTTGTACATGCTGTAACTGTATTTCTCACGGGTAACTAGGAATGGCGAACTTTCCTCAAATTGCTATTTCCTTCGTTAAGCATTACTTGACTCAGAAGATGTGACACGTAAATCCGGTCTATAAAGAGGTCTTTCAGGAGCAGTATATCGTTCATTTTGCGTCTGCATCCATCCATCGAACTAAGGTTTCCCAAGCAACAATGTGAGTTTTATTGTACTCTTATTACGGTGTTCAAGACCAATTTTGGTCTTAAATGCCATCATAAGAATGTAATAAAGCCCAAATTGTTACTTGGGTTATTAATCTGCACGGGCCCGCTAAGTAATCTCCGGGGTACGATGCTGGCCTAACAAGTCAGTAGTCGTAAGTTCGAATCTAGACTTTTCTTTTGTCGCCGAATTTCTTTTGAACGCTTTTCAATCGCTGTTGGTGGATATTGCATAGAGATGTCCAAACAATTCCTGCGTATTCCACAATTGATCGTACCAGAACAGAGCTGTGCACAGTGTCACAATCGTACAGGGATCATCAAAACCTTTTGCAAAACGTTTTACTGAACCAGCACAGTTGTTAGAAAACAGTTATCACAACCGAAATACGACTAATTCCGGTCATAAATAAGTTGCTGCAATTAAAAGTGCCAAAAGTGTGGTACTTGAGTAGCGTGTCCGATCGTTGTAAACCAAAATCACCTATGCGGTAGTGATGTATGACATTAACTAGGGTAATTTGCCAATGATCGCACAGCTAAGCCTCTGAGTTTTGAGTTTTAACGATATTTGCTAAACAAATAATTACAAATAGACAGAAACATAAAAATCTGACTCAGATACAAAATATCTTCACAATACATGGCCATTTTCACGAAATAAATAGGCTTTTCGTGGAAAAATATGCGATTTTTTGACAACGGTTGAAAGCCCAATCGTTGAACAGTTCTGAAACCGTATTGTCCTATAGTTGGACACTTATTGTCCAATGGTTGGACATGCAATATATTGCACCAACCTCAAAGTTAGTTTGATAGCTTACTATTAAGAATAAATACATTTTAAGATATATTCATTAAAAATAATCAGCAATTAGTTAACATGTTACTATTTATCAATATGTTATTGTTGGAATGTTATTTTCCCCTTTTAAACTTCAATGCTCTTCTCCTTCATTTCTGTTGCTTTCCCGCAAATTTTTCTCTCTTTACGGTTCCCTCGAAGCATACTTTTTCCTATTCTTCTATTTCTTGCGGCCTAATGACAAGACCTGTTTTTTACAAGGAAAACTATGTTTGTTTCTCTCCTTGTTACTCGAAACAAATTTGTTAGCAAGATAATAATCTGAAAAACTGCGAGTATCCGTTTCCTTAAAGTTGAAAAAATGCACCATTCATCTTCGTTTCATCATCGAACCTTTATTTATAAAAGAAATAATATTATAAAATTTATAATTTTTCAAAAGTAATGATAAAAATTATTTAGCTCTTAAAAATATCAAAAACTTGCTCGCCATTGTTGGCGAAAATTTAGAAAACAAAATATTTTCGACGTTATATAAAAAAATTGTTTCAACCCAATATTATTCTATGTACAATATTCATAGAAGTATCTTACGTTTGCTGTCAGTACCATTAAGACCGGAACGATTCGGTGATTCAAACTTCTTAATTTTCTTCAAGTCTTTAGACTAAAATGATGATTTTTGTGATTACCCTAATTAAGGAGCAGGCACTTTTAGCACCAAATCAAATACACGATAATACAATTTCTCAGATAAGGCACAAGTACAAATAGTTTAAACAAATCTGGAGTAGCTTTAGTTTGCAATAGGACTATTTTCCTCAAAATTGTTGTATTAAAACAAAAAAGTTAAAAGCATATGTGTGTATAAAATAAAAAATTAATATCATTACATAAATTTTCTTCGGAAAACTTTTGCGTACAAATGAAAACCATTTGTAAACAGTGCCATAGACATAATAACTGTCAAATACACATGCATAATGAGCAGTAATGCGGGTTTTTCATGCTATTTCAGTTCTTGTACAAGCTTAGGACAATCGTTGCTTTTTTGTCCAATGATTAAACAGTCAAATTTTAATACTTTAAGAACTATAAGTAATTTTTTAATTTGCTTGAAAATGTTGACAAATAGTGCATAGATGTATATCATTAGCTGTGTACAGCATGATATGGTAATTTAATTATTTTAAACGTTAATTAGCGAGACATGTTTCTTATCTGAAATGCTAACAAAATTGAGGGTTATAGCCCATATTGTATATGACAATGTTTAACTTGAATTTTTGTTATTAAATCTTGCCTTATGTAACGCTATTATTACAAGAAATGATCCACAACTGATCAAAGTGAGTAATTCGTGCACTTTGATAGGGTTTGAGCGTATATGTATTCTAGAATTAGTGTTTTATTGGACGCTGTCCAATTATTGGAATCGTTCAATGATAGGCAAAATACCCTAACTGATGTGAGAAAGTTCAAACGCTACATTTCAAAGTATTGAAACCGTAACCGTATCGTAAAATGTCTTGAAACTGTCCAGGTCAGCCTGCGGTTTGCAGCAGTCACCCGCGTAGGCGCGTCCGGCAGATATCGAACAAAAATCTGACAGCGAAAAACTTTTTCTGCCAGACATTCCGCCGGATTTTTGGCCGCCGTCACCCGCAAAAACTAGCAGAAGAGAACATCCGATTCTGGCAGAAATTTCGCCCGGTTTTTCTGCCGGATTTCTGTTCGATTTCTGCCAGTTTCGCATAAAAACCAGTTTTGTACCGATTCAGCGTTCCCTCCTTTTTTGGAGGGTAGCAGCAGCGGACTGCAGCAGCAAGAAGCGTGCAATAAACAGGTTAACAATTAAAATATTCCTGCTTTGCCATGTTCCATATTATTCTCTTACCTTTTGCCCGAAACTGCAAAACTGATGAACCACTTTTCTCCTGCCACAAAGTGTCACATTTGACATAAAGAGAATCGAGCGAAAAACGAAGACTGGTTCTGTTCGATTTCTGCCAGGCATCCGACTTTTTCGTAAGCGGGCAATACTGTTTTTCACAGGGAAAAACATTTTCACGTCATCGGCGTACACTAGCATAAACGCATCATTGATGTTCTCAGGTAAATCGTTCAGTAAAATAATAAAGAACAAGGGTCCAAGGTGGCTTCCTTGTGGAACTCGATAATTTACATCGAAGGTTTCGGAACTAGACTGATATTCGTATTGTTTCGTATTTGACAGAGAAGTGTAAATCCATGTTCAAATAGACGAGCAAAGCTTTGACATTATTTCTTTTTATGTTTCTTTCTCGTTTAGTTACTTTCCTCTGGTTTCGGTGCCATTTCGAAGGTTTGCGTGGACTTGCTCCGAAGCAACTGATAGCACTGCGCAGAGGTATCTCTTGTTTCATTCCGACGTGTCCAGTACTAATCAGATACAATTTTAGTCCGTCCCATTTTTTCAGTTTTGCCATTTCATTACTTACGTAGCTGAATCGGTTCATCGATCGTTGCTCAGGTATATCACAAGAGGTAAGTCGGTGGACGGCATCAGTTTGATGCTATTTCTTTTGCAGCAGGATGAAATTATAAGTCATTCAATACGTCTACACGCGGCAAAGAGGAAATGGCATGGTTCTGTCCAGTTCGTGCTGGTCTCGAGTTCCCGGCTGAACGCGTTATGCTTGTTGAATTTTGCGGCGCCGTTCCAAAGCGTCTAAGACAAGACCACGCTCTTTATATGGGAGAAGAAGATCAGGATCTCTCCAAGGCAAATCTCTTAGGGCCAAGGGCCATACGGATGAATCTTGTAAGTTTCGAATTGAGTAGAGGCAAGTCCTATATGACCGGACAGGCCTTTATGCACGGACACTGGCGGTTTCTCAAAAACAAAAAATGATAAAAATATTTGGAAAGAATGAAACAATAACAATTTAATGGTACTATTGTCCTATTCTTTCCAAATAATTTTATCATTCCTCGTTTTTGAGAAATCGTTAGTGTCGGGGCATAGAAGCCTGTCCGGCCATACAGGACTTCCCCCTACGATGCCGGGGTCGCTTACTTGATCTATCCTCCGGACAGTATTTTCGTCTATGCAGTATACGAAGATAATTGGGCTCTGGATGCGGTGGAATGCGGTTACCTCATATTTTGCTGAGCTCACAATTAAGTGGATCAGTTAATTTGCACCATTTCACGAAGACGTCTAGTAATCCTAGCAGTCGGTTACAACCGTCGATGGAACGCATGGCAAGAAACAATTTGAGATGATCAGCGTAGGAAAGTGCGCATCCGGCTTCAAGCAGTGCAGCTACGCGGTTGAAAAATAGAATGAAGAGCAGAGCTCCCAAAGACCAAATCCTTGGGGAACACCAGATTTATTGGTAAACTCGGATGAAATGGCACATTTCAGTTTGACTTGCAAGACTTTGTCGTATAATTATGAACTAATCCACGATAATAGCCGTTGCGAGGCACCCAAATGCTGAAGTTTTCATACAAGGTTGTAGAAAGCTAAATTCACAAAAAAAAACCATCACCATCGCCAAGCATTTCAAAGTCAAGGACTAATTGACTGGACTCTGGACTGGACTGATCAGGACTGTTAAAATTTATCATTAAAGAGTTAAATCGACATTTTTGAGTCGAAAAAATTCACATATGACATCTTTTTAATACGAAAATTGATTTGATGCATTTTGCTTCAATTGATTGGAAATATTTCTATTAATCTAGTTCAATACAGTAAATTGTAAATTTCTGTTTTAACCCTTTGAGCATTTGGAAAATATTAGGCATTGCTTAGTCAAAATAGTTTCACCGGAGAGTTGGATATCTGTAAGTTGGTCGAATGTTTACTACTGCCATTATAATTTTGCCACTGAGACCGATATAACCCTACCTCAACCATGAGGACGTGTCTTGTGACAACCGTACTGATATTTTTTTATTTGTGGTTTGAGAGGAACACGAAAATTGCAAAATAATTTGTCTATCAACACATAATCTTTAATCTTCCATCTTCCATCTTCTATCTTCTTCTTCTTCTATCTATACCTATAAAAATGGATTTCTGTACGTCTGTCTGTCTGTCTGCCCGTATGTTCCTTATAGAATCAAAAACTACTGAACCGATTGGAGTGAAAATTTGCATGTAGGGGTTTTTGGTGCCAGGGAAGGTTCTTATGATGGTTAGAGATCCCTTCCCCACTAAGAGGGGGGCTCCCATACAAATGAAACACAAATTTCTGCATAACTCGAGAACTAATCAAGCAAATGGAACAAAATTTAACATGTGAGTGTTTTTGTAGGCAATTTTTTTTCTATGTTGAATTGAAACCCCTCCCCACTTTAGAAGGGGGTCTCCTATACATCTGAAATACAAATTTCCTCATAACTCAAGAACTAATTAATCAAATGAAACCATATTTGACATGTGAGTGTTTTTGGAGGCATGAATTTTTTCTAGGATGAATTAGGACCCCTTACCTTTTTAGGAGGGGGGGGGCTCTCATACAAATGAAATACAAATTTCCTCATAACTCCAGAACTAATCAAGCAAATGGAATCAAATTTGGCATGTGGGGGGGGGGGCTTAGGAAGCAGGATTTTTTTATGATGGCTTGAGACCCCTCACCCCTGTGCTGTGGTAGGGGGATGAGGACTCTCATACAAATAAAACAGAAATTTTTGCGTTACTCAAAAACTAATCGAACTCGAGAAATTTTAGACTCTTTCATAAAACATTAGTAAATAACAAGATCACCAAAAACTATCAATATTAGCATTGGATAGTTTGTAATGATGGAGAATATTTAAATGCTATCCGCTTTATTTCATCAGGCTAAGCAATTGAAGGAGTTGTTTTCTACTTTACTGTGTTTTCTACTTAAATTTGTAAATTAAAACACCCATGAACTCCCCAGAAACTTGCAAAACTCGAGATTGTGACAAAGGCCATTCGAGATTCACGATTTATGTACAACACAGTTTAATTTGTGACAATACGAAGTTTGTCGGGTCAGCTAGTCTACATATATAAGAGGCTTGTCTGTTGCCAAAACCAGGTCTCTGACAGGAGGTCATAAGGGGCTTATCGGTAACTTAAAACAGGCTTCTGACAGCATGTCATACTTTCGTAGTAATGGGCTCTATTTTCAGTCACCTCACTGGTCGACTGCTGGTTTGCTCGATTTCTCAACTGGTCGACCAGACTGCTCGACTGGACTGGTCGAATAGACTACTCGATTTGATTGATTGCTTGACTGAACAGCTCGACTCAACTGCTTGGTCCGACTGCTCGACTGGACTGTTCGGTTCGAATGCTTGACTTGACAGCTCGACTCAACTGCTCGACTGGACTGTTTGAGTTGACAACATGATTCAACTGCTCAACTAGACTGCTCGATTTCACTGCTCAACTTAACTGTTCGACTTAATCACATAACCCGACTGCTCGACTAGACTACTTGACTAAATTAGTCAATTCGACTGCTCGATTCAGCTGCTTGACTGGACTGCTCGGTTCACTTACTCGATTCAACTGCTCGACTCGACTGCTCTGTTCAACTATTCCAATCGGCTGCTCGACTCAACTGCACAACTTACTATTCGACTCGACTGCTCGATTCAACTGCTCGACTAGACTACACGATTCAAATGGCCGACTTGATAGCTAGACGCAACTGCTCTACAGGACAGCTCTACTGGACTGCTTGACTGAACAGCTTGATTCAACTGCTCGTTTCGATTGCTCGACTCGACTGCTCGACCCAACTGCCTAACTCGACTGCTTAATTCGACCGCTCGACTCGCCTGTTCGACTCGATTGCTAATCACGATATCAACGTGCCGCTCATTTGAATCGGTTCGCGGCAGAAAATGGACGGTTCACACGGGTAGAAATATAATCTCCATAATGAGCAAAATGACTCATGATTTCAGGTCATTAGCTTATGTTTTATGAAAATACACCATGAATAAAAATCATGATATCACGAACTTCTTGCAGTACAGCACAACGCAAGATCATGAATTATTATTCATGGTTTTGAGCTGCCTCATACTGTAGCTCAGTCATGATTTAACGGCAATTCAAACTTCATTATTTCATGATTTTATTCATGGTATCGGAATCAGATTTCTTTCCGTGCAGAGCCACACAAAAGAGCCATTTTGCGCACCACAGCACAGTGAAGATAAGGTTTTTATTCAATTAAATAAAACCAAATGCGACCATAAAAACTATTTGTTCCAGTTTCAGCCTATGACTCTTTTATGTACAACATCTTAAAGCTATATTATTGTAATGCAAAATCTTCGCATGCTGTGATGCAAATAAATTTAATTAAAGCTCAAAGAACTAATATATACATTAAACATTTTCGCAAACACTGGCAAATGGAATGTCTTTGCAGTTTTCTTAACAGACATTTATGTTTTATTGTAAGATTCGGGACTCAATTAGTATAATATAATTTGCGTCATCAGTAAGCTAAACCTTTCTGGAAAAAGTTATTGACATTTACAGTAAGAAAACCATCACGAGATAAATCTCCCCGTTGCGTCGTATTCAATTGTGCTCAGATCAGAAGCTACTGGACATGCTCTGTCCAGCCGGTCCAGCCACATAACAACCTTGCACAAACAATATCCGTAACCGGCCTGCGTGCTTGCTGCTGCGGTCTCCTGCACCTGGGGGACGAAAGTGAAAGTGCATCGGAACATGCTTCCCTTACCACAGTCAGTGCAGTGGATGCCTGCCAGAGCGAAAGTCGATTAGCGTTGCCGGCGTTGGCATGGCAGTATATGCATGTTTCTCCCGTGGGATGCTGTCCTTGTGACGCAATGGTCGTGTACTCCAATCGGCTTCGGTTGCACAACCGCATTCCAACGGTGAGTTTGACTCGGCATATTTTCAGAGTTATGCACAGAATTAATAAATCGAATACTTTAGGATTTTTACCAATAAATTCTTCATTGACGGCATTTGTCAATGGAAATCACGTTCGGGACATGCAAATAAAAGTACTTCTGGAGGGTGGAGGGTGGTGGTCGTCATCCAACGACTAAATCTGGTTGATGACGCAACTTTTTCCACTCGTCGTGTTACGAGAGTCGTGCTCAGCTACCCGGTGAAACATCGGTTATTCCATCAATATAGTTACTGCGGATATAATCAGTCACATACACATTCGGATAAATGCCAGAAGTTTAATTTAAATTAGTTTTTGTGCAAGAAATTGCTGAAGTCGTTACAAGTCAAGTGAGAAAGTTTTAGAAGATCAGATAAAAAATGTATTTTACGCTCTATAAGACAAACCAAGGAAAAACATGTAGAAATTCCACTGAGGAAAATTAACAATTTTAAACTTAAACACAGGTACATTTTGCTAGTTTCGAATTTATTTTCTAGTATTTTTTAATCTTCTATACCTATAAAGAAGGATTTCTGTCTGTCTGTCTGTCTGTCTGTCTGTCTGTCTGTCTGTCTGTCTGTATTTTGTTCCTTATAGAATCGAAAACTACTGAACCAATCGGCGTGAAAATTTGCATGTAGAGGTTTTTGGGGCCAGGGAAGGTTTTAGTGATGGTTAGAGACCCCTCCCCCCACTAAGAGGGGGGGCTCCCATACAAATGAAACACAAATTTCTGCATAACTCGAGAACTAATCAAGCAAATAGAACCAAATTTGGCATGTGGGTGTTTTCGGTGACAAGAATTTATTCTAGGGTAATTTGAGACCCCTCCCCTCTTTATAAGGGGAATTATAACTCCTCTCCCCTTTAAGAGGGGGGGCTTCCATACAAATTTCCTCATAACTCGAGAACTAATCAAGCAAATGGAACCAAATTTGGCATGTGTGTGTTTTTGGAGACCAAAATTTTTTCTATGATGAATTGGGACCCCTCCCCACTTTAGGAGGGGGGGCTCCTATACAAGCGAAATACAAATTTCCTCATAACTCGAGAACTAATCAAGCAAATGGAACCAAATTTGGCATGTGAAGGTTTTCGAAGGCAAGAATATTTTCTATGATGAATTAGGCCCCTCCCCACTTTAAGAGGGGGGGCTCCTGTACAAATGAAATACAAATTTCCTCATAACTCGAGAACTAATCAAGCAAATGGAACCAAATTTGGCATGTGTGTGTTTTTGGAGACCAAAATTTTTTCTATGACGAATTGGGACCCCTCCCCACTTTAAGAGGGGGGGCTCCTATACAAACGAAATACAAATTTTCTCATAACTCGAGAACTAATCAAGCAAAGAGAACCAAATTTGGCATGTGTGTGTTTTTGGAGACCAAAATTTTTTCTATGACGAATTGGGACCCCTCCCTACTTTAGGAGGGGGGGCTCCTATACAAGCGAAATACAAATTTCCTCATAACTCGAGAACTAATCAAGCAAATGGAACCAAATTTGGCATGTGAAGGTTTTCGAAGACAAGAATATTTTTTATGATGAATTGGGACACCTCCCCACTTTAGGAGGGGGAAGCTCCTATATAAGCTAAATATAAATTTCCTCATAACTCGAGAACTAATCAAGCAAATGGAACAAACTTTGGCATGTAGGTGTTTTTGGAGGCAAGATTTTTTTCTATGATGAATTAGGACCTCTCCTCACTTTAGTAGGGGGGGCTCCTATACAAATGAAATACAAATTTCCTCATAACTCGAGAACTAATCAAGCAAATAGAACCAAATTTGGCATGTGGAGGTTTTTGGAGGCAAAAACATTTTCTATGGTGAATTAGGACCCTTCCACACTTTAACAGAGGGGGCTTCTACACCAATGAAATACAAATCTATACCTATAAAGAAGGATTTCTGTCTGTCTGTCTGTCTGTCTGTCTGTCTGTCTGTCTGTCTGTCTGTCTGTCTGTCTGTCTGTCTGTCTGTCTGTCTGTCTGTCCTGTGTTCCTTATAGAATCAAAAACTACTGAACCAATCGGTGTGAAAATTTACATGTAGAGGTTTTTGGGGCCAGGAAAGGTTTTAGTGATGGTTAGAGACCCCTCCCCCCACTAAGAGGGGGGGCTCCCATACAAATGAAACACAAATTTCTGCATAACTCGAGAACTAATCAAGCAAATAGAACCAAATTTGGCATGTGAAAGTTTTCGAGGGCAAGAAAATTTTCTATGTTGAATTAGGACCCCTCCTCACTTTAAGAGGGGGGGCTCCTGTACAAATGAAATACCAATTTCCTCATAACTCGAGAACTAATCAAGCAAATGGAACCAAATTTGGCATGTGTGTGTTTTTGGAGACAAAATTTTTTTCTATGATGAATTGGGACCCCTCCCCACTTTAAGTGGGGGGGCTCCTATACAAACGAAATATAAATTTCCTTATAACTCGAGAGCTAATCCAGCAAATGGAACCAAATTTGGCATGTAGGTGTTTTTGGAGGCAAGAATTTTTTCTATGATGAATAAGAACCTCTCCCCACTTTAGGAGGGGGGGCTCCTATACAAATGAAATACAAATTTCCTCATAACTCGAGAACTAATCAAGCAAATAGAACCAAATTTGGCATGTGGGTGTTTTCGGTGACAAGAATTTATTCTATGGTAAATTGGGACCCCTCCCTCTTTATAAGGGGAATTGTAACTCCTCTCCCCTTTAAGAGGGGGGGGCTTCCATACAAATTTCCTCATAATTCGAGAACTAATCAAGCAAATGGAACCATATTTGGCATGTGGGTGTTTTTGGAGGCAACCATTTTTCCCATTATGAATTAGGACTTCTTACCTTTTTAGGAGGGGGGGGGGGGGGCTCCCATTCAAACGAAATACAAATTTGCTCATAACTTTAGAACTAATCAAGCAAATGGAACCAAATTTGGCATGTGAGAGTTTTAGATGGCAGAATTTTTTTTCTGTGGTGTATTACGACCCCTTTCCCTTTTAAGAGGGTGGGCTCCCATACAAATGAAATACAAATTTCCTTATAATTTGAGTACTAATCAAGCAAATGGAACCAAATTTAGCATGTAGGAGATTTTTCTGTCTTGAATTTATTTTATGATAGTTAGAGACCGACCTCTCACCCCTGTGGTAGGGAGATATGGACTCTCATACAAATAAAACAGAAATTTTTGCGAAACTCAAAAACTAATCCAACTCGAGAAATTCGAGACTCTTCCATAAAACATTAATCAATAACAAGACCACAAAAACTATCTATAGTAACACTAGATCATTCAGGACGAGCCGGTCGCGAGTGTTGCCGGTGACCCGCCGTCGGAAGCGCCGCCCACTGGGGGGCTTGCAAAACTCGAGATAGTGACAAAGATCATCCGAGATTCATGATTTATGTACAACACAGGTTAATTTGTGGCAATACGAAGTTTGTCGGGTCAGCTAGTATTTTTATAAATGAAATCTGGCAAAGGAAGTGGCTAAGAATAACGACGCCAAACGTCAACTTGAATTTTAAGAAGTTGGTTAGCTCACTTGCGTGCGGTAGTCAATCCGGAATAAATGGGTGTTTGGTTGTGCTTTTTTTCTGCTGCCTACTTCGCATACTAACCATGTTTTGAGGCGTTCCGGTAGATTAATATTCTACTATTGCTTCACATGTTTACATGCAAAAAATGTTGAATAAAATCTTTGTTTCGGATTCAATCTTTATTTGTCGATGCTTCGCGTATCGAACAAACTTGCATCAGCGCACGTTCCTAGAACTAATAAAATCACCATTGCGGATGACGGAATTTCCTGGCGCACGGTTATGGTTTGTTTTTTTCTTCTGATAAACCCCAAATTGAAATAATTGTGTTGGTAAACAAAAACAACTCAGCTGTTGCATGTTAAGTTTTTTTTTGTTTTATTTTATATTCTGTCCGGTTCCGAAATAAACCAACCAACCATTAATTTGATGCTATCTATGTATTAAAATAACGTTGTGTTCGGCAATATCATCGTGTGATTCACAGTGGTACAATTCAAGAAGAACGAACTTTTTTATACAATTTTTCTTTGCGCAAGTTTGACATCATCAATCCAAAAAACCAAAAGTTCTGGTTCCGGTGGATTTCGCTGGCTATGGTTGGAATTACCAAAATAAGATGACATTTTATCTGTAGTCTAATTTTAGAAAGAGAATTTTTCAAAAAAAAAAAAAATAAAAGGTTTGGAAGGTGCTGCCAACGACTCTATTATCGTCCTTCGAATAAATCACATTCAGAGTTAGATTCTCTTAGAATTTTCCTTTTGTGAGACGGATCGTTGGTGGGACACATCAGCGAATGCCAATCAATCAACGACGTCTTGACGTTTCGATTGTCAGGTTTGATTTGTCGCTGCTCTCGCGGTCTGAGATGCATCTGCTTGCACTTGAGTTGGGATAGTGAGTACGAATAAGGCGGTGTGTTGCGGTCGGTGTGGGCTCAGGTAAATATTGGCACTTTTGTATGTTAATTAATCGAACGAGGAACTAACTGATTTCTTGCGCAAAGCTGCTTTTTATCGTGCTCCGAAGGTCAAATAGTAAACATCACACAAAAATCACCGCTGCTTGGTTGGTTGGATGGATGGATGGTTGTTGGTTTATCGCATTCAAGCATGTTGTCGCGAGGCTGTTGCCGCTATGTGATGCTGCTAGACAGGCTAGGTTGCACTATCGCCATTGCGGCCGGCGGCGGCGGCGACGACGATCTTCGCTCCGCTCCTCCGCTGCTGGTAGAAAGTGAAATATGATGGATAGAGTCTCACGGTGATGTCAGTTGTGTATGGTTTCATGCCCCTATGAATATGCGAAAAATTCCCGATAAAAATGTACACATTGATCAAGTTTCTTGTTTGTTTGTTCGATTGTTTGCTGGCGGGCTAGTTAGGCTGTTGAAATATTACGAAACCGACCCGGTCTTTCTCGGCAAGTTTATGGTTAACAAATTTGAATTTCACCTTCACCATATGCCGTTGGTTGGCTGATAGCAAGCTATGCCGTGTCAGACCGAAAACGATCGCCAACACTCCAACTGCCTGTGCCACACACCATCCATCCAGTCGTCGTAAGTCGTAATAATGCAATCCGAATTCAAACAGCCGGTTTGCTCTCAGCTGCTCCCCTCACAAACAGCACAAGTCATTTGCACTGCAATGTTCTGCACTGTTATTGTGGTTTGTTATGTTTGTGCACAGCGAGTTGTTTTGTACGGGAGAGATGCGTGGAATTGTCTTGTTATTGGTGTTGATTGTTTAACGACTCGCGCTACAGAAGGGGCCGGGCGCTGCGCTGGGCCGCGGTCAATGGTAAATTGAAAAGCTTGTTTATCGTGGGATTCTACGAGGCAATCGTTTTCTCTTTTCGCCAATGGCTGGAAAAGTAGATCCCTGTTCGGTTTTCATGCGGCTAAAGTCGTGCTACGATAACTGTTTTGCAAAAGTAGGTTTGTTTCATAACTGGTTGATATGATAATAAATTTTAGTGTGATGAAGAGTTACAATGTGCGATAATTTCTTCATTATTCTTTGTTATTTAACAACAACTCAAAGTGCGCGAAATGGAAGACCAGTACTACTCTCTTCGAATAATAAGTTTTAACGCATGTATCAGTCGCGCTCAAAATTACTTGCAACAAAACCCACGATCGTTTTGGTTCTATGTGAAACGCCTTAAACAAACGGACGGTGTACCACAATCTGTACACCACGGCGATCAGTCTGTTGAAAATCCAACTGATATTGCTGATCTTTTCTCCATGTTTTTTCGCGGAGTACTGAACAACGATGAACCACCCTTTGTAGAATCTTATTTAAACAGTCTACCTCAGCTTGGTGCATCGATTCCACTCCTGTCATTCTCACCAAACGATGTCCTTGTTAAACTTCGGTCACTCGATGTTTCAAAAGGCTCTGGACCCAATTGTCTCCCGCCCGTCCTCTTTAAAAACTGCGCAGAGTCCCTTGCAGCTCCTTTGAGCATCATCTTCAACAAATCACTCAGCGAAGGTGTCTTCCCTACTTGCTGGAAACCGCTACGATAATACCCATTCATAAGGCCGAAAGCATTCATGACGTGAAGAACTACAGAGCAATATCTATCCTTAGCAGTATTCCAAAAGTCCTAGAGTGTGTAATCCTGGATGCAGTGTATCCTCACGTTCATCATTTTATCAATGAAGAGCAACATGGGTTTATGAAAAAGCGATCTACAACTACAAAAAAAGCGTCGAAAAAAGAGTGCAAGTCGATGCTGTATATGTGGACTTCACAAAGGCCTTCGATCGTGTACCGCATAGACTCGTCGTAGAAAAGCTGAAACGGAGCGGTTTTCCTGATTGGTTGACAACGTGGATTTCTTCATACTTGAGTAACCGAAGCGCGTCTGTACGAATCGGAGGCACAGTGTCGCGTCCGTTTAATATCTGCTCTGGTGTCCCACAAGGTAGCCACCTGGATCCGCTGCTTTTTGTTTTGTTCGTCAATGACTTATGCAACTTACTCAAAGAACCGAAATTTATGTTCGCCGATGATCTCAAGTTCTTCCGTGCGATTACTTCAGTTGATGATTGTATCGCACTCCAGGAAGACATTGATTTACCTCTGGAATGGTGTGCAACAAATGGAATGGAAGCTAACGTTAAAAAGTGTCACATCATAACGTTCACTCGCCAGCGCAATCCAATCTATTTCAATTACACGATGTCATCAATTGACCTGGACAGAGTCCAGACCGTCAAAGATGTGGGTATCACATTGGACAGTAAGTTAACCTTCTCGGAGCATATCTCATCATGTGAGGCAAAACCATTCGCCGTGTTAGGTTTCATCAAGCGCAATACTCAGCAATTCAGCAACATATAGGGGAAATGTGTATAATGTGCCCCCCCTAAGAATAAATGGATATATCTCCGTTATACTTCCCAAAATTAACGTTACAACTACGTGTATATGTTGGTATTTAAGCTGACAACCAATTGCAATTGTTTATTTCATTTAGTATTGTGGAATAAACATGCTAGGAATTATTTAATAAAAGCACCTAAATGTTGTGTTTCTCGTCTGCGCGGGGTAAAATGCCCCACCTGCGGTATAATATGCCCAATGCGGTAATTTGAGTATTTCTACCAGTGACAGACCAACTCTATTTTGTAGAAAGTAAAACTATTTCCTTTGTTTTGCAAAATATCGTTATTTTATGTAAAATAAACCTAGTTTCGGCCTTCTGGTGCACTTTTTCTTTTCTGCATGGGGCACATTATACTGCAGCTGTGGCGTTTTGTACCGGGTAGTTGAATTACCTAGAATTTGGACGTTGGTAAAAAATTATTCCCACCACGGTTGCTCTACAATACTAATTGAATTAAATAATGGCAATTGGCTTCAACTTAGATCTGTTTACCTATGTTTATAGCCACATTTGCAAGGGGGGCAAATTGCACCACCGCAAGTGGGGCATTTTGGCCTGCTTTTACTTATTTGAAAAAATATTAAATGCTAAAGCAAATCAAGCGTTTCATACCGTTATTTTTGGCAGCGATGTCTTTTGGAAGTTCACTTTACGCAATCGAATCGCAACAACCGGTTATTTACAGATTTTGACAAGAAAATAGCTTACGGAAATGACGCCAAAAGTTACATCGGAAGCTGCTCAAAAACAAATTTATTTTTGTTTTGTTTTTACAGCATGTGACAACTGTCATACTTGCATAGTAGGCTAGTTCCATCAAATACTATGGTTTCTGGGTGGTTTTGCATTTTGATTTCGCTTGTTTAGCGAAAAACGAAGGGGGGGCACATTGGCCAGGGGGGGCACGTTATACACAATTCCCCTACTGGTTAAAGTCACTATGTTACTGCCTGGTACGAAGCATCCTAGAGTACGGAGTTCAAGTTTGGGCACCATACCAAACCATCCACATCAACAGGATTGAACGAGTTCAGAAAATGTTCATCCGCTATGCACTTCGTTTGGTTGCTTGGAATAATCCCACTGCACTGCCACCCTACGAACGACTCATCTGTCTGACTACTCTCGAATCCAGATGGTTGCTGCTTCAACGGCTGTTCATTTTTGACATTATCAGCAATAACATCGACTGCACGTACTTGTTATCGCAATTGCGGTTCAACGTCCCGCCAAGGAATACCCGATTATCAACTTTCTTCCGAACGGTTCATCTTCGAACGGAGTATGACCAATTTAATCCCCTAGAAACCTGTTGCCGAAGATTCAACGAAACTTGTGATATGTATAATTACAATATAACTAAGTCAGTGTTTAGATTAAGACTTTTAAGATATGAACTGTCTGTACGACAAACTTAAGTCGAAGACTGAGTATTAATAATAATTCTCCTATGTATCTATCTATTTAGTAGTTCTATAAAAGAGTAGTTTTTTTTAAATGTGCTCCGAATTTGTACAAATTTCATGCACTTTTTCGACCCGTATTTTTTATTTGGCACTTAGGATACCCTTTTTGAATTGAAATGTTTCCAAAAATGGCAATTTCTTCTAATTTTTCTTTCTTAAATTCATAACTAAATCGATTAGTTTTGGAACCAAATTGGCAGATTGGCAATTCTTGATTTTGATTTTTTTACTTGTACGTGATTCTATACGCGGTCAGGACGTAAACTCTGTTTTGGAAAGAAAGTAAGTGTTTCATGTGAAGAATGATAAATTGGAGGAACTGTAACATTTCGATATATAGGCGATCGATATATATTATAGGATAATATAGGCGGTAAGCCACTAGACTTGCCAGAGCGACTTACGGCAACGAACTGCCTGTTTCCCAAGTAACACTTGCAACATTTTTTTTAGAAAAATATTCAGAAAACAGTTGCATTTAAATTATAAATAAGTTTCATGGAAAACAAGATGTTATAAAAATGTTTTATTTCTAACGCCGATGTTTTCAGCCAGAATGACAGGTTAAAGTTGCATTTCGGTTGTAAAGCTAAGTTTTTATTGAACATTTACAACTGAGTATTCGCGACTACGAAAGTAAAAGAGATTTCTAAGTCTGTTCGCACTCACACGAAACCCCGTGCCGAATTGTCAAAACTTACGTGAAAACAAAAGCAAAAATAATTCCTTCTCTTTTTTTCTCACACAAAAATCAAACCAATATCAGCAACTTCGTAGTGGCGAATTGCCGGCATTGAACAGCGGCGAAGCGATGACAATGAGTACAGCACAGATCCATAATTTTGACACATTTTCGCAACATTGCAATATTTTATTGAGCTTAAATGCTCCAGTTTATGAGTATTCTGGGTATTTTTTGAGCGCAATTTAAGTTCTTTCACAAATAAAAATTAACTGTGAATCAGTTGTAAGTTAACGCGAAACAAAATGCATACAGTAAAGCTTTTTATTGGTTTCGAATTTTTCGGTTATCGGTGTGCTCATTTGAACGCAATCTTGTATAAACATGGCCGATGACTGCGCCAAAATATAATGTAATAGATCATTATTTTTGTTTCGTAGAATGATTTTATATATACAAGGGACATATAACATAATTAATATAAAATATCCCGCCGGTTTTCAAAGAGATTAGCATGTTTTGTGAGATTGTCAAAAAATGATATTTATTTCGATTCCACTCAACTTTTGCTTATAAAAGTAAATCTTGAGCGCATCAATTTTTCGGAAGTAGCATGGCAAAGTTTACGATAAATTTAAAATTGCACTTTAGTTTGGGTTATTTGAAGGCTACAATGTTGCTTTGTATGATTGATGAATTATCGAAATATAACTTTAGCCATTTTATCTTGCGAAAAATGTCTGTCATTATTTGCTTGTAAATGTAAATATAACTTCAGGGAAATATCAGAAAAAAAAATTCCTGTCAACAGCGCGATTAAGCTTTTCAGTTGGTAGTACAAATACCATGCAACGCATAGGCGTCACTTTGAAATATTTCACAAACATGTTACATTTTAGCTCGTTTCTTGCGCTGTTTCAGTGTTAATCCGGTCGTAATTAAGTATGTGGAAACGAAAGGTTAGCAATTCGATTTGTTTTAAATCCGTTGTCAATTCTTATTTAAAACCAAGTGTGTTACTTGGGTTCTATCGCACTGACTGAGTTGATAACAGTCTATCTTATCTGCGGCAGAAACAAAAAGCAGTCATACAAAAATAGTATCTTCGCTGAGGAGTGTGTATTTAGTGGGTGTGTGTGCAGGCTTCATCAAATAAAAGATAACGAGCTTTCCAGAAAAATAATATACTGTAAATTTTTTTTGCTATTGCAAAAACAGTGAAAATATAAGTGTTTTGATTGAATACAGACAATAAAAAATATTGCCCTGAATTTTCTATAAACCATATCAAAAATTCAAAAATTAAAACTTTTTTTGAGCTGTGAGTTTGACTTAGTCGATATTTTTAGTCTAAGATCAAGATTTTCAGTTCATCTTATTTTTGAATTGTCGCATTAAACATTTACTCTTCCCGAAAAAAAAGTAACCTATAGTGGATAAAAAGAAGAAAAAGGAATGTATAACTTTTGGTTTTTGAAATACAATTTTTTACCTTTGTTATACTATAACAAAGGTTTAAAAATTGGTCGAAAAACACGAAATTGATCCGAGGCCCGGAGGGCCAAGTCACATATACCAATCGATAGGGTTCGACGATTTCAGCAATGTCTGTGTGTGTGTGTGTGTGTGTGTGTGTGTGTGTGTGTGTGTGTGTGTGTGTGTGTGTGTGTGTGTGTGTGTGTGTGTGTGTGTGTGTGTGTGTGTGTGTGTGTGTGTGTGTGTGTGTGTGTGTGTGTGTGTGTGTGTGTGTGTGTGTGTGTGTGTGTGTGTGTGTGTGTGTGTGTGTGTGTGTGTGTGTGTGTGTGTGTGTGTGTGTGTGTGTGTGTGTGTGTGTGTGTGTGTGTGTGTGTGTGTGTGTGTGTGTGTGTGTGTGTGTGTGTGTGTGTGTGTGTGTGTGTGTGTGTGTGTGTGTGTGTGTGTGTGTGTGTGTGTGTGTGTGTGTGTGTGTGTGTGTGTGTGTGTGTGTGTGTGTGTGTGTGTGTGTGTGTGTGTGTGTGTGTGTGTGTGTGTGTGTGTGTGTGTGTGTGTGTGTGTGTGTGTGTGTGTGTGTGTGTATGTATGTAATGATTTTTTCTATCGCCTGTTTCTCAGAGATGGCTGAACCGAATCGTTCGCTATTACTTTTGTTTGAAAGGTATTATTGTCTAGTCGATCACTATTGAGTTGCTTCGTGACACGACGTTTCGTTTAAAAGTTATAAACAAAAATGTGAAAAATACGTGACACGGGTTTCTCTAGAACTACATGACCGATTTCAACGATCTTAGTATCAAATGAAAGCCCTTATTAAAGCTAAATTATTCAGAAATTTTTAATTGAAAACAAACATGTAGTTTAAAAGTTATGCTTAAAAAACCTGTTTTGACAAGGTAATAATTATCGCCTGTTTCTTAGAGATGGCCAAACCGATTTATGCGCTATTAGTCTCATTTGAAAGATAATATATGCTAATAGATCACTATTGAATGGTTTTTTGATTGGACGTTTAATTTGAAAGTTATGAGCAACCGTATAGACCACACCAAAATTAACAATAATTTATAATGATTTTAACCAAGATAATTGAGTATTTTAGCGGTATATAAATTTTCACATATTATGGTAACATATAATGTCACTGTATCGTCACATGAAGACTTTTTCAAATTTGACGAGTGAAAGTAATAAAAATAGCATTTTTTTAATTTAAAAATTTTTTTTTGGATAAGACGATAGCTGAAAAGTAACCCACTTTTCTTCTCAGTTCAACTCAGACAACACAGTGAATAGATAAACTATGGTCATCGAACGATACAGGTTTCATACGGGAGCTGTCAAAAGCTCGGTCAAAATGAAGAGCTCTATCAGAAAGATAGAAGGGAGGGAGAGAACTTCTGACATCATTTCAATCAATCAGCTTGGTTGATATCTGTCAAACAGCAAATCATTCTATTTTTGATTTTTATTAATTTTTTCATTAAATATTGACCTAGTTGAAATAAAAAAAAGAACTGTTAGATGCAGAAAACGACGAGCTATCAAATAAGGTGAAAAAATCCACTTTTTTGGGGAAATTAAAATACCCAATTTACCTAATTTCAATTATTTTAATATCAAACGAGAGGTTTTGACACTACGAATATATATGCAAAATTTCATAAGAATTGGTTGTACCGGTCAAAAGATATTAACCCTCGAACACTCGCGCCAACTTTTGCAACACAGTTACTCGCGCGCACTATAACCCCAAACCAAAGAAAACGTGCGCACTAGAGGTTTGACTGGGAAAACTTGGTTTTAGGTTTATCGAACCTTTAAAATAGTTTCTTGAAATTAAAAGCTCTATCGTCTGGTGGAATCTAAATTTTGACTAATCCCCCTAAAAGTGAAATAAAAAAAATTATTTGTCTTCAGTGTCAATATAACACATTGATGTGCTCTGCAAAGTTATAGAGCATATTATTACAAGAAATTTTGCAAGAGACAGTAACCTTCCATCTGTACAGCTAAGATAGAAAAATTTTATTTATTGTATATGAATTTGTAAACTCAGTTTTTATATTTTTACTCTTTTTGTAATTGTTGTATGACTTTTTCTTGTATTACAAAATTGTACAAATGATAAAAATACACAACTTTGCTGAATATAGTATACCTCTATGTTTGCTTGTTTAGGAACTGTAGAACTTTGATTTTAAAAAATACCTTAATTTTGACTACGAATTACTCGACTACCAGCAGACGGATACATTTTAAACATTTTACATTGGGTAGTTTTGCTGCATACAGACACCATTTTTCCATATGAAGAAACGAGAGAAAATTCCACTTGGGGTCAATTGCGGTACACCTCGCATGCTGATTGTTTCGTTTCTGTGATGGCGGTTCATTGAATAATTATGACATTTTGCTCAGAATAAGTTTATTGAAGAATATTCGTTAGTTAAACAACGATTTGTAACTTTATAACAATATGGCGTTGAAAAACCTACACGTGTTGTACAAAATACAACAGCGTGAGTAACCGAAGGTTAATAAAAATTGATTAAAATTATTCAAGAAAACTCTATTGATGTGAATCAAATAGAATGGCATTACAGGAAATTATGCATAGTTCAAAAACCTATAAACTAGACCTTTACTAGGCAATGTATATGTTAAAGAATAAGATTTCCTCTTACAACTTACTTTTATTTGCACTTACTCAAATTAATAACAACTTACTTATCCTTACTCAACAATTACATGAAAAAAGGATCTATCAAAATTTAAAAGTGTTCCTATTTTGTTCAAAATTTGTAAACTTATTCAATTTTCAAAAATTTTATGTAAACCAACGCATTACGCAACGTTAACCAATAGATGAATTGTATTCCGAAAACGTGTCGATTTCTATCTCAAATACCAAGTAAGACCGTATAACAAAGGTTCCTTTCACCACTAGGTGGATTAAATCGGGTTTTTTATAAACTAACAAGGAAACAACACTATCTGTCACATGATTCGAGCTCAACCACAGTATAGTCCTATCCATCCATAACTTCACTGAAATGCTCATATAGGTGAAACCTGAGAAACTTTTTTGAGAAAACTTAACTTAAAGTTTGTATGAAAATGTAGGTCAATGGAGACGCATGGTACATAGTAAAAAGCCTTTTGTTTATACCGTCTTTAGATTTAGACATAACCCTTCTTTATCGACAGACTTTACAGCACCCTAAGCGTCCAATAAAAAATATGGGTCAACTAGGATCAAACACACCAAATTTGAATGAAATCGGAGCACTTTCACAGTCGCTCTTTTTTCAGTCAATATTTTATCTCAATCTCAGATTTTAGTACAAGTTGTAGGGTAAAACCAGGCAAAACATTCCCTTATCCGACATTTTTGTTAAAAACTTGATCGTCTTTCGATCTTCTGACTTTTTCAACCTCCCCAACAGGCATGCCTTCTTGAGAATCTCTGGTATAAGTATCGAATTGGCATATTGCCTGTAGTACAAAAACCTATAGCCTATCCCTTTTGCTCTAGTCAGGTGTTTCACCACTTTTACCATATACCACGCGTAGAACCGTAGCTTAATATTGTGGTGCCCTTGGCGAAGGCCTGATGCACCACTTCATCGTATCTGGAATCAGTGTTCCTTCCAAGTTTATTATTTTTGTTAAACCACCAAGCAGATTCGGAACTAAATTCTGAACCACATTTTTATCAAATTTTGTTACAAATTTAAATTACATTCTGGTCCAAATTTTAGTCCACATTTTTTTTATCAGATTTCGGACCAAGTTTTGGATCAAGTTTTGGGCCATATTCTGGAACTGGACCAGGTTGTAAGGCAAATTTTGAACCACGTTTTTGATCAATTTTTTTGGGCCCCAGGGTTTTGATCAGCTTTTAAACCTACAACCATCATCAACTATCATCAACTTGTGTTTCAGATTTTGGAACAGATTTTGGTTTGGCTCTGGACCAGATTATGGATAAGACTTTGGACCACATTTTTGATCAAATTTTGAACCAGATTCTGGACCTGGACCAGACGGTGGATCTTTCCCCCCGTCTGGACCAAATTTTGGACCAGATTCTGAATTAAACTTTACTTCAAATTCTGGAATCGGACCAAAAAGCATGTGGGGCGCTATATCTCTACATATTAGCGTTGGTAAGAGGAAATGCTTATCAAATTAGGGACTATATTGGCTCGTTTTATCCCTGATTTCCCAGATCGTGGATAAGTTCAAGTTTTTACGTGGTTTTTGAGCCGTAAATCTCGCATGTGCATAGTATTTTTCGATATAAATTAAATTATGGTTGTATATGAGCACCATTGGCATTATATTAAATTTGTTAAAAAGGTATTTTTTATATCCTAATTTTCGTAGTTACTGGCTTTACAAGAAAATTTTCGAATATCCAGGTTAGTCTCAGATAACTGGTGCTTACATACTTACATTATTCATCTAGCTCCCCCCATCTACTAACAACAATTCCTTTCCCGAAATACTTATGAAGATGCAGAGGATTCCCTGGTCTTTAGTAGCAACAAGTATTGGACTAACATTCTTCCCATCCCACCAGGACCCGCGTTCGGACGTGGCCGGCGTCGGTATTGATCAGCATGCAGGGACCTGATAAGGTTGCACAATGAGAAACAGCGTGCTGTCCCAAGTATGCTTTTTCCAGCCATCATTTTGCTATTTTCATCGGTCCTGGTCAATAACGGAGTAGCAGTACACGGGTGGTATCCTATGCTTATGCTTATGCTTAATTCTGGAATTGGACCAAAATGTAAACTTAGCTTTGAGCAACAATTTTGATCAGTCTTTATACCACCAAATAGATTATGGATCAAGGTTTGAACCGGTTTCAATGCCTGGATCGTATTTTAGACCTGGATTAGATTGCGAACTACATTTTTTACCAAATTTTGCTCCAGGTTTTGTAACAAATTGAGAAACAGATTTGAACTAGATTCTGGACCAGATTTTGGACCAAACTTTTGATTATATTTCGGCCATATTTTGAACCAGATGCTGAACCTGAACCAGATGTTGATCTTCCATCAGATTCTGGGCCAGATTTCCAACCAGATTTTGGATAATGTTTTGGACCACATTTTTGATCAGATGAGAGATCAGATTTAGATTTAGATGCACATTCTGAACCAAAACTAGATTTTGAACCTGGACCAAATTCTTGACCTGAGCCATATTTTAAGCAGTTTTCGGACAAGATTTTGGATCTAATTTTGAACAAGGTTCTGGAACTGCACCAGGTTATAAACCAGATTTTGGACCACTTTTTGATCAGCATTTTTGGGCCCCAGTTTTTTTTATTAGTTTTTAATCCACTAACTATTATCAACTTTTGTTTCAGATTCTGGAATAGATTTATGCTAGATTTTGAATCAAATATTGAACCAGATTTTGGATCAGCTTTCGGATTAGATTTTGGACCACATTTATGATAAAATTTTGGACCAAATTCTGGACCACATAATTATAGGATTTGAGTAAGATTTTGGATCAAATTTTGGACTAGGTTCTGAACCTGGACTAGATTGTTGCCTACATTTTTCATCAGATTTTGAATAAAATTTGAGTCCTGATTTTGCAACTGGACCAGAGTATAAACCAGATTGTGGTCCACAATTTTGATCAGATTTTAAACCACCAACCAAATTCCTGACCTAGCGGTCTAGTGGTATTTTGGACCCGGATTTTTTTTCCATGTGTGGACTCATTACTGAGACCAGTATAGTTGATCTATTGTAATATCGCCCGGGTGTTTGCTGTATGACCTGCACTGCATTTCATTTTGCTATAATCGCTATTGAGTGAGCGATATGTTTATTGAATTTTTTATTTTATTTGCATTTTTAATCAAATTTTGTAACAAATTTAAGAACTAGATTTTGGACCAGATTTTGGGCTACATGTTTGATAGATTTCGATCATATTTTTGACCAGATTCTGGACCTGAACCAAATGTTGAACTTCCATCAGTTTTTGAATAAAATTTTGGTGGACCAGATTGAACCACATTCTGGACCAAGAACCTGTTTCGGGAAGAACTAACACAAGGAGGAAATCGTAGGGGATTATTAGGATCAATTTTTTTTATCCGACAGATCTTTCAGAAATGTACAGGGAGTGCCCACGTGCCCACACATCATATCTTTATTGACTTCAAAGCAGCATACGATACAGCCGATCGAGACCAGCTTTGGCAGATAATGCACAAGCACGGTTACTCGAACAAAGTGAGGCGACTGATTGGATCGTGTGAGATGTGTTCGGTGGGCATCGCGAGGACACTCTCGAGTCAATTCGAGATGCGGCGAGGGTTAAGTCAAGGTGACGGCTTATCCTGCATGCTGTTCAACATCTCTCTTAAGGGGGTTATCCAACGAGCGGGCATAGATTTTCACTCACAACAACCAACTCCTTGACTTCGCAGATGTCTTTGATATTATCTCCGGGATCTTCGCGACAGTGGAGGTAATCTACGCCAGACTGAAAGCGAAGTCTAAGACAAACACGTTCCTCTCACGGACTGTAACTGATGATGGCGACGAATTAGAAGTGGTAGAAAAATTCGTATATTTGGGTATTGCGGACGATATTTGGCGGAGTACAAACTGAAAGCGGAGAGTGGCGGGGGTGTATGAACCACGAGTTATAGGCACTGCTTCGGGAGATTCCCATCGTATATCTGGCAAAATTTACACCTCCCTTCTACCGCTCTTTGCACATTTGTTGCCTTTGTGTCCGCATGGTTAGCTCTTAGAATAAATTAGCTCTTGAACCGAGTATCGTAGAACACTAAAATCACAAGCAAATTTTCTCAGCAGTTAAGAATATTATCTGCAAAAAATTTTGCATAGAATTTCCCACGATGGTAGAAAACTTTACCAATAAGCCGAAAAAACTATATTTTGAACAGTAGAATTTCGCTTAACCGAATCATACACTGTCTTAAAGTCGATAAACAGACGATTGTTGAATTCTTGAAATTCATTGGGGACCTGTCGCGAGGTAAATATTTGGTCCGTTGTGGAGCGTCCTTCTCGAATAGCAGAACGACCTCAGTCTGTGATACAGGTTCGTGGTAATTGCGATAGTCGAAGCTGTCACTCCATCAGCCCATAGTCTGAGGATCTGACTATGATAGTTAAGAAGATTTTCAGTAATGTGTAATCCTATTTTTTGTTATTTTAAGTTGAGTCCTAATTTTCAAGGCACGAGTAGTTCTGAATGGTATTTAATTTTCCTATGATTTTTCTGAGCAAACTCGGCAATTAACAGTTTCGTAATGACCACAGATCATGATCATGAGTACTGTGATCGTTTCTCCTTATTGGGTCTAATAACTATACAGCGTTAAGAGATGATTTACCACTATAAAATAAGTCATCTTTTTCTCCGAATCAGTTGCGGAAATAAATCAGTTCCAGCTTGCCAGGAACAAAAAAAAAACACCCTGGTGGGCCAAAAATCATCTTTTTCTACGCTACTTCGCGCTTGCATCATCTGCCGCCGAGTCGTAGCTATTAACGTGAGCTTAACCTGATCATCTTTCAATTTATTTCCACTTTGTCTGGAAAACCGACGTCGATTCGATGGGCTCGCCGCCCATTTCGCTTCCTCATCGATGATGGCTGTTCAAAGATACATATTCGTTTCGTTCAAGCTCGGTCCCAACCATTGCAATGGTTTCGTGTTGTGGGTACCCGGGCTTTGCAAAGAGGCTACACTGTAATCAGTTTCGAGAAAATCTTCAAAGCACAGCCTCATTCCCATCCATCGATGCGCGACGCGGCGCGGTAGTGATAGCTAACAAAGTCGGTACATGCTTGAGATGCACCGGTGAAGAGTGAAGATGTACCTACTTCGTGGGCATCACAATACGTCAATGGTTGTGTACTAACCCGGCAAACAGCCTCGTGAAAATTGCATAATCTAGCCAACATTGGCTGTGGGTAAGAAGCAAAACCATTTTATCGCATAACCGGGCCCAATCGATTCCAATTGGTGGTAAACAAGTAATAAACAACCGGAGAACCTTCAATTTATGGAAAGCGCATTATCAAAATCTGTTGTTGCCAGTAGCTGATGATTGAATAATACCATCTGCCTTCAACGAAAGGAAAAACGCAGACGCTAAAGAAAAGCGGTCTGGTCCAATTGATAGACATGAATGGAATTACAACCACCAATTCCGCCACGAAATGATTTGCCGTGCCGAAAGATGATCTATCATTTAAAATTTTAAGGAACCATGCAGCTGCTGACGGTTAACCTCGGTTTTACTGCCGGTCAGTCATCAAACCGAAAATGCCGCCTTTGGTCCGACGTGGAAAAAGCGATAGTGAAAACATTTCGAATTTTCGGCTATTTTTGGGCCGTTTTCTTTGATACTAGCGAATCGAGAGATCGATCAACGAACCGCAGCGCTGGCAGCTCGTGGCAATGACTATTGTTATTCGGTGCAGCTTTCATTGTGGTATGTACGCGTACATACAAACAATCAACATTATCGAACACTCGACCGCACGCCCAAAAAGATGTGGCATGTGATTGGAGCCAATCGGGCTTGGGCTGTGAACTGATTTTGGAAATCAAGCGGAGAAACCAGCCGTGATCACACAGCCGAACGATGTAAGGAAGGTTTATTTTTCCTTTCCGAAAATTTTAATCGGAAATTTTCCGCATCGATGAATGATAATTCAAATGATTTGGTGATTTTTTCTTTGTTGAAAGTGATTTTTTCTTTGATGTAAATTTAATAATTACTGCAACCCCAGTAAAAGGAACTTTTTTATTGAAATATTTATTTGGTTTGAATATTTATACATGATTTCGTAACATTTTAATTATTGCTACAGCTTAGATTAAAGGCTTAGAATTTTAGAATCAAATCATTCAGCTTTTTGTTTCTCTTCTCTTTACAGCTATATCAATTTATACCAAGAAAGACAAACGCCAACGTCAGTATGCTGAGCAACATCGGCATATAGTGTATTCAAATATTTACCATAAAACTTGGGATAAGCACCCGATCCTTTTAAGCACATTTAGCCACCGAAAACTCGAGACAGATCCACGGAATCGGTCCAAATATTTCGCATGTAACTGCCAATGGCCTTTAAAATAAACCTGTCCCGCCATCCAGATCTTCTTCAAAATGCTAATTTTGCTTCAAGAAAGAAAAAAGAAAGACAGCACACCGTCTGCAATAACAATCTTTGGTTTTGGACAACGATAAAATTTTGAACCGTTTGCACCGTTGAATAAATGATTATATTATAGATTTTTAATGGGGAATCCACTCTGAACTGATGTGTTCATTCTTTTCGAACCACACCATCGATCGTGGTTTTGGCTCGCGATTCGCCCGAATCGTGAACAACCGCAGAAACAACTTGCTTCGGAGGATTCTGACCTTCTCGATAACAAGAAAAAAAGCGAAGTCTTATCTCTGCAGTAGAAGGATTAGATCATCCTGGCTCGTGATATGAACCAGGAATCTTCTTTATACGTAGAGTAGAAACCAGTCTGCGTTTACAATATTTCATGCAGCAACGAAGGCCAACCTTTGGGAAAACAAAACAAATTAATTTTTCTTAAAGGTCATGTTGGATTGAGTCTTCATTATAAAAGGTTTCTAATTAGTACGAATTCTCATCGATTCGTACGTTATATTTTAGTGGAAAAAAGAGTTGAAATCTTTGCTATTACATCAGTTGGACTTGTATTTTATTCATTTCTCTGGCATTCGACTTTCACATGTTCCCAATTTTTCAATTCAGCAATTTGTCAGTTCTCACGACTAACTTAAAATTAAAGAGTTTTTTCTCAATAGACTTAACCACTCCAGTATCAATTTTGAATCGTTAAACGTCTCCACCGTTTATTGTAACATAGAAAAAAAAACATAAAACCTTCCCTGCCAACCGCATTCCTTCAACAACCTCGAATGGACGGCTGTAATGGCTGCAATTAGCCTAGTTAGCCAAGTTTTATTGCAACCATTGAAATCTAATATGTGAACTTGATAGGTACATAGGTACCACCGGACAGGAGCCGAAGCTTTATTAAAAACACTTTTGCCTACATCGTTAAGACCTGTTATGTTATGCTATGTTATTGTCAGTAAAACTATTATGTAGTTTTATTTCATAACATAGGTTTTTACACCGATCATGAAACAAAACATTGAATACAGAACAATTGTCGTTTAACAATCTTTCATTGACGTTTGAAGATAAAATTTTAACCTCAATGTGATGCGACACAGTTTTATAGAAATGAGGGCATATTTCACTTTGTTTTACACAACTTGGACAGAAAAATACTGTCAAAATTCCGGATGCTTTTGAAGAGCGAATTATATAGCTGTTCACCTTTAATGATGCGTTTATCATTGAAATGTCGTAAACATTTAATAGATTACCTACAGAGTTAATTTTATATCGGCCACGTGAACCATTTCAAGATTTGTTTGGCATTTTTATCTGCCATCAGAAAGCTTTACCAAGCCGGCAGTAATTTTTCTAAATTTAGCCGTCTTTTCCTGGCAGAAAGTTCCAGGTTTCCTATCGATAGTCAGACGTTCTACAACTCGTTTTTGGATGGACCGTGGATTTGGGATAACTCAACAGTTAAGCTAACTCACAAGCGGATAGGCCCGGATTTTCATTACGTACGAGCAGGATCAATTCGGGATTTGTTAACATTGTTAACATTGTTAACATGTGTTAACATTAGTCTAAATTGATTTCCGCGACATTTAATTACTTGAATCAAACATTTGGACAAACAGCAAGCATGTTCATTTGGCTCACATTTTGAACATACTCAGTGCTCGTTTGGCGTCCAAGAATTTTATTCGTGTTAAATCCTAAAGCACGTGTGTGTTAGTTTTCCATCACGACAATGCTCTGGTATACGTAAGTATACTGGTCAAGAAGTACCAGGAGAATACCAGCTAGAAAGTTTTACCCCACCCGCCATATTCACCTGACATGATGTATTTTATCGCTTGATAACTGGTGGAAACAAAGGTTGTATGCGGACAAGAAAGGAAGCACTCATGCGAATACTGAGTGTATACTTTTCGTCTGTAAATGACGGATCTCTGACGGAGAGGTCTGTCCGAATGAACCTGATACTACTGACAACCAGAGCAGTGAGTCCAAAGCCACTAAAAGGAGGATGGTTATAATAGCTGTTGGCCATGGCTATTGCCGTCCAATTAGACTCGAGGTACGATGCTGGTCTAACTAGCCAGTCGTCGTATATTCGAAGCTCGGCTAGGCGGGATAGGGTCAGTAGGTTTGTTGCACTAACCCTGTAATTATGCTGCGAAGTCTATCGATAAAGAAGGGCCAAGTATTAAAAAGACATTTAAGCTAAGGTTTTACTTTCATGACTATTACGTATAGATTTGAATGGATAAATCCCCAGACCAAGGCGTTATGCGACCCGCACCTAGGAACGGTGTGGAGGGGGAGTGGGGCTTAATAAATATTCAGCCACAAACGGAGCCTGCGGAGTAGCAGGGTGCCCTCCGCAATAATTTTCCCTTACCGCTTTACGCGGGGCTCAGATGCGGCCGATTCTTCTTTCCCCAGCAGCTCGTAGGACTTCTTCTGGATCTCTTTAAAACTTAAATAAACAAAATTTCTGGCACCGGCAGGTCTATAATACTGGAAAAATAGGAGCACTCCATTGCGTGTGATTTTGACGAATCGTGTGGAATTGATCGAACACAGTTACCACCTTATCATGACCTGTGTTATTCGGTGGACCTTGGTTCTGTCCACTCCAGGCATAAGGGGCCATCCAGATACCACGTGGACAGAAAAATACCAATTTTCAACCCCCCCGTCCCCCTCCGTGGACAAGCGTGGACATTGGCTCAACCCCCACCCCCCTCCCCTGTGTGTCCACGTGGACATTTTTTTTTGCTTATGTCAAATTTAACAAAACTGAAATGCATTCTGCTAAATTTTATTTTCAACTTGATTTATGCAGTATTTATTGAAAAAGCTTACGTGAATGGAAGCTCCAGTCTCCGACACAAGGCATACGGATTTTCAGTCGTTGAGGAAATCTGAGTTTTTCCATTGATTTTCCATCAATTTTCCGCAGCGTACTATAATCCGTATGTAAGGTGTTAGAACCTTAATTCTTGTGATCTTGTCTACTGCAAATTATTATCGACTACAATAAAGTCCGTTTCAACTTGACTTTCGCTTGACGATTCATCTCTGTCCAGAGTATCTTTGTCTAACCAAAGCACCTTAGTTTGGCCGTCTACTTCAATACAACACAAGACCTTTCCGATGCGATGTGAATCATAAAATTTTCTGCAGGCGAATCCTTTTGGAAATACGTTGCCCATGGATGCCCTTGCATTTGATTTTGAGGCAAACTACAATCCACATTTGGTGCAAGCGCGACCTTAATGATAAATGAGTCACGTGACTGGTGAATATTCGTGGATTCTTCTGTTACCTTTATCATTTTCAAAAGACGGCAAGGATTGTAAAACAATAATAACATCTTTATTACTGCATTACATCAAATGTCAGGTTCGGCAGGTTCAACAGCTATGTGTACTAACGCAGGCTTAATCTTTTCGATAAGATTTATACCAGATGTGTGTCTTTGTAATGATCGGTTCATGTGTTTAGGTCAACATATGCCTCAGAAGATAAATCTTTATTTGAGCTCAAAAACAATCACTGATCAATGGTTAATGCTAATACATATGTAGAATCAATTCAACATTGCTGTTTCTAATTTCTATTTTTTGTAAGAAAAAAAACTTGTCCACGTGGACATTTTCCATACCCCCTCCCCCCTTCCGTGGACAAGCGTGGACATTTTCATACCCCCCACCCCCCTCTAAGCTGTCCACGTGGTATATGGATGGCCCCTTTAGTAAATAGGTTAAGATTGGGCGCTCATAGCCTATATTCAAATACTTACAAATACAGATTCGTCTAATGCTGCACTGAAGTGTCTCCCAATGCACAAAAAAGGAAAAACAAGCTGTATTCCAGTGAGGGATCACACAGGAACACGCCAAAAAACTGGTGCTTCGTTCTGTCGACCTGCAAGTGCGTGACCTGTCGAGCAGGGCATCATCAGCTTTTGTGGCTGAGCTCTAAGCTAAGCTAAGCTAAGCTAAGCTAAGCAAAGCTAAGCAAAGGTAAACACGTTTTCTACATAAACACATTTCAAAAAACCTATTCAAAAAAAAATTTTTTTTTCACCCGGATAATCGAGTCCGACCTGTACTTCTTAAAGCATCCATGGCCTGACAAAAACTGGGTATGGAAAAAGCTGACCTCATCATGTCTTCTACCGATCCAGGACGAGATGTTCTGGATCAGCCTATGGGTCCACCTGCCATGCTCAGCGTGATCCCATTCCACAGTGGTCCAAAAGGGCGAAAAGCGGAACTTTTTTCGTAGTGTGCTTTGCTTTCATTTTATCATTTATGATTTTCAGCACTTTTGCTCGTATGAATATCCCCTTAATCTAAAGCTGTCAGAAGTTAGTTATTGCTTACTATAATGAAAATAAAAAAATAACTTTTTTGTGTTAGGAAATATTGACATTTCGGCAAAGTTGTAAATATTGTGAAAACAAGCAACTTTGCTGAAGAAATAACATTTATATCTTTATCGAGTGCTGAACTCTATGGCATATTCTTTGAAAATTCTTTAAAAATTATTTTTTCATACTTAGCTTTTGTTAGTTGCATTTTACAAAAGTACAATCTTCTAGGCAATTATCGAAGCTCGCAAAACACATATTTTGCAGAAGACCGTAAATCTCTGGGACTTTTGCTTTCTAAGTTATCATATATTCAAGCTTTAAATTTCCGCAGCTTCACGAGTCTATGGGTTAAAATGGGGCAAGCGGATTTATGAAATTAATACTTCATCTTAAACCTTAAGTCGAGTACTATAAACTTGTATGGGTTCCGCTTGTTCCCAACCACCCAAATGAGAGTTCGGCAAGCATACGTTTTAAGTGTTTCGCATTCGCTAATTTTCGCTCCATTTTTTTGTGTTAGCAGATAGACACATGGTTTTTTCGGCTATCGTTATGGAAAATATAAAGGCAAACAACTTTCCCAGAGAAATAGCATTTCTATCTCTATCGAGTGCAGGGCTATGGAGCATTTTTTTTGGAAATTCTTTGAAAATTAGTTTTTCATACTTAACTTATGTTGGTAGCACTTTACAGGAATATATGGTTCTTGGGAATTATTGTACGACTTAAAATGCACGTTTCTGCAGAGGATTGCAAATGTCTAGGACCTTTCCAGCCCTTTATTGTGCTCATAGCGTCTGATGGCAGCATTTCCACCTGTTCTAGAAACTCGCCTACCACTGTTAGGACGGTATTTTCGGCGAAGCCTGTGATCTCGACCCCAGTGGGCAGTTCAAGCCTCAGTACCCTATCGTACATGGCATTCCAGAGCGTGGGGCCGAGAATCGAGCCCTGTGGAACACCCGCTGTCACTTTGTACTTCTTCGCACCATCAGCCGTATCGTACACTAGCGTCCGGTTCTCGAAGTAGCTTTTAAGGAACCTGCATAGATGATCCGGTATACTATGCAGTGCTAGCGCGATTGAACCCCAGCTAGCGCTGTTAAAGGCGTTTTTGACATCGATTGTAACTTTGGCACAATACCTGTCGCCTCGTCCTTTCTGTCTCATAGGCTTCTCGGCCCTCTTTACCAGAGACTTGATGGCGTCTACCCTTACGGAAGCCAAACTGTGTGCTTGCCAACCCGACTGCACTCTTCATCACAGGGGTTAGCCTGTTTAGGATTACCCGCTCTAGTAATTTGCCTAACGTGTCCAATAGGCAAATTGGCTTGTACGGCGAGGGATCACCAGGTGGAGGTTCAGGAGCTGCCACCTCAAGAGCGGCTACCAGCTTCTCGTTTGTGCCGACGAGGATATATTAAGATGGCTGGAAACTTCGCACTAGGACCTTCCGAGACTCCTGGTGTTCGTGAGGTATATTCTGAGTAGCGTGGGTACATCGAGCGAGAGGATTCACCGTCTGCTCCATAATCAGAACGATTGCTTCACCACGTAACCGTGACGAGTACTTCGTCACAGCGTGACAGGGAACACTGTCGAACTCGCGTTGGAGATACACTCTCTGTCTGCCAACCTAAGGGTACCAACCGAAAGATTGTGGGTTGATATCCCACCTTCCGTTGCACCACCCGATATATTTTTTTATCATTTATCATTCTTCGCACAATACGCTTCTTCACTTTCCAAAAAAATGAGTTTTGCGTTCAACTACGTTAGTCAGTGACGAGTACGAAAAATGATTAAAATACTCACGAATATTGTTTTGTTTATTACACCAATTGCTTTTTCTGGCCTACAGCAAGTTCTACTTCGGATAAGAGAGTGTTCGTGAGGGGCTCGCCAGGGATGGTTCGATCACTTTGTCTGAATTTTAATTCATTTGAGAGTACGCCTCAGCCGAACAAAATTTGACAAAATGATGTATGGGACATTCATAAAACTGGTCATTATCTACAATTTTGCTGAATAAAGTTTTGCTGTATCTTTTGTAGTTACAGCGCTACAATGCTAGTAACTCTTTAGTGACTAAATGAACGTTCATTTAGTTACTAAAGAGATGCTAGCGTTGTAGAACGGTAACTACAGAAGATACAGCAAAACTTTATTCAACAAAATTGTAGATAATAATTAGTTCTACAAATATGCAATATATCACTTTAACAAATTTTGCTCGGCTGAGATGGTACTGTCAAATGAATCAAAATTGAGTCAAAATGGTCGAACCATCCTTGGGTCGCACCAACTGTAGTTTAGATGCATATGAAAACTGACGTACGTACGGACCTGGGTTACTTTACAGACGAAAAAAAATGCTTATAATATTAGATTGGGCTGTTGGGTGGATTAATATACTTTTCGAAGAAATTGACTCCAGCTTGGCAGCTTGCCAAATCAGACATAAGACTAAAACTTTACAGCTCTATTGTGAGCTTTAATATACGAAAAATGCGTTTTTTCAGGCACTCCTGCTTGCAGACTTCATTTTGATCATCTTCAGCATACAGAGACAGAGCAATCTGCTTCTCACAACGACCAAGAGCGTTCGTTTTCTGTTTAATCGTTTGCTCTCCTTCCGAATGATGCCTGAATACCGTTTTCTTTACAGAGACTATAGGTTACAGAGGCGACAAGGCACTCACAAACCGCTAAATTTTGAACGAAAGCGGAGAGTTACCTTTATTTGTGATGGTACTCTCCGTTTTGATTCAAAATTTAGCGGATTTTTGGTGCCTTGTCGCCTCTGTAATCTATAGTCTCTGTAGTTTTCTCTTATAACCACACATCTTGCGCAGAGGGAGCACAACTGCAGGCAGATCTAATCTTTTCTTCGCACACTGGAGACAAAATATTATTTGCTACGTATCCCAAAAAGAATATGGGACAGGCAATTATATCGAGTGAAACGATTTGTTCCGTGACCTTGAGAGCAGGCATTCGGTAAGTATAATCAATATATATAGAATGCCAGTGTCGCTGCAGTGCGCGTGGTAAACATCACACTTGTTCAGATAATGTATTTACAGTATATATGCATATGTGTGTGTGCCTGAGATTCATCAAAAAGGAATCTCATTGTCAAACTTTGACAACCAGTTTAAAATTTCAAATTTGGCTGCCAAGTAATGTGATTGGAAACTTCGCTTGCTGCAAATTTCTGAAAAAATCGGTGCAAAAGGGCGCAGTTGTGGGATTCAATTCATCCGGACGAAAAGAAAAAGAACGTTTAAAAACATTTCACTGGCATGAAAACACAGCGATGAGCGCACTGATGACAACACCAACGAGCGCACAGATAAAGAACAGATAAATAACAATGAGCAACTTTGACAATGAAGTTCCCGATTCACAGACTTGATACAGATTGTTAGCATCATGTTTACCACAATGAGTCCCGTAGTAAAACAGCGACACTGGCATTCTATATATATTGATTCTACTATTCGGTAGTGCACCACCAGAAAAAGAAAGATGATACAAAACTGACGCTCACTCGAGGGCAGAGCAAAGCAGAAAAGCTGTTGCAAAAGTAAAACTTCGTCGCTTGTCGGAGGAGGTAACATCCGATAGCGAGAGAGCATCTCGATTCGTCTTCTGCGCTTTGCCAGTAAAACACCGCTTGTACACTTTGAAACACATAGTCTTGTTTGTCACGAAAACCTGGGTTCTTCGTCCGCACAAATACTTTGCCAGATCACAAGCATTCTTGCGAATTTATTGGTACAAATGAATTTGAACTGGCTAGGGACATCACCTGGATCAGTGGTTTTACAGAACTTTTGTTTTTTTAACATATGAATTATGAACTTTATGTATGTTTCGTCGTTCATGAAGATGCATCCTTCGTACTTCGTAACAACCTTTCTGCACAACTTCCAGGCACGTCTTTTGGCCACCAGATTTTGCTTCAGTACCCTGTTTGGTTCCTTACTATCTAGATCAAAATCCGTCTCGCAGACGAATCCTGACGGTGCTTTAGTTGGCATTGTATTTCTGGCCAATATTATAATCTTACAGGCCAGGAATTGTCCTAATCATTGTCAACAGCTTCAGATGCAGCTACCGATCCTTAGTACCACTTACTATGATCATGTCGATTGATAGCATGCCGCACGCGGAGCTATTTGAGAATGCTGTACATGGTCGATTTGGCCAATTTCGACAACTTCACGATTTTTGAACTTGACTACGTCGGATGTTCGAAGTGGCTGTTCAAAATTAATTTTCGGTTTGTGGCTTCCATAAAGTATAACTTCTTTGAAGCAGAATTAATCGTGTCGTGACGAACTTTTCAGCATTAAAAGGGGAAACATTTCAAAACAGACTGCTGTCAAAACATTGCAAATCCGACCACTAGGAGTGCTGCAGTAAAATAAACAGTATGTTCAGGTTTTGAATGACTCTAGCTTTATTTGATTTAAAGCGAATGGCGTGAGAGTTTAGAGACGAGCTTTTGAGACATTTGGCTTAATTTCCATAGCACCGAAGTAGTTGAGAATGGCGCAATGAAATTAGATTTGAAGTGTCCAATGCGAAGAATGATCAATTGGATGGGTTAATCACATGAAGATTTGCCAGTGCGTCAGTCGACAACGCATTAACTGTTTCTACCGCACTGATTGAGTAAATAACAATCTATCTTCTAAGCGGTAGAAACAAAGAGCAGTCATAGAAAAATCATTTCGTCGCAAGAGAAGTGTGTGGTGTGAATGTAGAATGATAGTATTGAAGAATAAACTAAAATTAGGCAATGTTGCTATTCATCGATAAAAGTACTGATTCGGTTCAAAACACTTTCAAAGGTGATTCCATAACATCAAATTCTCTGGCAATGATTTTCTAGCTGAGAATTATTTTATGAGAGTGAGAGAAAACCGAATTACCACTCACTCTTTTTCATGCATGAATTGATCGCTAGTGATGCCAATCAAACACGAATAGCTCGCATTTGGCTCATCGCGATGAGTAGTGATGATTTATCAGTTTTGAAAAAACAGGCAAAAGCACTATCGGATATTGAATTATACAAAAAAAACTGGTACCTAATACTTGTGTTGCTTTTTCAGGTCGACTATTAGCACCTGAGATACTTGGAATATACATTTTTGCGACATAATACATAAATACACTTCAAAACATCAACGTTGTTCTACACCCAGAAGACTTTTAATCTCATAAAATTATTTTAACATGCAGTTATGCTGTTATCACGTTGAGTGCAGGATAAATCTTTTTTCGTGACCATGCCAAGCACCAGAAACGTTTGCAAATGTTTACAAGATACAAGCAATTTTTCAGACATGTTGGTAGGATCAAATTTTGAACAGTGGCCGACGATATTTTTGTTATCAGCCTTCATCGTTAGCCACACAAGAAGAAGATGTATTATTTTTCATACCTTCGAACCTTCAAACCTTTATCAATTAATAATAATAATATTGCACCAGGTTTGCATTTCATTCGCGTTGACGAACGTAAGCTGCTGCCACCTCCAAAAGTTTACTGTAGGGGTGAAGCGGAATAGGGATTCCTTAAAGAGCGCAAGAGATCGAAACATTTTGGCAGTTTTTCACCCACACGTACATACGGGCATTTCTATGAGTGTGCAAGAGATCGTTTAATGCCGTCAACGCGAATTGAAACTAAATCTTGAAACCATTTTGTTTGTCGCTTGAAGTTACTGGTTGTGTATTGCTTCGCAATCGCAAGTATATGTTGACGTTTGACAAGTTCATAATTATTATATGTGATACGAATAACGTTTTATAATTGAACGAGCAATTTTTTTTATAATTTGCCAAAAAATATGCTTGTTTACGTTTCATCGCAAAATCCATTCTCGGTTGGATGACAGCGATTAACGATAATTAGCGATGAGTGTGAGACAGAGATACTGAGCGTGTATTTGCAAGTGTAATCAATTCATATTTTGCTCACCAGTTTTTGCGTCGGCGATTTATCACGAGTGATCAGGATACGATAGAGTTGCCAGTTAATAAAATTTAAATCACTGACGAGCAGATGATGAGCCTTCATCGTGATGAAAATTTGCAACATTGAAATTAGGTATTAGACTAGTAAAATGTAGTAAAATTAGTTAGTAAAATGTTCGGGTACCAATCGAAAGAGCGTGGGTGCGAGCCCCGCCTGTCATTGCACATATTGGGTTGTTTTTGGACTATATCGAAATTTTCGCATCAGACACTTCCTTCCTTTTCAAAGTTTGCGCCATGACCGGTCATATACCAGTAAATAAAGAAGACATAATAAAAATGTCGTTTATGTACAGAATGAAATGAAGGTATTCCAAATGAGAGCCTTGGGATACTCCAGTTATTTTGGTTATAAATTAAAAAAATTCAGTGGCATTGACGCTATTGAAAACCAAAATAATAGAGTAGTAAGACCCGTTAAAAACACAATAAAGATTATCGTTATCTATGTTTGCAAGCGCTGCAAATTTTTTTTTGAAGGGTAAGTTTTAGTAAATAAGTTCTAATTTCTTCCAAATTTATCGTATTTCCAAATTGCTCGATTTTAATTCTCCGTAATAATAAAAGGCTTTGGACAAGGCTTCATTTCATGCTTATGTTTGTTTTATTTTCCATACTTTACATAATTTACTAACTGGTATTTGAAAACTCATTCATAATAACAGTTAATGAGGAGGAAATTGTTCCCGTTTCCGTCAATAGGCTATTCTAGTTACCTGAGCCTAACTGCCTAATCAGCCTGTTAGCCAACAGGACCCTCGAAAAGAACCGAAGCATTTCCACTCGGTTAACGCGTGAAAGTTTTTTTTTTCACCAACACGAGAGGTCTTCGGTTTTTGTATGGAAATTCGTATGCACATCGTACACTACTTACGATGGCAATCGTCGAAATCGAAGCCGAGCATGAGCATGGTGATGAAGCGGCAAAAAAGGTTAATGCTTGCAGCTCGAGCTCAACGATAGCAGCCGGGAGCGGGCGTTGGTTGGTTGGTTGGTGGGTTGGGTGGGCGGTGAGGCTGATGTTATAATAGCTGTGACCAACTTATAACGGTTTTATAACAGGCGGTCACCGTAGTTTGAGAAGAAAAAAAAATACTCAAAAGTTACCAATTTGACCCGATTGATCCGGTTATATGCGTATGGGAGATTTTTTTCTGTCTATTTTTGCTGCAGTCAGCGCCACAGTGCCAATGCAATGGATGGTTGGAAAGTGAAATGGAGGCAGTGACGCATAATCATCGTCGTCGTCGTCGTCGCCGTCAAGAGGTTGCGCTCTCAGCATAGCCGGTTCAAATTATTATTGAAATCGTTCGTTTGATTGAGTCGTCCAGTCAAGCTCCGAAACGTCGTCAGCTATTGAGCAACAGGTGGCTCCACCACTTTTTGAAAGGAATAATTAGCGTCTGTGGGGTTGTGGTTCATCTGGTTTTTTTCTTCTCTTCTGTCGGTCTGTTTCACTAGGTTATGAACTGTTCGATGCAACCTCGAGGAGGATTATTGCTGATTTCCCACTTTTTTGGGACGTAATTGCAGTTCAAACAAAACTCAGTTTTTCACTTCCATATTAATTTTTATATTCTCTTCAACTAATGGGAGTTATAATTTAAGATATATATTATATAGCGCGGTGAATGAAAATTAGTGTCAGTTAGTCAGACCAACTAATTTCATTTTTTTTTTGTTACATTTCCGTGATCCAGAACATATTTTATCGTCTGTTCTTTTAAAGTTTTCCTCCATCTTAGAAATCTTTTTAAATTGCTGGATTGCTGACAAATTTTTACAAATGTAAATTGAACAGTAAATCAAATTTGCACTTACACGAACCGGCTGTAAGTGGCCTTTCGAAAGCAAATTCATCGACCTGTCCGGTGCATAAACTGCAAACGCTATTGAAAAAATTGATTTCATTTGACCATACCATAGGTTGGGCGGCAAAAAACTGCAAACTATCTCACGAGTCAGGGGCATTGAAGGATTGCGAAAATCCGCATCCAACGTACAATGTCACGTGTCCTCGCTGGCGCAGGCGGATTTACAGTTGAATGTCAATTTCAAAGTGGGTGCATACGGCCGAAATGCTCATCAAAGCTCGGGTGGATGACGCTCAACAGTGCAGCGTAGTGTGGCAGTGAAACGTTTCGGTCAATTATTTATTTTTTGTAGGCCAACAACGACGATGACGGTTTAATGCGGTTTCCATGTGAATTTTCTTGGCTTGGTGGGCTTCATAAGTCTAGCCAGGCTTCGAAACACTAGCGCTTATTACGTACGACTCGTCGCGCAGTCTTCAGTCGGTGTTGCGCGATTATGATCATCCTAATGGGTACCTACTACTGGCTAGCCTCCTTTCGCTAGTTCTTACTCAGAAACATGCATGCGTTTTTTGCACGTAACCACAAAATCAAAACACTAGCTTCTAACGTTATATACTGTCTGTGCCGCCACGACTGCCGGTCGCAATAATCAATAATGCATGAGCATTATTTTTTTTTAATGTTACTCGGACGATTTTCTTCTCCCGCGCGTGTAAATGTGCACCGTAAAGGTAGCTGGTACATCGCATTATATGTTTAGAAGAGGTACGGTCAATTGGGAGGATTTTTACGATGCAACCAATTGTTTTTTACGACGTATTACGAAGGGAAATAAAAAAAGTAAATGTCTGGTAGGCGGCAAGTATGAGGAAATTAGCGCCAAAATTTAAAACAAACATGAAAGATCACATAGGTTTGGTATTCTAGAGAATAAATTCAATAACTTACCTTAAATTAAGCAGATCCATTCGTTTTTTCGCCATCTTGAGCGGCTCCTTCTAGGTGCCCTTCTAATTTTGCAAGTTATCCACCGTTGGAAACTATTACTTAACTCACTTTTAGTGTTGTATTCACCAATTCACGAGCAAATTAAAACGATCACTTTCTCTTGAAATACACAATCCTGCAAATAGCAAATAAAATATCAGCAATAAAAGAGTTTCAATTTCCCACAATTCAAAAATAAATTTTGTCTCATGGCTTCCGAGCGTTCACGATGCTGCTGCCGCTGCTGTTGCTGTTGCGTTTACAAATCCGGTTTGTGCTGATGGTTCAACCCACCAGAAGGGCAGCAGCGCAGACTTTGCGGTTCCGTGTGAAATAATATCAGACAATGTGTCACACTGGCACTGGACCATCGAAGTGAAAAAAGATCTGTTAAACCTCTCTTTCTCCGTCTCTGTCGTCAGCCGATCACCGATCATCAATCAAAATGAGAGGAGGAACGTTCCTTTTGCACTTCAAAAAAATATCACACTCGCAAAACATCAAGTCACATCATCGTTTCTTCCGCGAAGAGCCACTCTGCAGACGCTCTACACGACACCAGAAATCGCGACAAACTGGACAGCAAACAGCACCCAGCTGGCGGTTTCCCTCTCCGGTGTTGTTTTTTTTTTGCCCAGCCCGCACACTCCCGCTGCTGCACTCTATTTCACGGTGCCACCCTCCCGATATGCACTAACAAACAACACTCACGATCAGTTCGTATCCCCGGTGGGGGGAAGTTTAGAGCAGATTGGACGGACTCTCGAAAACAAAAAACGGCACGGCAAACCGGCAAGTTTGCGTGCTCGCGCTACGACGACTTCACTGCGACTGGCCTACGTCCTGGTGCTTCTTGCGAGCTTAAATGAAAAGCAAAAGTTCACCACCGAAAGTATAAGGTATAAACGATGAAGTTTTGCCACCAATTCACGGTGAGAGCCAAAACGAAAAGCAAAACTTTTCAACGATTCGCGAACGTCGCCGCTCGCGAGATCTGCAATAGGGAATTCGGTGAGAGACCTGTTGTGGGACAGAGCGACGAACCCGTTGTTGGCACTAAATTCACTTGAAACAGTCGTCACCGGCTTCGCTTCGAACGGTCGGTGATGAATGAATGATCCTCGTTGGAGAGCTGTGCTGGGGTATTAATATCAGATCGCGAATCGCTACGGCTGCTGCTCTCGTGCAAATGAACCGCGACGATTAACGGGGAGATGAGCGAAAATCTCGTTGGAACAACCGCTGGGCGCGGCGGCGGCGGGTGGCTGCCGTAACAGGAGAAAGTTTGTTGTCACGATCACGACTCGGCTGCGTGAGGTCGAGTGTTGGATGCTGGGGCACGGAGAGTAAAACAGACTAGTTGCGCGATACATAAGTTGCAAGCTTAACAAATAGTTTTATAACGCACAAGGAATCAACGTATTAACCAAGATTATAAAATTATTCAATGGAATCTGATAAACCAATATTAATATTTCGAGTGGAGTGTTTTGATGATTGATTGATTTATTTAAGTAGTTCGTTTTACATTTTAAAATAAAACACACAAAAATTGCAAAAAGTGTAAGAAATTTGTATGTAAACCGAAAGATTGTGGTCCGTCATTTGCTTTTAGACAATATTTTCACGCAAATGCTGGACATGACATGAAAATTTTTGCTCACCAGTGACCTGTATAACATGTGAGGATATGGGTGCAATCGATCCGGCCATGTTGGAATTCAATACCGTTTCACCTTAATCGGATGAACTGAAAAATTTCTATTTATGGACCAAAAGTATATTGGGTTATATTGCAGCTGGGACTCGAACTCACAACATTGGTGAAAAGAACAGATTTCGCTGCACAATCGTTCGGCATCCTTCCGTCGTGGCCGCCGGCCCACTGTAATTTGCCTATTTCGCTACATGTACAATAGGAATTGCTGCTTTTTCAAAAATACTTCACAACTCCTTTCATTGAAATGTGGTTACTGTCCCAAGCCCGTAGAGGACTACCGGACCGGATAACCCTTTCGTACATTATCTAGTTAGTCTCCCAGTTGGCATCGAGGTATAACGCTGGCCTAATAAGCCATTCGTCTTATGTTCGAATCTCGGCTAGGAGAGGCTGTTACAGTCAATAGGATCGTAACAACTGGCCCTGCAATTGTCCTGTACTCTAACAACTGGCTGCGAAGTCTGTCGTATAAAAACAGAAGGTCAAGTTTCGATAACGGATTGTTTTGCTTTTTTTACATTATCTAGCTAACTGTGCCGCTGCTGGCCAGCGGAACCGAAGCCGCTTGGACAGTAGTATAATAATCGATGGCGATGAGTTTCAGGTAGTCGACGAATTTGTCTATCTTGGCTCACTGGTAACGGCGGACAATGATACCAGCCGTGAGATTCGGAGGCGTATTATCAGCGGCATAAGTCGTGCTTACAATGGTCTTCACAAGCAATTACGGTCGAGCAGACTAATTCCCCGTATCGCGTCTCTGCCGGAAACGGCAACTGGGTAACTCGGATAGGTCCGGAATGGCGGCTATATGGATGACAACCAGGTTCCTGGTTCAAGAAGTTGTGTCAACCGTAGGCGAGGGATTTGCGGTTGCCAAAGTGGGCGGAGTGTTCTACTGCAGCTGTTATGCTCCGCCAAGATGGTCTATCGAGCAGTTTACGCGGGTGGCAGTCCGAGTATTAGTTGTGCTGGCTGGTCTAGGGCCGGTGGTTGTGGCGGGCGACTATAACGCTTGGGCGGTAGAGTGGGGAAGTCGTCGCACTAACCATAGGGTTGGATTCTGCTTGAAGCTCTGGCAAAACTCAACGTAGTTCAGGCCAATGTGGGCACCACAAGTACCTTCAGTATGAGCGGTGCGGAGTTTATGATCGACGTGACATTCGGAAGTCCTGGTCTGATAGAAGACTGGAGAGTAGAAAATGGCTACACTCACAATGACCATCAGGTGATCCGCTGTGGGGTCGGTCAGATAATGACGCGGCAGCCGGCGAGTAGAGCCAACACTCCAACCACCCGTGGATAGAAGACATCATACTTCAAAGTATTTGTGGAAGCGATCCGAAGAGAGTACGGTGATCGCGGGGTCCCTGATCCGAACCATGATCATTTATTTGAGGTATTGTCGCGAGCGTGTGATGCCACCACGCCTTGGAAAGGCTGACAGATGGACAGATGAAATTGCGGAACTCCGCGGAGCGTGCTTTCGAGCGAGGTGAATTATGCAAAGACCTTGTGAGTAGCACTTGTTGCTGCACGCGCAGCGCTCAAGAGTGTAATAAAAGCTAGTAAATGAGCCTGCTTTGAAAGGTTTTGTGCTAGCGCCAATGCGAACCCCTGGGGTGATGTCTACAGAGTCGTAATGGCAAAGACTAAGGACGTGATGGCGGCTGCAGAGTGATCGCCAGAGATGCTGGAGCGGATCATCGAGAGCCCCTTTCCACGCCACGAGCCAAGACTCTGGCCTCAAGCCGCTGAGTCATCCCACGGCCGCCAGTATCTCAGACCATAGCGTAAGATGGTCGGCTTCCCTACCGAACAGCCAAAGTAACGTGGGCGACGGCGGCTTAGAGGTCGGGGAGGAAGCGACGGTTACGAACGAGGAACTCATTGAGATCGCTAAATTCCTTAAGGTGAGCAAGGCACCGGCACCAGACGGAATCCCGACTTTGACCATTAAAGCGACTATTTTGAAGGCTCCCGAATTATTCGGGGTAGTAATGAATAGATGCGTGGAAGATGGCAACTTCCCGGACAGACGGAAGCGACAGAACCTGGTCCTATTGCCGAAGCCGGGAAAACCTAAGGGTGTCCCCCGTCATATAGGCCGACCTGTCTGCTCGATACTGCCGGCAAGGTGCTGGAGAGAGTTATCCTTAACAGACTCGTACAGTACACTGAGGGTACAAACAGGCTGTCAAGAAACCAATTCGGCTTCCGAAAAGGCAAATCTACGGTGGATGCCATATTGTCTGTCACTAAGATAGCCGAGGTGGCAATTCAGCGCAAGAGAACGGGTATCCGCTATTGCACAGTTGTCACGCTCGACGTGAGAAATGCGTTTAATAGCGCTAGTTGGGACTCCATGGCCAACTCGCTTCGGAACGTCCAAGTGCCGGTGTCCATACTGGGCCAGGTGTTGTGGAACGTCATGTATGAAGAGGGGTTGAGACTAAACTTCCCGGTAGGGGTTGTGATTGTCGACTTTCTAGACGACATCACCTGGGAAGTCCACGGTGAATCTATCAGATAGGTTGAGTTGACGTCTGCCCACTCTATAAGCATTGTTGAAGATTGAATGCGCTCCAAGAAACTAGAGCTAGTGCATCATAAAACGAAGGTTATCGTGGTGAACAACCACAAGTCGGTGCAGCAAACAAAGATCAGCGTCGGAGACTGCACTATTTCGTTAACGCGGCCCTTGAAACTCCTGGGAGTCATAGTCGACGACAAGCTCAAGTTCGGGACACACGTCGAGTGTGCCTGCAAAGAGGCTTCCACAGCTATTTCGGCATTGTCTCGTATGATGTCTAATAGCTCTGCGGTATATGGCAGCAAGCGAAGGCTATTAGCCAATGTGGTCCAGTCCATACTTAGGTATGGCGGGCCGGTGTGGTCATCGGCGTTAGGAACCAAAAGCTACCTAGGTAAGCTGGAAAGTACCTATCGTCTCATGTGCTTGAGAGTGGCGAGTGCGTATCGCACAGTTTCACATGACGCAAACTGCGTCTTAGCGGTATGATGCCTATTGGCATCATCATCAGCGAGGACATAGAGTTCTTCAGCCAACGTTGAACTAGAGGCATACGGAGTACCACAAGATCGGCCTCGATGATCACATGGCAGCGGGCATGGTCTAATTCCACAAAAGGCCGGTAGACACATCGACTTGTGCCGGAAGCATCTGGGTGGGTCGACAGGCGCCACGGCGAAGTCAACTTCCACCTGACGTAGATTCTGTCAGGGTATCGGTATGGTTGTTTTAGACAGTACACACAAGTTCGGGTATGCGAAGTTTCCCGCGTGTTCCGAATGCGTGGATATAGAATGGCCCATGCTATTGATTGCTTAAAAACGCGGCGCCCTAATCTTCACGGACTATGAAACGTACATGTAGGTGGATTATGGGCAGCTTTCCGGACAAAAATGTTCTATATAGCCACTGGTCGACGTAACTACTATCCCTACCAAGTTCGGATTCATTTTTGCATCAACCAATTTGAGTTCATCGACATCAATTCACTGTCGGTGGGAGGCGAACCTTCTTACCTCCTCCCTGGGCCGCTTCCTACCGTATGTTTTTGTTTTGCAACGCATTGATTTGTAATCCAGTCTAGCAGCCGTTTTTAGTAACCTACCACAGCTGTTCCAAGGTTTCTGTGCAAAACCTAGATTACTGCCTTCAACAATCGCCCAAGTTTTGAGTGTTTAACCAACGGGATTCGATTGGTTATGCTCCGCAGTCAGATTTTTGAACGCGGTCGGAATCTAGGTGATTCCACTGATTGCCGACACGATAAGGCACCGAACTGTTCATACCGTTCGTCGCACTCGACGATAACACAATGTATCGCTCCAGAGCTGGTTTATTACGCGAGGTTTGTTCTCATACTGCTATATTTAGCACCAGAGGGCATTTTTCGGTTTTACAGAACGCACTGCAACTTCAAAAATCTGTTTAAAATGTTTTAATCATTTCACTTGTCAAAAATCCATCTACTTATGCAAATAATCGGGTACTTGATTCACACTGAATAAAGCTATCTTTTGGACCATGATAATACAAAACCATTTTATTTATCAATGGTCATATCAAGCAATTTCATTCGTCTTTTGCCGTACTGATCCATATCTTTTCATTTAACATTTGGTTATACCAAATTATTTAATTCTTTTATGATCGTACCGAACTATATACTTCATTCAATAATGAATAATGACGCGTGCGTACTGAAAGGTGAACCAAACTCGTAAGGGTTACATACCTAAACCTGACATGTGTAGGGACAAGGGAGGGAATCTAATCTCAAATGAGAGCGAAGTAGTCGACAGGTGGAAGCAGTTCTCCGATGAGCACCTCAATGGCGATACAGCAGAAGGAGACGCAACGGAAGTTAACGAACGAGTGCCTAAGAACGTCAACAGCGCCGTCACGCTCGAAGAGATCCGGCGAGAAATCGGTCAGCTGAAGAATAATAGAGCCGCTGGAAAGGGCCGACTCCCAGCAGAACTCTACGAAAACGGCCAAGAACCGCTAGCAACAGCACTTCACTGGATAATCTACAAAAAGGGCGACCGGACAGATTGCTGTATCTACCGTGGCATTACGCTGGTCAACGCCTTACGCTCTCTCAGATTTTGTTGCGTCGTCTATTCCCCATAGCAAGAGAATTCGTAGGGCAGTATCAGTCGGGCTACTACGGATCAAATTTTTACTCTCCGACAAATCCTCCAGAAATGTCGAGGGTACAACATGCCCACGCATCATGTTTTCGTGGATTTCATAGCAGCATACGATACAGTTGAACGCGAACAGCTATGGCAGGTAATGCACGAATACGGTTTCCCGGACAAACTGACTGACCAGCTGATGTGTGCGTTTCGGGGACACTCTCGAGTCCTTTCGAATTGCGCAGAGGGTTGCGGCTAGGGGATGGACTCTCCTGTATGTTATTCAGTATCGCTATTGAAGGTGTGATCCGGCGAGCGGGCATCGAAACGAGAGGTACGATCTTCAGCTAGAGTAACCAACTCTCAGGCCTTCGCAGATGACCTTGACATCATTACTAGAAACCTTGAGACGGCGGAGGCAATCTACACCAGACTAAAAACGGAGGCTAGGAGGATTGGGTTACAAATCAATGCGTCGAAAACCAAAGATATTGTAGGAAGAGGCTCTAGAGAAAGCAACGTTTGCCCCCCACGGACAGTGACTAGTGACGACGATGAACTGGAAGTGGTTGATGAATTGGAATGTTTAGGTCTGGTCACCGCCGGAAATCGAGCCTCCTTCTTTCCTCCGCAAGACGCTTTGATCAAGGAGCATACGCCTCCGCTCAAAGCTGACGATGTACAAAACGCTAATCAGACCGGTAATCCTCTACGGACTTGAGACAGTCCCCTGGAGACTTACGTGCCCCTGCCATATTTGAACGAAAAGTATTACGAACTATTTTTGGTGGACTACAAACGGATAGCGGAGAGCGGCGGAGGCATAAGAATCACTAGCTACAGGCACTGCTTGGAGAGATTCCCATCGTACACCTGGCGAAAGTTGGGAGACTACGGTGCGCCAGCCACATCGCAAGGATGCCGGACGGCCGTGCAGTGAAATCCGTTCTTTCCAAGAGCCCCACTGACACCGGGAATAGAGGGGTCCTACGTGCTAGATGACTCGACCCGATTGAAGCCGACTTGCGTGTGCCGAGATGGGCAACGAATTGGCAACGAGTAGTGATTCGCTTAGACTACTTAAAACTGGTTCCCTACCCTATTACGATTCGACATAAAATGTATGATCTATGCTGTAATCGCACAATTTTTGACCGTTTTTGTCAGAAAAAATATGAATCAGGAAAACATTGTTGAGAATTGTTGGAATTTGTTGAGTATCTTAATAGAATTCCCTAATCAAGCGGTGGGAAGAATGTTTCATTGTGGTGGTTAGGTAGGTTAGGTTTTAAAACCAGAATGGACACAATATATACTATTATGCTTTAGTCCAATGCTTACTGTATTAGGCACGAAAGAGAAATTTTATGGCAAAAATCGATAAAAAAAATCCACTCAAATGTAAGACAGTGCACTCAGATCACTTATAATGAAATTAAGAAAGAAAAAAATTGTTTCCGCTCGGGATTGAACCAGGGGCCTTCCGCGTGTTAGGCGGATGTGATAACCACTACACCACGGGAACAGCTGATAGTATGATGGTAAGATGCTTCGAACTTGTAGACGTTTGTATGCCGGACCGTAGAAGGAAGCTGGAGAGTTTGTTTTTTTAAATTTGGACTAGATTCAGAGTACTCAATTGTTTAATCGCAGTGCAGTGTATCAACGCGCAAGACCAATGAAATTTGAAGTTTCATACAGAAATGTATTGAAAGTTGATAACGCTTTTCTTAACGTCATAATGTCCGGTTGAGAGTGTTTCAAATAGAGTAGGGCGGGTTATGCGTGCGATGTTTGAAGTTGTCATCAATTTACGTGAGATATAAACAAGGACAACAACATAATATATTTTATAGTGATGCAGTAACTCAATGTCTTCACCTTCAACTATAAATCATCTGCGTTAATAGTGTTTTGCAAAATAAATTCTTCTTTATTCTGATCATGTGCAGATTCGCACTTTTACCCCACTAGCGGGGCAAAAGTGCGAATACCGCGGTGTAAAAGTTCGAAGCTAGAATCCATGAAATTAGCCCAGCAGTAGCTAACAATACCATATGATCTTCAATCTGCGTTATGTTTCGGTAAGGAATATTCTCAATTTGCACCTTTTCTACATTGCGCTGGTGTATTGCAACCTCCGTTAGATCGAGACTTTTCCAAACGTTTGTTTTTTGTTTCATCAGCGGAAACACATTGCTTTTCTTCGGCCAACATCTGTAGAGCACATAGTTTTCTGCAGATCTTTCATTTCTGGTATCTGTAATATAGTGCCTAAAGCTTTATATAATTAGCTATACATTTTTGCCTCGTCCATGAATCGCACTTTTGCCCCGTCCCTGAATCGAACGTTTACCACGCTAGGCTTGACGGGGTTGGATTAAATTACGGAAAAGCGAAATATATTTTGTAAATTATTTTCGCCGTATTTTCAAAACAGATATGTGAGTGATGTAAAACGCTGCTACAAATTTTCAACAAGTAATATCCTCCTGTTGATATCGTATTTGCCGTATAACGAAAAATTACATCAAAACCGCCCTTAAATAACATTTGCACATAACTCAGCAACTATGCTTCGTAAGCAACCAAAGTTTACGTTAGATTCAAGCTGTCAAAGTAGTCACCCATCCATGCCAATGTAGTTAATTTACTCTAAATCTGCACCGATAAATCATTGAATCGCACTTTTACCCGCATCGCACTTTTACCCCTCCTTACTCTATTTGTTCGGAAGCACGAAAAACGACATTCAATCGATAAAATTCACGTGAAGAAAACTTTTTCTAAAATATATATTTTTTAATCTGTGGAAAGCTTTCCGATGTTATTACGACTAATTGGTACAACATTTTTGAACACACATTTATTGAGAATGGAGCTTTTAAAACTACCGATTGTGAACGGCCAGATTTCCTAGCTTTCAGAAGTTCAAAGTATAACTTTATAAACCAGTCTTCCATAAAAGTATAGAGCCATGCCATCATTTATTTGATTGTACACACAAGCAGGTAGCGAAATTAAATGGTTTGTTTGTTTCTACGACACGAGCAAAAACTACAGTCAATAAAGTCGAAATCTTTTTCTCAGATTAAAAAAAATTAAAATAGTAGAGCGACTAAATTTGTAAAATGTTTTTTCACTTTTTTAGTAGCGTTCGTGATAAATTATCAGCATTTACGGAAGTTTCAGCTGAAAAATCCGAAATAAGTTCGTCGTTTTGGTGTTTCCAGGTCACTCATCCAATGTTATTCTAAATTCATCACAAGGGACGAACATTTAGTTGCGTCAATTTCTATATTATCGCTAGTGGAAGTTTAAATTTGGTCCAATTAGTAGTATTGTTCTTAGTAATTATATTCATTAATGAGAAACCCGGAAAGCATGCTTTACGATTCTCAAATTAAATTTGCAAAACAATATTGACGGATTTCCTAATGACATTGGCAAATCTCTTTGATAAACATCGTGATAAAACGTGACTCGAAGTCTTATGAAATTACTAACTTCGTGTGGCTACGCTTTTCGGGGGAATTTAATCAGGCGCCGGGCGACGACAACGACGACGACGACAGACTGATGATGTTAGCACTGTAGTGTTAATAGTTTATACAGCTATAGAGGAAAGCAGTGCAGCTTTGGAATCTAAATATCACTCAAATAAAGCAGGAATCGGTATGTTGCTGAGAAAAATTGGTTAAGTTTCTAAAAGTCTTTAGAGCAACAGTCTCCGCTACAATCTTAAGCAATATGTTTTGCAGTCAGCATCAGCAGGATGGCATGCTATCTATGTAGTGTTACAATTTACGATTGATTTACTCGTAACGTATGTTAATTTAACCTTGTCCCATAGAGAAGTGCTACTGGTTTGGTAATTTGCGATGGTAAGCTTCAAACGTCAAGTGCATCACGTTTTGTCGGATCTGAAATGTGAAAGTAAAACGGATACAGTGGGTTAAGGTTATGCGGCTATGTTGTGTTGAGTTTGTATTTTCTGACCGACCACAAAAGTTCAATTATATGAAAAGTGCAAACGAATTGCAGATCTACTAAAAAAAGCCATGATATGCTACTATTTCAATTAAATAATGAATGAAGAGCATTAACTAAACAACAATACGAATTTTATTACAAGCTAATGACGGCTCTAATGATCAAAATTTGAAAGAAGAGCTACAATAAAAGTGCAATGAAACTCAATTTGTTATATGGGTAAACCTCCAGGTCAGTTAAATTACTACCTTAATTACTTCATTATCATGGCTTGTTACGTAATCGGTTACAACCGACCTAAGAATCGATCCTCAACTTTCGCTCCCATCCAACTTCGTCGACTCGTAGGTAAATGCTCGCGCGGCTTCTGCATTTCGCTCGCTAAACGGTGGTCAATAAAGATTACACCAGTGACACATATAACCCTTGTTGTACCAGTTTCCGTTTACTAGATATGGCCGGCTGGCAGCAGCAGCTTCTGCTGTCGCAAATGGCACCAAACGACCAAACGACAATTGCGGTGCGCGCGGTACGATCGCGGCACCGGCAATAGAGACTCGACTCGAACGAAACTCGGCGGCGGTTATCTGTCGATTGCACAAAACCTCCGAGTCTCACTCAGCACACAAAAACAAACCGCAAACGATTAAAGACCGACAGGACAGGCTGCAGGAAGGTGCCGGGGTTTGTTCGAAACAATCACGTGATCCACGCTCGCGGACTCCCAAGTAACGTTGGTTTTTTCTTTGCTGCCGAACGCCAGAAACGACGAAATTGTTGTCGATGAGATGAGTTTGTTAGACTGATTCACGAAAATAAATTAAACGGCCTGGCGAGAATTTTCAACAATGATTAACGAAAAAATTAATCTTTCATTGGATGATTGTGATTCCGATTTAGAGATTTTATGATAATCATCGATCCACGAAACCGCAACCTCAACATTCCTAATGTTTATGTTGCAACATCGCCGTGAACGTAAAATGGCAAGATAATTACAGCGGACGAGAGCTGCAGGTTCCTTGTGCTGCCAGATCACGTGCTTTTTCGTCGCTGGCTGCGCAAAACTTGTCGCGAATGCCGGTTGCCGCCACCGCGCGCCGCTCCGGTGCCTCTTTGGGGAAGTAAACCGAGGATGGTTGTTTACGGCGTCGGTTTTTTCTGCTTCTTCTTTTGAGACCGCAGGCGGCAGTGGACATTGCAATCATCTACGTAGTGAAGCACATTTAGTGATTGTTTTCCTCGTTTGTTGTCCTACTGAAATCGAGTGATGGCACTACTGGGAAAGGCAACGTGGGTAAGTTTACGAATTTTACGAGTGTTGAAACTACTGGAGTTCAAAATAAAAAATACGTTTTCTGATGGCTGTCTTGTATATTTATTTGTAATGTAATTTTCCCAGCATAGGTTTGTAAATATTGTTAGCTGTGAAATATTCGCCGTTTTAAATAAGTGACTGCAATACTTGGAAAAGCCTGAGGCTCCATCGATCGCCCAGCAGCCGCAACCCCAAATCTCAAAAAGCGCAGAAAAGTGCAGGTCAGATTTCCGTCTCCTGTCACCTCTCAATGTGAGTGACCCGGACTCAGCAAAAGCACTATTGGATCTAGCCAAAAATGGCAATCCTGTCGGATAGTGAACAGTTTCCGCTGCATCCAGCTGAATCATAACAAAGATTTCCAGCCTGAATGTGTCGATGAATCTCCTTATTGGTGTTGTTGTCGGCGGTTACCATAGATCTCAAATACAAGAACTCATGAACCACGTCTAGCTCATCACTGTCAATAAATCACAGTCCGTAAAAGGCGAACGGTGTTTTCTCTAGAACCTCTACTTATCATATATCATTCATACGAACAAAAGTGTTGAAGACCCTAAATTCTAAAACGAGAGAAAAAGTTTCATTTTTCGCCCTTGGACCGTGGTCCAGTTTCGAAAAAGTGCGAACATTAGCAATTGGGTAAAAAATGCATAGCTTTTCAAGGCTGGTGTCTTCAGAGAAGTTTATTAACCCATTATGACCCGGGTATACCTAAATTTGGACCAAATAAAGTGAAACTCTGTAATCTATTATATTATGGCTCGAATGTGTCGGGAAACGCAAAACCGTCATTTGGAATGCTTTCAAGGCCAAAATATCGCAGGTTAAATATTTTATAGGTTCAGTTTCAAACAAACAAATTACAAAGTTTTTTACAGATTTCTTATCGAATTTTGTGATAGACTTTACATATAAATACTAATTTACATGTCAGGTAATGTTTCGTCACTAAATGTAGATTTTTTCATGCGTTTTGGAGACAAAAATTTTTTCGCCATTTTTTCAACTTTTTTTCCGCCATTTGTCACAACTTTGCACTGTTGAAAATACAGATGAAATGACAAAAACTGACAAATTATATCACACACACATCAGATTGATGTCTTATCTCTCTTGTAGTGGTATATTAACAATGCTAACTATTGAAATTCAGCAGTAAACAGGTTTTGAAGACGAGGTATGATATATCATACGCTGGGTCATAATGGGTTAATAAAATATAGCGCATCTGTTTGCACTATTAGGGTGACCGTGAATTCACCCATTAGGGTACGAACTTTTGTTTTTTTCAAATAATAAGAAAAAATTCCTCCAAAAAGTAGCAGAACATACTAAAATAAGCTACTTTGCTGAATATAGTAACTACTTATTTCTTACCGGTTGCGAAATATAATGATGTGTTAAAAAAGAGCACTTAACCCTCTAACGGGTAAGACCGTCTAGAGACGGCCTTCGCTTTTGGAGCTCCAGCGCCGAATACGAAATTTGTTTTTAATTGGCGATATGCAAAATGTGTTCAGAACAGATTTCTTGACATTTTGATATTAATATCATAACATTCTGACCATGCATTCAAAAGTTATCATTTTTCAAAAACAAAAATTCCGAAAAATTCCGAAAATAATTAATGCGCCAATATTCCCTTTTTTACTTTTGAAGGAAAAGGACATCTAGAACAAAATGATTGACCTAAACAATTTTTCTATGAGTAAATCTCATGCATTATTTTAATTTTGTAATATATCTGAATTGAAAAAATATCTGGGCAGAGTGTTAGACATGGAAAAAGAAAAGGAGAAATTGGACTTTTTCTTACCTGGCACTCCTCCAGATAATTATTTTTGCATGAAAATCAGAACGTAAGGTTTTTACCTTTGTTATACTATAACAAAGGTTTAAAAATTGGTCGAAAAACACGAAATCGATCCGAGGCCCGGAGGGCCGAGCCACATATACCAGTCGACAGGGTTCGACGAACTGAGCAATGTCTGTGTGTGTGTGTATGTGTGTATGTGTGTGTGTGTGTATGTGCGCGACGCAACTTTTCTATCGCCTGTTTCTCGGAGATGGCTAAACCGATTTGTTCGCTATTACTTTTGTTTGAAAGGTATTATTGCTTAGTATATCACTATTGAATTGTTTCGCGGTCCGACATTTCGTTTGGAAGTTATAAGTAAAAATGTAAAAATTACGTGACACGATTTTCTCCAGAACTACATGACCGATTTCAACGATCTTAGTACCAAATGAAAGCTCTTATTAACGCTAAATTTTTCGGGTAAATTTTATTGAAAACAAACAAGTAGTTTAAAAGTTATGCTTAAAAAACCTGTTTTGACAAGGTAATAATTATCGCCTGTTTCTTAGAGATGACTAAACCGATTTAGGTGCTATTAGTCTCATTTGAAAGGTAACATAACCTAATAGATCACTATTAATTTGTTTTTTGATTGGACGTTCAATTTGAAAGTTATGAGCAATTAAATACAACACATTAAAATTTACAATAATATATAACGAGATCATCTAAGATAATTTATCTAGTGTTGGGTGCATTTACGGTATAAACATTAAAAAGTAGTCAACCATGCAACTATTTTAGGTAGAAACCGACGATGAAGCCTTCAGTCGCTGTAAGCTATTAAAATGGTACTAGCTCGAGGTACGTTATGAAGCCTCTTGTTTAAGGGCAAATTATGACTAGCTTCCGCGCTTTCTGATTCTAGAGAGTAAGATTGAAAAGTAGTAAAATACTGGTAGATACTGGAAAAAGAACGAAATGCGGAATACAAAAAAAAAAACAACTGGACGATACCACAACAGATACAAAATATTGGTCACAGAGATAGAAAAAAGCGAACACACTTACTGATACTCTCGACCCAAGAAACTTAATTGCAATATGATGGTAAAACCTAATGGATTATCAATCCTCAACCCTGTGAAAGTACAAACAAAGTCGGATGTTTTATACATACAGTGATTTTATGCTATGCCACTGGAGTTTTTTTTAACTAGCGAATTGTCTTAACTAAAATATATTAACTGAGATCGAATTGGAGATGGAATTGAAGCCTTGAGTGCAAAAAATTGCTTCATTTCAACTTCTGCATAGGTAGCTTTGCTCCTTTATTGCCAAATAAAATATCTAGCATTTGCAGTCGTAAATGCATTGACGAGTCTCAATGGGCACGAATTGACGGCGCGGCGCCACTTTACTGAGTTTGAACTGTGCGGTTTGTAAAGCAACGAAAATTATGTCCACACTTAAGGACTAGTAGGCACGCGATAACATCGCGTGTGTTTTATGGTACGCTAGGTTTTCGTAATAATACTTCGTCTATAAAATTAGATTGCGGTAGCTCGCACGATTGGTGCAACAAATATGTAGTCAAAAGATGGCTCTGAAGATTTAGTCTTAAAACAACAAATAGCAAGATATTTATGTCGATTTGCTAATAAACTGCTGCATCTCAATGCGAATATCAATGTGTTTCAAAAAAGCCGTGTACTCAGATATTGATGTACAATGTTGCTGTAGAAGTTATTACAGTTGGATTTCGAATTTGGCATGGTTTGATTTAGGCATGGCTCGATTTTGACATGCCTCGATTTTGGCAACAAAATTATTCGTTTTTGGCAACACAACATATTTCATTTCCAAAAATATGCTTAAATATCAATCAGCTTCTGGAGACATGCTTTGAATGACGAAGAAATGATGCCCTCAGTGTGTTTATAAAAAAAAGTTATGTGGTTCCGAACAATAATATTTTTATTTTGACCACGCCTTACCGCAGGGTGTCAATAACTTATTTGCACCGGACGGATAGCTCTTGACGGGCTTTTTAAACATATAATGGTTGCAATCGTTGATTAATGAGATTTAGTTAATTTCTAAGGCATTTATATTAATTTTTTTCATATCGAAAAAGGGTCTCGATTTTGGCACGGTTTCGATTTTGGCATCATAGGCGACAAGCATTTGTTGCCAAATTTGAAATCCTACTGTATAGTAATTTTTTTGAGCTGCGAAAAAAATCATTTATACACTCAAAGCTCGTTTTATGTCCACTATTGGGGGAACGTAAAAAAATCTGTCGTATAAAAAGGACGTTAATTCAAATATTGGACGTAAAACGAGAGGACGTTAACTCAAATTTCGGACGTAAATAAGGTAACGTGAAACGAAATCACGTAAAATGAATAGACGTAAAAAGAGATTCTAGTATAATTACATAAAAAAAATCAATATGCATGTACGTTTTTCTGATGCGGCAATCTCCGAGTAAATCGAGAGCTTTTTTAGAGAATAAAAAAAATCCATTTCATCGAAATAAAAATTTAAATTATGGTATGGTTAAATATCCTTAACGTTTCTTTCTTGGAATTTACTTTGCTATCATTTTTTTCTACTGTAAAGAACCGTTCAAGTCGGCAACACACTAATAAATACGAAAGACCTGCGTGCCTTCAAACTGTTTCGGAGCAAAACAAAAAATAAAATAAAAGTTTACTAGGCATAGCGCCTAAACCAGTTGGGGTCTGGATTCGGATCCCGATTACGCACTTGCCTTCACCTAAGTAGGTATGGGCCCAGTAGTAGCCCTTCTTCGCTTACTTATATGGAGCTTAGCTTACATCAAGCATATCAAGAGCTACAAGACGCAGAAGAACACAACGAATGCACACGAAATCCAAAGGCATTCAGCTAGAGCAGCCGACGTGTCGTGGCAAGTGCCGCTGTTAATCGTTCATTCGATTCGTTCGTCGTCCACCGTCTGTCTATATAGTAAACTACCTTCAAGTTACACAATCCCATAATACCACAGCCGATCCAGCGCAACTTAACATACATTCAGCTGTCTTTGCTCTTGTGCACGTGTGCTGATTTGTTGTTGTTTTTTTCCACGCCACCCGGAGTTCGAAAGAAAGGGTGCCGGTCGAGTCGAGGAGGGTTGTGCCCTTTACTTACCGACCGCAAGCATAATTCGAGGATCAGGTGCTCAAATTTCGAGAGTTGTTGATCGGATTACCATTAGCACACCGACCGCCACCGCGGCGCGACGCGGTGACCCCAAAAAACAAGATCCGCGAGATTTGAAACCGGAAAGTTCAACCTTCGAAATGTGCTCACAGCAGCAGCCAGCAGTAGCAGCAGCAGAAAGCAACGGAACAGAGAAGAGACCCTCCCAGAATTGTCACGTTACCATCATCAGCCGAGAAGCTGCCGGCTGCCGTGGTCGAAAGCAATAATGCCCCAACAATGACTACGTCATAATTACGAAAGTGATAATAAGTGGTCACAGCCTGTTACATAAAACAGTTGATCACTTTCGCTTTTATTTTGTATTTACTATGTGCAGGCGCGCGTGAGCATTTGCACACAGATCTTCGAGAGATGGTTGTACGTGCGACTACCTCGGTCCAGAGGAAAGTACAGGAAAGGTACTTACGGTTGTATGTAGGTATGTACTTATGGTGAAATGGGTGGTAGTCACCTTCACCGACTGCTGTGCCCGCGGTGCTGGTGGTGCCCGCAAAAATGTGTCTGCAATAATCGGCATGCATCACGACGTCTACACTGCACTGGCACTGGGTCGGTACCCGATCCAGGTCGCAGCAATTTGCGACATTCCTTTGAGTTGCTATACTTTTCTGCTGGGCTGATGAGGAAAATGTTCATATTTGTTATGATGGTTGTTATGAATATAAACGTAAAACTATTAGTAGAATTCAATCAATTTTGTTTTTCTTCTTTACTTTAGTGTGACTACGTATATACGATTATAATACAACTAGGCAGAAAAACTTAGAATCATTGAAAATATTGAAGAAATTAGTAATACCAAGTAATCAACATTAATATCAACAGCTCTTGTTATTAATATATTAAATTATTATTCATTACAAACAAAGTATGTTCTTTTCCATCACTTTGTATTGAAGATCCAATTTTAGAAAAAAAACAAGCAACAACAACAAGCAGATCGAAACACATCGTATTCATATTCATATTCAAATGTCATCATTATCATGTGTTCTCAGTAAGATTTTTTCTGAAGCTGGTATGTAAATCATGACCTAGGTGCTCATGCGGGTAAATTACACTCGCTTTTTGTTATGAACGTGTCAGCAGTCAGCTTAATTCGCAGTATGTTGTGCTTTTTTGTTTTCATTCGAGGAAGAATGCAGAAAGTCATCGAACAACGGTTCATGTTACTGTTAATTATTGTACATATTTACTTTGGCAAAAAAACATATTTCTTGTTCGCCTTTGCCAAAAATATCCGACCCATTACATGTAAAAACAAAACGCCATGCGTCTCCATTTCATTGTTTTAATTTTATTTCTTTAAAAAAAATGTATATAGTATAAAGGTATAGAAATCACTTGGAAAACCGAAAATGGAAAGAAGGTCCTGCGGGCCGAATGTTATATACCATTCGACTCAGTTTCGAAAACTGAGCATTTTCTGTGTGTGTATGTATGTGTGTGTGTGTGTGTGTGTGTGTGTGTGTGTGTGTGTGTGTGTGTGTGTGTGTGTGTGCGCGTGTGTGTGTGTGTGTGTGTGTGTGTGTGTGTGTGTGTGTGTGTGTGTGTGTGTGTGTGTGTGTGTGTGTGTGTGTGTGTGGGTAACGCTTTCAATCTCACTCACTTTTCTCGGAGATGGCTGAACCGATTTTAATGTTCTTAGTGTCAAATGAAAGGTCTAGGTGTCCCATTGGTCGCTATTGAATTTCATACTGATCGGACTTTTAGTTCAAAAGTAATGTATAAAAATACGAAAAATATGGGACTTCATTATCTCATAGATCCCTTAACCGATTTGAACAAAATTGATTGCATATGAAAGAGGAGCCTTACAAACCCTTAACTTCCAAATTTCATGACGATTGGACTTGTAGTTTGAAAGTTACATAAAGAAATGTGAAAAAATAGTATTTAAAACCTATTTTTGTAACATTTAAGAATTAATTCAATGAAAAACATCACACATTTTATTATTATTTGAAAATTACTGCTGAGATCTATCAAACGAAACCGAGTTATTGAAAATCGGACGGTTCATTCAAAAGTTATTCAAACTTTAACACTTAAGCACCGTATATTAAACCGTTAAAACGTGTGAAATCAAAACATATCAATCAAATGTTGATTGTATTCAATGTGTGCAATGTATGTATGTATGTATGTATGTATGTATGTATGTATGTATGTATGTGATGACAATTTGCAATGAAATTCAAGAAAAGTGAGAAACATGTCAATAGTCTGAAGTTTTTGAAGCCACTTAGTGGAATACGAACTCTGAAATAAAAGAAAAAAAAAATTTAAACTACTAAACTCCCCATGGATGCATAGTTGACGTAAAAACCAAAATGACCAAAATGTACTTTTTCGGTCCTACGCACTCTTAACTATGTTGTTCACATGCCCAATACTCAAACAACATATGTTTGTTCGAAAATATTCGAGAAATTTAGGAAAATTGAGTTACTCTGCTATTGGTTTCACGTAATGCTAATGGTTGACGTAATTTCCTGCATAATCAATCAGCCTAGTAACCTATTTGTTTTTGTAGCTTGACGCCAAATTATGGGAATAATCGTTCAAAAAACAGTCTGTTTATTCACATAAACTGGCGTTCGCATTTTTTAAACACAATAAATGAGGAATGAATCATGAAACCCCATCAGTCCTCTTTTGATTAATAAACTCTACTAAACAGACAGATTATTCGTTTGAAAAAGTTTATAGCAAAGATTATATGGCTTTATTTCACGATAAAAATGCGTTTTCTCAACAATCATGGTGCTGGTCGTTACGTCGACTATGCATCCATGGGCAGTAAATTCCACTATTTAATATTTATTCGCGACAGATACGTATACGCTTTGAAATAAGACACTGATGAAGCCTGCACGTCGTATGCGAACTACGTATCTGTCGCAAATAAATATTAAATAGTGGGATTCAATCGAAAAGTTTTTTCTTTTCTTTTTTAGATTTCAATAGTCATTTTCTTCACTTGCTGTTACTCACAATTGTACAAGAAAAGCAAAAAGCGGAGAAAAGCAGTTAATTTAAGTATATAAGTACATATAGTGGTGTATAGGATCAAAATACTAGTGAGTTGATTTTTCCAAATAAATTTATACAAATTTCATACAAATTTTGCGCATTAATAGATGCTCTTTTCAATCCATAGATACTAGAGCTTAGAAATGTTATATGAAAAATAGCAAGTAAACGTTGCACGGTAGTAACTTTGTAAGATTTGTTTTCGTTAGTGACATTTTAAAGGACAGATGTCTTATGTCATGTATCATATTTTATTAATAAATCAAAAATGACAAGCACTGGAAATCATATTGATCATATTTCTCATTCTCAAGCATGTTTATGGCGCAGTTTTTGCACTATTTTTCGACCTCATCTTGTTTTCCTAACCCTCTAACATTGTAAAAACGATGTGATCAAGTTAATGACTATCTTTTCATGAAAGTACATTCAAAAGAAGCTTAAGTTTTGATTTTCATTCAAAAATAATTATCTGAAGGAGCGCCAGCTAAGAAAAAAGCGAAGTATAATAATAATTTTTCTGAACTCTTGTTTTTCAAAGATGCTAACTTTCGAACGCATGGTATTAATATCAAAATATCAAAAACATCTACCCCAAAAAACCACTAAAAAAACCACTCAAAAAAAAAATATCAAAAAATCTGCTATGAACACATATTTCATATTGTCAGTTCGAAACAGGTTTCGTATGTGGCTCTGAAACCCGAAAGTTAAGGCCAACGAATTATAAAACTAAATAAGGTGTTCATCAAATAACATAAATGACGCTTAAAGTATTTACGCACCCAAGGAAAGAAAATATAATTATTCTACGCAATACGTTGTGAATTTTTCTGGCAAATAAGGATTTTGAGGAATACGGAACGGATATTTAAAAATATAGTCAAGTTTAAAAAAAATTGTATGAAATATATCGAATGTCATTTTCAGGCCAAAATAAGATATGATAACAAAATCAGTTATAAAATTCATCTTACAACCAGTGTTTTGAATATCTACTCAATAACAAAATGTGCTATCAATGTTTCTCCATATCTATTCAATAACAAAATATACCATTATAACACAGTTTGATATTGTTTTAATATTATTTTGATCTTCCCTCCTGCTCGGGAAGCTCCTACCTAGCGTCTCCCGGCAGAGCTAAGTCAAACGATGATGATCCATGACCTTTTCGGGAAATGCGTCATGTACATACTGGAGCAGCTAAGCTAGGACTAAGCTAGCCTAGGAGACCGTTTCCCAGATGAGGGCGGCTCAAACAGCGTCTGGCGCGAGCAGCTGAATATGAAGCGTCGTATACCGCAAGTTATACCTAAGATGGGATGCCCATTAGCGAAACATAGATATCACGACCCTGGTAAGGTAGTACAGTAATCCCCCCAATAAGGACGCTAAATGGGAATGCGTTAATGGAAACCGTGTTAATGGAGTCTACGTGTCATATGGGAATTGACTTAATTGGTTCCAACATGGAATAACTCGTGATCCTGACCGTTTAGAACGTTGGTGTCTTCGACAAAGTTGTTCACCAGATTGAGGGCTTTGCGTTGGATTGTAGTATTTCGGAATTGCCTCACTACGTGGCGCTAGCGTATATGTAATATATTTGTATTGGCTGTATCTTGCGCTGCTGACTATCTAGAAAGTTGCGGTCTTCGGGAAGGTTACTCAAATGACTGTCACTTTCAAGATGGTATGGAAAATAATGCAGAATTGACCGAACGGACGGCGCTAGTATATTTGTGATTTTTTTGTGTTTGTCATAACTCATGATTTTGGTAATGTACAAAAAGTTGCTTTCTTCGGTAAAGTTGTTTAAGTGACAGTGGTTATTTAACTAGTTGGAAAATTTGCTAATGTTTTGCTCGTTATTTTACACAATTCTGGTCACTTACAAAAATTCTCTGCAAAATGCAACGTTGGCAGTCGATGAAATTCCTTAGATTTTTTTCACTCCTCGCATTTAACTTGCAAAGGACATGAAAAATATACCGCAACACGAGAAAGCTGAATTACTAAAAGTAACATTGACATAACATTGAAAACACGTATGCGGTTGACTTCACATTATTAATGCTGTGTGACATAAATGCCTATTACGTTGTTGCAAGTTTCGATTCAAAAAAATAGTGATAAAAGTGAAAATATAAATGTTCATGAATCATTAAGAATGTTTAGAAAGTAGCTGTAAGCAGCTACTTCAGCATCGCAAGACATAGCCTGTATAAGAATACTACATATACGCGCCGCGAGTGAGTTTTGCGCTATTTTCCATGTCGCCTTGAAGGTGTCAGTCATTTGAGTAACCTTCCCGAAGACCGCAACTTTCTAGATAGTCAGCAGCGCAAGAAACAGCCTGTCTAAGCATAGCACATATACACTAGTGCCACGTAGTGAGTCAGTTCTGCGCTATTTTCCATGCCACCTTAAAGGTGTCTGTCATTTGAGTAACTTTCTTGAAGACCGCTACCTTCTAGGTAGTCAGCAGCGCAAGATACAGCATGTCTAAGCATAGTACATATACACTAGCGCGGTTCTGAGCTATTTTTCATGCCATCTTGAAGGTGGAAGTTATTTGAGTAACCTTCTCGAAGACCGCAATTTTCTATATAGTCAGCAACGCAAGATACAGCCTGTCTAAGCATTTTACATGCACGCTAGCGCCACGTAGTGAGTTAGTTCTGCGCTATTTCCCATACCATCTTAAAGGTGGCAGGCATTTGAGTAACCTTTTCGAAGACCACGACTTTCTAGAAGATACAGCCGGTTTAAACAAATCACATAGACACACTAGCGCCACGTAGTGCGTCGGTTTTGCACTATTTTTCACGCCATCTTGAAGGTGGCAGTCATTTGAGCAACCTTCCCGAAGACCGCAACTTTCTAGGAAGTCAGCAGCGCAAGATATAGCCTGTGTAAGAGTGTTATATATATATATATATATATATATATATATATATATATATATATATATATATATATATATATATATATATACGCTAGCGTCACGTAGTGAGACAGTTCCACAATACAGTGAAAACCCGTTGATGTACTGAACTCTGTCGAAGACACCAACCTTCTATACGGTCAGGATCACGAGTTATTCCATGTTGGGACCAATTAAGCCAATTCCCATATGCTACGTAGACTCCAATAAGGACGTTCGACCGCGTTAATGGAATCACTCGAGACCGTCCTTATTGGAAACGTTCTTATTCGAAACCGCGTTATTCGTGGGACTGCTGTATACTGAAACTCTCATATACCACGAACATCGATTAATGGATTACGATTGGAATCTCGGTACCAGCAATGTCCGAACTCTGCATGAACCGGCACGAGTTGGCTCGCTGCCATTCAGGAAGTTCGATGGCTAAATTCCGGCTAAAGAAAACGGAATTCCGCGTCGTACCAAGTACCACATCTACTACAGTTGCGGTAGAAAGGCAGAACATGGAGTCGGGTTCATAGTGTTGGGAATGCAACGAGTTACTGAGTGAAGGCCCGTAGATGACCGTATATGTGTGTTGATAATTATAGGGAAATTCTACAATCAACCCCAATCAACCATTACGCACCGACAAAAGATTACACCGATGATGATAAGGATAAGTTCTACGACAGACTCGGGAGGACCCACGGAGAGTGGTCGAAACATGACGCGCAAATCCGCCATGTTATTGGAAGACGACAAAGTCTTCATCTGTCAACCAAGGATAACGGTTTGAGGCTCATAAATTTGGCCGCGTCCCGAGAAATGGCCGTCTGTAGCACCTATTTTCCACGCATGAATATTCGGAAACACACCTGGAGGCATCCAAATGGAGACTCTTAGTATTAAGTATAGCCCGATTAAAAAAAAATGAGAACCAATTTTTGTCTATGGCTCAACGCATTGTGCACTGGAAGGACAACAACTTTATAAAATATTTATAATGGCTTTATTGAGTAATAAAATGTAAGTTGCCACGAAATATTCAGAAAAAATTAGCTAATTTTCCTTATTTTATTTTGTTTAATTAATTCTAATGATTTTGATCACGATATCTAATTGCGAGAACAGAAAAAATACTAATAGTTTGAATGAAATAATACCTTGACATTAATATCGAGAAGTGGCTACTTGCGATCAATGGCAAACTATAATCTAATGAAGGGTACAACAACATAAAATATAAACATAAGACATTTACATAGCATGAAGTAACTATCAAGTGAGAATATTTGCAACATCCAGATTGCGAAAGAATACGTGCAAATCGTACAGTATGGAAACGCGTAAAAAGAGCATAAAAATCACTGATATCATCTTTGTCATCATTTTCATCAGCACCCTTCGTTATCATCGTTGAAACATCGTATGCTTCTTGGAATTGTTTGCATTTCATGCTGGCACTCAACCTTCGCTTCATGCTGTATAAGTTGGAGTTCAACGGCACCATCGACCGCCCGGGAGCCTACTAACCTGCTTTGTCGGTGGATCACGGCATTCGGTTGATGCGATGGTACTGAATTGTCAACGTTTTAGCGCTTATAATTTTATGAGCTGCGGAAAAGTTATAAATTGTACCCTGCTAAGTACTCATTTCATCGTAAAGCTCGAGGCGCAATTCGTAAGCATTAATTAGAGGACGGTAAACAATAAAAAAAATATGTTTCTTCACCGGGGCCGGTAGCCCCGGTTTATCTGGCATTGCAATAATCACAAACCACGAGCGGCGCGGTTCGCTGGCAACGAAAGTGACTTTTGAATCCATTTTGAGCGATCTTATTCTGGGTCGCGGTTTGTCTCCCAAGATGCGTGAGGTCATTCCAACCGGCAAAACGAAGATGGTTATTATGGACGTTGCACTGCGACCGGCCGGCCGGGCGAAGTACGGTGGCATCGCTAGGCGGCCTTACGCAACTGCATCCGAAAATATTTTTTTTATTGCAGCGTGCAAGTACGCTCGTTGGTGGATGATGATTGTACATTGTTGGATTTTTGGGCAATTCTCGCCCTCTGCTTGTTTTGGGTGGGAAAATTGTTGTTGAACTAACATTAATATTCTTTCCACAATTTACTCAATTCAGACCACTTGATTTTTAATTCGCTCAAATAATCGTTCAACTAGATATATTTTCGGATTATTTAGTAATATGCGATTTACAGTAAAAAGCAAAACAAGCTTCATAGACATAATCAATTTTTTAAAATAAATTATTGACATAAATTAAACCATTTATGCTATCTAGAAGTTGGTAAAATTTAAGAGACGAACCCTAGTCTGAATAAAAACTGACAGCATTCTAACATGCTAAATGCCAGATGTGGACTTAAGCTTGTAAAAGCTGTTACGAAAGCTTTTTCTCGCAGTGTATTCAATAAGTTGTGCTTTTATGCGGCTTTTGGAAGCTCACCTGTTCGGTTGTTTTCCATCGTTACCGGTAGACTGCGCGCATCGTCAAGAAACGAACCCGTAAATTTGATTGCGACAAGGGAGGAGGAGACCATAAATTGCATAAAGTATGTCGAACAACTTTACAACATTGTAAAGCAAAGTGGTTCGATAGCGCTGGAGATAAATTCTAGACCCCATAAGTATGTCTGCATAATTTAATTAGTTTTCCAATTAAAATTAGCTATCGTCATAATATAACTGGTCATTTCGAGGGAATAAAATTACCATGCCGAAGTTTGTGACGGGCACACTGCACACCGAAAGGGCGGTTCGGCTGCAGCTGCAGCAGCAACAAACCCATCCGCGCTGTTTGCCTTTTTTTCTGTTCTTTCATTAAATAAAAGGCTCCCAAGGGACCGCTCGATACGCGAAAAAGAGTGATACTGGCTCGCGGCAAGTCATAAATCCAAAATTAAATTATCTTATTTTAAATATTAGCGGAGACGATCGCCGGACGGCGAGTGCGATCGTGCGGTCGAAAATGAGAAATTTGGCCGAAATGTGTGTGCTTGCTGTCCGTGATAGGAAAATTACTTCAAAAACAACGATGGTTTGTAAAATTGATTGATAACGATGCGCGTAACTCGGTAAGTTGACTGTTAATGGATGAAGTATTTTTTTTGCTTGTGGTTTCAAGTCACTGCCCGGGGCGGGTAAAAACATTTACCATATTAGGAATAGCTATATGCTAATTTTGTAAACCTTTAACTTGAGCGTACTACTATATTTGACGGATAGAGAGGAAAAGCAATCAACGTTGATGAATATTGAAGCTTGACTAAAACAAATTTAATCGGTCATTAGATGAAAACTAGGAAAGAGAAAGAAAATGGAATTAACAATATATAGACACTTAACCCTCTCTGTCCCAGGGGTGTTTTGGTGGTTTACAGTTTTTGATCATGTAAAAAAGCTATTAATTAACAATTCGTCAAACGCAACTATACACCTTGTAAAACAATGTTTTTACTACGTTACAAAATCAAAATATCCATATTTTAATGCCTCAAAAATTTTATCGGTCGATTTTAGTATCGGAAGTCATGGAGCACCTGTGCTACCATGGGACAGAGAGGGTTAATTAGACAACATCGAACAAACAACTAATTCCTCAGTTTTTCTTCGAGTTTAGGGAAAAGAAAATAAAGAAACTACCAAAAACCAATTCAAAATGTAATGATTTTTCTAAACAAAATAAATTATGCGTGAATATTTTATTCTTAAGAGCATATATGCAAATATGAACCGAAAAGAAGCTTGATTTCTTATCCAATGTTGAAGTTGAATGGAAATACTTTTCGAAATGAAGACTTGGCAAGCCCAAAAAATTGGAGAAATATTGAAATGCAGTTTTAGCCAAGAGCTAAGGAGTGCTGAAACTGTCAAAAAAAAAACTGACAAAAACAACAATCAAATTTATAAGCTTTGAAAAGTTATAGAAAAATGAAAACAAAAAAATCGTTTGGAACTGCAATAACAAAAATTTTAAATAACATACTAAATTATACTAAATTTGTACAAACTATTGCGAAAATGGCCACAAATAAAAGCAATTTGCACTCAACTGAGCTGCAATAGTATTGCTGTCAATGTGAGTCTCTAAAATAAAACAAACTTGTGTTCTAGGTTCGCGCACACAGTTTGACTCGATTTTGCACTTTTGAATGGTAACGCCTCAATCAAGCAGAATTTCTAAAAGTTGCGTATAGGACAGTTGCACAGCTAAATATAGTCTACAGTAATGCTGAACTAAGCATTGCTTTACTCCATGTAGTGTGGGACTTTAAAAAAAGGCTTCCAATGGGATAGCAGCCTAATTAACCAGTAATTGGTAAAGATAGAGCAATACTTACTTCAGCAATATTATAGATTATTACTAGCTCCATGGGTGAATCATGCATACAAGTCAAAAGAGCAAAATCAAATCAAACTTTGCGTGCCAATCCTTGTGTTAAGATGAACCCAATTAAAGATAATCAAGAAACGGCAATATCTAAGTGACACTGTGTAACTCGAAAATAAAATCATCATCTGCAAAAACAAGACAAAACCAGAATAAAAGGCAATATGTTCAAACAAAATCGTAAACGAGTCATTAGAAGATACGAAAGAATTGTCTGTGATTTAAAACTATATGAAAACGAGTCAAAAAATATCAATCATGAGTTTAAGTAGGTTAAAAAGATTAACAGACGTTGGTGAATGACCAACTGGTTAAGACCACATTAAAATATAGGTATATAAAAAAAGATTAACAGAGCATCGAGGATGGACTAGCTGATATGAAGCCAAAACTAAATAAATTTGATGTGCAATGATTACGAAAAGCATTAAAATGTAATGGAGAAAGTTGTGAACGGAGTCAAAAAGCAGTTTTGAGACAAAAACACTTAATAAAATACCATGATATCAAAATTATTGATTAGTGAGGATCATAAAGTATTAAATTGGGAAACATGGGGTGTTGAAAAATCTTACTAAAATGAACCCTGGATTTTAAAAAATATTCTCAATAGAACAGAAGAGTTGAAGTAAGAGTCAATGAGAATAGAAAGAACCAAAATTTAAGTTTAAGAAGGACTAAACAAGCAACAAAACTTAAGAAAAATAAGAGGAGAGTAACGTAAAAATAGAATTGAAAATAGCTGAAGACTCAGTTCATATAAAGAAATATTGGACAGCGAAAGTAAAACCACATAAAATGGGAAAAATAGAAAAACAGACAGACAGACAGACAGACAGACAGACAGACAGACAGACAGACAGACAGACAGACAGACAGACAGACAGACAGACAGACAGACAGACAGACAGACAGACAGACAGACAGACAGACAGACAGACAGACAGACAGACAGACAGACAGACAGACAGACAGACAGACAGACAGACAGACAGACAGACAGACAGACAGACAGACAGACAGACAGACAGACAGACAGACAGACAGACAGACAGACAGACAGACAGACAGACAGACAGACAGACAGACAGACAGACAGACAGACAGACAGACAGACAGACAGACAGACAGACAGACAGACAGACAGACAGACAGACAGACAGACAGACAGACAGACAGACAGACAGACAGACAGACAGACAGACAGACAGACAGACAGACAGACAGACAGACAGACAGACAGACAGACAGACAGACAGACAGACAGACAGACAGACAGACAGACAGACAGACAGACAGACAGACAGACAGACAGACAGACAGACAGACAGACAGACAGACAGACAGACAGACAGACAGACAGACAGACAGACAGACAGACAGACAGACAGACAGACAGACAGACAGACAGACAGACAGACAGACAGACAGACAGACAGACAGACAGACAGACAGACAGACAGACAGACAGACAGACAGACAGACAGACAGACAGACAGACAGACAGACAGACAGACAGACAGACAGACAGACAGACAGACAGACAGACAGACAGACAGACAGACAGACAGACAGACAGACAGACAGACAGACAGACAGACAGACAGACAGACAGACAGACAGACAGACAGACAGACAGACAGACAGACAGACAGACAGACAGACAGACAGACAGACAGACAGACAGACAGACAGACAGACAGACAGACAGACAGACAGACAGACAGACAGACAGACAGACAGACAGACAGACAGACAGACAGACAGACAGACAGACAGACAGACAGACAGACAGACAGACAGACAGACAGACAGACAGACAGACAGACAGACAGACAGACAGACAGACAGACAGACAGACAGACAGACAGACAGACAGACAGACAGACAGACAGACAGACAGACAGACAGACAGACAGACAGACAGACAGACAGACAGACAGACAGACAGACAGACAGACAGACAGACAGACAGACAGACAGACAGACAGACAGACAGACAGACAGACAGACAGACAGACAGACAGACAGACAGACAGACAGACAGACAGACAGACAGACAGACAGACAGACAGACAGACAGACAGACAGACAGACAGACAGACAGACAGACAGACAGACAGACAGACAGACAGACAGACAGACAGACAGACAGACAGACAGACAGACAGACAGACAGACAGACAGACAGACAGACAGACAGACAGACAGACAGACAGACAGACAGACAGACAGACAGACAGACAGACAGACAGACAGACAGACAGACAGACAGACAGACAGACAGACAGACAGACAGACAGACAGACAGACAGACAGACAGACAGACAGACAGACAGACAGACAGACAGACAGACAGACAGACAGACAGACAGACAGACAGACAGACAGACAGACAGACAGACAGACAGACAGACAGACAGACAGACAGACAGACAGACAGACAGACAGACAGACAGACAGACAGACAGACAGACAGACAGACAGACAGACAGACAGACAGACAGACAGACAGACAGACAGACAGACAGACAGACAGACAGACAGACAGAGTCAAAAATTTGAAATGAGAAAGACACAATTTTTCAGCAAAATAAAAAATTACAATGGAATAAAATAAAATCTAATAAATAATTAAAAATTGCACGACCTTATTTGGGTTGCCGTGTCCCTCTGCCACTTATACATCTGTTATTGTAACGAAAATTATCATATGGCAAGAAATGAAACCCTTTTTCTTCATTTCAATGTGTCTACTCCATTTGTCAACTCATCCCAGGGATGGTTCGAACACTTTGACTCAATTTTGAGTCATTCAACCATCGCTAGCTCCATCCCAATCACTTGTAAATCAGTCTGTTTGGTCTATATAAAGCGAATCAAAGCCTTTTTTATGTTTTTGGGCCTCACGCTTGTCAATGGATACCACATCTCCCCCCTTTCAGAAACTTTCTCTTATCATCCAGCCACATGTACAATTGCTATCGATCCAAATGCAAGAGAAAAGCACTCTTTACCCATTTGAACCGTCCTCCACTCCTCTTGTGAAAACCCCGCCTCCCTTTTGTCAACCTCCCCGCAGATTCTTTTACGTCAAAGAACATTTGTGCCAAGTTTGACAAACCGCTCAGTGTCGGCACCTACATCCATATGCACATTCCTCCATTGGGGCGAACCAACCAACGGTTGAAAGCCCCATCAAATCTATACCTATAAAGAAGGATTTCTGTCTGTCTGTCTGTCTGTCTGTCTGTCTGTCTGTCTGTCTGTCTGTCTGTCCGTATGTTCCTTATAGAATCGAAAACTACTGAACCAATCGGCATGAAAATATGCATGTAGAGGTTTTTTGGGGCCAGGAAAGGTTTTAGTGATGGTTAGAAACCCCTCCCCCCACTAAGAGGGGGGGCTCCCATACAAATGAAACACAAATTTCTGCATAACTCGACAACTAATCAAGCAAATAGCACAAAATTTGGCATGTGGGTGTCTTCGGTGACAAGAAGTTATTCTATGGTAAATTGAGACCCCTCCCCTCTTTATAAGGGGAATTATAACTCCTCTCCTCTTTAAAAGGGGGGCTTCCATACAAATTTCCTCATAACTCGAGAACTAATCAAGAAAATGGAACCAAATTTGGCATGTGAAGGTTTTCGAGGGCAAGAATATTTTCTATAGTAAATTAGGACCCCTCCCCACTTTAAGAGGGGGGGCTCCTGTACCAAAGAAACACAATTTTCCTCATAACTCGAGAAGTAATTAAGCAAATGGAACCAAATTTGGCACGTGGGTGTTTTTGGAGACAAAAATTTTTTCTATGATGAATTGGGACCCCTCCCCACTTTAGGAAGGGGGGCTCCTATACAAATGAAATGCAAATTTCCTCATAACTCGAGAATTACTCAAGCAAATGGAACCATATTTGGCATGTGAAAGTTTTCTAGGGCATGAATATTTTATATGGTGAATTGGGACCCCTCCCAACTTTAAGAGGGGGGGCTCCTATACAAACGAAATACAAATTTCCTCATAACTCAAGAACTAATCAAGCAAATGGAACCAAATTTGGCACGTGGGTGTTTTTGGAGACAAAATTTTTTTCTATGATGAACTGGGACCCCTCCTCACTTTAGGAGGGGGGCTCCTATACAAATGAAAAACAAATTTCCTCATAACTGAAGAACTAATCAAGCAAATGGAACCAAATTTGACATGTAAGTGGTTTTGGACGCAAGATTTTTTTCTATGGTGAATTGAGACCCCTCTCTTCTTTAAAAAGCGAGTTATGGCCCATCTCCCCTTTAAGAGGGTGGGCTGCCATATAAATGAAATGCAAATTTCCTCTTATCTCGAGAACCAATCAATCAAATGGAACCAAATTTGGCATGTGGGAGTTTTACATGGCAGAAATTTTTTCTCAAATTCAAATTTCCTTATAACTTGAGAACTAATCAAGCAAATGGAACCAAATTTGGCATGTGGGAGATTTTGGAGTCTTGAATTTATTTTACGATACTTAGAGACCTCTCACCCCTGTGGTAGGGGGATATGGACTCTCATACAAATAAAACAGAAATTTTTGCGAAACTCAAAAACTAATCGAACTCGAGAAATTCGAGACTCTTCCATAAAACATTAGTCAATACAAGATCACAAAAACTATCTATAGTAACACTAGATCATTCAGGACGAGACGGTCGCGAGTGTTGCCGGTGACCCGCCGTCGGAAGTGCCGCCCACTGGGGGGCTTGCAAAACTCGAGATTGTGACAAAGATCATCCGAGATTCATGATTTATGTACAACACAGGTTAATTTGTGGCAATACGAAGTTTGTCGGGTCAGCTAGTAGTAAATAAATAAATAAACCCTCATTCCTATCGTCCCCCCTCTGTTGGCTCCCACCCAGTCTGCTCCCCTTCTGTCGTGTAGCAAATTATCTGTTTGCTTTCTGAAAATAACGGAAGTGGATCAAAGCCTTTTTTCCAGTTATTCCTCCTCGGTGGACCCTCGTCCATAGCCTTCAACATGATTTAGAATAGGTCATATTAAAGCAAAATAAGATGAAAATGTAATATAAGCAATTTAATTAATATATCAAAGTCAAGATATGCACACTTGTTATAATAACTTTCAACTTTAGGGTAAAGAACCGGTTTTAAGCAGTCTAAGCGGGTCACTGATTGTTTTACCTTATTACAAGCGATGGGTTGACTAAGTGGAGGATATCAACATACCAATCTTCTTGCTATCTTTAGTTCTTCAAGCTGTTACCATTGGAAGACACTATTGTTGAGCTAAACTTTTGATTTTTCGCTTTGAAAGTTGGAGCGGCGGAACTAATTTTGAACAGACCTAACCTATTTTCACCCGCAAGGTGCTTTTTTAAGCAATCCTGAAATCTGAATTTTCATATGCCCCCATAAAAAATCCTTCGAACTTTTCCCCCTATTCAGTAATTTCGCGTCCCTATCCGCAACCTTCTAATCGGCATCTGCATTAATAGATTTGATATTTTTGGTCGGCAGATGCGTAAAATGCAATCTATCTAAATTGTTTATCGGGGCATACACTCACCGGTACAAACCGGACAAACGGTATTCGTCGTCTCTTTCATTCTCTAGTGTTCTTATGGCAAACTGCGAGTTTGACGTCTCACTCGCTGTTCATAAGGATGGTGGGAGAACAAAAGAGGCCATCATAGCAGTGCACACGGTCTAACTTTATAACAGTGTTGTCGAAGCAAATAACATTGAAACACATCGTTGCTTCATTGAATCACTGAGAAAATCTTCAAAAATTATTGAAAAAGCTGTATTTTTGTTGTTTTTAATAAAGAAAAATTAATTATGAACCTACATTTCTCTTGAAAGTATTGTACCACGTTTTCACCATTGGAGGTTTCAGTTAATTTCAAACCTATAATTCTTATTTCCAGAACCGAAATAGTGTCTTGGCAACACGGTAGTTCATCAGTTACGCTGCAGCTGCTGGTACTGGTGAACAGGTTCCGTCAATTCAGAATATATTTTCAGTTTTGTTATAAAATAATAAAACTTTCGGCTAGTGACAAAGACTTAGATAATAGAAAAAAAGATAGTTAATATGGTATGTGACAATTGAGTGCTTGACTTTTAGAGTGGTTGCAATCAGTGCTGAAAAATGTGATGGATTGGTTAGTAGCGAGGTGGTGATTGCCTTCAGCAGCTGAAAAATATACGTTTTTCGACAACAATTTTTAATTCATCATATTTCTTGTCGGAAACCCAGTAAATTGTGTTTGTGTGAATTAAATGTATGGTTAAGTGATTTGTGAAGATGTTCCTATCAAAAGATTTTGAAAATATGAATAAAAAGGTGCATTTTCGGCCCATTTATATTCAACTGATTAAAATAGGTGACACTGCTTAACTCATCCCTTACCCTATCTCAACCTATTTTATTTGTAAAAATAGATGTTCAACCCGCTAGTGTCCAAGTTTTTTTAATTATCAAATATTTGCCAACTTTCGCACAAAACAGGTATCTCAAACAAATCATAGGTTTAATGGATAGATTAGACTATGACGAGAAGGTATGTGTATTGTATACGTTACGTGCGTGTTTTTTCGTATATATTTGAGGGCTATTTTTTTTCCTTGTTGGGGACCTTGGACCACTGCGAGGGCTATACATGTACACTACCCAAGCAACAATGTGAGTTTTATTATTCTCTTATGGCGGTTTTAATGACCAATTTTGGTCTTAAGTGGCATCATAAGAGTGTAATAAAACCCAAATTGTTACTTGGGTACGGATATGAAACAGAAAGAAATTCCATTTTTTTTAGATTCTGACTGAATGAAACCTTTTAGGAGCACTAAACAAACGTTAAAGTAAAATACAAACACAAAAATTTGCTAAATTTGTGTGGAGCATCATAATATTAATCAAAATATTTATAAATGAGTAGACAAACTGAATACGTAGATTAAGCAAATGTACAAAAAAATCAAATTGAGTTAAAAACAAGCTAGAACCATTACGATAAAAATGAGTTAAACGAAAGAGGTAAACCTAAGGGTCGAGAAATGGGCAACAGTTGATAAAAGAGAAAAGAACTAATAAAATGTTTGTGAATATTGAAAATGAGCCGAAGCAAATTGAACGTCTCATTAAAGCAGGAGTTAAAACAAGTAACCATGAAAATAAATGAAAAACATCCAAGGAAAACTGTGGAAAATTTCGTGAAAATTTTTTTCAAAGCGACATTTTCCGTGAGCTGTATGTTCGTGTACAAACCCTCAAAAAATTCTGGGACTCTTCGTTGCTTTCTCGAATTTTTAACAGTCCATAGTCACCGTTTCATGGACAGACTTGTTAAAATCATAACAGAGTTATGTTTTTCGGCTTTGCAATCAAATTGACGATTAAAACGTTTTTCTTATACTTCGATTTATATTAAAATATTTATTATAAACCGGAACGGAATATCTACTCCATATGTCCACATTTTGCTAATACATGCAGGAAAGCTTGTGCAATTGCCAAGACAACTAAATTTAATATAATAATTAAGTTAATATCTTCCAATGCTATCATACAACAATATGATTCTTTATTTTGCCTGCATCCAACCTCATATTTCTCATCTAATTTCGGGCTCTTAGCTTTGGTAATAAAAATGAATTGTTGCTAATGCAACTGTCAGTGCTCCTTGGGAGGGATACGTGTAATATCATAAGTCTAATAATTTGTACACAATCCTCATTAGGCACAGAGTGTTTCAATTTAATAAAACCCACTTTAATCAAACTATTAAACTGAACTAGTTTCAGCATTTGCCGACCGCTGCTTTGATATGTGCGGAGAATAATCCTCGGCTTCTTGCAGTCACCACATTCAGTACGGACCTAACCGGACCATAATTTAATAACATCAAAACGGCGCCAGCAGGAATTACCTACTACATAGATGCCGCAAGCAGTAGGGCATCGTGGCCCCCGGTACACAGGGATTTCATTCCGAAATTTTTCCACACTTGCTTATCTGTCCGCACATGCACACCGGGGACGGGCGGCACGGCACAAGCCATCTCCAGACCCAATTCAATTTAAAACAGCAGACGGTCTGCGGCCGGCGGCGGCACAGTCACTCCCGGAGGTGAATCACAAATTATTACATGGAAAGAAGGAAACGATTAATTGAATTAGGCTTCATCATACGTCGCGGCCGGCTGTTGATTGTTTTGTACCTACAACAAAGATACTGTGACGGAGCGGATAAATTACCTAATAGAAAGAGTCCAACAAAGGTAGCGGCCTTGCTTTGCTGGTGGTTCGAACTGGCCACAATGTAGGTACCTACAAAGCTCAGCGAAAACATAATTCGTTCTTATCAAATTCTGCCGTCGAGTTGAAAAATAAATGGCTTGGAATATTGTGCAAACAACATAATATTGTTTTTATCGTTCACTTTTAAACGGCCCAAATGGCATGAAATATTTATTCAATAATTCAAATACCGTTGCCCGACCTGCTGTTAATGCGGCCGACAACAGCACTCGAAACTATATCAAACCGTGGCGGTTCGCCTTAATAAAGACGATGTGGGCCAGTAGGAGAACATTTGTTTAGCCGTGCCAATAATCGGCTTATTTGGCTTCTTTTTAATTTTGATTATGATTTTTCCTGGCTGTTTTGTTTATTGGTTAAATCCTATCAATTTTTCTTCGACTTTTGGCTCGATTCCATTAGCCACGGTACGGCCGGCGCACGCTTTGAAGACTTATACGTTTTGGGTTGGTTTTGGTTGGCATGTTATGAAACGAAAGTTCACATATCATCCTCAATGGAGGATTCTTTTTTTTTCCTGCTCCAAAATTAGAATAGCAAAACGCGGGATTAAAATTCGCACTGAATTGTACGAGCTTAATTTTTCACGACGCGTAGGATTCTGTTCGATCATATAACCTCGAAAAATTTCATTATTTATTTTCAGCAAAATTAAAACTTTTTCAAATTTTTTTGATGACTTTTACTATTTAACCAAATTTTGAAAGCTGAAAGTCAAACAAACACCTTGCAATTCAAATTTTGTCTTAAATACCATCGTTGTTTGCCAGATATTTTCTGCTGCACATTTCGTTGACAAATAGTTCTATTTTCATATGGAAGCAATTTATCTCATTCACATAAATATAAATTTATTAGCGATCCATTTCTGCAACGCAATCCGCCAGTCTCATTATGGTTGAACAAAATGCAATTTTACTCTTCATCAATCAATAATTAGAATATGCACTGCTGCAGTTCGCTTCGCTGCAGTACCTACATCGTCCCTACAGTCTTACACACTGCGAACGGAACTCTCTGCCGTAGCGCGTAGTGATATGGCAATGCAGCAATGCAATGGGTGCCATCGCTCAGGAGGAAAACATTTCCACATTACGCGCCGTTTGCCTTTGCACATTTTTCATCCGCGCTGCCGAACGCTGCCAACAACGGGATTCAATACTGTCGATCGCTGCGGTAGGCAATTTAAAGTGTAATAAATTACAATTCATTTATAATCGCGCGTCCGATATTGCTGTCCAACCGTCATTCGAAACATTGCACCGAACCATCAAAGTCTGCATTTGCATACGACGATGGTTGGTATCAAATGCGTCGTTCGAAAGAAAAAAAAAATTACTACATTCAACTCATCAACTCACCGGCGCGGCCCCGGTAGACTACCGGGTTCGTAAAGTTTGCGGTTTCCTTTTCGAACGAAACTGGCTGGCCCTTTTGAGCATTCGCAAGAGGATTACTTTCGATTTTTACCTCACGGATCGTAACGAGATCCGACCGAAAGGGATTTCATCGCTATCGACTGCTAAATTCAATTTGTTAGCATTGCAGTTGAAGAGCTGACATTTGATTGAGTAACCGATGCATTCATCATTTTTCTTACAATTGATTGCAATAGTGATCAGATGATGTTGGTTAGCCATTGAGTGTTAAGGTTATTCGTTGCCTTGTGACAACGTTTTACTGGAAGTCACGATTACGAGTAATGACAAAGTCTGAAATGTAGTAGAAGAAACATGGGCATACTTCAATTGTTCAAATCAATAATATTAACACTCCCATAGAAAAGAAACGGTGTGAAAATCTAAACAGTTCTTTACAGGGCTACCCAGGGCTTGAAAAGGGATCGCAAGTTTAATGTGATTGCGTGAATGCGTACGCTTTCCGCATTCAACCTGCGCTTTTCGAACGATCATTTGACTGTTTTTTGAATCCAGTCAATCTGCCATTTGCGCTGCTGCCGTCCTATAATTAATGCGGCCTCTCAAGAAAAGCCAACAGTCGTTCTGTCGCTTTGCGCATTGGGATCGAAGAATCTAAGCTGCAAAATGACTGGAATCGTTTCTCTTTTCTGTTTTTGTCTCCAAATCGGCTGCTCACAGTAATAGTTTGTCACACGGACGTCGGTCCGAAGCAAGCTAAATGTTCGTTTGTATTTTACGGAGTTCGACCGACTTCTTCCATGCACATGTAGTTGTCCACTACCGTGAACGCAGGTAATTCCGATCAGTTCCTAATTCGATCACTCAACTAAAGTAACCGATTTTTAAAAGATTGAATTAAAATTCGCTCATTGGCAAGCTTTGATCATGAGGATTCCCAAAACTATGGTTTTTGATTCCATCTTCTAAAAATCGACTACTTTATTTGAGTGATCGGAATTAGGAGCTGATCGGAATTACCCGCGTTCACGGTACATGTAAAACATAGTTTAAGTTTAGAAATTAGTTTTAGGTTATTTTAACATTGAGGCTAACTCACAAATTTTCAGTGGCACAATTGTAACCGCATGTTTTAGGTTTAGGATTTAATTTGTAACTGTAACTATTGTTTGCATGTTAGTTTTAGCGAATTTCTAATTTAATTAATACTCACTACTTTAGCTGTGAATAGGATTCATAAATTATAATTTTAATGCATGTTGAACTAGTTTTTAGGATAATATTAAGTAGAATAATGAAGTGTGCGACCGACGAAACCATTAACGAAGCTGCTCAATTCTGACAGATTTCCGCTCTATCATGATGACAACACATTCGTTCTACTGCGTTCAATCGGCGTTGCCGACTGAGCAAATTGCCAGTTGTATTATGCATAGGGTTCGTATTCCACCACTAAACGGACGGTGTGAACTTCAATGTAGGGTTTTTTCTAATTCCCGTCGTAGTAAGTACAGCCATTCTAATTTTCATTATTTGTTGGATGGATTTAATGAATACTCCAAAAGTTTTTGTGCTGATGTGACTAAAACACACTTACCTTCCGATCCGTGAACTTTGAAATCACTGAAAAGCTATCATTACAGCATATTATTGAAAATACACAACTGACTTTATTTCTTGAATTCGTCGTACCGTTTTAAAATCCGTCCATCAAAAGTTTTCATTGTCTGAACTAAAAATCGCAACAATGTTTACGAAGTTAACGCGCATGTATTTGTGTAGGACGGCATGACAAATGTTATTCTGCAATATTTCTGCAGGTCAGGCAAGTATTCCTGGCGGTAGAATAACGACAATGCCTTGCGTGAGTCGCACGAAAAAATGTAGGAAATTTGGCTGTAGGACTTCTTTAATGATAAAAAGCATTTAAATAGATCTCAGCTCACTTTGATTGATCGCGTATGATAGACAACAAACTAAAATATTAGGGAATAACTGGTTTTGCATTGTGTGTCATAAAAAATCTGATATTTTTAATAATTTGTGTTGGATAGGACGGAAGTGGAGCATGGTGAGGATCGACGGGAAGCAGTGGAGATATTGCGTAAATCACAGAGACCTCTTGATCAGGAAGGCGGTAAACGAGGACGAGTGCTCGTCCAAGGATTTACTTGTTTTAAGTTCAGAAATTCGAATCCATCAAGCACAGCAGCACTAGCAGTAGGAAGCAGGAGAGAATTGTTGTATTGTAATCCTCTCCATTCAACCAGGAGAATTGCGGCTGGCTGCGGTCACCGTAAATCAGAATTCTGTGGTTAGCAGCCCCTTTCTCACGAAACTCACGGATCGAGAGGATATGCTCGTCTATGAACTTGACTATCTGGCTTCTATCGGGAGGGATGTAATCTGCTACAAGCCAAAACTTCATACCTCTGATTCTGATAACAGCAGAAACACAGATTTATTCGAGATAACTCCCAAGGTTTAGATAGACCATAGAACTAAAGAACTGTTGAGCAACAGCAACAGCAAAAGAGCGTTTGTGACTATTCTTCGAGCTACGATCACATCGATAAACGTTGAAGGCGAATCAGAACAGCCAAAAAGAATTTAATCCGGTTTTAGTTACCAGGATCAGATCATAGCTCCATTAGATGCTAGGAACAGGTCGTCTACTTTAGTACGTATACCTCGCCCATTTTGATAGTGCGCTCTTATGTTATCCGTGTCATTGGTGTGTGTTTTGAATTTTGAAGTAGTGCTCCTTTCACGTGGAGATCTCGAGTAGCATGCGAGAAAAGTAACACGACTGCTAGACGCGGATCAGAAATCGAGGACTTCCATAATGTCAACTGGAATGCGGCCCATATGATCCTCAGGTGATGATCGCTTAGGAAATACTTGAGACGAGCTGGAAGCGTTCGAAAGATCAGAAGGAATCACGTTCAAAACGGCACCGTACTTGCCTGAAAGTGGTTGTCGGGAGATACCGTCACCAACCACGATCGAAAGACCAGGAAGACTCTGTTGGCAGGAACCATCAGCAACTCGATGAATATGTAGACAGGAAGCATCAGGAAACTCGACTTGGTCCGGTGGCACGGAGACTCTCTTAGTGTTGTGAGCAATGGAATCAGAATCAGAGGAATAATCATCTACAATGTGAACTTTGCTGATTACAGGTTCGTTGCAGATGTAACGTAAGATGGAAACAGGCAGGTACTGGAAACTCGCTTACTTGGCTGAGAATGGTTTTACGGAAGATCCCGTCACCAACTGCGACCGAAACGCCAAAACAACTTTGTTCGCAGAAACGATCAAGAGAAGTCGGACGATTATATTGACAGGGACAGGAACCATCAGGATGTGCGGCTTGGTCGGGTGGCTCAGGAACTTCCTTGCAGCTTCAGGCAATGCGTCCTGGATGTATGTGATAACAGGTGGCGGCGATACAGGCACGGCAACAGGTTTCATATAATTGCTAGACAGAATAGTCGATCTGTTGTTTGGCATTATTTACATGTTTCTGCTACATTGGACAGTTGGTACTCCATGCTGAGTGGTCGATGTAAGCCAGTAGTGCCCAGGCATAGGCTTGGTGCGGGCCAAATCAGATCGCCCAAGAATGTCACGGGCCGCAATAACCTCTGGCCATTCCAGTGCATAACAAAATGTAAAATATACGACAGCAAAAACCATTTTCTAGGAATCACCAGGCATTACAACTAAACTGAGTGACTACTATGTCATCGACAAATTTTCTCATAAGTCCACCATCTCTCAAATCAGTCCGCGGGCCGCACGAATCATCTTGAAGGGCCACACGCGGCCCGCGGGCCACAGTTTGGCCATCACTGATGTAAACAATCTCATCATAGGTAGACATTCGTTGTCGGTTCGTTTGATCACAGTTATAAGTTTACATAACATAAGTTTAACTCACACTAACTTTTAAGCAGATTTGTATATAATTTATAAGATTTAGTTAAGATTTAGTTGCTGCTTTGTCGTCTCGTAATTGCCTATTCCCGTCCTATGCAACACAAATTATTAAAAATATCAGCGATTTTTATGACACACAATGCAAAATTAGTTATTCCGTAATTCCCTAATATTTTAGTTTGTTGCCCCTCATACGCGATCAATCAAAGTGAGCTGAGATCTATTTAAATTCTTTTTTTTTTCATTAACCCTCTAACGGGTAAGACCGTCTGTAGACGGCCTTCGCTTTTGGAGCTCCAGAGCCGCATACGAAATTTGTTTTTAATTGGCAATATAGAAAATATGTTCTGTACAGATTTCTTGACATTTTGATACTAATATCATAACATTCTGACCATGCATTCAAAAGTTATCATCTTTCAAAAACAAAAATTCCGAAAAATTTCGAAAATAATTAATGCGCGAATTTTCCCTTTTTTACTTTTGTAGAAAAAGAACATCTAGAACAAAATGATTGACCTAAAAAGTTTTTCTATGAGTAAATTTCATGCATTATTTTAATTTTGTAATATATCTGAATTGAAAAAATATCTGGGCAGAGCGTTAAACATGAAAAAGGAAAAAGAGAAATTGGACTTTTTCTTACCTGGCGCTCCTCCAGATAATTATTTTTGCATGAAAATCAGAACTTAAGGTTTTTTCGTGTGTACTTTCATGATAAAATAGTCATTAGTTTGATCGCATCGTTTTTACGGTGTTGCCCGTTAGAGGGTTAAAGAATTCCTAGTAGCCAAATTTCCAACGTTTTTTCGTGCGACGAAGAAGAAAATGTCGACAAATCGTTTCAATTTCCATCATTCATAACATGAAAATAATTCACCCAACGCATTGTTGTTATACTGCAGCCGGGAAAACTTGCATAACCTACAGAAATTTTGCAGAATAACATTTGTCATGCTGTCGTACACAAATAGATGCGCGCTAGCTTCGTAAACATTATAGTGATTTTTAGTTCCGACGACATAAAACTTTGATGGTACTTACTTACTTAATTGGCCTAACGTCTTATGACAAGGCCTGCGCAGTATAATTTCTCCATCTGTTTCGGTCCATGGCAACTGATCTCCAGTTCCGCGGGCACCCAGTGCTCGCCAGATCTCGCTCCACCTGGTCTTGCCACCTCGCTCGCTGTGCCCCTCTTCGTCTTGTTCCTACCGGATTTGATGCGAAAACCATTTTTGCAGGATAGTTGTCCGGCATTCTAGCAACATGTCCTGCCCAACGTATCCGTCCAGCTTTAACCACTTTCTGAATACTTGGTTCGCCGTAGAGACGCGCGAGCTCGTGGTTCATTCTTCGCCTCCATACACCGTTCTCTTGCACTCCGCCAAAGATGGTTCTTAGCACCCGCCGTTCGAAAACTCCGAGTGCTCGTAGGTCCTCTTCTAGCAATGTCCACGTTTCGTGCCCGTAGAGGACAACCGGTCTAATTAGCGTTTTGTACAGTGTGCACTTTGTACGGGGGCTCAGATTGTTCGACCGCAAGTGTTTGTGGAGTCCGTAGTAGGCCCGACTTCCGCTGATAATACGTCTTTTAATCTCACGGCTGGTATTGTTGTCCTCTGTTGCCAGCGAGCCAAGGTATACGAACTCGTCGACTACCTCGAACTCATTCCCGTCGATTACCACGGTGCTGCCCAAGCGAGCCCTGTCGCGCTCGGTCCCGCCCGCCAGCATATACTTCGTTTTAGACGTATTTATCTGCAATCCAATCTTCTCTGCTTCGCGTTTCAGTCTGGTGTACTGATCTTCCACCGCCTCAAATGTTCTGCCGACAGCATCCACGTCGTCAGCAAAGCAGATAAATTGACTGGATTTGTTGAAAATCGTGCCCCGCATTTCGATCGCCGCTCGCCTTATAACACCTTCAAGCGCAATGTTGAATAGCAGGCAGGAAAGACCATCTCCTTGTCGAAGTCCCCTGCGAGATTCGAATGGGTCCGACAATCCACCCGAGATTCTCACACAGCACTGGATCCCATCCATCGTAGCCATGATAAGTCTAGTAAGCTTACCCGGAAAGCCGTTTTCGTCCAAAATTTTCCATAGCTCTTGTCGGTTTACGCTATCATATGCGGCTTTGAAATCGATGAACAGGTGGTGCGTGGGGACTCGGAATTCGCGGCACTTCTGGAGGATCTGCCGCAGGGTGAAGATTTGGTCTGTTGTAGACCGACCCTCCATGAAGCCGGCCTGGTAACTTCCCACAAATCTATTGGCTATTGGCGATAGTCGATGAAAGAGGACTTGGGACAGCACTTTGTAGGCGGCATTCAGGATAGTGATGGCTCGGTAGTTCTCACAATCCAGCTTATCACCTTTCTTGTAGATAGGGCAGATAACCCCGTCTTTCCACTCCTCCGGTAGTCGTTCCGTATCCCAAATCTTGACAATCAATTGATGCAGACAGCCGGCCAACTTGTCCGGGCCCATTTTAATAAGTTCCGCTCCAATGCCATCCTTTCCCGCTGCTTTGTTGTTCTTCAGCCGCTGGATGGCTTCTTTAACTTCCCTTATCGATGGGGGTGGCACATCTTCGTCGCTTGCTGCACCAATGTGGTCACTTCCTCCGCTATCATGGTCTTCCGCCTGCACGCCATTCAGGTGTTCATCGTAGTGCTGCTTCCACCTTTCGATCACCGCACGGTCATCAGTCAAGATACCTCCATCTTTATCTCTGCACATTTCGGCCCGCGGCACGAAGCCTTTGCGAGATCCGTTGAGTTTCTGATAGAACTTCCGTGTGTCGTGAAAGCGGTACAGCTGTTCGAGTTCTTCGCACTCCTTCTCCTCTTGGTGGCGCTTCTTTTCCTTGAAGAGTCGGGTTTGCTGCCTCCGCTTCTGTTTGTATCGCTCCACATTCTGACGGGTGGCTCTACGCAGCATTTGTACCCGCGCTGCGTTCTTCTCATCCAATATCTGCTGGCATTCCTCGTCAAACCATTCGTTACGTCGATTCGGTGCCACACTGCCTAGGACGTTCTCCGCTACGCTGTTAATGGCTGTTTTCACGGCATTCCAACAGTCTTCAAGAGGGGCTTCATCCAGCTCTCCCTCTTCCGGCAGCGCGGTTTCGAGAGATAACGCGTAGTTTTCGGCGACCTCTGGTTGCTTCAGTCGCGCTAGATTATACCGTGGCGGGCGGCGGTATCGTATGTTGTTCACAACCGATAGTTTTTGACGTATCCTTACCATCACTAGGTAGTGGTCCGAATCAATGTTAGCGCCCGGATAGGTTCTGACGTCGATAATGTCTGAAAAGTGCCGACCATCTATCAGAACGTGGTCGATTTGTGATTCTGTCTGGTTGGGTGATCTCCAGGTGTACCGATGGTAGAGGTTATGCTGGAAGAAGGTACTACGTATGGCCATGTTCTTGGAGGCGGCGAAGTCGACAAGTCTTAGGCCGTTTTCGTTCGTTTGCGGGTGAGCGCTGAACCGTCCAATCACCGGTTTGAATTCCTCCTCCTGACCAACCTGAGCATTACAGTCCCCGATGATAATTTTGACATCATGTCTTGGGCAGCGGTCGTATTCACGCTCCAACTGCGCGTAGAATTCGTCTTTGTCATCATCGGTACTTCCGAGGTGAGGGCTGTGCACGTTAATTATGCTTATATTGAAGAATCGGCCCTTGATTCTTAATCTGCACATTCGGGGGTTGATCGGCCACCACCCGATCACCCGCTTCTGCATCTCGCCCATCACTATAAAAGCTGTGCCCAGCTCGTGTGTATTGCCGCAGCTCTGGTAGATGGTATGACCATCTCTATACGTACGTACCATCGTTCCTTTCCAGCATACCTCCTGCAGCGCTACGATGTCGAACTTGCAACTCTTCACTTCTTTAGAAAGCACGTGGGTACTTCCGAGGAAATTTAGAGACCGACAGTTCCATGTTCCTAATTTCCAATCGTTAGTCCGTTTTCGTCGCCTGGGTCTTTGCCGATTGTTCCGATTAGAGTTATTATTATTACTTACGGAGTCCATTGCTTTGGTTTTTTAGTGGTTCAGGCTTGCAAAGCCCGCAACCAACCCCACAGTATCGCCGGAGGGCCAACGTAGCTCGAAGGAGCCCTCCCCCCCTGTCAGCATACGACCTTGGTTTCCACCGGGGTTGGTTACCCGATCTCCACCCGAGGTTGCTCGTATCCCGGCTGGTACCACGAGGAGGTTGGGGTAGGAGTTGCTAGGTAAGAGGCTATGAACCACTGTGGGGTCTATTTTATGCCCAGTGCACAAGGCACCGATGGTACGCATTACCAAGCCATTTACCAGCCTAACAAAACTTTGATGGACGGATTTTAAAACGGTACGCCGAATTCAAGATATAAAGTCAGTTGCGTAATTTCAATGAAATGCTTTATTAATCGCTTTTTAGTGAATTCAAAGGGCACGGATCGGAAGGTAAGTGCTTTTGAGTCAAATCAGCAGCAGAGCTTTTGGAGTATTCATCAAATCCACCTAAGAAATGATGAAAATTAGAGTGGCTGTCCTTACTACGACGAGAATTAGAAATAAATCCTAATTAACTAAAATAAACAATTTTAGCTTCCACCACTTTTCTGCACGTTTGTACTCTTGTTTTGCTGTTTATCGAATGCCTGAATGCAGATGAGATGATAGTTAGGGTAAAGTGGTGCAGAATGCACCGCTTAAGCAAAACATCATTTTGCAGAGCATCGCCAACGGTGTGTTTGTTCCACGTTTTTTAACTTCTAAAAGACTTTGGGATCTTTTTTACACTATCTCCTGGTGAAATTTGCTGACAAAAACCAGTATTTTTTGTTATTTTTGACGATTTTTAGCAAGAGTCAAAATCATTATGTGAGGCAAAACGCCAAAACCCGTGGCCAAAACGCACCAAGTTTGCCCAGCCAGGCGTTAAACGCAACCAGCAAATTTTACATATAGTCAAGTGTTGTATAAACTCCTGACAAAATTTATTCATATATTTCTCTCCAACTGATGTGTGATGAAATATTGTAAGTTAAAGAATGTACAATTAGGTTTAAGGCAAATTCTAAGTCCTATACAATACATAATATTGCTATATTTTTAATAAATAATCTGAAACAAAAGATGTACTGCAAATTAAAAATATTTTACAACTGTTCGATCCCACTCTGGTGCATTCTACCCCTGTTTTGCATTTTGAAGTTTTTTGCAATTTATGTAAAAAACATGCATAGTTAATGCCGTTTTTGTGAAGAATCATCGAGTATGACAGTATATCAATTAGATAGACTGTATTTATCATGAAATTTGCATACCGACTAGTGGTAAAAGCTTAAGAGAAAACCGTAATTTCTTACATGTGGAATGAGATCGCGGATAATCGCTTGATTTTATTTGATGTGGCTATATTTGATGCTTTTACATGCTACACAATTATGCATTAGCTTGTTTTACACCAAAATAAAACGCGCATTCATGATTTTACAAAATAGTTTCCGCGTTTTTAAACAATTAATAGCATGGGCCATTCTACCCCCACGGTGCGTTCTGGACAGTCTTCCCCTAAACACTGTGAGCTGTCCCATAAAAAAATCCTCCTGGTTGTGTTAACGTCCTGCTTTGCGTACTGTGCGCAAGGTTGCTGAGCTATCGTGAGTCGCGCCGACCCAGGGGTCGTAACACTAACGTTCCTTTTTACCCATGCTGGGGATCCGCTGATCGAACCGTAATTATAAGTATAACCGTAACGCTGGCACACGATAAGAATTCATTCATTGATTCGTTGAATGTTTGGACATTTTGTTCTAATTTGATCAAAACTTAGCAAGCAAATATTGTGCTGAAGCTGATCAACTAAACACCTAATTTTTTCGAAAATTTGTGTAAAATTACATATAGGTACTTTGAACAAAATAAAAAAAAATCGAAATTTAATTTTCATGAACAATTGATATCTAGAATCTTACGTTACGGATCTCGAAAGATTGAAAGGAGTTAAATTCCACACCTTGTTTGACACTGGCTACCGATGATGATGGCCCCAGCGGAAACCAGCTGGCATATCGAGAGCGGCTCATTATCGCGCCCTGTGGGACTAGACACACTAATCATCGCGCGGGAAACTCCCCGCTGCGAGACTCGAAACGATTGCCCCTACCGCGCACGGCGGTACAGTTGGACATATCGGCTATGAAAAAATATTGTCGCCACAGTCGTTCTTCGGGCGATTTTATACAATATACAATCAAATTTCCATTCCGGTCACACAAAAATGCGATTTACTTTTAGTGAGTTGTGCAGAAGATGTGAATGAAATTTTATGGGGGATTGCATCAAGTTGGGTTCGAATTAAAAGCCGTTTTCCTTAAGTCATAAATTGAATTAAACGTCGTTCGTTGACGAATAAAAAGGCCGGATATTTCTTTTACCATGTTTAAGATGCTTACTTTGTATCATCGGGCGTGCGTTCAAAGTATGCCGTAAATTATCTCTCAATATTTATTTTATATACCAAAAGCCATGACGTATAAATCATCCTTTTATTGACTGCGTTACAAACTTTTTCTTATTTTGCTTTGATATTTGTTCAATGGGATTGTACCACCGATTTGAGAAAGAAAAAATCATTCCGTTTTTCTACGGTTTCAAAATCTACTTAATTATTATGCATAAATTGAACGAATTTCATCAAGAATCGCATCGTATCCGACAAAAATGCTAAAGTCGTGCATTGTAATATGCTATAATTGGATACCCAAGACACCAACTTGCGGAACCTTAGAATCCTGAACGCAGTTAATGACCAGCTACAGTCCGTAGAACACAGCACCAACGAGAATTGTCGAAAAACCCCTTCATTATCCTAACTGTAACTGATGAATGATATCCGCATCAGGCAACGCAAAATGCAAATGTCTCAGAATGAAACGAATAACTACAAACGAATGTTATCGCTATTTAATTGGATCACATACAGTGCCCGCTGGGCAGGAATTGTGCCGGCTTTAGCCCGTGGCGGATGTTTCCAGCACACAGGGACTGACTGCAGACTGCTGAGGCGGGCAGCGCTTATGCCGATCGACACCTTGACCTTTGCTCCGGTTTTTGGCATCAACGCGCGCCCTCTTTGGCACGCCTGCTGACTGCGAAGAGCCGCAACTCCACAGTGAGTGAGTCAACAACGTTCACGCGAGCCTGCCGTCAGCGAGTGGATCAAACACTTGCTTCCGTAGGTACCGTGTAGCGGGTCCAAATGCGCCGAAGCCGGTGTAGATGATCTGTAATTTCAGAATGTTCGGCTCACGTCACGGGGGTACTACCGACCGCTAGGGATGTTCCCTACCCGCAGTCTGGTGAGTTAATAAGAAATAATGGGCTTAATGTTAGCCATCAAATGGAATTATTATGTTTGATAATTAGAAACAGGTTACTTCCACCGGCAAACAAATTTTCACCAAGAGCCCTACTGATCCTTTAACGAGTAAAAGCATTTTAGGTGGCCTTGTATTTCTGTTACGTAAATAATAAATATTACAATGCACAAACCTAACTTTACACAAACCTGGTTTACTTTACGTTGCTCAAGTTTGATGTCCTGCCTTCTGCTTAAGTCCGAGGACCGATAGCAAAATAAACCGAAACAACTGAAGCATATGTTTTGCGGTATATGTTATGTTGAACACCAAATTTTTAATTTCTACTTGAAAGCGAAATTCCCATTAAACGCGTCTGTAATTTGCAAAGGATCAATTCTTCACAAATTACCTCATTTGCGTACGCGCACATGATTACAGTGTTTCGAAACATGGTTTTCTCACTGCTCCCGGTTTACCTAGAACCTAAATACATAACTTGTTGCTTTCGACGCTCCGCTGCCTGGCAGACAGAGGACCGACGGAAGTAGATAATTCAATTTTTACATCACCCGTTGCACAGACAGCACTTTCAATTGTTTGTTTTTTATTATTAGTACTATTATCTTTCTTTTTTATTTTTTTAAAGTAAACGAAATTCGAGGTGGTGGTGTGAAACAATGATGTACGCCTTCGAGCAATAAAGAACCAGGCTCTTTGCGTAAGCCTGCGAGTGCGCTGGGGTACTTTTTCGGAAATTGCAAATTCTTAACTCACCTGTGTTCTCCTTTGCATTTTATCACAAAGTGCGACAGCGCACCCCCCGAGGGTAATGAGAGTATAAGAGGTACATAATCGAAATAGAAAAATTACCATCATCACATCGGACAACGGAGACAGCCAGCCAGCATTTATACCGAAAGGGGCTTGCATCCGGCATGACTGATAGCCGGCTGACAACACGTGTCGAAGAAGACAAATCGTAATTGTTTTCACTGCTGTCAATCAGGTTGCGGCGTGTAAACAGTTTCAACATTTTTGCCAGAGCTACTGAACGTGTTTTGAACACTTTCATAGTTTGTCATCAAATTGGTGGCTTAAGGCTGCGTTGCGTTATTATTTTACTTAATTATTTTTTAGTGATTAGTAGTATTATTATAGTATTATAATAGTAGTATTAGTATTTTAGTGATTTAGTGATTAGTAGTTTAGTAGGGTATATTGGTAAGGATTAGTTTTAGCTTTCCTCTCAAGATATGGAGAATAGAGGGTACGATCAAAATAGAAGAACGCTGAAAAACTATGTAGTGGCATACCCTATATTGTCGTCGTCAATAACATAGAGCCAGGGTTGGGCATGCTGTTTCAAGCAGTCGTCTCCATCCAATTTGATTTTGGACAACTCGTCGCCAATTTTCCAGTCATCTTAGAAGTCGCAAATCACTGTCCCTTGGTCGATCCATCTTACACGTTGAGCCGCTCTGTTTGTGGTGCCGCTGGGGTTGTTGGGCAGAACTATTTTTGTTGCATTGTCGTCCGGCATCCTTACGACGTGTCCGGTCTATCGTGGCCTACCGATTTTCGTCAGATGTACGATGGAAATCTCTTCAAGCATTGCATGTATCCCGTGATTCATACGCTTCCGTCACTCTCTGCTTTCAGTTTGTACTCCGCCAAATATCGTCCGCAGCACCCACACCGTATCTCATAGGGACTCGAGAGTGTCTCCGAGATGCGCACGAAACACGTCACTCGATCCAGTCTAGCTCTGATTAGTTTATTCGGAAAACTGTGTTCGTGCATTACCTGCCATTATAGCTGGTCTCGATCGACTATACCGTATGCTGCTTTGTAAGCAATAAAGATGTCATGTGTTGTACTCCCGACCAGACATGTATGCGAGATCTGTCGCATGGTGAAAATTAAGTCCATAGTGGTCCGAGTCCTTACGAAGCCCGCCTGATAATTCGCTGCGAAACCTTGTTCTATCGGTGACAACTGGCGTATCTGGAATCTGGGAGAGTACCTTATAAGTGTCATTTACCAGCGTTATGTCGCTGTAGCTACAGTAGTCGAGCAGATTACCCTTTCTGTAGATGGGTCAAACTACTCCTTTCATCCATTCCTACGATAGCTAAACCTCCTCCCAAATCTTAGAAATAACCCAGTGTGGAGCTGTTGTCAGCATTTCTCCGGTCCTTACCGGTGGTTTTGTTGGTCTTCAGCAACCCGATTTCTCGTTTGACTCCTCAGAGATCAGAGGGGGACATTACTATCTTCCATAGCTACTCTTCGGTTCCGATCCGTTTCGCCTCGTGCTACAACATCGCTATTGAGGTGTTTATCGAAGAATTGCTTCCACCAATCGACCACCTCGCGCTCGTTTGTAATAAGATTCCCTCCTTCGTCCCTATACATGCCAGGTTTCGGTATGTAGCTCTTACGAGGTTGGTTCATTCTCTCGTAAAACGTATACGTGTCTCGGAATAGTTATTCTAATTCTCTACGATAGGTGCCCTTCTTCTGACACTTTTGAGTCCTCAGAATCGTGGTCAACTGGCGAATCAAACGAATCGTTTCGTATGCTCCGGGGCTCTTCACCTGGTACCGCGGTTGCGACCCAATGAGGTTTAAAAAGGTGTAGAAGAAAAAGACATTTGATGGTATTAGTAGCGAAAAATCAGAAAACGACGTCAAACTACAAAAGCAAACCGCGTCGGACAATGGGCTTTGTTTTTGGAGTTTGACGTCACGCTTGATCGTGGTTGGTCCATTGACGATTCCAGCCACACCATGATGATATTTCTCCATTGCACTAACACCACTTAACCAACATTGCCACACCAGATATATTCCACATTGGTTGTGAGTCTTGTGACCTTGTGACCTTGTGACCTCTTTTGCTTCATCCGTGAGAAAAGGGTACGTTGACCGTTATCATTCGTGTTGGTGTGCCAAAGTAAATTGATATATACCAGGTATGTGACAATGCGAGCTCACATCACATACACTTTGCATTAACACATCTTACTAACGGGGGGCAACTAAAATTTTGGAATTTTTTTCTCAAGCTGTCAAAAAAAGACAGAGATACATGAAGAAGATCTGATTTACCGAAATTGAAGATACATTATCCATTGTTGAAAAAAAATTAGTGTACTTTTGAAAACGGTCCGTAATCGGCTGTTCGACGAGGCTTTCGTTTGACGTTGAACCAGCAGCGTTGTACGGCCTTCATGTCAACTTTGCGAATGCATCTCTTGATTCTACCAATCAACTGTTTGCAATTCGTGGTTCTCCAGTTATTTTTGTACACCAAGGAACTCAAAATTCGGAAGAAATCTTCGATTGGGCGCACTGAGGCAGATTTTTCGGGTCGTGGTTCTTGGGTAAAAATGAGATCGAATGGGCATTCAGGAACGATTGTATTTTTTTGGAGTAATGCGATGATGCTCTATCCGGCCAAAACACGTATTGTCCATCTGCATGATGTTTTTATAGAAACGGGATCAAAATTTTGTTCAAACATTCGTCTGGTGCATCTTAATTGATAGCCAAACCAGATGGCTTGTTGTTGAAGAAACGAGAAAGAGAAAGATATCCTTCTGCGTCCATAATTTTGGCTGGTCTTCCACTACTTTGCTTGCGAATAGTTGTTGGGCGTCTTAGGGCATGGTAAACAGTCGAAGCTGCAACATATTTGCTTTTTAAATGTTGTACCGTATACTTTTTGTCGAGATTTCTGTTGCAGTTCGTAGAAGTGTACAACGCGCTCCCGAAATGCTTCTTGTTTCGATGCCATTTTTAGCAAAACTGGGCAAGCAGAAACAAATCAAAAAATATTAACAGAAAGAGGAGAGAGAGCTAACACATACATACTCTCATTTCACTCTGAGCTCGTTTGTTGTTGAGCATAAGGGCCGCGAAAAAATTCCAAAATTTTAGTTGCCTTTCGTTAGTTCTGAGATTTTGAGCATTTTGTATGAAAAATTAGTTAATGTTTTCAATAAATCGTTGGATACGCAAGATGTGCCTGTTTTTTTCTCACATCTTTTATGTTTATACTTAGAAGATTATTTCTAATATGTATTTTCATGGAAATATCGAAGTGCAACATTCCAAATCATCTAAGACTGTTTTGTAGCAATCTAAGATTACTTATTATGGTTTTCTACGTAGTGTTGAGACAAGAGCATATATATCAAACAACTTGAGCGGGCAAATTTATGATAAAAATGTATCATCTTGGCACAGTATATGGAACATTCTCATCAATATTAAAAAAGTAGTTTCTAAAAATGACTTCAATTTAAAGATTTTCAAGCAGTAGCACGAGTATCTAGTCTAATTAAACTACTTTCTAAAAGAGGACATCAAAAGCAGATATTCAAGATCATGCAAGCAAAATGTTGGATGGAACGTGTTTTAATTTAAGCAATATACCTGGCTTAGGACCGTATTGATCGCGAAGTATTAGAAACATAAATTCATTTTTCAATTGCACATCGAAATAGTTAGCAAAATATGAATAGTTCGTTCGTTATTTTCCAAAGTGAAAATTTTTACTCATGTTCTCATATTTTTTACGCATAATTAAAGTATGCTACAAGTGTAAATGACGTTAAAATATATTCTTTATACATTTCATTGTAAATTTTCAAATATTTCTCTGTAATAATATAGCAGCATTCATTAATTACAATTAATTTAGTTTTAATTTTCATACAAGTTCTACCATATTTCAGAACTATTCCTTCTTCTTTCTACACACACTAATGGAACCCTCGATGGTCACATACTTGGTATATAACAATTTACTTTGTTGATGTGCTATTCACCAAACTATTCACCGGTCTATATAGTTCTTCCTTACCGACCAAGGCGTTCATATCCCCGATGACGCACGCTATGTCCGAAGGCACTTATTATTTAACTTTCATGCACCTCAGATTTCTCTTCACAGGATATTAATATTGGTCAAAGCAATTAATTTAAAGGAGAGGTTTCAAATATTCTATCTTGGGTTTTTTACAAAATTCAATATTCAAGGTTATTTAGGGGTCATCCCCTCTCAAGTGATCATATCCGTAGTATTCGACCACCTCCGATTTCAACCAAATTTGGTATAATTGCTAATTTCGACCCACATTTAATTTCTCAAAGTTTTGTACGGATTGATCAATCCGTACAAAATGAAAATGTGTTCTATGTGTGCAGATTGGCAAAAAAATGCATTGAATACGTTTTCAAAAGCAAACCTCTTATTTTGTGCCCAAAAACTGCTTCTGAAATTCGAAAAGTTTTCGACGACTCATTGCCCCTCAATGTAGGGTTGTACCGACATTATCACGTCGATTTTCACGAAATTTCATCCCACGAAAAACACCCCCACAGACCTACAGAGACTGTAGACTACAGAGGCGCCGAGACACTCAAAAACCGCTAAATTTTAAACGAAAGCGGAGAGTTACCTTTATTTATGATGGTACTCTCCGTTTTGTTTCAAAATTTAGCGTATTTTGAGTGTCTCGGCGCCTTTGTAATCTACAGTCTCTGTACACAGACCATCTCATTTCGTCCTCCTTGCTCGTGCCATGAATGTGGTGCTGCTGAAGCTTCTCACCCGATCTGCTTTAATAAACCCGAATTAATCCACCTAGCGGTGTGACCTAGCCTTTCTACTGCAACAATAATTATTTTTTATTTTCTCAGGAATATCTATAATTAAGTTGACTCTATTTTTAAACATCAGTTCCTTAGTCCTCAAAATCCGTAATCCTTATTTAAATTCACAAGAACGTATTGCGTGCAATAATTATATTTTCTTTCCTAGGGTGTGAAATATTTGTAAGTGTCATTTAATTTACCTTCTTTTTTATATTGAAGTGATTTAATCATGTATGTAAACACAAAAGATCTGTAGATGGCCTTAACTTTTGGAGCTTCAGAGCCACATAAGTTTGTTTTGAATTGACAATATAAAAAATATGTTCATATAGAATGTGAAATGTTCATATGAAAACTGTGTGTACAAATATCTTGATATTTTCACCACAGCTTTCTGACCATGCGCTCAAAAATTATCATCTATCAAAAACAAGAATTCTGCATAATTACAAAAATAATTATTGCGCGAATATTTCCTTTTTTACGTTTGAAAAAAAAAGGATATCTAGAACAAAAATATTGACCCCAAAATTTTTCTACAAGTGATTTAAATGCTTGACTTCAATTATTTAATATATCTTAGATGAAAACATAACTGGGTAGAATATAAGATATAAAAAACGAAACAGAGTAATTGGGCTTTTCCTTAGCTGGCACTTCTTCAGATAATTAGTTTTCTCATCGTTTTTACGTTGTTGCCTGTTAGAGGCGAGGAAACGAGAGGAGATAAATGAAATAGTGCAAAAGCAGCGCCATATGCATGCTTGAGGTTGGAAAACATTATCGTTTTTCAGCGTTTGCCTTCTTCGATAGTCGGTCCCACATACATACATACATATATACATACATACATACGGCGAATAAATAGCCTAACTACCATAGTCCAGTAGTTATCTAAGAGTGTGCGTAAGCACAATAGCCCCTCCCTGAAGTAATACCGATAAGGTGGTGCCAGGGGGATTGAGGCTGGAGACTCGAGTAGGGTTTTAGTGGGTCTGGATCCTCACGCCCCAGTAGGGGGGTCGGGATACCAAACCCCACTCCCTGAGTTGTCTTCTCAGGTGTCTGATAGCAGATTTCCCTACTCGTTAAATAAAAAAAAACATACATACATACATACATACATACATACATACATACATACATACATACATACATACATACATACATACACACATACACCGATTACAGTCGACCCTTGATATTTTGGTTTTACACGTTTTGAACGGTTTAATATAAGGTACGTAAATGATTAAGTTTGAATAACTTTTGAATAAATCGTCCGATTTTCAACAACTCGGTTTCATTTGATTTATCTCAACAGTGATTTTCAAATAACAATAAATTGCAAGCTGTTTCTCATTGAATTATTGCTTACATGTTACAAAAATATGTTTCAAATACTTTTTTTCACATTTATTTTTGTAACTTTTAAACCACAAACCCAATCATCTTGAAATTTGGAAGTTAAGGGTTTGAAAGACTCCCCTTTTATATGCAATCAATTGTTTAAATTGTTCAAATCGGTCAAGGGACTTATGAGAAAATGAAGCCTCGTATTTTGCGTATTTTTATACATAACTTTTGAACTAAAAGTCCGATCAATAGACCTTTCATTTGACACTAAGCCCAATACAATCGGTTCAGCCAGAAAAGTCACACACACACACACACACACACACACACACACACACACGCACATACATACACACACACACAAACACACACACATACACACATACACACACACACACACACACACACACACACACACTCACACACACACACACACACACACACACACACACACACACACACACACACACACACACACACACACACACACACACACACACACACACACACACACACACACACACACACACACACACACACACACACACACACACACACACACACACACACACACACACACACACACACACACACACACACACACACACACACACACACACACACACACACACACACACACACACACACACACACACACACACACACAGGCTGGTGAATGGCTATAACAGTGTAACCTGACCACTTTCAGTTATAGCAACTCTTACCCCTACCTCCTCGTGGTGCCAGCTGGTAATACAACCAAGTCCCGGGAAAAACCAGAAACTCCCCTCTGGTTGGACCCGTGGTTGTAAACAGACAGGGAGAGAGGGACACCTAGACCTTAAACTTCTGGTCTACCAGGTGTCTGAACGGTCCGTTGGGACCCATTGGGGCCGATGCCAGTAAGGTTTCAACTTCGGTAAACTGGCGGCTATGTTATTGGACATGATTCGGACACGATATACAACACGACTTAGGGCTGGCATTTGCGACGAGCTCCCCTAGTAAAGTCACGTGATAGCGACTTGAAACGGCGAGGTGGCAAACGGTGCATGTGTCTCCGTGTCCCGTAAAACCTGGCAGGCCTTCAAGTACGTTCCAAATCTATCGACCGGCGACCACCGGGCGGGAGTAGGTTCAGATGCTTTTTCCTGATTTACGCCGATCTGGCTCTGAGGTGCAGTTGCCCATAAGGCGCTGCCCCAACCCTCGCATGGTTCTCCCTGTTCCATAGATCGCCATGGGATCATTAAAGCGACTACTTCAAATGGGTTTGGATAGCGGCTTGAAGGGGGACCCTTTAGAATCAGAATGAGTCTTCTAAACAAATTTACAGCAAGTGCGGATACGGTGGAAAACCCGTTCGCGAGGGGAGGCATCCAACGTTCTCCACCAAGGGTGGAGAAGGATGCAACCCGAAGTGCTAGTATGGGTGGCAAGGGCAGCGGTACGCCTGCCACGCCAGACACAGCGATGAACGGCCCATCGCTAATCAAGGCGATGGGAAAGAATAGAGAGGAACTACCCAAAGTGGTAGCCGCGTCACAGCAGCTCGATTTAATCATCGAGTTCACGTCAGGTCGCGGCAATTTCTCCAAGGACCTGAAGCAGAGCTTGCTCATGCTTCGGAGAACCTTGTGTGCTGCGACCAAAGTGCATAACGACCTCGTGGCGCATGTAGGAGAGGTGAAGACCGTGAAGGCGTCGAAGTCGGTACAAACGGATGCCTGCTCGTTGACGGCGTGTCGCAACGTGGCCCTGGAAGCCACGGAGAGCGCTACCAACAGCGGTAAGGCATCTGCTAAGCGTCTGAGACAGTCCCCGGGGGATGGCACCCCTGGTGGACCAAAAAAGCGCCTGATCGGTAAAAGCCCTCAGGCTAGCGAGTTGGTGGAGCCAACCGACCAAGCAGCGGGAAACACCAAGACGGGTGGCCCGTGGATCGAGGTCACGGCCAAGCGGAAGAAAAGAAGAAGCTCCGCCAAAAAGAAAGCTTCACCTAAACCGACAGGGAAGCGAGCGAAGAAGGGCGACGCTCTTATCCTGAAAACCGACGGGTCGAAATACTCGGAGGTTCTGAAGGCCATGAGAGGAGATGCCCTACTCAAGGACCTGGGCGCGGACGTGCGGAGCATCCGCCGCTCACGCACGGGCGAAATGATCCTTGAGTTGAAGAAGGACGCCACCAAGAAGAGTTCCGCATATAAGTCGATAGCGGAAGAAGTGCTCGGGGAGGGAGTGCAGGTACGTGCTCTCACACCAGAAATGACTCTCCAGCTTAAAAACCTGGATGAGATCACCGATGTGTGTGAGGTCGTACAGGCCCTCAAAGAGCAAAGTGGAGTGGTGGTGGCAACTGAGGCGGTTCGCCTGCGTAAGGGTCCTGTCGGGACCCAGGTAGCCATCATACGACTTCCGCTGGCGGACGGAAATGAAGCCCTGAAAGCTGCTAGGCTAAAAGTGGGGTGGTCGGTATGCCCACTAAGCGTGCTGAAGCAATCGGAGGCTTGCTTCCGATGCTTCGAGCACGGGCATAAGGCCTGGAACTGCAAAGGGCCAGATAGGAGCCAATTGTGCAGAAGATGTGGCAGTGCTGGCCATAAAGCAAGGGACTGCGCGGAGCCTCCCCAGTGCTTGATCTGTACCGGTAAAAGGGACGCAAAGCACGTAACGGGAGGTCCAAGGTGCCCGGCTGGTGTGCCGGCGACCAAGCCACAATCATAGTGCAAGTGACACAACTCAACCTGAACCACTGCAGCACGGCTCAGCAGCTGTTACACCAAGCAGTTTCCGAGTCGGCAACGGACGTTGCCATCATCTCGGACCCATATCGCGTCCCTGCCGGAAACGGCAACTGGGTGTCGGATGGGTCCGGGACGGCGGCTATATGGACGACAAGCAGGTTTCCGGTTCAAGAGGTTGTGTCAACCGCAGACGAGGGATTTGCGGTTGCCAAAGTGGGTGGAGTGTTCTACTGCAGCTGTTATGCTCCGCCGAGATGGTCTATCGAGCAGTTTACGCGGATGGTAGACCGAGTATCAGTTGTGCTGACTGGTCTAAGGCCGGTGGTTGTGGCGGGAGACTTTAACGCTTGGGCGGTAGAGTGGGGAAGTCGTCGCACGAACCATAGGGGTCGGATTCTGCTTGAGGCTCTGGCAAAGCTCAACGTAGATTTGGCCAACGTCGGCACCACAAGTACCTTCAGTAGGAACGGTGCGGAGTCTATCATCGACGTGACATTTGGCAGTCCTGGTCTGATAGGAGACTGGAGGGTAGATAATGGCTACACTCACAGTGACCATCAGGCGGTCCGCTATGGTGTCGGTCAGATAACGAGGCGGCAGGTGGCGAGTAGAGCCAACACTCCAACCACCCGTGGATGGAAGACATCATACTTCGATCCCGAAGTATTTGTGGAAGCGATCCGGAGAGAGTGCGGTGATCGCGGTATGCCCGATCCGAACGCTGATCATTTGGTTGAGGTACTGTCGCGATCGTGTGACGCTACCATGCCTAGGAAAGGTCGACCTAGGTATGGCAGGTCACCGGCTTACTGGTGGACAGATGAAATTGCGGAACTCCGCGGAGCCTGCTTTCGTGCGAGGAGAATTATGCAAAGAGCTCGTTCGGACGAAGGCAGGGTTGAATGTCGAGTAGCACTTGTTGCTGCACGCGCAGCGCTTAAGAGTGGGATAAAAGCTAGTAAACGAGACTGCTTTGAAAGGTTATGTGCTAGTGCCAATGCGAACCCGTGGGGTGATGCCTACAGGGTCGTAATGGCAAAGACCAAGGGCGTGATGGCGCCCGCTGAGCAATCACCAGAGATGCTGGAGCGAATCATCGAGGGCCTCTTTCCGCGCCACGAGCCAAGGCCCTGGCCCCAGGCCGCTGAGTCGTCCCACGGCCGACGTTCCAGTATCTCAGACCATAGCGTAGGATGGTCGGCCTCCCAGCCGAACATCCAAAGTAACGTGGGCGACGGCGGTTTGGAAGTCGGGGAGGAAGTGACGGTTACGAATGAGGAACTCATCGATATCGCTAAATCCCTAAAGGTGAGCAAGGCACCGGGGCCAGACGGTATCCCGAATATGGCCATTAAAGCGGCTATTCTGGAGGCTCCCGAATTATTCGGGGCAGTAATGAATAGATGCCTGGAAGCTGGCCACTTCCCGGACAGATGGAAGCGACAGAACCTGGTCCTATTGCCGAAGCCGGGAAAACCTCCGGGTGTCCCCTCGTCATATAGGCCGATCTGTCTACTCGATACTGCCGGCAAGGTGCTGGAGAGGGTTATCCTTAACAGACTCGTACAGTACACGGAGGGTACAAACGGGCTGTCAAGGAACCAATTCGGCTTCCGAAAAGGCAAATCTACGGTGGATGCCATCTTGTCTGTCACTAAGACAGCTGAGGTGGCAATCCAGCCCAAGAGGACAGGTATTCGTTATTGCGCAGTTGTCACGCTCGACGTGAGAAATGCGTTTAATAGCGCTAGCTGGGACTCCATAGCCAGCTCGCTTCGGAGCGTCCAAGTGCCGGTGTCGCTGTACAGAATTCTGGAAAATTATTTCCAGAATCGTGTGCTATGCTACAACACGGAGGAGGGTCAGAAATGCGTTCCAATCACCTCAGGGGTTCCGCAAGGTTCCATACTGGGCCCGGTGTTGTGGAACGTCATGTATGACGAGGTGTTGAGGCTAAAGCTCCCGGTAGGGGTGGTGATTGTCGGCTTTGCGGACGATATCACCTTGGAAGTCTACGGCGAATCTATCAGAGAGGTTGAGTTGACGGCTGCCCACTCTATAAGCATTGTTGAAGATTGGATGCGATCCAGGAAACTGGACCTAGCGCATCATAAAACGGAGGTTATTGTGGTGAACAACCGCAAGTCGGTGCAGCAAGCAAATATCAGCGTCGGGGACTGCACTATTTCGTCAACGCGGTCCTTAAAACTCCTTGGAGTCATGGTCGACGACAAGCTCAAGTTCGGGAGCCACGTCGACTATGCCTGCAAGAAGGCTTCCACAGCTATTTCGGCATTGTCTCGTATGATGTCTAATAGCTCTGCGGTATATGGCAGCAAGCGAAGGCTTTTAGCCAACGTGGTCCAGTCCATACTCAGGTATGGCGGGCCGGTGTGGTCATCGGCGTTAGGTACCAAAAGCTATCTAGCCAAGCTGGAAAGCACCTATCGTCTCATGTGCTTAAGAGTGGCGAGTGCGTATCGCACAGTTTCACATGACGCAATCTGCGTCTTAGCGGGTATGATGCCTATTGGTATCATCATCAGCGAGGACGTAGAGTGCTTCAACCAACGTGGAACTAGAGGCATACGGAGTACCACGAGATCGGCCTCGATGATCACATGGCAGCGGGCATGGTCTGATTCCACAAAAGGCCGGTGGACACATCGACTTATCCCGGAACTATCCGGATGGGTCAACAGGCGCCATGGCGAAGTCAACTTCCACCTGACACAGATTCTGTCAGGGCATGGTTGTTTTAGACAGTATCTGCACAAGTTTGGGCATGCGGAGTCCCCCGAGTGTCCGGAATGCGCGGACGTCGAGGAAACTGCAGAACATGCTTTCTTCATGTGCCCTCGTTTCGCGGGCGTGAGAAGCAACATGATGGCAGTTAGCGGACAGGACACTACTCCGGATAACTTAGTCCAAAGGATGTGTTCTAGCTCGGACGTCTGGGGTGCGGTCAATGCGGCTGCTACTCAGATCGTACTTGAGCTACAAAACCGCTGGAAAGCCGATCAACGGCGAATAAACAGCCTAACTACCATAGTCCAGTAGTTATCTAAGAGGGTGCGTTAAGCACAATAGCCCCTCCCTGAAGTAATACCGATAAGGTGGTTCCAGGGGGGATTGAGGCTGGAGACTCGAGTAGGGTTTTAGTGGGTCTGGATCTTCACGATCTTCACGAGATACCAAACCCCACACCCTGAGCTGTCTTCTCAGGTGTCTGATAGCAGATTTCCCTACTCGTTAAAAAAAAAAAAAAAAAAAAAAAAAAAAACACACACACACACACACACACACACACACACACACACACACACACACACACACACACACACACACACACACACACACACACACACACACACACACACACACACACACACACACACACACACACACACACACACACACACACACACACACACACACACACACACACACACACACACACACACACACACACACACACACACACACACACACACACACACACATCCTACCAATCGGTATAAGACACTCGGCCCTCTGAGCCTGGCATCATTTTCGTTGCAATTTCTAAATGTTCCGTTAATGTTCCGTTAAAACTGACTGTTGACCGTTCTCCACTAAACTTGAAATACATGGTACTTGAAATACATTGACATAAGAAAATCAGAAGAGTGCGGTTGATGAAAGGTGAAGAGGTCCTAAAGTGGAGCGGAAACCCTAATAAAAAAAGAGTTTTGTTTGTTTTACATTATGCGAATTACCGGATCGGTAACAGATGTACAAATGATTGAGAATTCAATGATAAAAAAGGAAAAAAGGATTTTGTTTCTTGCATTCGTTGAATTTCAGTTACAATAACAGATGTACAAGCGGCTTGGTATACCCAAGTAGCATTTGTAACTAATCATAAAAATAAAAAAATACAAAAAGGTTGCAAAGCAGTTACATTTAGGATACTTGTAACGAGTTAGGTTACATAAAATTAAAAATAGTTACTTTTTAGTTTTCTAGTGACAAAAATCTCAAAAAGTTACCAGGTAGTTACCAAATAACCAAATTTAAACCTTTTTTCGAACTGTCAACAACTTGGTCGTCGCAAAACAGTCACCTTCCAGTTACGAGTTACCAAATAGTTACCAAGTAACACGAATGAAACCTTTTTCCAAACTGTCATCAACTTGCTGGTCGCAAAACAGTTAATTTTCCGTAACGAGCAGTTACGAAGTAAAAAAAGTCGGCTAGTAACATTTTCGCAACCACTTGTTCACTGTTCCTTGTAAACACAATGGATTAAGCAAAAACTAGATCTCAGGAATTTTACTAATGGTAAAGATAAACAATTGGTACACGGGTTGTAAAATGCTCTTGTAAATGCGTTTATTTACTTAACTGATGGTACTTGGAATCTTCTCCGCACAGACATTGGTATTAAGTAAACAAATTATGATTATCCTCAAACGTCAAAACGATCAAGTTACATCGAAACGAAATCGGCAATGAAAATAGGTTACAGTCTAACTTAGAAATGACGACATAAGAAATAAGTGACCACAACAGATTTAATATTGGTTACCGTAACCGATAGCGTAACCAGGTCGAAGGCTAAGGTTACGTGCAACTAGAATGTAACTGAAATGTAACCTTCTATGATTAACACTGCTGGTAAACTGCTTTATTCAAACTGAAACTATTCTTTGATATTTAATTAACACTTTATTTTCACAACAATCACTAAAAACACCTTTTCCCGATATCTATGAACAATGTCTGCTTAAAATCATTTCTTGCAATATGCCGAAAACGATACAAAACTTCAAGGACGATGGTGTAGTAGTTAAAACCAAAGGCAAAATGGCTATGAATTTGGCTATGAAGTGATAGCGAAAACAATTTGTTTTTTAATGATTTCTAGGTGAATGCTCCACTAATTCATTATTGCTAAAAATAAATTTAAAGAATCAGAAAATTAAAATTTTTATATTTGTACATATTTGTTTTACAAAAAATCAATTTTTCAAAGAAGTAAGTAACAAAAAGCTAGATTAAATAAGAGCGTGAAGTGAATTTTTCAAAGCTAGAATCATGCATTTCACCATAAATTTGAAACTGAATTTAAATTTGTGTTGAAATAACAAGCGTAATTTATACACTCTTCTATATTCAACAGTTAAATTTACTGCTTGACGTTGACAGCTATAGATTGAACTAATAAACCTGCTGCATTGTTTTCGCTATGCAATAAAAGTTTCAAGATAACTAATTTGCCACCAATTGAAAGTCAATGTACAGTTTATGTGTAACTTCAATAGTAACAATTTTGTAACTATACATGTTACATATTCGTTATTGAGTAACTGTTAATGTAACCATATTTAGTTACATAAGTTGCGCTATTTCGGTTACACAACTGTTATATTTTAAGTTACTGTGACCGAAGTTTTACACTTAAATTTGTCGCATATCAGCCGCTGCGACTCAATTGTGACAACGTGTGCTACTTGGGTAACGTTCGGTACTGAGCAATACTGAAAATCTGAAATTAACTAGACGGAAATAAATTTTATTTTGTACTTTTATTTTTAAATCAAAACAAAACCAAACAATATCAAGACAAAGTATCTAACGAAACAATTGTAGACTAGATCAGTATAAAAGCAAAACTGTTTACATCTAATACCAACAAAATAGAACCAATATCCACATACTCCACAGATTACTACAATGATACAAAGAAAAACAAAAATGAAGAATAATAGGCAATAATTGTTGTGAAGGTTGAAAATCAAATCGAATCAGTCGCGATCTGCGTTCCTCATTTGCTGCTCCCTTAGGAGCCTCAAAGCAGAACCTAAGCAATGCAATAGTACGAATCTACCGAAAATATTTTCAAACATCGATCCACCAGACCAAAACGGCACGAAGCATTGCAAAAAAAAAACACACGGCAATTGCAGTTCAAATTGCGGCGACTCCACTCTCGTGTGATTGTAGGTCTCCAGGAAACCGCATAACGTAAACTTGTCCCGATCAACCGAACAACTTATCACGAATCCGTACCGGACGACGACGTATACGTAAGCTTTCAGGACGACACGAAGCTGCAACAACACCAGGCAAACAACAGTCACGTACGGCGGAAAAGTAAAAGCAAGAATCAGCCGCAAGAAGAGCGAAACATTCGCAGAAAAATATTAAATTAGTGTAATTGTATGGCACCGAATGCGTAATTTTGCGTTTCGAATTCGTCCGACAACCGTCCGCGGCCGACCGGCCGGCAGGTTCGTTTGCTCGATGCAGCTGATGCTGCTAAACAAAGAAACATTTTCATTAAATTATGCCTGCTTTTGGGGTGGAAAATCAGAGAACGAATTGAAAAGTATCATTCCATCGGCATTCGAATAATGTATAAAATATTATCGATGATAATTCAATAAATGAAGGGACGCTGATTAAAGGGGATTTGATTTGCTCCGTTCCGCACGATCGTCCGACGATCGCCGGACGTAAGCCCTTATTTTGCGGTTCAACACGTAAAATGCATGCTACGTCTAATTGGAATCCAGCTCGGGGAATCTAATTTGGCGATGCTGTGCTGACTGCTAGCTGACGATGTCATTGCCCCGGTTTTGAAAATTCACCTGCACACTGACTGCAATAAGGTGCGTCGTTTTGTTTTCGAATGATTATAAAATAACTTAATTGCCGCGGGGGTCATCAAATCCAATCGATGTAAATTTCTACATTTTCACACTGTCCATCAGCGGGGTTATCAGGTTTAATAAAAGTTAAATGTTTTATGATCGCTGGCACATTAAACGATATTTAAATGTGCACACCGCGGAGTCGTGTCACCCGCGTGCGGTGAGCAGCTATCAAAGGACGGATCACGAACCTTTTGCCAACTTTCGCCAACAATCCTGAAGCTCTCTACTGTATAATTCCAATGAATGTTCATTATGTGAAGCACCTTTTAGTCGTCGTTCACGCACTTACCTGCGTCGTCGGTGCAAGAAGAGTACGAAGATGGAATCAATTAAATGGGAATAAAAATTAAATTTAAATACCGTTGATCGCACGAAATAATCCCTACCTCGAATCAGTCTCTCGGTTAATGCACACAGAGTCAAGTCAAGACGGGAGTGTTGATGGGTGATAAAGATTTGCTGTCGTTTTGAACACTGGCGAAAAAAAGAGACAAAGTCATTCGAAAGTCAGCATAGTTCATTTAAAAATTAAACTGAGCGATAAAAATTAATGTTTCCTACCTGCATCAGACTAGATGTTTTAATTTAATTACACCGGGGCACAGCATGGAAAGTTGCTGTTGTAATTTTCCCGCGCTTAAAACATTCGGTCACAAAGCTACGTACGCTTGATTGCGAGAAGTGTATGGATTTTGAATTCTCACGCAAATACGGAAAACTTACTGTTGAAGTTCAACTGGATGCCTGTCACTCCACCTAGAGCATCGGCTGTTCGTTTTATCTGAAACGTGTACGTTGGATCGACTATTCAGTATAAACATCAAGCGCAAACTGCAACATCTACAAGTTAGCCGACATTCCCTGAGATTTAACGGAAATTTGGGTTGCCTGTTCTGTCAACTAATTTTACTAGTTTATACTTATCGAAGTATTCCATACCGCAAGCGCACCAACGTTTTTAGAACGTCGTCGTCAATGTTATCAGCATTTACTACCAGAATGTTAGAGGACTTCCATCGAAAGTTGACGATCGGTTAGCTTTCATCTCGATCGTGGAGCTTGAAGTCGTGGTTTTGATAGAAATATGGTTGAAAGACTAGTCCCGTTCATCGCAGCTGAATAGTGCATACCCAAACGGTCAGGACTCGCGAAGTAACGCAATAATCCCAATCACCAATGATGGCCTTCAGTACTATGGCTGATCGACATCCCTGAATGTTCGGGAACGCTTGAATCGCCGCCTTCAGGGCCAAGTTTGTCGTTGAAGACTTGCTGGCCGTCAGCGTTGTTCTTATTCTCTGCACCCTTCTGTGTTGGTGGCCCCGCCGTCCCTTCACAATAGCCCACAATAGTGAGGGATGCAACCCTCACTCACTGCATCTTTTTGACATCGTGTCTATGTCATTTTTGCCTTGGAATTGCCATGTTTCATATTATTGGCGCATTTAAAATAGGAACATTGTATTTTTTAGCCAAACAAATCGACACAGCCTATTTTTGTAACTTTTTGTGTCTGAAATGACATTTTTTTGCTTATGTGTTTTGTGCCTTTATGGAATTCTATTCGACTCTTGTTATTTGTTTATATCTTGTTTGTTCCAGTTTGTTATTTTCAAATATTTCTATTTCCATTTGTGTGTATTTTGCATAATTATTTTCATCGTTTTTATGTCATTTTGGGGTGGTTTTTATGTCATAATTGTATTATTTTGGTATCATGTACCATTTATGTCTAATTTTTGTATAAGAATAAAACTACGATTCTCTGCATATAGAATGTGAATCACTTATGACTTAGTTTTTTAACCAGAAAGAGACTAAACGTAGTTTTTACGATGTCACAAGTTTGTTTTTGTGCGTATTCAGCATCTTTGGCTTGAGCAGCACGTTCCTCACGTTCCTGTGCGTCTTAGGAGAATACGAATATTGGATGAAAGGAAAGTTGGGACTTTTTTCACAATTAAATTTCATTTTTTTCCGATAGATACGCATTTTGCTTATGACTTGTAGGCTTCATCAGTATCTGTTTTAGATTTTTTATGTCATTTGCTTTCGTTTCTGTGGCAATTTTGAGCTGTTTTCGTGACATTTTTGTTGGTATTTTTTGTGATTGTTTTATTTCAGTCTTGTGTTACATTTGTTTTATTTTGTGTTACACTAGAATCTCTTTTTTGTATATATTATACTAGTCTACATCGGTTGACGAAATAAATAAATAAATAAAATAAAAAAAACCGCCATAAGAGTACAATAAAACTCACATTGTTGCTTGGGACATTAGAATCAACGTCCTCCTTTTTTACGACCGATTTTTGTTACGTCCCCCAATAGCGGACGTAAAACGAAATTTGAGTGTATTTAAATTTTCTGTCATTGTTATATTTCTTGACATAATCACTTTGGTGTAATTTCGGCATAATAATTATACGGGTGCCTGTATGCACCGGAAGGCAGCGTTGCCAGACTCTGCCGAGGAAAAATCTGAAGTTTTATCACCGGAGAAAATTTATTTAACTGTAAAGTTTAATAAAATTTTGAATAAAATTTTATTTTAAATAAAAATTTAGCTGACATTTGTGCTTCAATTCTAGTTTTGCTACTCTCGTTTGTTCGGTTTCCAGAAAAGTATAAATTGACTTCGATATGTACTGTCTGTTTTATAATATGTCACATTTGTTTCATAGGTATTGTAATTTGAAGGAAATTGGTATTTTTTGTATTAAATCATTTTATGTAGATGCGAGATTTGACTCTCGACTCTACTCTCGACTTTCGTTATTGATATTTCATCATTCGGCTTTCATCTGTGTTTTCCACATTTCATTTTTCTTCGTGTGGTTTTGCGGTTCAGTGCTATTTCAGTGGTCTTTTTTAACATCTGCCTTTCTAGTTTCTTTACATCGTCCATTTGTCTCTTTCCAGTGATTCTTTTATTATTTTTTCCTGTCATGTTGCGTTCTTGATTGCTCTTGATAGCGTCTTTTTGTCCTCATTTTGGCATTTCTTGTCACTTTCGTTTAATTATCTCTTCATAACATTTTTTTTCTATTTTTAGACTTCTTGTCGTCTTGCTCTATCTTGCTTGACATTTCTTTTTACTTCTCTGGCGTTTTTTCGGTGTCTTTTCGTCGTATTTTTGTCATCTTTTGTCATTTATTTACCTTTTCTTACTTCTCAACACTTTTTCCCGGTCATGTTCCCGGTATTTTTTCGCTGGCAATACGCCGCCTTTACGTTGTCTTTTTGTCATCTATATACTATCTTTCGTCCTTCTTGTGTCATTTTTCGTAGTCTTTTTGTAGTTTTTTAGATACGTTTTCACCGTCATTTTGTCATCACTCTTTCATATTTTTGACGTCTTTTCATGGTCTGTTTGCTATCTTTACATCGCATTTTCGTCGTCAGTTTGTCATTTGTTGATCTCAATTTTTTCCTTTTCCGTAGATTTTTTTACGGTTTTTTACCGTTTGCGTCATCTTTTTTGTTATCTGTAATTTTTGTAGTCTTTTCGTTCTTTTTGGCTCCTTATCTCGTTTTCCTGTTTGTTGTCAAGAGAACCAAAACTGCCACAAAAGACAATCTTTAAGACAGCAGTTTATTAACCCAATGCCCTTTGGGCATTTAAAAAGATGTTATTTTTCACTGTCGTTTCGTCGTTCACTCTTCGTCCATCCTATATTCGTCGTTTTTTTTTCAGAATTATCGTCTTTTTTGCGCTTGACCCTTGATGAATCATTTTTTGTCGTGTTTGTTTTTACTGGTCGCTTTTTGCGTCTTTTCGTTCACTTCACCGTCTTTTCATGTTATTTCCGTCGTTTTTAATACTTTTAAACGAATTTTTGTTGATTTTTTTTATCATCTGTTTCTTTGCCGACTTCTTACCGTTCTTTCGTCGTCTTTTTATCGTTCATTTTCTGTGTTTTTGTCGTTTTTGTCATCTATTTTGTTGTATTTTCTTCGTATTCGTCGTCTTCATAGCGTTTCTTTGTCGTATTATTGTTACGTTTTGGTCGTAATTTCGTCATCTGTTCGTATTTTGCGTCCGTTTTTTGTTTTTCTCCCGATGTGGTCGTTTTGTTGCTGTTTTAGCGTCTTTTCTTTGTATTTTTATTACGTCCTTTCGCCATTTTTTATTGTCCCTTTGTCACTTTAAGTCAAAAACTTGTCGCAGTGTATGAGAATATCAGAAAAGAAATTCAAAAGAAATGCTTATGCATATGTGTTCGTTAGAAGAAAATCGTGAGACAAAATTGGACTACACGAATGCGGGCTTCACAACACTACGTTTCAGTTTGCAAATTCTCATAATACAAAAAAACAAAGCTTTTTTCCTCATTTAGACATATCTACCCCTCCCCTTGATTAGCTCTCCTCGGTCAGCGGCCCTTTTGTCTACAGCAACTTGTACGTCTCTCCGAAGATAATGAAAGAGACACAACGCCTTCCTTATATTGTTCTACTTCCGTAGTTGTAACCCTCCCATCTTTTCACACGCTCTTCATCTTATCTCCCAACCACTTGTACAACTTCTAACAGACCAAATGCAAGATATTATTATCATTATTATTCTATATTTGAGAGGTTTTCAGCCTGTGGCTGGTTCGCCCCTTAATGCAAGATGATCGCAGTCACTTTTACATATTTGGACCCCCCCCCCCCCCCTTTTTTAGCGACCACCCCCTTTTTGTCAACCCCCTGCGCTGATTCACTTGTATCAAGAAACATGTACGCCAAGTTTGCTGAAGAACAGTCAAGGCCTTCCGTAGTTATGACGCAACTCGTTTACTTTTATATACTTAAATATGTTTAAACCACACATATTCAAAGTTGATTTATTTGAGATAGACAAAAATCCACTCTCCTATTTTTTAAAATAATACACAGCGCAGGCACGGTACTCCTCTATAAGAAATTCTTATATTGTGTTTTGTGGTATACAGTTATTTATGATTTTCGGGATATTGTGCACATGTATATAGCATACTTGAGTTTTGTAGCTGAAAGCAATTGAAGTTTATGAACTTTATAGGTCCGTACAAAAATCCTAAATAGTGGTGAATGACCCTTTGGGTTAAAACCACTCAAAAAAATCCTAAATCCGTAATACTAAGGATAAATCCGTAGATCTGGCATCGCTGGTGTTATTATTTGTTTGCTACGTGTCTCGTTTCTGCTATTTGTGTATAATATTACTATCAGTAATACGTACATTCCTCAGTATCCTAGAAAAATTATTAAAATTGTAGAAAAATCTTTTTAACATAGACTAATTTTTTATGAGCATTTTAGTGGAATATTGAAAACTTTTTCACGTTTAGATTTCACTTTAACCAGAAACAGTTCGCAAATACATACTAATGAAGCCTGCAAGCCGTAGGCGAATACGTATCTGTCGTGAGTAAAATAGTGGATATTAGTAGAATTTAACCCTAAAAAAGTTTTTCTTTTATTTAACATTTTTACATTTCCATATAAAATGGTTATCCCACAATTACTGGTTCAACGGATGTCCGAGAAAAATAGATTATGTCCATTACTGAAGTCCATAAACTATACACGTTTATACAATTTCATAAATTTCGATTCTTCCAATCAAGCCGTACAATAATTTGGAAAAATTTCGAATTACATTCATAGATCTGGCATTTCATCTCTCACTATTTTCTAAAGATCTCTTTAAAACATATAAAACATATACATATAAGGTTATACAAACAAATTTTTGTCGTTTCATACGAGTAAATGACTCACACTACTCCCGCCGGGTACCGACCTTTCGACCTAAAAGTCATTAGCGCCAGTTCCCTTTTAAAACGAAACCGAAAAAGCCATGCCGACGATAAGAAAGTAACTCCTATTAACGTTATCTAAGCGATAGAAGATAATTAGTTCGAACATATGTATATTACCGTTCCGGCTTTGAACATGGGGCACGTGTGCACGTGCCGTGGTCCATCTCCAGGTGGAAGATAATTTAGAACAAATTTCTGCTTATTGTCGGGAAGTTTAGTATCAATTATTCTCCCATAAAATTCTCTCAAAAATCACTTAGCCCCTTATTGTTTGAACACGAACGGTATGTACATTAACGAAGAGGCGAAGCCTCTTCTGAAAGGCATTTTACACCAACATCACTGAATGAATGGTCGGTGGGCTTCATAACAGAAAGCAGAAGGACTTGGAACGCTTCACAGAGACCCATCATAATGTAGTCACGTTAACGGGACCCAGCGGCGCACGAATCGAAAACTACAAATGCAAAACTGCCAATCTATCCATTTGATACTATCATTTGTATGAAATTACATACCTTTGGAGTTGAACTTTTTACCCATTGATTTTTCCGCCAGGCTCGAGCATGTCATTTGATGATGGCCATTCTACGAGGCTGTAGGTATCAGTGAGGCGCAAAGCAACAGTGATTTTTCTTCAAATCTGTTTCGCTGCCCTGATGCATTTGGACCAGTTTGAGGCCTTTCAATATTTGCATAAAATATTCATGCTTTTCTCAAAATTTATATTTCGATTTCAGTGGACTATTAACTTGGCTTAATCACACGTTCTGAAACAGAACGTCCTATCCTAAGAGCAAGAATTAACATTTAGATTACCTATGCATGTTATGATAGCAAAAGTTCATAGTCTGATACAAGTCTGCCTTAATGAAACAGCTGAAAGTATATTTTTAAGGTGCAAAAGTTTGACAATACCACAAAAACGGTGATTCAATGACCACAGCAGAAAAAAATTGAACTGGCCTGATCTGCAACTAATTTCGATCGTCACGCCCCTTAATTTTCTACCGTCTTGTTTATCACTGAGCTACTACTACTACTGGGGCCGACGGTAGTGGATGGCCACCGAGCTGAATTAAAGTAAAGCGGTTTTGCATCGCGAAGTTCCAGCTTCCTCGTATTCGCTTCATTTAGAGACCGGGGCAGATTGTTCCTTTAATGAAATTTGTTTCGATACTCATCATTAAATTAGCCATGAAAAATGTGCAATTACCGAGAGGCGGTACCGGCGATCTTTACTCTTACTCTTGGTCTTGTCACGGTGTAGGTACGGCCAGATTAACTGAAGCAGTGCATTAAATAGGTAGCCAATGTACTACCGTCTTGCTAACTGCACACTTTTCCCCGCGGTTGCAGGTTCTCGTTGTTCGATTTTAAATCTTCATCGGGGTCCTCGCAAGTAAGGGGGTCTTTGAGCTGACTGGTAACCAAACTGCTGGCCGGGCCGAGTTGTTCGTCTGAACTACTAAATCATTCTACGGGGTTTCGAAGTCGTCCGGAACAATGCACCAGCGGAAGCCGACCGCGCAGACGTTTCTAGGGTTATAAAATAGCTCAATAATTGGTCGGTGTTAAATCAAGCCGGACCGTATCGCGAATTTGAAAAAATAATGATTTAAAGACAGCAAACGCTCAAGAATTTTCTAAGCTGCATTTTATTCTAATCAGACTACACAAATATTGGAAACAGCCAGAGTTATGGAATGATTTCGAACAATTGATAGTTATAAACCATCCGAAATGCCGAATTGCGAGATATACTTTGAAATCGTCAGCAAAAATTGTCGTCCGCCTTCAGGGGGTAAAATTCTACATTCCCAGCAGATTCAGGTTTGCTCCGTGCATAAGTTCGTGAAAATTTCTTAATTTGGCAAAGGATCCGATCCGGCGACGGATTAAAGTATGAATGCGGAAGTACAAAAACGGCGGGCCTCAACAAATAGATTTTACTCTTCATTAAGTCCCATTATGGGCCAGTTACGTGTTGAGTAGATCTACCTAACTGCTATAGTAGCAAGGATATGCTCAATGGTACAACGACAATGGAGTCCAGTTCATCGCAAACTAGGTGAATCCACCAAATTGATCCAGCAAGTATTGAGCGATTTTGAACAATGCAACATTTACCTAAAATTAAAAAAGAAGAAAACTTATCCAATTTAATTCTACTATGTATAATGCAACATTGCTCAAATCGAACGACAGGCTAACGATGCCTACTCTCACGTGGGCCAGCATGAGGAGCATAGCATTCAACGCTTACGCTCCTCACGCTAGCGTAAGACCAACAGCCGCTGTTGCAATGCGCCGACATTCTGCTACGTACACACTCGCGAACGCACAGCCTCATATCGTCTTTCTGCATAGCCCACTCGCAAGTCAAAAACTCGTGAGCAACTAGCTGCCCGTGGCGCACTGGATGCAGATTTTGCATTACATTAGCTTTTCTCCTTCATCTTCGCCCTCGATTCTACTCACGGGCAGGAGTGCGAGGGACCGGTTTCAGTAGCTCGGGCTGCAACGACGAGCGAGAGAAACGACCGTGGCTGTGATACTTATGCCAGTGTAGAGCACTGTATAAAGAGACTGGCCATAGTAATTCAGTAGCTCGCGAATGCATGCCATCATCAAACCAGTGACACATGTTGCGTATCTTCAATGAGTATCGTTGGTTTAATGACGTGAATTATTGAGTTATATGGCCAGTCTCTCAATTCAGTGCTCTATGCCGGTGTGTTTGTTAGAACGAGTAAGCGTGTGTGAGAAAATTAGATCACACGAGTGTGAGCTTCGCAATACCGATTATAAAGTGGTCGCTGAAGATAAAGGAAGCAGTTAGCAGTGACATTGGTCAGATGAAGATTTGGTGGAAACAAACAAGACCAAGGGCGTGACTGAAGTAGGTGTTTCGACTGATTAACGGTATCCACAGTCAAGTGAGAGAGTTTCTTCGATGAATGATTTGTTTTGTTTTTTTTTTCATGAATATTTTTAATTTTTAGAATGTGCTTTGATTTAGAGAGTTGTTAGAAAATACACCCATTCAAAAGAAATTTCTAAATAATTTAAGCTTTAGAGTAGTCTTTGACTGCTTCTGTCGCACATCCACAGGAGCGTTTTTAAACAATGCGCTTTTAGTCGGAGCTGTGGTCCAAGACGACTTGCACAATTTCATACTACGCTTTAATTTCCATCGTTGAGCTAACATGAGCGATGCAGATCAACGATTGCAGAAGATTGCTGTAGAGAAATTCCGAGGATCAACTTATCCGTATCCGTACGTAAGAGATATACACCACATGTTACTTTGCATCAAAGTGTTTTTTCATAATTCGCGATGACGGAGTTCTACGATCTTTTTTACTCTCAAGATCTTCTCATATGGCGTATGCGAGCAAATCTGTGTTTTTTAATTTCTGCCTTTGCACACTTTAACAAATTTCTATCCTTGCTTCACTCATATCGTAAACTTTTATAGATGGCAATACCGAAAACCGAAACTCCGTCAACGCGAATAGTGTCCGAGTGAATCTGATGCGTCGCGTAGTCATTTTTCCGGTTTTTCGAGCCTAGTACATGGCCCTATCAGGAGCGAACTTCAAGGGTACGGCAGCAATATAGAAGGAATATGATTCGTCTCGACGCATTAGCGCTATCGCGGTGGGTCGGCTTCAGCACAAGTATTCAGTATCATCAAAATCACGGGTTTTGCGTCATCCGGTATCTGTCAGCAGATATGAACAAGTCTACAGAGCATGGATCTGCCTCAGAACAATTGTCGACGATAGCACCGTATCAGTCTAGTTGTTCACGGTCAAGTCTCGAGTCAGAAGATGATGCTGAAGTTGTTGTTGTTGTATGACTCACTTTACGTGCTAGTGAGAATGGCGCAGATATTAAAACATTCTCATTGGTTTTATGGGGCTTATCCATTGATCGCTTACTTACTTTAATGGTGACGGAACGATTTATGGGCTACCGTTCTCCAATCCCCTCGAACATCAGCAGAAAGTGCATCATCCTCGACAGCGCACATCCATCGTGTTGCGGGACCTACTCCGAAGTCTACGGGGTCTTCCAGGTTCCTTCCTGGGGGTTGGTCTTGCAGACCTTGCAAGTCGCCGCCACGAAAAACTATTGAGCAATAAACGAAGAACAAGGAAATTCGGACTGGAACATTCGGAATAGACCCACGTGACGAAAAAGGACTATAGATTGGAAACTCGGGACGTGGAACTGTCGATCTCTCAACTTCCAAGGGAGCACTCGAGCACTCTCCGGCGGAGTGAAGAGTCGCAAGTTCGACGTTGTAGCGCGTGGAGGAGGTGTGGTGCAGAACTCAACGGTACGTTCGTTCAGAGATGGACATACCATCTACCAGAGCTGCGGCAACACACACGAGCTGGGTACAGCTTTCATAGTGAAAGTTCATCAATCAATCCTCGGCCGGTCCTTCAAAAAATTCCATCAGAAATACCCAAATTATTTGCCGCCGACTATCACCAATTGCGAACAGGTTTGTGGGAACTTATCAAGCCGACTTCGTCGAAGGTCGATCTGCGACGGATCAAATATTTACACTGCGGCAGATCTTCCAAAAGGGCTGTGAATACAGAGTTCCCACGCACCATCTGGTCGTTGACTTCAAAGCCGTTGACTACCATCGAACGGAAAGGGTTATGGAAAATCATAGGCGAGAACAGCTTCTCCAGGAAGCTCGTGTAAAACTGATTCAATTTACGATGGATGTTCCACAGTGTTGTGTTTGGATTTCGGGTGGATTGTCAAGTTCATTCGAATCACACAGAGGTGATGGTCTCTCATGTCTGCTGCTCAACATAGCGCTACAAGGTGTTATGAACTGAGCGGATATCAGCAGAGTACGATCTTCAACAAATTCGTCTTCTTTGCCGATGACATGGATATTATCGGCAGAACATCTGTGACGGTAGCTGAACAGTACATCTGACTAAAGTGCGAAGTAGAAAAGATTCGGTTAAAGGTAAATACGTCTAAAACAAAATACGTGCTGGTCAGCGGAATCGAGCGGAATCGACGGCGATGAGTTTAAGGTAGTCGACGAATTTGTCTACCTTGGCTCACTGATAAGGGAGAACAATGATACCAGCCGCGAAATTCGGAGGCGTATTATCAGCGGAAGTTGTGCTTACTATGGACTTCACAAGCAAATGCTGTCGAGCAGACTCCCAGTCCCAGTTCCAGTACAAAGTGCACCCTGTACAAGACGCTTATTAGACCGGTTGTTCTCTACGGGCATAAAACATGGACAATGCTCGAGTAGAAGCTGTGAGTGCTTGGAGTTGGTGGCGTACAGGAGAACGGAGTATGGAAGCGGAGGATGAACCATGAACTCGCACAGCTCTATGGCGAACCCTGTATCTAGAAGATGGCTAGAGCTGGACGAATATGATGGGCAGGGCATGTTGTAATAAAGCCGGACAACTACCCTGCAAAGATGGTGTTTGCCTTAAATCCGGTAGGAACAGGACGACCAGGAGCGCAGCGAGCAAGATGGTTAGACCAGGTGGAGCGAGATCTGGCAGGGAGTATTAGCTGTCCGAGGAATTGGAGAGTGGTAGCCCTCAACCGAGATAACTGGAGAGATATTGTTCAACAGGTTTTGTCTTAGGGCGGCAAGCCTCTTAAGTAAGTAAGTAAGTAAGTAATGGTAAGTCCCAGTCTCCTATTTAAAAGGCCTAAAGGCATGTTTCAAAAACCATCTCCTAAACTAATTAAAACTAAGAAGCATGTTAGATTTCGTGATGATTCTCTCGTTCCTTTCCAGGATTGCACTTCGTGTGCCTCACCTTCCAAGGCATTGTTGAATAGCAGACTGGAGAGTGTATCCCCTTGCTGCAGCCCATCAAACGTCATTGCAGCTGCTGAGGTGTCATCCGCTATTCTGACGCATGATTTTGACTGATTGGCTGGCAAATGAGTGAACATGTGCAAATATATCACCTCTGTTTTCTAACTCCTATCTCTACCTCCACGAGGTGCCGGCTGGGGTACGGTAGCCAAAGTTGCGCACCTGGTGGTACGCAACCTTGGTTGTCGTATGCAGACAGAGAAGGTGGAACACTCGCCGTGTGGTTTCCGGCTACCTAATCATGCAGTTCGGCGCAGGTTTTTCGGAGGGCGCGGCTGCGGGGTGTGGGCACACCGGGAGAGAGTTATTTTCTCAGCTGGCTTAGCACAGAGAGAGAGAGACTCTAAATCGGTCTGTTTTACACAATCTGCAGTTAGGCCCTTTGGCGGTTGGTGCCGAATTGTACGTTTGGGCAAAAATTGAGCCACGGGACCTGATCCTGCCGGGAGTCGGCAAATCAGGAGCCCCTAAGTCAAGGTCTACCTCCGTGCCGATGACTGAATGGCTGGAGGGGTGAAAACATGCCAGTCGCGAACGGAGTGCTTTGGGCATCTTGCCCCTACTGTGCCATGCGGGGCTCTGGTATGGTCGATCTTTGTTGTCCCTTGCGTTTCGTGGGAACAGCATAGTAGTCCTGCCCAATTTCCCTTATGGGTTTTACGCCAAGTGCGTTCTGGCCAATATAATTGGCTTCGCTTACAATTTGCTGTCTGATCTGTGTTGGAGATTGTTTGTGCATATACTCCGCTAGTCAAATAGTTAGGGTCGCACAAATAAATCTTCAACACAAACGGGCAGCAAATTTGTATTTATGCGAAAAACTTTTTAATGGCTCTGTCACCATCGCATTGGTTCAGGAGCCATATTTTCGCAAGGGGTACTTTCATTCGACGGATATTGGAAACCAGAACTTTGCTGCTTTCAGCAAAACTGGTATGACAAATCCTCGTTTGATGCCCAGGGCATGCATATTGTTGCATAGGTCAATAAGTGCATGCCTTATCTCTGAGTTGACTACTCGAGATATTTGTGCAGTCACAGTAGAACTCGTCGTGGATGATGTCCATAGGCGCTATGTCTACTGTTCTGCATACTTACCACACGATGAACCGTCTCCCAGCGACGATTTCAGAAATGTGGTGAGATACTGCCAATCTAATGGGCTTCCGCTCATTGTAGGCAGTGATGCCAATGCCCATCACATCATTTGGGGCAGCTCGGATATCAATCCGAGAGGCTCTGATTTGATGGAATATTTGAGTAGTACCAACCTTGGAATACTCAACATTGGCAATTGTCCAACTTTCATACGAGCTGGTAGAGAGGAAGTGTTAGATATAACACTCTGCTCTAACAGGATCAGTCATGAGTTGGCACAATGGCATGTTTCAAATGAGACACCAATATCTGATCATTGCTTTATATATTTTGATCATTTGGGTGTCTCCTTGAACGCTGCAACCTTTCGCAATCCGAGATTTTCTGACTGGGAACTCTTTGAGGAGGAACTGGCGATGAAATTTCAAGGATTCGAACCGACGATTGAGTCATCGATCGACTTGGATGTGGCTGTAGATGTCACAACATCTTTTATTGCGGAATCTTTTGAAGTAGCTTGCCCGCTAAAAACTATTAAAACGACTAGAGGAACACCGTGGTGGAACTCTCATCTCGCGGAACTAAAAAAACGATGCAGGAGAGCCTGGAATAGACGTCGGAGGGATGGCGTGGAGCCTTTCAAGCAGGCCCGGAAAGCCTATGCAAAGGCTCTACGGTCTTCAGCACGCACGAGCTGGCACAGGTTCTGTAGCAACGTTTCCAGTTTCGGCGAGGCAAGTCGACTTAATAAAATACTGTCAAAATCGAAAGATTATCAGGTTAATAACATTCGAAGTTCGAACGGTGAATACTGTTCGAATGACAATGAAATCCTGGAATGTCTCTTTTATAGTCACTTTCCGGGCTGTGTGGAACCTGAAGTTCGAAACGATCCAGAAATCGTTTTAGGTGGCTTAGACTCATGGGCTTTTGCTCGGAGACTTGTCACAACTGAAGCGATTGAGTGGGCCGTGAACAGCTTCTCTCCATACAAATCTCCTGGAACAGATGGAATATACCCTATTCTACTGCAGAAAGGATTCAAGTACTTCAAACACATTCTGAGAAGGATGTTTGTGTGTAGTATTGCTATTGGGTACATCCCAACTCAATGGCGTGAAATAACCATTAAGTTCATTCCTAAAGGTGGACGCGCGACATACGAGCAAGCAAAAAGTTTTAGACCAATCAGTCTAACGTCATTCTTGCTTAAATCACTTGAGCGGATTGTTGATCACCACATCCGCGAAACAAGCTTAGTAGAAGTTCCTCTTCATTCAGCACAACATGCTTATCAAAGTGGCAAATCTACAACCACTTTATTACATGATGTGGTGGATAAAATTGAGGTTGCTTTTTCACAAAAGGAATCTTGCTTAGGAACTTTTTTGGATATTGAAGGCACGTTTGATAACGTATCTTTCGCTTCCATTTTGGAGGCTGCTCGTTATCATAATGTGCCTTCAATAATCATAAAGTGGATAGAACAAATGCTTAGTAACCGATTGCTTTTTTCGTCCTTACGGCAAGCAAGCATTTGGAAGCAAAGTGTTTGTGGATGTCCACAAGGTGGCGTTCTCTCGCCTCTTTTATGGAACCTTGTGGCGGACGGCCTATTGAGGAAACTCAATGGTCTAGGCTATCCGTCATATGGTTTTGCGGATGACTATCTCATCCTAGTAGTTGGAAAGTGCATAAGCACATTATTTGACTTAATGCAGCAGGCACTACGCGTCGTGGAAACGTGGTGCCGAGAAACTGCACTTTCGGTAAATCCGAGCAAAACATCTATCGTCTTATTTTCAAGACGTAGAAATACCAATGGAGCTCGCGCTCTGCGCTTTTACGATTCGGATGTTGATGTTGTGAACGAAGTGAAGTACGTGGGGTTGATTCTCAACTCCAAGCTTGACTGGTCCACAAATATTGACTTCCGAATTAAAAAAGCGTGCATGGCCTTTGGGCAATGTAGACGAGCAATTGGCAACTCTTGGGGGCTTAAACCCAAATACATACACTGGTTATACACGGTCGTTGTCAGACCAATACTGGCGTATGGTTGTCTTGTATGGTGGCAGAGAGGGGAAGTTGTGACTGTCCAGACAAAGCTAAACCATCTTCAAAGGATGTGTTTAATGGCAATGTCTGGTGCATTTACTACAACTCCTACTGCCGCCCTAGAAGCTATTTTCAATATTAAACCTCTACACTTCCACCTGAAGCAAGAGGCACTAATATGTGCTTATCGACTACACGCGATTGGCCTTTGGCAGTCTGTGGACGGTTCCACTGGTCATACTCGATTGTGGTCGCAAATTGTTGCTGAGGACAAGTTTGCCCTTGCTCCTAGCGATGTAACGCTCATGCGTACTTTCCCGTATAGGACTTTCTCAAGTGACTTCCCTCCTAGAGAGGATTGGATGTCAGGCTACATGGAAAGGAAAATTTCCGACTATGTGGTCTGTTATACCGATGGTTCCTTGTACGAAGGTCGCGCGGGTGCTGGTGTTTACTGCCGTGAGCTAGAATTGGAGGAATCCTATTCGTTGGGTAGTTACTGCACCGTTTTTCAAGCTGAAATCTTTGCAATTATGTGCGGAGCTCAGTTTGCACTTCAGAAAGAACTGATAGGCAAGATTATCTACTTCTGTTCTGACAGTCAAGCCGCTATAAAAGCCCTTTGTGCGGCTAATTCTAAATCTAAAACAGTCATCGCCTGCCACACCCAATTAGAAGAACTAAGCATTCTAAATGCCGTTCATCTGGTTTGGGTTCCTGGCCATTCTGGTATAACCGGAAATGAATGGGCTGATGAACTAGCAAGATCTGGAGCAGAAAAGTCGGTTTTCGGACCGGAACCTGCTTTACCAATTGCGGCATGTTGGATAAAACAAAAGATTCGATCTTGGTTTTCATCTGAACATGTACGTTATTGGGAAAATCTTGAAACTTGTCGTCAAACGAAAAGTTTCATTGTTAAGCCTTGTGAGAAGGTTGCGAAATTTCTTTTGCAACACTCAAAGGTAAATTGCAGTATTCTTGTCAGATCACTGACTGGTCACTGCAGGCTAAATTATCATATGGCTACGATTCAGCGAGCTGAATCGTTTCATTGTAATTTATGTGAATCCGACTACGGTACACCATATCACGTAATGTGCAACTGTCCTGCAGTAGCACAATTGCGTCATAGGATCTTTGGATCCTACGTCTTAAATGAATCGGATTTTAGGAAACTAAAATTACGAGACATTTTGATGTTCCTTACCGAAAGCGGTATTGAGCTATAAGCTCTTATTTATCATGAGTGTACCCCCCAGGGGGTGTACTTTTGATAAGTTAACTACCAAGGATTGCAGTATCCCTTCGGGGGTACAAAAATCTCTCGGTATATATATGTTTGTGTTTGTCCAAATTCCTCATCCACCCCTTCCTATTCCTCCTGTTTTCCTTCCCGTCCTCATCAGGTAAATGATGACACGGGCAAGATGGGCAAGGCACAAATCTTCCACATGATTGTGAGGAACGTGCTGCTCGAGCCAAAGATGCTGATACCTGATAGATTTCGTGATGATTCTCTCGTTCCTTTCCAGGATTGCACTTCGTGTGCCTCACCTTCCAAGGCATTGTTGAATAGCAGACTGGAGAGTGTATCCCCTTGCTGCAGCCCATCAAACGTCATTGCAGCTGCTGAGGTGTCATCCGCTATTCTGACGCATGATTTTGACCCATCCAGCGTCGCAAGAATTAGTTTTGTCGAAAAATCATGTTCTAGCGTTATCTGCCATAGCTCTTTTTGTTTGACTGAATCGTACGCTGCCTTAAGGCCCAGACATAATGCATACGGATTTTACTACGTTGCGGAAAATTGATCCGTATGCATTGTGTCTAGGCCTTTAAAGTCCACAAACAGATTATGAATGTGCTTTCGAAGATTCGAGAAGCATCTTCAAGCTGCATGCATCTGCTAGCAACGTACAACGAACATTCTAGGCACTTCTTTCCTATGCCAGCAATGTATTTCGTCGAACCTTCCCGAAGTTGCCCGAGATGACCAGAGTGTCGCGCCGTGTAGTATAAATACGGGCGTTTAACAGAATGCATAAGAAGAAGTATTTCAACCGTCTTAGAGACAACATCGATTTAACCACCGTAATAACAACAAGTGATTAGAACTAAGTGAAAGTGTCACATTGTGTAAAAGTATAGTTAAATGAAAGTAGTGTTAAGTAAAGGTGATCTTTTCTCGATATCCGAAAGAATTGCAGTTTCGTCCCCAGTCGGTAAACCGTTCCGGCTAGGATTTAGTGTTTTACGTGACCGAGGGTGGAAGGGTTGCCTCTGGACTCTAACATCTACAGTGGTGTGGCTATCCGTCCGGCTGTTGTTACCGTGACTTTTGTTCCAACGGCGGTAAGAAGGCACCGCTCACCCACCCGCCTTCACATGTTGGCATTGGTGCCAACGAATTTTTTACGGCGGTAGCGTGAATCCAAGCAATCCTGAATTAGCGTTCACTGACTCCGCTTAATGCCGATCCAGATGAATCTAAAGCCTTGACACCTAGGTACTGCAGCTGTCGTCCCGTCGCGATTCCGAAGATAGTATTCCATGATTAATAGGTCTATAGATCCCTAATTAATAGTGAAACAGAATATTAAAGAGAGGCGTACCGCTAATATGGAAGAAGTGCTCGATACAGTACCTCTATAAACCCCAGCAAATGGACCAGGAAGCATACGGACCATGGTGCTACCGAGATTTACTCAAGAAGCGACGGTAAAGTTCGAGTGGTGATCGTGTGAAAAAAGGATGATTACTGTCAACGAACGATCTACAAGATTCGTGTACTGCCCATCTCCGCCACCTCTAATCTATAATCAACGTCGGGGGGGGGGGGGGGGGGGGGGGGGGTACTGAGTCTTCTCCATCAGTTCGCCGTATCGTATTGGCCTGATTAAACGACGCAAAGTTTTAATTCTTGATGGGAGCAACAATCCCATTTTAACGGCCTCATCGCGAAAACACGGTTGTCGGCAACCTATGAGCCATCAGCTTATTATCAGTTGTGTAGTTTAAAAAGCATCCTCTTTTTTGATCCAGAAGACCTTTTGAGGACCGGATTCAGAAGAGTCGGTCATGACCGTCCCCAATAGAACAACAAGCAGACGGAAAATATCGAAACCCGAAGCAGTTAGGATTCGAAGTAGCTGTATGTTTCAGTTTGAGATGGTCGAAACAGCATTCCGACGACGAAAGGCCTCCGCTGATATCTATAATCAATAAGCAGAACAATTTGCAGAAACGCTGAAAGATGTCGCTGGTTAGTGTTACGGATTAAAAAAGGCGGACATCAGCTTTTACGAAGAAACTATTATGTTTTACAATGTTCCTGCTACAGGATCTAGGCGGATGCTAGGCGGTGCTTGCTTGATAGAGTCAGTAGGATCGTTACACTGGCCTCGTAATTTTCCTGTACTCTAAACAGCCGGCTGCGAAGTCTGTCGATAAAGAAGGGTAAGGTCTAATGACGGTTTAAGCCCACGACTTTGCTTTTGCTACAGGATCACCACTACCAACTAAATGATCGGATATATGCATCATATCTTTCTGATATTCCTTGATACAAACTGGCTGTTCAAAGGTTCCAGAATGTTTCCAGGGTGATGGTATGGGTATGTTTCTCCAAAATTTTAAGGTTCCATTGATGTTCAATAATCCTGGTGTTAAAATCAACGTGCTAAATGTTACATCGTTAATGTTTCGAAGAACCATTTGCTTCCCATCGTCAAAAAACACTGCAAGAATGCACCGTACTGCTTCCAGCAACATTCTGCACCGTCTCACCAGGCGAAAGCTATCATAGGCTTGGTGTCAGGACAATTTCCCTGATTTTATTTCTTCGGAAGAGTGGGCTGCCTCTTCGTTTGATTTGAACCCTCTCTAACGCTATGGATTGACTGTGAATACTTTCAAATAACGCTTGGAGAATATTTGGGATGAAATGCCGTGCGTGCCAGCTGTAACGCTTTTTAACAACGATTGCGACTGGTAATGAAAGCAAAAGGAGAAAGATTTGAATTGGACTAATGTAAGACAAATGTTATGAATGGGTCATTCCACGGGAAATTTACAGTCAAAATTTTTTTTCTCTTCGGGATATTTTTTTTACGTTCTTTGTTCAAAAAAAATCGACACGTATTTTTGCATTTCGATGTTACTGTTGGAATTCGCAAGATATGATTTTTTAAAATATTGTAATCCTAAAAAATCACTATTTTTTAAATCCTGATTGTAAACATAGTTTGTAATATCAAAAAATGACTTTCTATCAGATGTGTTCACTATTCCACAAGCTTCCAAAATTGGTATACCATACCTCCTCTCGATTGTTTTTCAATAGTTAAATAGTGCATTTTTATAAACAATTGCAATTTTTTCAAAGTTGGAACTTTTTTTTCTCGATTTTTTTTACTTTAAAATATTTGTTCATCTTTCTCGAAGAAGCATGCAAAATTTGGAAATAGAGAAATGAAAACTCTAGAAGCTATGAATTTTTATATCGATGCGCGCACGTTAATGCAAACGAGCGGACGAACGCGCGTGCTTCAACGACATGTTACACTTAATAGCATCAAAGGCGGCCTCGTTATGAAGCTGCCCGTGGGTTAGAACATCGATTGAGCATCACCGCTCGCTTCACATTAACACACGCGCTGAGACATAAAAACTCATAATTTCCAGAGTTTTCATTTCTCCATTTCCAAATTTTGCATGCTTTTTCGAGAAAGATGAACAAATATTTTAAAGTAAAAAAAATCGTGAAAAAAAAGTTCCAACTTTGAAAAAATTGCAATTGTTTATAAAAATACACTATTTAACTATTGAAAAACAATCGAGAGAAGGTATGGTATACCAATTTTGAAAGCTTGTGGAATAGTGAACACATCTGGTAGAAAGTCATTTTTTGATATTACAAACTATGTTTACAATCAGTATTTACAAAATAGTGATTTTTTTCGGATTACAATATTTAAAAAAATCATATCTTGCGAATTCCAACAGTAACATCGAAATGCAAAAATACGTGTCGATTTTTTTTGAACAAAGAACGTAAAAAAATATCCCGAAGAGAAAAAAAAATTTTGACTGTAAATTTCCCGTGGAATGACCCGAATATATTTTACACGAAATAGACTCAAAATAAGAATTTATCTAAGCGTCTTATTTTTATGACCATTTACTTTATTGACGTCAGGATAAAATATTAAACAATTTCTAAAAGTTTCGTTTCAAGTTATCTTACAAGGTCAAAAACCAAGCTCGGATTTTGTAGCCCACAAACAGTGGAACAGGCACGACAAGAGAATACGTAACATATCCCAATCCTGACCACGCTACCGCTCGAAAAGGTCCTCCCATTGTCGTTCGGACTCGTGGAGAACGTTTATAATCATTATGAGTTGACGCCCCTCTTTAACCGGGTGCAGTTAGGCTATTTCAATGAATTTATGAAGTGCAGCCATTCCGCTCGCTGCCTGGCAAAGAGTTTATCTTGCAAATTAAATCTCGCATCTTACGACGATAAGTAACGAAGTACGTGCCACAGTCTACAAAGTTATCCTCTCGAAACGGTTGATGATACAGACAGGATAGAACCTTGAGCTCATCATTGCAAAGCTGCTACCAACAAACGAAACGGTTTCCTCGTATGTTCGAAGGGAACCAAAACAATTCCTCGCCTCATCACAAGCAAATTTCCTAGAATTGGCACTCATTTAACCTACTTTTGCATCGTTAACGATTTTTTTTCGTTCATTTCGGTCGCAATGCCAAACACTCGAAGCGTCTTTTTTTTCTCGGTTCCCAGCTTGACGTAATGGTTTCGTTGGAAAATGATTTATGACTGCTAATTGGAGGAAGGTCCAAAACGACCGTTGCTTCCCCTCCGGAGGCGGACGGTGCACAATTACAACCACCTCCGCAGCTCTACAGTTAGTTTGTGTTCGCAAAACTGCAGCGTGATGAAGCATGGAGTGTGTTTTAGAGCAAAACAGGAAATATAAAACTTCACTCAACAAAAGGTAAAACAAACGAAAGAAGCTGCTGCGCGTTTAATTATGACACTCCGCCTTTTGGTGTGGTCAATCTTAAACCGAGAAAACAAATAGCTAGGTGTGAGCAATTTGCCCTTGATCAACCAGTACCCATTTAAGTATTGTTCAATCCTTCAGATAGCCAACAAAACAAAAAACAAATCAAAGCACTTGTGAAGGTTAAAACTTTATTCGTTAATTTTCGATTTGTTGATGATTGGAAACAATGCCAATTGGTAGATAAACTAGTTACGACGCCCTTAGCATCGATCAGATCAAAACCAGTTTCAAGCTGGACAAGTTTCACTTTCGAATTATAGTACCATCAATTAAAGGGGGCAACAAGTCCTTGATTACTATCGGGCCACCAACTGACAAACTGCTAGTTAGCGTCATATTCGATCAATGAATGTCGCATGCAAATCGATCAGTCAATTAAACTGCCAGCCTCATCCGCCGCAGTCGCGTAGCACAAATTGATGACGAAAGCATTCTTCCACACCAGCCAATTAAACTCATTAGTGCTCGAAAACAATCCTTCAGGCTCGATTGGAATGGCAGTATCCGATGAAGTAGATTGTGTGGGAATTAAATTAAATCGAACCATTTAAGGGCGGTTCATGCCAAACAACATCGACCCCCGATTTTTGTTTTTTTTTTTTTGGTTTTTGTTTTTTGGGTTATAGATTGTGTCCAACGATCCCGGTTGGAAACAGGCAGCGAGCGAGCGGTGTAGAAGATACCGTGTAACGTACCCATTAAGCATCCGCTCGGATCGATTCTCATAAGAGAGAAAACAATCAGCATAATTGACAACCCCCGGGGCGAAATCGCATTTCATTTCTCGATTTGCGCGCCCCGAAATCAGCGCGCGGATGCGAAATCCTTCACTGCTCGGTGTGCTGCACACCCTGTCTCGGTCCAGCAGCCTGCCAGCCGGGCATCATTAACCATTTATATTCAAATTTATGATTCCATATCATTTCGAATTCGAAAATTGGTCGTTTTGAAGCAATGCAAAATGGCAGATAACTGGAATAGGTTCGAGTTGGCTGTTGTAGCACACCGGCAGATTATGGCCAGTGTTAGTGCGTATTTCTATTTAAACTAGTAATTAAGGGTTTGTATTAACTTCTGGTTGGTTATAAATAACGCTGATTTTCCTAGTGGAAAGGCATCGTAAACAAATAACTAGTAGTTGAATCAAAACGCAGGTTTTCATCGGTGGATTCGACGTTAACTGCTGGATCTTCCCTAAACTAAATCCTACTCCAATGTTAGTGTCTTAAAAAAAGTAAATATTTGATTTGAATAAACAGTTGAGCTCTTAAATAAAATATTTAAAAGTCTTTCTAATTTTACCATGACTTCCTTGTGAATCAATATTAAAAAAAATAAATAAAATGTTGCTATAACCGCAGAAAAAAATAGTTACTCCCCTCCGTGACAATGCTAGCGAAGCATTGCCGTGACCAGGATTCGAACCTGGGTTACTACGGCCACAACGTAGGGTCCTAACCACTAGACGATCACGGCTATCGGGGGTTGGTGATGTAGGTAATGCAGTCACAGTCATACAAGGCAACACGAAAAGATTTCGGCTGGCCCAAATATTGTAGACCAATCAAAATCTACCCAGTAGTGAACGAATACCTTTCTCGCTCAGCTTTCCGATTGTAGTAATGACCACTGCAATAAATAATTTCAATAATTTTTATCAGGATCATTTTAGTTGTCGGTAACGATTGGCAGCTGGCTGTACTATGCTTTTACACTGGTACGACCACTCGTCCCTTCGGGCAGGATCCCAAAATAAGCTCAAACAACAGAAACAAAGAAAATTTTATGAATAATTGCTTAATCATACCAGATTGCATGATAAATAATAGTCTCTTCCTACTCTATTTACTCCAACGGTTCTCTGGATGATTTTTCATTGAAACCTGTATTAATTTCCATTCAATTTTGGCTGATTTTATCTAAATTTGAGTAAACATATATAGTCAGAAACAGATTATTATTATTGTTTCAATTGTTGTCTTTTGCCGTTTAAATTTTCTCTTGATTATTGTTTTTCATGGCTCTCATATTGCCTCCCAGTTGGCTCCGAGGTATGACGCTGGCTTAATAAGTCAGTCGTCGTATGTTCGAATCCAACTGGGAGAGACTGTTAGAGTCAATAGGATCGTATCAACTGGCCCTGCAATTGTCCTGCACTCTAACAGCTGGCCGGAGAAGTGTGTCTTGTAAAAAAACAGAAAGTCAAGTTTCGATAACGGAATGTGTAGCACCTAGGCTTTGTTTTTATAGCTTAGCTAAGAGCTTAGGTAGACTGCCTGTAGTTGCACTCCGTGATAGGCCAAACCAGTAAGATTGCACAAAGAAGTAATTAAGTGGTGCTTGGAAGTAGCATGACATTCTCATTGTGCAACTTCCACTGATTCAATACTTTGAAAATTGACCAATAATGATGTCGACCTCGACCAAAATGCTGTACTACATGGAAAAAGGAAGGAATATTAGTCTGATACTTATTGTTGCTAGAGGCCGCGAGTAGCACTGGATCTGCACAAGTATCATGGGATAAGATTTGTATCAATAGGGGAAGGTACAGATTAGGGTTCTTGAAGAGATCCGACGAGAAATCGGTCTGCTGAAGAATAATAGAGCCGCCGGAAAGGACCGACTTCCGGCAGAACTCTACAAAAATGACCAAGAACCGCTAGCAACGGCACTTCACTAGCTGATTTCAAGGATTTGGGAAGAAGAGAAACTACCGGAGGAGTGGATGGAAGGCGTAGTCTGCCCCATCTACAAAAAGGGTGACCGACTAGGTTGCTGTAACTACCACGGCATTACGCTGGTCAATTCCGCCTACAAGGTGCTCCAGATTTTGTTGCGTCGTCTATTCCCAATAGCAAGAGAATTCGTAGGGCAGTATCAGGCGGGCTTTATCCTTTAGAAAGGTCGAGAGTACAACGTGGCCACGCATCATATTTTCGTGGATTTCAGAGCAGCATACGATACCGTTGAACGCGGACAGCTATGGCAGATAATGTACGAGTACGGTTTTCTGGACAAACTGACGCGGCTGATCAAAGCTACTCTGGAACGAGTGATGTGCTACGTGCGCGTTTTAGGGACACTCTCAAGTCCTTTTGAATCGCGCAGAGAGTTACGGCAAGGGGATGGACTGTCCTTTATGCTATTCAATATCGCTATTGAAGGTGTGATCCGGCGAGCGGGCATCGAAACGAGAGGAACGATCTTCAGCAAGAGTAGCCAACTCCTAGCCTTTGCAGACGACCTCGATATCATTACTAGAAACCGTGGAACGGCGGAGGCAATCTACGCCAGACTAAAACGGAGGCTAGAAGGATAGGGTTACAAATTATTGCGTCGAAAACCAAATATATGGTAGGAAGAGGCTCCCGAAAAAGTAACGTTTGCCTCCCACGGACAGTGACTATTGACGGTGATGAACTGGAAGTGGTTGATGAGTTCGTATATTTGGGATCTCTGGTCACCACCGACAATAATACGAGTAAGGAGATTCAACGACGCATTCAAGCTGGAAATCGAGCACACTATTCCCTTCGCAAGACGTTTCGATCAAGGAGCATAGGCCGCCGCACAAAGCAGACGATGTACAAAACGCTAATCAGACCGGTAGTTTTCTACGGACTTGAGACAATAACTCTACTTACGGAAGACATACGTGCACTTGCTGATTTTTGGCGGAGTACAAACGGAAAGCGGAGAGTGGCGGAGACGTATGAATCACGAGCTACAGGCACTGCTTGGAGAGATTCCCATCGTACACCTGGCCCCACCAGTTAGGAGACTACGGTGGGCCGGCCACGTCGCAAGGATGCCGCACAACTGTGTAGTGAAATCCGTTCTCTTCACTTCAGGCACTAGTAGTAGAGGGGCTCAACGTGGTCGTGGTCGGAGTTCTGTCGGAAGTCGGTTCTTTCCTGCGGCTCTATTATTCTTCAGCTGACGAATTTCTCGCCGGATCTCTTCGAAGTCGGGAGCCGGCACGCAGTTATCGTTTGTGGGCACTCCGATTTTAACTTCAGTTACGTCTCCTTCTGCTACATCGCGCGCCGTTGCGGTGCTCATCGAAATACTGCTTCCACCGGTCGACCACCTCGCGCTCGTTTATGATTAAATCCCTTACCTCGTCCCTACACATGTCAGGTTTAGGTGTGTAGTTCTTACGAGTTTGGTTCACCTTCTCGTAAAACTTGTTCATGTCATTAGCACGGAATAGTTGTTCCAGCTCCTCACGATCTCTGTTCTCCATCTTGCGCTTTTTCCTCCTCAGGATCGTGGTCAACTCATTCCGTGCTCGTCGATACTTGGCCAAATTCTCTCTCGTGGATATGCCTAGATAGTTTTTCCAAGCTCTTTTTTTCCTCTTTATCGCTTGTTGGCATTCCCCGTAAAACCAATCATTTTGTGCACTCGAGGTTTCCACTCCTAGCACCAGACTTGCCATTTCCTCACTCATTGTGCAAAATGTGCAACTTTTTTCATTCAACGCAATGAGCAGAACTGCTGCCACAAATGAGAAATACATCCTCGCAATGAGAAACCGACCAAAAATAAAGAGAAATATAAACGAAAAATGAGAAACTTTCGAAATCGTTCGTATTGCAGCAACGGCACGGGAATTACATTGTTGCCAAATCATATGCAACATTTTTTGCCGCTGCGAGAAGTCTAAACAGTTTTTTTCTGCCATATCATGGGCAGCCAAAAAATGTATTAACACTTTGTTGCTCAGTTTATTCCTCAATGAGTGAAGAACAATGAGCAGGTTGCTGGGCAATCGCGATCAGTAAAAAAGAGAAAAGTTCAAACAAAACGGAGCAACATAAATCGCGATTGAGTAGAGTGTGAATTTTGCTCTTCTCTTTTTTTATTCTGAGAAGGAATCATCCCTGCCTAGCACTCCGGTTGCGGCCTCATTGACAGCCGAGCGTATCATACTTTATCCGTTTTCGAGGGCCGAAGCATCTAGCTCCACAGAGGAAGGCAGAGCTTCATCTAGATGACTATCTAGTAGGGTAAGGGATCTAGTTTTCGACCCTGTGCTAGTTTTCACACCACTGCTGAAACATTCATCAAATAGATTCCTAAGAAAAAGGTAGAGAAAAGCTATTATTTAGGATATTGTCAAGGTTGTTATTTTGCTAGAAATTTTGCAATACCCCACCAAAATTGGCGTCTGTACGTCCAAATAATCAATTTTTTTTAAGCTGGGATTGGAGTTCGAGTGTTTTCTTTTCGTCTAGTGAAAACATACGAAATCAAAATTTCCATAAATTGTGTATATTAGGACACTGAATTCATGCAATATGTTATTATACAAAGAAAAGGCAATATTTCTGTCCAATTTTCTTTTGTTACAGTGCATATTTGTTTTTTATTATGTAATTAAAGACGTTTAAAAAAGTACGAAAATTGGAACGCGAAACTGTTTGTGATCTAGTTTTCGACCGGTCGAAACAGCCTGCTCTATGCTTTCAAAAACGCTTGTTTCATTTTTCGACCTCGCTCAAAAGCCAAGGAACCAGACCCGAAAGTAATTGTATGATTTCAGGCGTTTTCCGGGATTGCATTTCAAACATTTTCCATCTATTCATTCAAAGGAGAAGGGTAATTGAAATAGTCTACAAAAAAGATTTACGGTTTAGTTTAAAAAGAAATAATACCAAAGTGATATTAAAGAAATGTTGCAGTTATTATCTTGCATTAAATTTATCAATTTAACCAACGCTCGACTTTGAAAATACATTACTTTGTACTTGGGTCGAATATTAGAACACGCAAGGGTCGAAAACTAAAACAAGGGGTCGAAAATTAGCCCAATGGGATATTGAATTGAAACAAGAAAATGAGTGAAAAATCTACATCGCACACTTATTTCCTTTGAAATATTAATTAAATATACATCCTTTTGTACTATTCTATCATATTTTCGTAAAATGGCGCTATTTGGACGATATATTGCATTTTGTTAGCCTTGCGCTGGTTTCATAGGTCGAATTATAGTGCCCTTACCCTACGCGCGCGTAGTTTTCGGTAACTGGCGGGTTGTTTAGCTGCCGAATGCTTATGTTAGAAGGGTAGTTTTGTCGCGAGGTATACACCGTCGATAGTTTTGAGCGCACGTGTACTGCCAGTAGGTAATGGTCCAAGTCGATATCCGCTGCCCGTAGGGAGCGTACGTTGGTTATGTTCGAGAAAACCCGGCCCTCGATGAGATAAAGGACGATTTGGTTCGAAGTTCTTTGGTCAGGTGATCTCCAGGTGGTTTTGTGGATATTTTTGTAGGGTAAGAAAGTTCTTCTGATCACCAATCCTCGGGAAGTTGCAAAGTTTATGCATCGCTGGCCTATATAGTTCGTGTCGGTGTACAGGCTGTGGGACCCGATCACTCGTTCATATTAGACTTGTTATAAACACCGTTCGGCGAGACATGACTGCTACCCGTCTTGATAGGCACCGCAACGGGTACTTTTGATAATAGAACGCACTGGCGTTGCTACATATTGGCACGCTCCCCGAAAACGCAAAACCCGATCGAAGTGCTTTGTCTTCGGCTAAGCACCGGTGATCACCGTACCAACGACGGCTTGCATAATTTCGTTCTTTGCTTTCTTTCTTATTCGTTCATATTCGGTGTAAGTGACTGAGTTGTCAGGGCGTTCGGGCTCCGTTCTCTAGCCGTGCTTTAGCCGTACTCTAGCAGGTGCCGGCTGGTGTAAGCTGGCACGGTTTCGCTCGCAAACTAAAAAAACCTATATAATTGCTTGGTGCGATACGATAAAAACTAATGAACGGTAGCGGGTGCCTTCCACAAAGCCGTGTTTGTGCCATACCGGCTGCTGCTGCTCAGTAAAAATTATCGAATTTTTGGGCCGGAGCAGCCCGGAGCGCACCGAACACGCTACTGTACCGTACCGTACTGTACCGAACAGAAAAAATCGGCACTGAGGTGCGGTATCACCTTAGTTGGAATGAGAGCTGGCGAAATACACCGAAACCGGGAGCGTGTGACCTATGAACGGAGGGGAATGTTTTAGCACGGCTACCGGGGCGGTGCGTGCTTTCACAAGTCTGGTTCATATCCCCGATGACGATGTTGATGTCCCGTGGTGCGCGTTGTACATTGCGTACAGCTGAGCATAGAACGCTTTTTTCTCGTCGTCGGGTCTACCTTTGTGTGGACAATGCACGTTTATGATGGTGCAGTTGAAGAAACGGTCTTTTATCCTCAACAGCACTCGTTGATCGCTTTCCATCCCATTACGCGATCCTGCATTCTGCCCTTCGCCGAACAGTGAAGAGTCTTAATTTTTCGTCAACATAGCCCAAGGTGATATGAATATAATGACTATACAGCCAACAGCCACCCCTCGAAAGATACAACAAAGATTTGAGATACCTACTTCAAAAGCTGAGCCAACTCACGAGCGGATCCAGGATTTTAACTGCGAGCGTGCAGAATCGATTCGTGACGCGGTTGCTTCAGTGATGCTATTATGTAAACAAAAAAACTTATAAGGGTAAGTGGGGCAAGACCGCCCACTTAAGCAAAACCACTTGTGTAAAAAAAAGTTGTGGCTCAATTTCTAATTTATCTGCTTTAAATGAACAATTGATCAATTACCTACATGTAAAAAATAAAAACAGAAATATCTGTAATGATTTTCTATTTTTTATTACGATTTGGAAACACGTCCAAAAAATAGAGTATTTTTTCCATGAGGGGTGAAACACGCCCACTAACGGGGTACAACCGCCATAGCGTATAACTTTAACAATATTCAACCGATTTGATCGAAACTGGTGGCATTGGAATCGTGAATTTATCTAATTTAAACACATTGAATCAGTTTGCCATCAAACAATACATGGATCCCCGAGATCCGCAATTACGAAAGAGTGTCCGGCAACCACTCGTATTAGAAGAACATCAGTAATATAGGTACCAACAGTCTTGAAATTGATACCGTGTAGTTTCCTTAAACAACAAGGTGGATCAGGTTAAGCATCCTGGAGCCAATCTTTAAGGACTAGAGAGGATCTAAGATAAAATATTACAATATGGGTATTAAAGTTCCTGCAATTGATCCGGTGGGTAATTTTTTGACATTTAAAATTGTCCTGATTGATAAACCAGATACATATTATTTTTGCATTGCTAAGAAAATTCGCTATATTTTCATAAAAAAAAAAGTTTATTCCATGATATTTGTTCCAAGAGGGAGGAATTATTGAAAAAAGCTATATCCGAGAAAACAAGAAAATGTCCATAGCGCCCGCAGAGAAAATTGGCAATTTAATTTTTTTCAAACAGTCTACCAGCTACAAGCTAAGCACATTTACATTGTTTTATGTAAATCTGAGATTCTTTGATCCAAACAATGCAATTATTTTAAAAATCTCCTTATCGCACTTGCATTTTGCACGACGATCTTGCGCCGTTCGTTGTGGGCGGTTTTACCCCCAAATGACCGATTTACACATTTCACTATTTATTTCAACAAAACTGCATGAACAGTTACCTAATTTAGGTACTGTCGGATGAATACAGGATCAGAGATGCGATATGGGCTGGATTTACTAAAAGTTTCAACGTTTTGAATAAAATGAACCCTAAGTTCTGCGGGAACAAAGTTATAAAAAACGAAACGATTATAACGAAAAATCTGTTTTTATTTATTTCTCCGATAGTTTATACGATATTGCTGTGAAAGGTGTTGTAAAATATTGCGTACGCATTCAGTAATATGACTGTCATCAACATTTATCACCAATTTGAGCAAGGCCCTGTAAAACCATGGTGGGCGGTTTTACCCCGGCGGGCGTTGTTACCCCGTTTACCCTAACTGTTATATTCATATACTGTTTCACACCATCAAACTCTGTGTGCAAATACAAATCAGCCGCTTACAATGTTTCGCTTACCTTAAATTATACACTCAATTTTCAGATTTTGTTTCTGTACTTTTATCAGAGAAAAGTAAAACCATTCAATGTTGCTCGAATGCAACTCTGTCACTCAAGCGATAACTTTTGTTACACACAAAACTGGATCAACTACTTTTACCGAAATGGACACGCGAGGCACTGAGCCATAGAGAAAAGCCCTAAGGGGCTAGAGCTGTGAAGTGAGACATGCTATAAATAGCCAATTTTGAATTGATTACTGGTTGCAAGGCGCCCGTCGGTGGCTCGCCGTGGCCGTGGTCGTCTGCCTCTGCTGGCTGGGTAGTGCAACGTCGAGAAATGCACAACCTACATCAAGCGGTTTCCGTGGTGTAGTGGTTATCACATCCGCCTAACACGCGGAAGGCCCCCGGTTCGATCCCGGGCGGAAACACGATTATATTTTGAATCTCTGTGTCGTTTTTGATTTCTTTGTTAATCCAAAAACCTAACGAAACTTTGTCGTGTGTTGTTGGTTTTTAAACAAATTTTAAAAAATTAATTCACCATACAACTTCCACGAAAGCAGTTCCTTTCCTAGATTGCAACCGATTTTCGGTTCCAATGTATGGTAATAGAATTATCGCAAAAACAACACCACAACAGTTTTCCTCAACACCTTCCGGGCTGAGCTGGTTTACAAACTGCATATTCCCATAAGCTCCAATCATGACACGATCACGACCGGGCTGGCAGACAATTAATTTAACCAGCTCGCACTTCAGCAACTCATTCACTTTGCCCCCTGTCAGCAGCTGGAGCGGAGCTTTTTCACATTCGATCATCCCCGATAGAGGGGCTTTCATTTTCAGTATGCGATAGGGAAGGTTCCCTAACTTCCCTTCGCCCGAGATGGCATGCTGATTAATCGTTAAATGTTGCATGCGCAAAAAAAAATGAATGATGTGCTCATATTTCAGTCTGAAAAAAAAACAAGAACTTCAATTCCGAACTGCAGTTCCAAAGTTTCGTAAATCTCAACGAGCAACGAAATGACGCCAAAACGTGAGATTAAAGAATATGTATAATAAAAAAATATAATTGGATTTTTTCCGGTGTTGTTTTTTTTGGCGGCAAATGATGTTTCCGATAATAAATGATTACGGAGGCGCCACAATCAGGCTTTCTTTGTCAGTTAGCGCAATGCAGCAATGCAGAGGAGAACCGAAAACGATAAGGCAGCAGGAGCATCTGTGTCAAAATATAAATTGTCTTCTTTAGGAAGGTACGAAAACCGAATAAACTCACAGGGCATAACATTGAGGTGAAGTTTGAACTTTTGTTGTAGTTATCAGATAATTTCTTGCCAACCTGGAGCGATTCAAACATTTCATTAGCAAATTAAAAGAATCAATCAGTCTCTGTCCTAATTCATCGGTCCACATAGTCTAGCTCAGAGAATCGTTGGAAATAATTAATGGATATGTTTGCACCAGATGCCCATATATTCTCCTGTGCTAATAAACAACCGCAACCGCAAACTGTTGGACGTCCTGAACCTGTCATTACTATAATTGATATTTTCGTCGTCCATTTCATCGATCGGAGTGATCGGAGAGCAAAATTAAGATCGAACAGTAGGTTCGCTGTCTAGTCTGTCGAATTTCGGCCGCTAAAAATAGAACATCTCAAAGCTTTGAGGGCACTGAACAAACGGGGCGCCTACACGCGCTTACAGAACGCGGTACAGAAAGTTGTCCGTGGACGAAAAGCAAATGCCTAATGAAAATTTATGATGCTATTAATATTTTCATCTTTTACTCTCCATGTGCTTGCCTGTTTTGAGTGATCGTCTCAACTCCTTCGAGGAAGACAGCAAAAACCCAAAACCACTTAAAATTGGATTCGATCTATTCGCTTGATTGTTCGTCAATCGCGATGTTTGGCAAGTACCTGTGAGGTCGCTGTTTTATTTTTTTAACAAAGGACAGAAAAGACAATTTAACGGAATGTTTAGCTCAATAATCCTATTCGGGAAATCCGAAAATCGGTCTGCTGCTGGATCAAACGAGAATACTAGGCGTTCGAAATTAATCAGCTCGATTCTACAATCTGATCAAATCTGTTCCGATCAAAATTTCTATTCTAAATTCCGATCGAAGTGTGCTATAATATACGGTTTGACTCTGATCATAATAGGATTTCTGATGTGTGGAAAGGATCTATGCTATCACAGAACTTTTGACGGGGTATGGATCCTCCCTGTAACGACGAGACCCCTCGATGCAGCGCAGCAGCAGACGCACTTTCATGCGATCAGAAACCAGAATTAGATTTGCAAAACGGAGCTCGCGGAGTATTAATTACTCGTTTATACATTTTATAATCTGTAAATTCTTTATAATATAATTAATTGGATAGCTGAGTGCAGCAAATAATTGTAAGCTTGCGAATTTGATCACATTATTATGCCATACTTAATAAAAATATTCGTTTTGCAGTTGAAGTAAACCATAATCAAAATTCGGGTTTCACTATCAAAAGTGGTACTATTCTTCTCCCCACACTCCCTTTGTAAATACAACATAACATCTATATACGGTGTGTGTGACATGCGAACCTACAGTTAACGTGAGACTCGTACGAAGAAGTCTTCCGTGCCATGCGGATAATCCAGAGCTCAAGAAGGCTAGGAAGTAATGTTGAGATAATACTGGAGATGGAAATGGACGCCAAAGCTAGAAGCTCTTCCCGCAAGTGACCCTCTAAGGCATGGATTTGGATAAGGTTACTTCGGAGTAAGAATTAACACACATTTACCTTGAAGCAGCAATGCGGATTGTCCAACAAGTCACTAAATTCCGGGATAATTAGAAGAAGATTCTCAGTGTGACCGTTGAGCATCTAAAAGCAGCCAGAAGTATGCTTTAAGTGCCAAGAACTTGTACGAAAATGAAAAGGGACATTCGTATGAGTAAGTGATGTAGAAGGGTGCGGGAAAATGATTAGAAAGTTCATGACCGCAGAAAGCCCCCAAAAATGCTGATCTGTGCTAACGAGGAAGGCAATAACCACGTGCCAGAAGGCTCAAGACTCATTTCAAGACGTAACAAAGAAGTGTGGAAAATTTATTTTTTTGTCCGACATTTTTGCGCTAAATAAGGTAATTGCGTAAAAATCGATCCGGTTTGAAACCCAATTTCATGTCCAGCTTTCTAGTCAATTTTAAACCCATTTTTTTATTTCAAATCCAATTTGAACTCTAATTTTAATGAAATCCTATTCTAGTTTCGTTTCAAATTCAATTTCATGTCCAGTCTAAAGCTTAATTGCAAGCCCAATTTCATGTCTGGTTGCTAGTTTAGTTCAATTTCAAGTATGATTGTATGTTCAATTTCAACTTCGCTTGGTCTTGGTCTAGAATCAGTAGAACCATTGCACTAGCACTGTAATTGTCCTGTATTCTATCTTCCAACCAGCTGCGAAGTCTGTCGATTAAGAAGGGTCACTTCTTAGGAAGACGATTAAGCCCAAAGCTTTAAGACCAATTTCAAATCTAATTTTAATACATTTCAAAGTTCATTTTCCAGCCCAAGTCCATTTTCAGATCCAATTTTAGGCCCAATTTCAAGCATTTAATTTTGCTTATCCAATCCAATTTTAAGTTTGATTTTAAATTTTATTAAAGTCAAATTTTAACTCTAAATTTCAATCCAATTTTAAGTTCAATTTCCAGTTCAAACCAAAGCAATGCTTCAAACTCAAATTAATCTAAATTCAAGTCCAAATTTTAGTCCAGCTTAAGTATAATTTCAAACACAATTTCATCTGATTTAATGCGGACCAATTTCAACTTCGATTTGAAGTCATTTGAAGTTTAATTTAAAGCTAGTTTGAACTACAATTTCAAATTCTGTCCAAAACCCGATTGCAAGCCAAATTTCAAGCGGAGCTTTCGTGTCTAATTTCATAATCAATTTCAAGTTTAGTCCAGTCGACGTTTTCAGATTTCTGTCTTTTAACTCTGCTGGTTAGAACTGAGATAACCGAGCCTTCCTTCCTTAACATTCTTTTGATCTCTTCTAATGCCAAATTCCCTTTTTTTTTCTTTACATAATCCTTTCCTACTCTAAATTATCCCCATTATCCGGCAGATCTTGTAAGTGTTGTTTGTGGGAGTGTACAATTTTATTTGAACTGACTGTTAGCCGCTCGTCACCTTATCTAACGATTTCTCTCATTCTCCTAATCCTACTTTTACATAAATATTTATTTATTTAACCCTTTATTTGTTGTCATAATAAGCCTTCACCTTAAACATAAATTATAGAATATTTATCATCGATTCAATAGTTTAACAAATTATAGCGTGGATCTCATTCTGATCACCACGATCGCTAGTATGCTTGTTATTCTCTTACTCCGGCTTTGAGTGCTCTTAGAGTGCTCTTTTGCTCCCTATGGGGCAAAGTTTTCGAACGGTAACAATACACTACGCTAATTTCATTTCATTTTGCTAAAGAAATGCAATTAAAACCAGGCCAATGTTTCACTAGAAACGGAGTTTCCTTCAATATTTATTCTTAGCATCACTAAATCTGTTTAAATTTTCACGAAATACTGTGGCAGTTAATCCGCGTTTGTACAAACAAATAGGTTTCTGCATGCACTCGAAAAGATCTGCACGTCCAGCCTACATGTATAGTTTTTGTTCAAACATGCATAGTTTTCGTCCACCGAACTTTCACTAAAACCCGATGTAATCCACCTATTGGTGAAAGGAACCTTTGTTATACGGTCTTACTTGCTATATGAGATAGAAATCGACACGTCTTCGGAGCAATTTGAAAAATTTGAACAAAATAGGATCCCTACTGAAAACGGTAACTGGGTCTGGGATAGGTCCGGGATGGCGACTATGTGGTGGTTGTGGCGGGCGAATTTTACGCTTGGAAGGTAGAGTGGGGAAGTCGTCGCATGAACCATAGGGGTTGGATTCTGCTTGAGGCTCTGGCAAAACTCAATGTAGACCTGACCAACGTCGGCACCATAAGTACCTTCAGTAGGAATGGTGCAGAGTCTATCATCGACGTGACATTCGGCAGTCCTAGTCTTATAGGAGACTGGAGGGTAGACAATGGCTACACTGACGGTGACCGTCAGGCGGTCCGCTATGGGGTCGGTCAGAACACTCCAACCACCCGTGGATGAAAGACATCATACTTCGATTCCGAAAAATTTGTGGAAGCGATCTGAAGAGAGTGCGGTGATCGCGATACGCTCGATCCGAACGCTGATGATTTGGTAGAGGTACTGTCGCGAGCGTGTGACGACACCATGCCTAGGAAAAGTCGACCTAGGTATGGTAGGTCACCGGCTTACCGGTGGACAGAAGAAATTGCGGAACTACGCGAAGAGTGCTTTCGTGCGACGAGAATTATGCAAAGAGCTCGTTTGGACGAAGGCAGTGCAGAATGTCGAATAGTACTTGTTGCTGCACGCGCAGCGCTTAAGAGTGGGATAAAAGCTAGCAAGCGAGCCTGCTTTGAAAGGTTATGTGCTAGTGCTAATGCGAACCCGTGGGGTGATGCCTACAGGGTCGTTATGGCAAAGACCAAGGGCGTGATGGCGCCCGCGCCAGAGAGGCTGGAGCGGATCATCGAGGGCCTCTTTCCGCGCCACGAGCCAAGGCCCTGGCCCAGGCCGCTGAGTCGTCCCACGGCCGACGTTCCAGTATCTCAGACCATAGCGTAGGATGGTCGGCCTCCCAGCCGAACATCCAAAGTAATGTGGGCGACGGCGCACAGTGGGGAATCGCTGGCCAGCAGCCAAAAAATGAAAGTTCATTTCGACTCTCCGTTGTATTTTTCCTGTGATTGTATACTATTGAAGTGTTCAAATCCAAAATTTTAGAGCAATATGACAAAATTTGAATTTTCTATGAATCTTGAAAGTATGCTATCTCAGCATGTTTTAGCGTTTTTTTGAAAAATAACCCAATATTTCAAAACATGCTAGAGGTCTAATGGTAGCTCGGATTTCAACAGTGTCTAAGGAAAAGTTCTTCAAAAAATAGTGCTGAATAAAGCCCATTAATTGATTTTGCAGTAATTTTATCATAGTATGCCACAATTTAAATTTTCATTAAAAAGTGCCATATTTTCGCGTAAAACACGCTTAAAAGTTTTGAAGCCAAGGTTCGCCACTATTGACACTACCGGTAAAAGTTAGCGTAAAATATGAGCTTTCAAATGGATATAGCCTCATTTAGCGCAGAGTAGCGCAGAACACAGATGTTACGCTTGTAAGGCTACTATATCAGAATTCAACAATATAGACAAAATGCAAACACTCAAAGTAAACGTAGGATATCTTAATTATGGGATATCTCCTTTACATGGTTGGATAACCTGCTTCGAATGTATGGTCCATAGTGCATATTGACTAGATTTTGGAGGTTGGAGGAAATCTGGAGGATACAGCCATAGTAATGACGGAAATACAGCTTGAAGATCTTATACCAATCCTGGTATTAGTTCTGAAATCACGGGTATAGATATGAAATTAATTAAAAGGTTGAGAAATTTCCTCATAGCAAGTTCTTGAACACATTATTTCAGAAAAATTCGAAACTTATTGTTTGTATACCAAAAACCTTTATGTCAGGGTATAGTCCTCGTAGAATACGTCCACTGCAATGCAAAGAATTTGAATTCGCGGTCATAAATGAATCCAGACAACTATATTGCTGATAGGACGAATGACAGAAGAAGCACAAAAATAAGTTTTTTTTTGTTTAATTATAGTCACTTTAACAACTCACGTCATTCGTGACTTCTGCGGGGTTGGGAATTGAACCACCGTCCTTGGTGTGAGAGGCGTGAATGCTAGCCACTACACCGGTATTGACCCTCACGAAAATAAGGTTATTGCTTTAAGCTAAAAATAGTAATAAAAATACAAGACAATATTTTACATGCAAAAATGAGTGTGAAAATACAAATCGTGATAGAATTATTCGTCTTCTTATTTCTCCGGATAAAGCTTATAGCTTCTTCGAAACGGGAAAATGCAATTAGAAAAATCTTTCCGAGAACGCTATATTACTATTGAAGACGAAACGTGAAACGAGTGATTCTGCAGAAGGAGAAGAAGAAGAAGAAGAAGAAAAAGAATAAGAAGAAGAAAAAGAAGAAGAAGAAGAAAAAGAAGATGGAGATAAAGAAGATTAAGAAAACTAATAAGGAGAAAAGTTTTGATTTTTGATTAATATTAACCTATATGGATTTTGTGTTGATTATTAAAGCTCGTACTTGCTTTGTATTGTTTTATATAATGTTTTATCCTATAAAAATCCATCTGCAATAGTTTTCCAAATGACCCTCATTTCTTATACGTTATTATACTTAAAAATACTAGAAAAATAGTTGAAAATTCTCCCTAACACAAAAAATATGCGTTTTAATGCAAAATAAATCTGAAATTCGGACTCAGCACCCCCAAATTACTTAAGAACCACATATTATCCTTGATTTAAAGAGATTTTTTTGCTTGGCCAGCATTTGTATGGAGTCGCCCCACTGTGCGGCGGCTTGGAGGTCGGGGAGGAAGTGACGGTTACGAACGAGGAACTCATTGAGAGCGCTAAATCCCTAAAGGTGAGCAAGGCACCGGGGCCAGACGGTATCCCGAATATGGCCATTAAAGCAGCTATTCTAGAGGCTCCCGAATTATTCGAAGCAGTAATGAGTAGATGCCTGGAAGATGGCCACTTCCCGGACAGATGGAAGCGACAGAACCTGGTCCTATTGCCGAAGCCGGGAAAACCTCCGGGTGTCCCCTCGTCATATAGGCCGATCTGTCTGCTCGATACTGCCGGCAAGGTACTGGAGAGGGTTATCCTTAGCAGACTCGTACAGTACACGGAGGGTACAAACGGTCTGTCAAGGAACCAATTCGGCTTCCGAAAAGGCAAATCTATGGTGGATGCCATCTTGTCTGTCACTAAGACCCGAGGTGGAATTCCAACGCAAGAGGACAGGTATCCGCTATTGCGCAATTGTCACGCTCGACGTGAGAAATGCGTTTAATAGCGTTAGTTGGGACTCCATAGCTAACTCGCTTCGGAACGTTCAAGTGCCGGTGTCGCTGTACAAGATTCTGGAAAATTATTTCCAGAATCGGATGCTATGCTACAACACGGAGGAGTGTCAGCAGTGCGTTCCAATCACCGCAAGGTTCCATACTGGGCTCGGTGTTGTGGAACGTCATGTATGACGAGGTGTTGAAGCTAAAAGTTTCCGGTAGGGGTTGTGATTGTCGGCTTCGCGGACGACGTCACCTTGGATGTCTACGGTGAATCTATCAGAGAGGTTGAGTTGACGGCTGCCCACTCTATAAGCATTGTCGAAGATTGGATGCGCTCCAAGAAACTGGAGCTAGCGCATCATGAAACGGAGGTTATCGTGGTGGACAACCGCAAGTCAGTGCAGCAAGCAAATATCAGCGTCGGCGACTGCACTATTTCTTAAATGCGGTCCTTAAAACTCCTTGGAGTCATGGTCGACGACAAGCTCAAGTTCGGGAGCCACGTCGACTATGCCTGCAAGAAGGCTTCCACAGCTATTTCGGCATTGTCTCATATGATGTCTAATAGCGCTGCCGTGCTGCCGAGTGCTTCAACCAACGTGAAACTAGAGGCATACGGAGTACCACTAGATTGGCCTCAATGACCACATGGTAGCTGGCATGGTCTGATTCAACAAAGGGCCGGTGGACACACCGACTTATTCCGGAAGTATCCGGGTGGGTCGACAGGGCCACGGCGAAGTCAATTTCCACCTGACACAGAATCTGCCAGGGCATGGTTATTTTAGACAGTATCTGCACAAGTTCGGGCATGCGAAGTCCCCCGCGTGTCCCGAATGCGTGGATGTTGAAGAAACTGCAGAACATGTTTTCTTTATATGCCCTCGTTTCGTGGGCGCGAGAAGCAACATGCAGGCAGTGAGCGGACAGGACACTACGCCGGGCAACTTAGTCCAAAGGATGTGTTCTAGCTCGGACGTCTGGGGAGCGGTCAATGCGACCGCTACCCAGATTGTACTTGAGCTACAAAACCGCTGGAGAGCCGATCAACGGCAAGTAAATAGCCTAACTACAAGAGTCCAGTAGTTGTCTCAGAGGGTGTGTTAAGCACAATAGCCCCTCCCTGAAGTAATACCGATAAGGTGGTGCCAGGGGGGATTTAGGCTGGAGACTCGAGTAGGGTTTTAGTGGGTCTGGACCCTCACGCCCCAGTAGGTGGGTCGGGATACCAAACCCCACTCCCTGAGTTGTCTTCTCAGGTGTCTGATAGCAGATTTCCCTACTCGTTAAAATAAAAAAAAAATACAGAGAGAGAGAGAGAGAGAGGCCAGGGCTGCATTGTAACGAGCGATGAAACAAAGTAAACGCAACTGCTTCAAGGAGCTGTGCCGAGAAGATGACGCCAACCCTTGGGGTGACGCGTACCGAATCGTTATGGCGAAAGTAAAGGACCTTTTACTGACAATTAGGGAGTTGTGTCCGAATAAGCTGAAGGTTATCGTGGAGGGACTTTTTCCGATGCACGCCCCTACGATGTGGCCAACAATATCGTACGGTCCAGAAGAGAGGGCTAGCGCTGACGGTTTGCAAGTCTCCATCGATGAAATAGTGGCAGTGGCAAGACAGCTAAAAATGAAGAAGGACCCAGGTCCTGATGGGATTCCTAACGTGGCTCTGAAGGCAGCAATACAAGCGTTCCCGGATTTGTTCAGGACGGTGCAGCAGAAATGCTTAGAAGACGGTGCTTCCCGGACAGATGAAAAATTCAGCAGCTAGTGCTGTTGCCGAAGCCAAGAAAGCCTGCGGGTGATCCAGCGTCATACAGGCCGGTATGTCTACTGGATACATGCGGAAAACTCCGCCAATTTGGAGACCATTGCCGAGTCGCTGCATAGAATGCATGTCCCGGGATATCTATGCAGAATACTGAGGAATTACTTCAGGAATCGGACGCTTGTTTACGAGACCGCCGAGGGGCGCAAGACGATGAACATTACGTCTAGAGTCCCACAAGGCTCCGTCCTTGGCCCAACGTTCGGGATTTACAACGGTGTACTGTCTCTGAAGCCTAGAGGCGCGGTGATCGTCGGCTTTGCCGATGACATAGTGCTATCGGTGACAGGCGAGTCACTGGAGGAGGTAGAAATGCTAGTGACAGAGGCGATTAGAAGTATCGAGAACTGGATGCATGGTGCAAAGCTACAAATAGCCCACCATAAAACGGAGGTTCGGCTGATTAGCTACTGTAAAGCCGTACAATATGCAGTCGTCACCGTCGGAGAGCACATTATTACTTCAACGCGCGCGGTCAAGCATCTGGGAGTATTGATAGACAACCGGTTGAACTTCAACTGCCACGTCGACTACGCTTGCGAGAATGCGGCGAAGGCTATCCGCGAGAAGGCTGCCGAATTGTTACAGGTCGAGTTGTAGCAAGCGGAGACTGCTGGCTAGTGTGGCATCATCGATACTGCGGTATAGAGGTCCAGCCTGGATCGCAGCACTACGATCGAAGCGGAATCGTGTGAAGCTGAATTGATTCATGTCTGTAAGAGTCGCCAGTGCGTATAAAAAAATATCGTCGGAGGCGGTATGTATTATCGCTGGAATGATCTCCATCAGCATCATGCTCGTGCAAGATAACGACTGCTACGGACGAAGAAACACCAGAGAAGCGCGGTAGCTAGCAAGAGAAGAGTCGCAGAGCAAATGGCAATAAGAGTGGGATACGGCCGAGAACGGTAGATGGACGTACCGACTCATACCGGTTCTGTCAACCTGGTTGATCAGGAAACATGCAGAAGTCGGGTTCCACTTCCCGCAGTTTCTCTCGGGTCACTGTTGCTTCAGACAAAACCTGCACCGGTTAGGGCACGTTGCGACACCATTCTGCCCGGAATGCAGAGAGACGGTAGAAACACCACAGCATGTGGTTTTTGAATGTCCTCGATTTGCCGCGATACGAAGGGAGATGCCGCCACTGACGGTGGGGAACATAGTGGGTGAAATGTGTCGCGAGGAGAGCGTGTGGAATGCCGTCACCGGCGTTGTAGCACAGATTATGTTGCAACTGCAACGACAGTAGAGAAACGACCAGCGGACTACCAATCCCGATTAGCAGACAATCTTGACAGACGCATCGGTAGAGTGACTGAGTGCTGAGCCCAACAAGAAACCCTACGAGGGTGGCCGTGAGGAGATGGAAGTCATGACGGTCGCCATCTCTGGATCGCTACACGTCTCGACAGGTGCAAGGAAATTGGACGGTGAAGGAGCATGTAATAGCATCAAGGACGGCAGAACCCTGCAAGGGTGAATGTGAGGGAGTGGATGTTATGACGGTCGTCATCTCCGGATCGGGGTGTACATACACAGCTTCCCCCGAAGAATACTTAACGGTATTTCCGGGGGGGTTAAGGTCAGACGCCCGTGAGGTTTTTAATGGGTTAGAGTCCCACACTGAAAAAAAACACACTCACACACACACACACACACACACACACACACACACACACACACACACACACACACACACACACACACACACACACACACACACACACACACACACACACACACACACACACACACACACACACACACACACACACACACACACACACACACACACACACACACACACACACACACACACACACACACACACACACACACACACACACACACACACACACACACACACACACACACACACACACACACACACACACACACACACACACACACACACACACACACACACACACACACACACACACACACACACACACACACACACACACACACACACACACACACACACACACACACACACACACACACACACACACACACACACACACACACACACACACACACACACCTGAAATACGGAAAAGAATCCGCAGTTCATCGAGATTTAGCGATGATGTGACCATTATGGTCCCGGAAGGTTCGTAAAATTGACTGGACATGTCTTTTTGTAACCACTGAAGGTTTATGCGAGCACTAATAGTCCCCAAGATTTTGAAATTGTTTGCATATAAAAATTTGCAACCTTTCAGTAACACAAACCAGACGTTATTAAAGAATATGATAAATAACAATGGTCCTAAATCACTGCCTTGTGGACACCTGAGAGATTATGCAATTCATCGGATTCCGTTGATCGAAGTTTGACGCACAGCCGACGATTAGTCAGATACGCACTCGAACTATCAGACAAGGTTTGATGACACACCCATACGAGCGAGTTTGGCAAGCAGAATTGGACTAGGTTGGTAATATGTAGTAGATCTACATTTAGTTATAACATATTAAAGCACATACTATATTCTTTTCAGCATTGTTACATAGTAGCAAAGTATTTAAACAAACGTAGGTTGAATTTAGAAGTAGGCTGAAAATATCCTGCCGTTCCCCATACATACGTCTTCTTTGTTTTGCTTTATTTTGTTAGATCGTTGATTGCAAACTGACAGAAGATTGTTTTACAAAAGCCTTAATTGCATTTATTCCCTGATAAAACGACTTTGTCTATACTTCAATCATATGGCACAAATTGAGTTGATATGAATTGAAAATCAACCAGTAAGCTAAACAGAAAAATAAGAACAAGATAGTACATCACCCATCACTAATGTGATCATGTATGTAAAACTGCTCCGATCCTATCTCTATCTACCAAAGACGGCTGCAACATGCATGACCCGATTAATTTAGTGGCGTTAACGAACCGTAACGAATGTAACATCAAACGCAGACAAATTTGCTAAACAAACAAAAATTACTTGCATTATTTATTACATCCCCGCTCGCAGAGCAACTCTTCTTCGGCGAGGAAGCATTAAGTTTTCAATTGCTAGGGTGGATAAAATTTGAGAAGCATGAAAAATTATTTCGGAAAATATTTATTCCACCAATCGAGCGGAGGTGTACGGGAAACCCAAAACAACAACCCTAAAGCAGCGGTGTTTTATTATTGAATCAGAGTACGTATCCAGTTCCGTCCGTGCGAGCGTAGCGGTCTCATTCTGCATTTTTTGCATCTTCCACCACGGCGGCCGGCGCGGCACGGCACGGTACGGCATGGCACGGTCCGGGTGAGTTTCCGAACTCTTTCACCGGACGCGTTGTCACACCAACCAGGCAACCGGCCAGCGCCAATCCGATCGCTGCGATCCGAAACGGTTTGCTCTCGAAGAAGCTCAGCGAATAAGCATAAAGGTAAAATATGCTTTACTGCAAATTGGATTTTCTGCTGGACTCTGCAAACAAATTGATGGGGATTCTTTCAATAATTTTTCACTTTATTGGTTTCGGAATATCCATGGAACGGTGGATGCTTTGGCTTAGATGCTGTTCGTTTTTCTTATTGGTTGAAAGTCAAGCGCTTAGTAAATGTCTATGAATGTATAAATTGTGTCAATTTATCAGTACTTACTTAATAGATTTGTTTGGAATATAAAAAAGCGGAAAGTAATCCATTTTTGAGGATTACGACAATTGTCTTATTAAGTTAATAAAAGCTATACTGGCTTTTCATTGGTTTCCCTGTCTATTTTGCACTACCATCTTTTAAACTTCAATACTTTTTTGATACGAGGCCGATGTATAACCAAAATGATTAAATTGACGAAGATTATAGGATTAAACTTAAACTTCTTTGATATCCTCTCTCCCTTTCAACATGAATATAATTGGCTGTTAATTGATGTGACGTAACCAATATTGGAACAAGTTTTATTCAATTTCTTCTTCTGCGTATCACTTAATACCGGAATGCATTTTTTGAAAAATTGATCTTCATCAATAAGAATCAACATTGCTGTGTATGGAAAATCGACTCCTACTCCTTTTATCTTAAACCTTGAGCAATGTAGTTTCATCTTTGACGCATTAATTTATTAAAACAGTGTTTAACTGTAAATAAATATCGCAATTAATTCCGCTTGATCCATCCACCATCGCCTTTGGGATGTGTGATTGCACACGTAACCACGTTTGTTCCTTAACAGCTCTCCTCAGACATACTGAGAATGTTTTATGAATAATTTGAAATGCAGTTTCTCCTCGAAAAAAAAACTTACATATTGAACCACAAATCAAGACATAAATCTCCCACGCTCGGTTGCGTTGTTCTCGAAACAGAAAATCGATTTCGTTTTCAAACAGAAGAGCTGGCTTGTGTGTTTTTTCTTCAGCTCTTCAGACTGTGCGCCTTTCGTCCCCGTTTTCGGTGTCCTGAGGAAGCCAACGCAAGGGGAGAAATACCTTGTACGTACACCCTATTAAACCCGGAATCCCGCTGGCAGCAAACGGAGACCGATCAAGACCGATGGCGATCCGAAACGCATCCTACTCTTGCACAGTAGAATGGGATGAAAGATGCGTCGTCCGATGTTATTTTGATCGTCGGCGGCGACTAGCTATCCAGTGACATTCCACACCTCATTTAACACCCAACTAGAGTCTGTTAAAAGTCATCGATAAGCCGATTTTCGGATTATTGATGACCTCCTCGTGGGTCGGCAGCGGCAAGCGAGCGCCCTCCTCCTTGAGCGATTCAGTTTGTTGTGACACCGGTGTGACACAGCGACCAACCGATCGATCCCGGGAATCACGGCAACGCATGTCCAGCTAGATTTATATCGCGATCGGAAATGAACTCTTTTATGTATTTTATAATTCTATTTCCCATTCTCATTCAAATCGGTTTCGAATCTCCGGCTGCCGACCGTGCCGCCGCCGGCACCCGGACGACGGTGGACCGCAGTTTTGCCTTCGCTGCTCGCTGGCGGACCAATACAGAACTATTAAAGCATTTGGCTCAAACGGCAAGAATAATGGGATCCTCGTTCAGTTAATGCTGCTTTGAATGAGTTGATAATACATAAATTTTAATTTAAAAGCCCCATGCCGTTATTGAATTAAATACCGGCGATGACGAATAAAATGTCCCTCGCTGCGATTGACCAGTTGGGCAAAAACTCATATGCAACCACCACAATCGACACTTTTCTTCTTCGCTTACTAAAGGGGAATCATATTTTTGTGTCTAGCTAATTTCCCAAAATGACATAAATTATCATTTTATTATTTAATTTTATATTTCGTTTAATAAAAAATAAATAAATTTTAATTTTATTGGCCGTTTTGTTATATACCCGAGGAAAGCATCACGACTATCCGAACGAGATTCAGTGTATAGAGCTCATTTCCCCCCCTAAATCTAGCAGTGAGACCGCAGTATTACAATCGATAACACCCACGATATCTGGGCTGCTCGTGTGGAAGTATGGTTAGAAGATATTGCACTTAATAAAATGAGCATTGTTTGTTGAAATTAAACAATATTGAGTATCAATAATTGTGAAATTAGATTTTACTTATTACGTATTTATTCCCTTGTTTATTTTACAATGTTTTCAATTTTTTCATATTCGTTTTTACTTTTACTGAGTGGTAATTTTTACCACTTTTTTTTTACTCAAAAAACAAATCCATTAACGTGGCTGATGAGGGAGCAAACAAGCTAATTACCCAAGCAACAATGTGAGTTTTATTGTACACTTATGGTGGTCTGATGGTATGGTGGTATTTTAGTTATTCTCTCAGTACTGCCATTTCAATGCACATCACAAGCGTGCCCAGACATAAACCAAAGGTGGAGCACCTAGCCTTTTAGAAGGATGCTTTGGCCTGGAAAATCGAGTAATCGTGACGGGGTGGGGAGGGGGCATCTATTATTAATTATCACAATAATACCGGTCGATTTGTTTGAAAACTCCAAACTTTCCGGTGTAATTGCACTGAATATCAAAGTTGAAATTGGATTAGAAGTTAACCCTCGAATTTGACTACAACTTATAGATGAAATGGAACTTGAAATTAGATCTTTTTATTGGCCATTAAATTAAATTCTTTTCTGTACCGGCTCTGGCTTTTCTTTTCGATTCTTTTTTCTCTCTCGTTTTTCTTTTCTTTCTGTTCCGTGTTTTCTGCTTCATTACTGCTTTTTCTTCATTTCATGTTCCATTTTTTCTTATTTTTAACCCTGTTTTCCTCTCATTTTTCACTTGATTTTTTTATAACTTTTTGCCAGTTGTCCGTCTTTTCTCTTGCCTTTTACCTTTTTTATTTCCTGCGTCTGTTCCGTTGTTCATTTTTACGATGCCGCGGTTTTCTTCTTTTCTGTCATATTTATTCTGTTTCAAACTCATTTCTTTCTCATTACTTTTCGGTTTTCCTTTTTTATCTCACATTTTTCTTTAGTTTTCTCTTGATTTATATTTTTCTTTGCTCTTGTGTCCTGTTTTTCCTGTTCAACTTTCCATCTTTTTTGTCTCATTTTCACATCCCACTCCCATCTTTCATTCCCAATTTATTCCATCTTTTTCGTCTTAAACTTGCCGTTTCACCTCTTTTTCCCATTTTCCTCGTTTCACTCCCGGTTACTTTTTTCTCTTTCGCAATTCTTCTTTTCTCTTTTGGTTTCTCTTGTGTTCTTGCCGGTTTCTCATTCTTGCCTTGTTTCTCTGTTTTTCTTTCGCGTCCCTCTATTGGTCTCGTTTTTGCTTTTTTCTACCCGTTGTTTCCTCTTTCTCTTTTTTCCAGTCATGTTTTTCGCCCTCTTCCTGAGTCCTGAGTTTCCTTTTTTATTTTCTGTTCCATTTTTCCTCCTTTTTCTTCCGTTTCCGTTTTCCCTCACTTTCAACCCAATTTTTCCTCTTTTCCAGTCTCGTTTTTGGTTGTCTGTTCTGTTAACTCCGTTTCTATTTTTTCCTTTGCGTTCCTCTTATTGTGTCCTACTTTTCCATCTTTTCTGTCACATTCTGCTTATCGTTTTATCTCGTTTTCAAGTTTTCTCTATATTTTTGACTTTTTTTTGTACTCGTACTCGTACTGCACCCGGATTTTCTCCTTTTTTATATTCCGTTTTTCTGTTTCGCTCCTTTTTTCTTCTTTTCTGTCCACTTTGTCTTGATGTTTTTTCTTGTTCTTCGCGTTTTCGCGATCGTATTTCTTTTTTTCTTTTCAATTTTCTTCTTTTTTCGTTCTCTCTCTCTTTTTCGGCCCAGTCTCCTCTTCTTTGCCTAGTTTTCCCATTTTTCTCCTGTTTTGTGCCTTTCAACTTCTTTTTTCCCTTTACGTTCCGTTTTTTTCTTCCATTGTGTCATGGCTTTTCGTTTCATTTTTCTTTTTTTTTCATGGCAGTTTTTCTTCTTACCTAGCGTTTTCCCTCTTTTTCTATCTTGTTTATCCAATAGACTAATCTCATATTTTTAGTCTTGACCTTGAACTGCGGTCATGCATATATATTAGAGTGTCCCAAAATAGCACTGTGTCAGAAAACCCGGGGGCTCACCTCTCAAATGATAGCTTAGGGTGTCACAACAAAACTTTTATATGACGTCATCATTGGTTGCCGCGATTTGGGGGTCGCACATTTGAGTTTTAAGAAAAAATGGCATTTTTCAGGAGTAAATTCAAAAAAATATTTTTAGACATGTTAAAGTAGGCGAAACAAGGTACTTAACTATTTTTTTCACAATCATTGGGATCTGATACATTCATAAAAAAGTCATGGAGGCATGTCTGGAGTCATATTTGGTTACAAAAAATTATTGAATTCGGGAAAAATTTAAAATTTTCGAAATTTCATTTAAATAAACGTCAAAACAGGGTATCGAACAGTGTTTCAAAGCAACGTAGCTATACTGTATAGATGGGAAATTTTATGACGAACAACTTTGCCGAAGAAAGTAAGGACGTATCTTTAAATCTTGTTGAGATATCTACCATTTTCTAAAGGCGGAACAAAACACATTTCTGTAATTTTCAAATTTTAGCAGTTTCATGTGAAAGAGGTAAATGATAAAACTTGAACTATTTACTCTAAACGTTTTTAATGAGAGGAAACATGCACTTTCCAAAGAATTTGGCACCAATTAGGCTCAAGAATCACTTTAAAAAAAGGCGTATTTATTTTAATAAGTACTATGTTTGAGAATTTGTATCTCCTGAAACTAGGTTTGCTCCATAATGAAGCCTAAGTGTGAGTTTTTGAAAATTTAGTTTTAAACATGAAAAAATAAACACTGAAAAAAAATTCACTATGTTCTAAAGTAAGGAAAAAATGTAAAATTAAAATATACAGGAAATGGTAACTTCGAATATTTTTTTGGAAAAATAGTGGTGATGCATTTTGACGCTTTTTCTGAAATGGTACATTTGTCAAAGGATTTTGCAGAACGACGACTTTTATGAATATTTTGTAACCTAAGATTATTATTATATTTCTTATTATTATTCTTATATTTCTCGTTATACATATATGTAATTTGAATTTGAAGAACAACTTCGTATGTGCTTAGCAACACGTGTTCAAAATAATAATTATCTTTTAAATACAGCCGTATTTAAGATATTTGAAAAAAAAAGTTTAATATATTTTATTTTTTTATTTTAAACGTGCCCTTTTCATATGTTATCCGTGTTATATTACCAAGTTAGCGACTAGAATAAATATTACCTTTCAATTTGTCTGAATACACCTTGCTGATTCTACCATCTACTGATAGTACAAAAAGGGTCAACAAAATTTCAGCGTTTATTTTTTCAGGTTTGAAAATCAAATTTCTACAACTCACGCTTAGGCATCATTTGTGCCTATCAAACACGTAGGTAACGTTTAGAATAAATACTTCAAGTTTTATCATTTACCTTTTTCACGTGGAACTACTAAAATTTGAAAATTGTGAAAATATGTTTGGTTCCGCCATTAGAAAAACGTGAATACCTCAGCGAGATTTGAACATACGTCCGTACTTTCCTCGGCAAAGTTGTTCGTCATAAAATTTCCCATCTATACAGTATACGTACGTTACTCTGAGATACTGTTCGATACCCTGTTTTGACGTTTATTTAAATGAAATTTCGAAAATTTTAAATTTTTCCCGAATTCAATAATTTTTTGTAACCAAATATGACTCCAGACATGCCTCCATGACTTTTTTATAAATGTATCAGATCCCAATGATTGTGAAAAAAATAGTTAAGTACCTTGTTTCACCTACTTTAACATTTCTAAAACTATTTTTTTGAATCTACTTCTGAAAAATGCCATTTTTTCATAAAACTCAAATGTGCGACCCCTAAATCGCGGCAACCAATGATGACGTCATATAAAAGTTTTGTTGTGACACCCTAAGCTATCATTTGAGGGGTGAGCCCCCGGGTTTTCTGACATAGTGCTATTTTGGGACACTCTAATATATATATATTTTTGGAAACGATGGTTCTACAATTGATGAAGGGACGGTCGGGGAAAGAAATGAAATTTTTTTGTTGAAGGAGGGGGAAGAGCGGAAAGGTGAGGAAGGGGGGGATATTGGTAGTTACGCTTAACAAGTAGTCGTTAGGAGATAGGTAGGTAAATAGGTAGGAGTAAAAACGACTACTTGTTAAGCGTAGCTACCAATATCCCCCCCTCCTCACCTTTCCCCCTCCTTCTCAAAAAAAAAATCGTTTCTTTCCCCGACCATCCCTTCATCAATTGTAACACCGTTGTTTGTCCAGTCTTTTAAATTTTTTCCACCGTGCACTTATTGTTTTCATCTCCAAGAGTAGCAAGAGACGGATCACCTCTAGACACATTGGTAATCTATGGGTGAATATTCGTAAAACATTTAACTACATTTTCATTAGAAAATATTTGTTCATAGAGCGTACTGTTTGGTTGATGAGATATGGAGTTTTGAACAACCAAAAATGTTCTTTGCAAAAATTTTATCATTAAATGATTATAAATTGGCAAACAAAAAGTAAATATTTTAAAAATTGTCATGCGACAGAACATAATTTTTCGACTTGTCTTTGGAGTTTTTCACCAGCGCTTAATTTAAAATCGGACTTTTTATTTAAAACTAGCTGATTGCCCGATCTCACTCGGGGCCCCTTTGTCACTCAGTCACTTGTACATCTGGTTTTGTAACGAAAACTCTCATAATGCAAGAAACAAAACCCTTTGTCAGTTCTTCTCATGTTGTCCCTCAGCCACTTGTAAATCTAGTTTCTTCTATTCTTCTCTCTCTTCTCTTCTATTCTTCTATTTTCTAAATCGATACAAAGCCTTTTTTACGTCATTGAACCTCCCCCATTTTACCGGACACCCTATTCTCCCTATCAGAAATAAAACAACTTTTACAACTGCTATCGTTCTAAATGCAAAAGAAACGCAACCCCTTTTACTTATTTAGATCTCTCCCCCTCCTGGTTAGGCATTTCCCCCTTTTGTCAACTTCCCAGTGCTGGTTCCCTTATGTCAAGGAACATTTGTACCAAGTTTGATAAAGAATTGTCCTGGCATTTCGGATTTATGGCCTTTCCCCTGTTATGAGCCACCGCCCCTGTTATGACCCCCTTCCTGTTATTAGCCCCCCTCCTTAGTCAACCCTCTGAGTTCTGATTCCCTTGTGTCAAGAAATATGTATGCCAAATTTGGTGAAGAACCGTCCAGGAAGTTCGGAATTATGGACTCCCCCCTCCCCCAGTTACGTCCCCCAAGGAGCATGTGTGCCAAGTTTGGTGGAGATCGGTCAAGGCGTTCTGGAGTTATTGGGGAACATACAAACATACACACAAACATACTCATACTCACTTTTATAAATTGGCTTTGAAATCCGTCTTGAAGTTGAATTTGAAAGCATTTAAAATTAAATATGAAATCTAGAAATTCATCCTGAAATAGGAATTGAAATTGGACTTCAATGTATTATGTCACCATACGAACCGTTGCTTTTCAAGAGATGACGCTTTTCTTGTAGTAGTGAAATCAAAATTTCTCACTTATTTATGTTTACCTACCTGAAAAACAATCACTAATCATATTTTATTTGAGGTGTTATACTTAATTTTCATGATTTCTGCCTAATTTTGATAAAAAAACAAACATTTCCTATACCTCTCCATAGCATCTTACTACCAGTCATCCGAGAGCCCTAGAAAGCTAAAGCCCTACAAAGGTACATTTATAGCTTTATGAAAAACCCTGTTTGCGACATTTCAATTCAAAAAAATTAAATTTCGCAACATGAACGCAATAAATAAAAACAATGTTTACCAACTATTTATTGGTTCAGGTGTCAAACGTTATATCGCGATTAGCGATAAACACAAAAGAAACTGAGATGCATGAGAGAGTAAGGGTGTTGTGTTCAGTAAATTTATTGTCGCGCAAAATTCAGCTGTTACGGAAATGCACACTATGTGCTACGAAGTGACGACATCTGTTGTATTCAACAGGGAAACATTGATAGTTTCAAGCATACTCTCACACATGGCGCATGATGAAACACTTGCGCCAACTTCTGTTATTTATTATCAGAAGTTAGAAGCAGTGTCCTATTGGATGTAAATGGATGTTGCTTTTCAAACCGCAATAAATCTGTCAGTTTTATAGAGCAAGTAAAACGGTATCACCCTGACCAAACAGATTTATTGCTGCTATTGTGAAGAATATTATTTAGAGTTCAACACAAAAATGATTCATGCGAGGCAATATTCTAGTATTTTGTTTTAGCTCGCAAACAAAAATACGTCAAAGTAAAGTATTTTGCAGAAGGAATTAATTATTATCAACCGGTTTGCCTGCCATAGGAAGCAACTAAAGTGATTTTGCTAGAAATTGAGATTCACTATCTGTATATATTTATTTTATTAAAACAACCAGTTTTCAAAAATTACAAAATTTCGATGGCGCGTGGATTTTATCCACCATCCACATCCATCAATATGTAAGATAAAATTTAATGCGCATATGCTGCAAACTTACGAAGATTGCTCAAAATATTCTATGGGATATTTTATTATGGTCAGTATAAACAAAATCGTTCAGGATGATCAGACAGTAAAACTTTAACATTTCTGCTCACAGATATATTTTCAAGTTGACAAAGCTGGCGGAATAAGCGAGAAGTAAAAAGTTTTATCAAATTATGGGGGTAGCTGTCAAGCCACGAAAGCTTAATCGGTTTTATTGCTGCTTTCTTGAGCTTATAACATGTTTCTTAAAGAGGTTATAAAAACCTTCTGAAGAGTGGTCCACCTGGTCGTAAAGTCGTTTTATAGCGGCCATCAGGAAGTTCTGGTTCAACTCATCATAGTTTCATTAGCGGTTTTATGAAATTGGTCATGAAAACCGCTAGAGGAACGTAATCATACTTAACTTAGAATTGTTACTTGGGGTGGAGCACGTGTCCCAATATGCCCTGCCTAGACACGCCAGTTCTTTAATATAAAATCACCGTCTGATAAGGCTATTAGTGAAACTGTAAAGAGGTAAATGAGTCAAACTATGGTACAATTATTTTGCATCTACCAATAATTAAGCATTTTCCCACAGGCAACTTATAACTAGTCTCTGCACTTCCTGACTCTGGAGAGCAAAATTGGTTGAAAAGTAGTACCAAACATGGAGAAGGAAAAGGGTAAAAACACCGACACTCAAACACGGTAATTCACTCAATCAATCGCGATACTGCAAAAAGAATGAAGTGCGGAATACAGGAAAAAACCATCTGAGCGGTATCACAATAGAACCTAATACTGGTCGCAGTGATAATGTTCATACCGAAAAAAAATTAAGAACAATTTCAAGGTAACTAAACACTCACCAACAACGAATCAACTGAATAAAACTTAATACAAAGCTATATGTAAAAGACTTTGAAATACACGTACTATTTAATATATTTTTTATGAAACTGTGTGTCATTTTTGTATATGCTCGAGGAAAATATCACAATTTTGGCCTCCTTTGGTATTGTTTTTGTCATTTTTGGCACTTTTGTGATTATTGATATGTTTATAATGGTTTTTGCATCATTTTCGTGTTATATTTGTGCCGTCGCGGGCAAAGAATGGCCGGTCAAAATATGCTATACTATGATTTTGTATTGTTTTTGCGGGTTTTAAAAAGAAAAAAGTCGGAAGCCAAAATCCAATATTAAAAGTTAAAAATCAACAGTCAGAAGTTGAAACTGCAGTAGACATCAAATTACTTTTTTGTATGCAATCTGTTGATCGGTAGAATCATACCTGAAATCGGTTAGTGCAAAACGTACACTTAAGTCGCTTTTTGCGAAAGTAAAGTCAAAAGTCGAAATTTAAATTTAAAATCAAAAATCAACTCCTCAATGTCGCGAGTCAGAAGTCCAAAATCAAAACTTTGAAAAGTAAAATTTAAAAGTCAAGAGCAGGGCCCGACAACGTCACCTTCAATTGCATAACGTCACTCAACAATGAAGCAGTGAAGCTTCGGTTTCAACAGAAGCAGTACCGCTTCAGTTTCAAACTGGCTTCAGTTAGCGTCAGCGTCGTTCTGTTCAACAAATGAAGCAAGTCACTGCATGCATGAAGCGAAGGCAAGAGAAAGTCAGTTTCATTTATTTGTTTCGACGATGCCGGGCCCTGGTCAAGAGTCAAAATTTTACATGAAAATCATATAAATAGACACATTCCAGCGTTACGGGACACACCCACCACATAAATCAGTTCCTATTTAACCAAACCCTTGGGATACAACTGAAAAATAAAGTCCCCTTTAGTAATCAGTTTTGTAAGCTATTTGCCAAAGATTTGGTGCAACAAGAACCGATTTTCACTGTAAAAATGGTTACTAATTGTGTCCTGTAATGCTGGAATATGGCAATATACTTAACTTTATTACTTTATTATATATGTACTAGTTGAACCCCAATCTTACGATCCAGAAAATATAAAAGTCTGTTCAGAATTCCGAAAACTGCGGATACATTTCATTGGCCAGTGCTTGCGAAGATGTTTAATTTTTGTATTAGTTCTTTGAGTCAATAATATAGCTCTAAGATGTTGTACATTAAGCAAAGCCATGGGTTTATACCGTCTTTAGACATTACCCTTCTTTATCGACAGACTTCGCAGCCGGCTGTTAGAGTACAGGAAAATTACGGGGCCAGTGCAACTAACTAGCAAGCACCGCCTAGCTAAGATGTTGTACATAAAAGAGTCATAGCCGGAAACTGAAAAAAAAAATAGTTTTGGATTTTATTCAACTGAATAAAAACTTCTGGCTGTTTGCAACATTTATGTGGTCTGATTGAAGTAAAATATTGCTTAGAAAATTCTTGATCGTTTGCTATCATTAACCCATTTTTTAAAATTTTGCGACTTGGTCCGGTCTGATTTAACACCGACCATATGATATCGCGACAAACAATCGAGTTGAGCAGGCGAGTCGTGCAGTCAAATCAAGCAATCGAGGTCTAGTAGTCCAGTCGAGCTGTTGAATCGAGTCTAGTCGAGCAGTCGAATCGAATGGTTTAGTCAAGCAGTCGGGTCAAGCGGTTACATCGAACAGTTGAGTCGAGCAGTTCATTCGTGCAACCAAGTCGAGCAGTCGAGTCGAGCGGTTGAGTCGAGCAGTTCAGTCCAGCAGTCCTGTCGAACGGTTTATTCGAGCAGTTGAGTCGAGTAGTCCAGTTGAGTAGTCCAGTCGAGCAGTTAAGTCGAGCTGTCGAATCAAACAAAAATCAAACAGTTGAGTCGAGCACTCGAATCGAGCAGTCTAGTCGAGCAGTCCAGTCAAGCAGTCTAGTCAACCAGTTGAGCAATCGAGCAGTCCAGCAGTCGACCAGTGAGAATACAATCCATTGCTACGAAAGCATGACGTCCTGTCAGGGACCAGGTTTTTAGTTACCTCTTATGTCTTTAGCCTCTTATGACGTCCTTTCAGAGACCTGGTTTTCGGTACAGACATAAGCCTATTATATAAATAGAAGATTATATAAATAGATTATATTACATAAAAAACTAAAATCAACAGACAATCAATAGTAGCTGTAGATATGAAGGTTTTCACCAAATTACATTAGAAGAACTTAGAAATATTTTTCATTAGGAAAATCAACTGGAGAAGATAACGTAAATGCTAGAGTTATTCAAGATTGCCTTCATGTCATTGGCCACGCCGTATTGGAGGTGATTAATGAATCGTTGCAAACTGGGCATGTTCCTCAAGTGTGGAAAGAATCGTTGATTATTCCGGTTCAAAAGGTTGCTTGAACGATTAAAGCCGAAGAGTTTCATCCCATCAACATGTTGCACACTTTAGAAAAAATCCTAGAACTTGCTGTTAAAGGCCAGCTGCTGGAATATTTAAGTAGTAATTCCTTGTTGATACCGGAACAATCGGGCTATCGAGAAGGTCATTCTGGTGAAACCGCATTGAAGTTGGTGTTGGCAAAGTGGAAAGACTACTTAGAGCGCAAAGACATAATAGTTGCTGTTTTCTTGGATCTGAAACGCGCTTTTGAGACAATATCGAGGCCCTTATTGTTGAGTGCAATCAAGCGCTTTGGAATTACGAGCATTGCATTCAAATGGTTTGAAAGCTATTTGTCTAGCAGAACACAACGGACCGCTTTTAATGATTCTGTATCTAGTCCAGTGGGTAACAATCTTGGTGTACCCCAGGGTAGTGTGTTGGGGCCCCTTTTGTTTATTATGTACATTAACGAGATGCGAACGGGTTTACGTTTTTGTGACATCGCTCTTTTTGCAGATGACACCGTGTTGTTCATTGCAGCCAAAGATTTAGATGAAGCTGTATTACATTTGAACGAAGATTTACGTTATCTGAGTAAAAATGGTTGAAATATAAGCAACTGAAATTGAATATAACTAAAACAAAATGTATGGTTATTTCGCGAAATCGATTAGATGAAAATGACTCAATCCAGATTGATGACGAGACAATTGAACGCGTTCAGGAGATTAAATACCTTGGAGTGATTATTGATGACAAACTAAAGTTCAATGCTCACATTGACAATGTCATCAAGAAAATAGCCAAGAAGTATGGAATTCCATGCCGATTGAAAAACGATTTAACGATTTGCAGTAAAATACAGCTATACAAATCAATCATCTCTTCTCACTTGGACTTTTGCCCATGCATTTTATTCCTAGCCAATGAAACACAAATATTGAGGCTTCAACGCTTGCAGAATAAAATAATGCGTTTGATTTTAAAATGTGATAGATTTACTTCCTCGATCTTTATGCTGGATGCTTTGCAATGGTTATCTGTGAAGCAAAGAATTGTTTACTTGACTATGGTGATTATTTTTAAAGTAGTCAACGGTTTGCTACCTCGATATTTGTGTGATCGAATTGAAAGAGGAAGAGACCTTCATAGATATAACACTAGAAACGCGAATGAAGTAAGAACACCTAGTTTTTTGACATATGCTTCACAATATTCATTGTTTTACAAAGGAATAAATGTCTTCAATTCGATGCCAACAAATGTTGCAAACTGTTTCCTTACAAACACAGGTTTGATCTTGTGAAGACTTGATCTTCGCTAGTGAAATGCTGGAATTTAGTTAAAGCCGTCTTCACAATGGACCGTTTAACTCTCGTTGACAATTCCCATTTCATTGATTATCTTTTGAAAGTACCAAAGTTTTATTTTTGGATCTTCCAAGTAGCTTATCCGATTGCGCCCCCTCAAAACTTTCTGATTTTCTTACTTTTGTTTATTTTTTGTAACTTAAGAAAACTGTATATTGCAGTAATACTAATATAAGCACATAAGTGATTGCAAACCACCGTAGTGTATAGTTTTACAGTTTACGAATTAGTATGAACTGATCGCTGTCAATATAAATTCACAGAAATAATTAATTAATAAAATGATAATAAAATTTGATTAATCAGTGGCAGCAGAGCACCACTCAATCCTCCATCAATGCAATAAGCCAGCCAGAGTTGATCGATCAACGTTTACAGCATCCATTTTGACTGCCCTTATTTGGTTACTATTACCCTGGCCAGGGTAAATATGAATTAGCGCGACATCGAAGACAGTAATTATAAGTGATTAATTTTGCAAACAAGATTTCCCTCATTGAACTTGTCTTGTGTCTTCGATCACAACAACAACAAAGCAAGGACCAAAGAGGCAGCAAAAATCCAATTAGTATCGACCTCTTGAACTCGTTCGCGTTTTAATTACTCGACCGAGTGGCTTCTGCTGGACCTGGACTGGAACATGCACGATGGAAGTGCAGGGCGTCATCCATCTTTTTAATTGAATAAGCATATCCGAGAGCTCCTTCCTAACCGAGTGAACTCCGGTTTGGAACGTGATCACGCAGAAGAGTCGGAGGCGTTTTCGAGGTCGTTTTCTAGATGATGACGAACAGTATCGTTACCGGGGCCCGCCACGGACCATCAGTGCCCTGTCAGCACCTCGTCCGTCAGTCGGACACGGACACTTCGAAACGTGGTGGAGGTAAAAATTCAATTAAAATTCTACTCCTCGTTGAAATTGCTTCCGAATGACCGGCTTGTCTGAGAGCGAGCCCTGCCAAAATCAATCATGTCTCATTCCAGGTCGGCGCATTCGGCTGCCCCACACCGAACAGAACAAGCTCGGTGGGATGATCGGCCACGGAGATTAATTAGATTTACTTATGAGTATAATTTGTTTGAATAGATGAGTTGGTGAATTGAAAAGCTTCAAAAACTGTAGCAAACGTCAGTTTACTAGACGGACGCGAGCTCCAGCACTGAGTAGGACGTAGAGGTATATTCAATTACTTTCCTTGAAACGGTGATAATCGTGCTCCAGTGTTAACACGCAAACCAGCAGCTGGCGAATGCAGTTTTCTGCTGCAGCAATGCACTGCACACGGGGCCGCTCTTGTAGTTCGCCAATAAACCGAAACGCCCATTTTCATATTTGATTATTACGAAAATGCAAACGAGCGCGCAGCTACGTTCATCTCGTTCATTCGCACGGGAACGCCGTACCCCTGGAAGGGATAATTTATGCATTCATGTCACGTTACCGGTGCGGTGCGGTGCAGTGGTTTAATTCGAATGGGCTGAGATGTCTGTGGTGTTTATTTCTTCTATATACGTTGCAGCAATATGGACTCATGCGATGGTGCGTATATAACAGATATTTTTTGAAACATGGGTGATGAGTGATAAAATAGTTTTTTTTTGTTGTGGTATTGCTGGCTAGTCGCCTCTTACGAGACCAAGGCTGTTTGAGTAAATTATGCTCGTCATTACGTTTGCAGATATATAAGAAGTTATATGAAATTATAATTTTCTAAAATCGATTTTTTTTATAATTGGTGTTTTCGTAATGTAAATATTTTAATAGCTTCTCAATTGGGCTCAAGGTGCGACACTGTATCCGTCCAAGTCACTAGTTCTAGGTTAGAATCTCAGCTGGAAGTAACTGTTAGAATCAATAGGATCGTCACGCTACAAATTATCGTATACTTTAAGAGTTGGTTACTATTAAAGTACAGAATTACTATTTTGCTAATGGAATTTCTGTGATGCTTATGAAAAATTTAGAAAAAATATCAAAAGTGGATTAATATCATAGTGGCAAGTTGAACAAGACAAAAGGAGCCTTGGTATTTGTAATGTAAGGATTCTACTCGAATTAGCACGTGTGGTTTTTTTTGTCAAAAACTACACAAGATGGAGGAGAAGTGCAAATAAGATAAGATAAGAAGTGCAGTAGCCGAAAACCTGGGGGTTAAAATGTAGTCAACTATCGAAGTATGACGAGACTTTCAGTCGTTTCTAAATTGTTCGAGATTAAAATATGCACGAGAGATCTCAATGTTGGCAAAATTACATAACAAAGGATCAACATGGTTTCATTCCCAGATGATCACTGTTCAGTTCCCAGCTTGGTAAACTTGGTATTTCTGTGTGATTAATAGTTTAGTTAGAATCTTATCTCACAGAGCGTGAACTACGGGTAAAAATTGAATGTAATGTGTCACAACCGTTTTTTATCACATCTGGTGTCCCGCAAGGTAGTAACTTTGGATCGCTACTGTTCATTTTGTTTTTCAACGATTTGTATTGTCATCTACCCAAGTTACAAGAAATGAAACAAGCTGGACTAAGAAAACTATTGTGCTACCAAAGTGCTCTCCCAAATCGTTTCGCGCCGACTGTCACTAATATTAGTGTGTGTGAACGAAATTGTGGAAATTTATCAAGGATCAGGCTTGCCATTTCCTCACTCATTGTGCAAAAAGTGCAACTTTTTTCATTCAACACAATGCGCAGAACTGCTGCCACAAATGTGAAATACATCCACGCAATGAGAAACAGACCAAAAATAAAGAGAAATATAAACAAACTTTATATTCTCATTGTGCGCTCGTACTGCAGCAAGCAACGACAACGGGAATTACATTGTTGCCTTATCTATCATCCACCATCGTCATATGCAACATTTTTTGCACTGTTGCCGCTACGAGAAGTCTAAACAATTTTTTTTGTGCCATATCGTGGGCAGCCAAAAAGGGTATTAACACTTTGTTGCTCAGTTTATTCCTCAATGAGAAGAACAAAACAGAGCAACATAAATCGCGACTGAAAAAGGTGTGAATTTTTCTCTTCTCTTTTTTTATTCTGAGGAGAAATCATCCCTGTCAAGGATGTTCACTGGCGGACTCAATATTCACCCAGTGGCAGATCCTCCAAAGGGTCATGTATATAGCACTTCCACGCACAATTTTTTCGTTGATTTCAAAGCTGTGTATGATACCATCGACCGTAAAGAGCCATGGAATATCATGGACTAGAATGGCTTTTCCGTAAAAGCTGATCAAACTAATCAAATTTACATAGAATGGTACGCAGTGCTGTGTGCAGATTTTGGGAACATTGTCGAGTTCATTCGAGTGAGATTCGGAGGCGTATTATCAGCGGAAGTCGTGCTTACTATATGCTTCACTGAGCCTTTGTATAATGATTATCCTGTACCAGCCGCTCATTAGATCGGTTGTTCTCTACGGGCATGGAACGTAGACAATTTAGGAAGAGGATCTACCAGTACTCGAATTATTTGAGTGATCAGAATGATCTCCAGCTCGGTACATGAGAACGGAGTGTGACGGCGGAGGATGAATCAGTTGTTATCAGTGCTAAAGTTGGACGAATAAGGTGGGGAGGGTAAGTTGCAAGAATGCTGGACAATAATCATGCGAATATGGTGTTTTCTTCCAATCACAGTAAGCATCTTCAAACTAGGTAGAGTGAGATCTGGTGGCGAATACACGGCGTCCAGGAAATTAAAGAGTACCAGCTCACAACCGAGTTAAAGAAATTTTGTTCATCAGGCAAGAAGAGAAAGCCAATAATTGGGAAAACTATAAGGAATACAACCCTAAGGGTCGTACGAAAAGGTGCCCTGCTGGAAAGATACGCTCAGCAATCTCCGTCATAAGGCTAGGCGTTTGTTCAATAGGGCCAAACTCACGTCTAACTGGGAAGGCTACAGAGCTTCCCACACCAAATACAATGCTGAGCTACGCAAAGCCAAAAGGAAGTGAAGAGTTAAATTTTGCAAAAGCATACAAACTCTGCCAGAGGCTATGCGTCTGCTGAAAGCGATGTCCAAGGACCACTGCAATGGTCTTCAGCAATTAAAAAAAGAAGATGGGAGTCTCACTGTTACCACCAGGGAAACTCTGGAAGTTCTAATGAACACGCACTTCCCTGGCTCGACAGTGACCACTGACATAGACGTAGGCGGGCAGTGCAGCGGAATTAGGGTTGCCAAGTGGCTGGTTTTTCACTTGCAAAGCCGGTGGCCGGTCAATCCGGCAAAAAGGCCGGTTTGCCGACATAGGAAGCCGGATTTGTACTTTTTACCTGATTTTTTAAATTTTTAAAATTTATTAGTAATCCTGAGCAGTGGATCATTGCAGATAGCTAGTTTTGCAGTGACAATACCTTGCTTCTGGCGGTAATATACATTAAATTGTCCACTAGCGCCAGAAGCAGGTTGTTACTACCTCCAATAGTCAATGTTCGGTGTGGTTGCGACTGTGATGTCCTGCCGTTCGTCTCCACTGACTGCTCATCATCCCATTTACACGGGAAACTGTCAACGGTTACATCTACCGGCGACTAGACACATTTACACACTCCAGACAAATCCTTTAATATGCTATAAATACAAAAATGCCACAACGACCTGACTATTCCCCCCCCCCCCCCCTCCCTGGCATTTTTTTGAAGACGGGACCGACCGGCCGGTTTTTGTAATTTTCAGACTTGGCAACTCTAAGCGGAATAGGTCATTATCATTACACAATGTGCCAAATGACTCGGTTCTATTTGCCCGCCGATTGCTTACGGAGGCTTCGATCAATTGGGCACTCAGCTCTTTTGAACCAATGAAATCTCCAGGTCCGGATGGTATTCTACCCATTTTCTTACAAAAAAACTACAAGGTATACAGCCCTAAGGGTTGTACGAAAGGGTGACGTAGGACTAAACCAGATCATTAGATCAAAGACTAATTTAAACTTCATTTCTGGCATATGTATGTTTATAAGAATCATTGTTTAAGTGATTGTTTAAAAGAGAAGAGCGAAATATTCAGATTCACTTCTTCATTGAATGCAATGGTGGCTTTGAAAATACGTGGAGGGGGGGTTCATAAGTACAATGCCTGAAACCATTGAGACATAGAAATTTCTTTTGAAAATCACTTGTGTGCATCATAAAGAGTGAAATAGTAATGAATGACCAGCCCACAGATTATTGTATTAAATATGATTATGCGTAGCTACCTCCTACCACAGGGGTGAGGGGTATCAAACCATCGTAAAATAAATTCTTACCTCCAAAAACCCCCACATGCCAAAATTGGTTCCTTTTGCTTGATTAGTTCTCGAGTTATAAGAAAATTTGTAAATTATTTGTATGGAACCCCCCCCCCCCCCCTCCTTAAGAGAGGGAACAAATTTTGGCCTTCTAAAATCCCCAAATGCCAAATTTGGTTACATTTGCTTGATTAGTTCTAGAGTTATGAGGAAATTTGTATTTCACTTGTATGGGAGCACCGCCCTTCTTAAAAGGAGAAGTCTCAGTACACCATAGAAAAGATCCTGCCTTCTAAAACCCCTATATGCCATATTTGGTTCCATTTGCTTGATTAGTTCTCGAGTTTTGAGGAAATTTGTGTTTCATTTGTTTAGGAGCCCCCCCCCCCCTTTAACGCCCTCCCTAATATTGGTCTCTTACCCCCTCCATAAAATTGCTGGTCATTTTATCTATCCAACGACATATAAATTGCTCAGCTGCGTTCAGTAGTTTAGTAGTTATTACCATTTGAAATCTTTGATTCAAACGTTACACTTCTATTTTCATTTTCACAAAGTGCTACCCAGTCCCAGTATAGTAAACAAAGACGTAGTCCTACGTCAAAACGGACGGTGTTATAATGTCCAAGCTCATCAACTTCTTTCGAGCCAGTTTCACTTTGGGATATACCAAGAAGAATTGGCGGCAAGTAAGGGTGGTGTTCGTACCTAAGGTTGGCAAAAAAGACAAAGCCATGCCTAAGGCATTCAGACCGGTAAATCTGACTTCAACGCTTCTTAAGCTGATGGAGAAAATCACGGATAACTATATCCACAATGAGTTTTTAAAAAACTCTTCGTTACATGTAAATCAACATGCATACCAACACGGTAAATCTACAGAAACCGCACTGCGCTGCTTAGTTACGTTAATTGACAAATCGCTCAAATATCTAGAGACAGCACTTTGTGCTTTTCTTGATATTGAAGACGCTTTCGATAACACGTCCTTCGCATCAATTATTACGGCTCTCTGTCAAAAGAGAATCGACCACTCTACAATGAGCTGGATTCAAGCAATGTTCTCGAGCAGAGAAATTACAGCCTCATTAGAGAGAGGGAGATAAGTCGGTCACGATTTCGGTGATCAAAGGATGTTCATAGGGAGGAGTTCTCTCGCCCCTGCTCTTGGCACTGGTGGCCGACGCACTTCTTCACAAGCTATCACAGCTTGGTTATGAGACCATTGCTTACGCCGACGACGTTGTACTTATCGTCAGAGGAAAGTTTGACGCAGTATTGTCAAATCGCTTGCAAGGAGCTCTAAACACCACCATGTTATGGTGCTCACAAAAGGAACTTAATGTTAACTCCACCAAAACAGTCGTTATACCATTCATTAGGCGAAGGAAACATACCATTACTCCCCCTATACTGAATGGTGTCAAACTGGGCTTCATTAATGAAGCCAAACACCTCGGAATAATTCTCGATAAAAAACTGAACTGGGCTGCCTACCTAGGTTATGCTGTGAAGAAAGCAACTATGACTATCTGGGCATGCAGCGCACTCTTTTGCAAAACCCGGGAATAAACACCTCAACTAGCCTTTTGGTCATATACTACTATAGCACGGCCTAGGATAACCTATGCTGCAATCATATGGTGACCAAAGGTAAATGAGGCCCAAGCCAAACTAAACAAAGTTTAGCGCCTGGCCTGTCTTACAGTTACCAGTGCCAACACCTACTGCAGCCATGGAGGCAATGCTATGCTTACTGCCTTTGCATCTTCATGTGAATCAGGAAGCAGAGATCGGCGCACTACGGTTACAAACGAGTAAAACTATACGCAAAGGTGACCAAATCGGTCATGTTAGCATACTTCGGCAGTTCAATCTGACACCCTTAGTAACTTCAGTCTCTGACTGCATGGAAGCCAGGCAGTTTTATATGGCGTGATTGAAAAAGATTGCTCAATGTGGAATAATGGAGGGCCCGATCTTCCATCTGGAATTATCTGCTTTTTTTACAGATGGTTAAAAAATGGGGGCCTGCATAGGCTCCGGAGTCTAAGGACCCGGCATCAGGGAAACTATCTCATTAGGAAAGTGGCCCACCGTTTTTCAGGCAGAAGTATATGCAATATACGTAAATCCAACCTATTTACAAGTAAACTCGTTCTAGAGTACATAGTGCTGAAATTAATTCCAAAAATCAGGGATGCCAGTATGCTTCGTTTTCAGTCCGCCAAATCGGTATGTTTTTGGCAACATGCCAGAAAAATGTATTTTTCCAAACTCAAATCGACCCAAAAACAAACGGTTTGCCAATTATTATTGCTACTGATTGTTCAATACCAAATTTGAGTGTTACTATGTATTATAAAGATTAAAGAATACCAATCAATATATATATAGGGTACGGGAGGTATTTTCAGCAGGTTTCTAAATTCAGCCTGTTTGCTCTTTCTTTCGCCAATTAAAATATTTTACCGACATATCATTTTAATATGTTATAACTATTTTCTCAAGAATGTAAGTAATCTACTATTTTTTATTTTAAGAACGTCAAAACCACCTGTTCTTTTACTAGAACTAGGCCATAGACCGAAAAAAAATTTAATCCCTTAATGGGCCGAAAATACCGTCCCGTGCCCTATATATCACTTATGTATACAACCAGCTATAGCATAAGTCTCGTTTCCAATACATCGCTAGATGGCACCAAAACGCTAGTTTAAACCAGAGCCTATGTTACTAGAGGTGCACAAAGAAGGATGCCAGAAGAGCCAAACTTCCGTCCGTCCAAGCGAGCAATGTAAACAAGCCTTAGTGTGGTATAGGGCCGCAGACAAATGATGTAATTGGTATAAAAGAAAATTTTTTATTTTTTACTGCCGATTAACGTCCAACAAAGCTTAGTTGTTACTTTGCATACTATTATTTTAACACAATGTTTGTTCATTGAGTATGTTAATTACTTCTAATACGTTGTTCTAATTGGTGTACTGAACAAATCATCCTTTTGAGTTTCATGAAGTCACGCTGAATAACTGCAATTGACCTGGTTGCAAGTTACAATAGTACAACATCATTATAAACCATGTTATCTAACATAGACTCTATAGAGTTAAACTATAGTTTAACCCTACTGCCACGTATCGCTTGTATCACCATTCTGGAATTATCCACAATAAACAGATTATTACTGGATGAATTTTGATTCATTCAATTTCAGAACGACCATAGATTGGAAAACTGGAAACCATCACATCTAATTATCCTCGCAAAACAAAGGTTAATCATTCTTCGAAACTTTCATCGCGGTGTAAAACCGACTGATTTCTTGATATAACTGCTTACTAGATGAATTAGGTTGGAATAAATAAGTTGTTCCCTTCATCTTCACTATCTTTATCCAAGATAATTATCATTATAAGTAATGAATTTAGCAAAGATGTAATGTCAAATCACATAGCAAAACTTTGCGCCAACCAAGCCAAGCCAGGCATTTTCCATGAGCCCTGCAGAATCTGTCTTGGAATGCGCAGTCTTCGTGAAATCATCCCGGAATGTTAGGATTATTTGTTAAAAACATTATGCATGTTTATTAAGAAAGGATTCGTTTTTGGCATATGTGCCATATATACCGTGGACCCCCACTAATTTGAATGATTTCTCATTCAAACCACAACCCAAAAATGCCGAAAGTTGTATGAACTGGCCGCCTTGCTCTTTGTTATTGTTCCAATGGTTTCATTTAGTTGGGCATTTAGTTGCAGCAAATATTTCGTTTTTCGATAAAATTTTTATTAGATTGGCTAACAAATGAAATGTGGAACAGGTTAAATGCAATAAAGTATATTGCAAATTATTCCCCCCCTTGGAAATTGGCTTTAAAAATCGGGGGGCAAACAACAAGATTTGTAGGATATGAGTTTATTTTTTTTAATGAAATCAATTATGTGTGAGTTCTACAGCCAAAAACCTTTAAACTTTAAATAAAAATGTTCAAAACCAATATTTATTTTGCTCGATTAAAAAAAATTCTGTTTTGTTTTTGCAGAAGCTTTGTACGACCGTCCGTCATGTCAACTTTGCAAATGCATCTCTTGATTCTACCAATCAACTGTTTGCAATTCGTGGCTCTCCAGTTATTTTTGTACAGCAAGGAACTCAAAATCCCGAAGAAATATTCGATTGGGCGCACTGAGACAGATTTGTCGGGTCATGGTTTTTGGGTACAAATGGGATCGAATGGGTATTCAGGAACGATTGTATTTTATTGGCGTAATGCGATGATGCTGTATCCGACCAAAACACGTATTGTCTATCTGCATGATGTTTTAGTAGAAACGGGATCAAAATTTTTTTCAAACATTCGTCTGGTGCATCTTTATTGATAGCTAAACCAGGGGACTTGTTGTTGAAAAAACGTGAAAGAGAACGAAGTCCTTCTGCACACTTAACAAAAAGCACCGAATTCGGTAAAATTTTACCGAATTATAAACAGCTGAATGTTCGGTAAAAATTTCGATGGTGCCAAACGACGTTTACAGATCATTACTTGTTTATTGGTCATTAAGGTATAGGCTACAAGCCCGTTGCCAAAAAATCATCATTAGTAATGTTTGGTGCAATAAAAAATTTTACCGAACGTTCAGCTGTTTAGATTTCGGTAAATTTTACCGAATCGTTTAAGTGTGTGCGTCCATAATTTTGGCTGGTCTTCCACTACCTTACTTGCGAATAGTTGTTGGGCATCTTAGGATATGATAAACAGTCGAAGCCACAACATAATCACTTTTTAAATATTCAGTATTGCCCGTTTCTTTGGTAACAAAACGCGCTGCTCACTTTTTTGATAGCTTGAAATCGTCGCAGAAAGGATCTGCTTGGCTGTATGTAAGTAATAAGTATATATTATGCTTGTCTAGCACGTAAGCTATTTATTTACTTGACAAAATAAACGATTCTTGCCCCCGCGGCGATTCTGGCGACGGTTTCGCCCGCGATGGTTATAATTCATCGCGTACGAAAGGGTGGGAAATTGATAATATACTTTTTGCCGAGATTTCTGTCGCAGTTCGTGAACTGTACAACGTACTCCTAACACGCTTCTTGTTTCGACGCCATTTTAAGCAAAACTGAGTATTATTATTGGGCGATACCGTATCGATACCCGCGATATCGATACTCAAAGACCGATATTTCGATATATTTCATCGATACCTACGACGTCGATATTATGCTAAATCGATAATTTCATCCCAATACTGTTTTGATAAAGAGGGATATGCAGCTGACAAATTATAAGCTAAAACTAGGCCAGGAAATGCTCAAGAAAGCAATATTTTAAGGATTTTTTCTGGCACTGTTTTCTTTTCAGGTATCTACTAAGCTTAATTCTCAAATTTACTTTATTGGAATTGACTCTTATGCAAAACCTTGAACAATGTCACTTACATGTTTAACGCTTATTGAACAGTAAGTGCATACGATACGCGATTTTCAGCAATTCGGAACTGACCAGAGAGCACAGAGAGTAATATTGGGCGTTGACGGCATTGACAAAGACTTTCTAGCTTTTTACGCGCCATAATAGAGGCGAAAGTGGCAGGGGTGGGACAGAGATCGAGAAGAGCTAGAACCGGAAAGGAGCAACTCCCGGCGGAACTCTGCAGGAATGGCCAAAAACCGCCAGCAACGACACATCACTGGATGGTTTCAGGGGTTTGGGAGAGGACTGCCGGACGAGTGGATTGAGGGTGTGGTTTGTCCCATCTCGGTTAGATTGCTGTAATTACCGCAGCATAACGCTGGTCACAGCCACCAACTGGGTGCTCTCCCAGATTTTGTTGCGTCGTCTATCCCCGGTGGCAGGAGAGTTCGTAGGGTAGGGTGGGCTTTATGGAGGTTCGTGCTTCTACGGATCAAAGTTTTACTCTTCGGCAGGTCATCCAGATGTATCGGGAGTACAACCCATCATATTTTAATGGATTCCTGGGTAGTATACGATGTAGTCGGGCGCAAACAGCTGTGGCTGTGGCAGGTGGTGCACGAGTTTTGTTTTCCATACAAAGCGACGTGTCCGAAATAGAGCGGCACTGGAGCGAGTGATGTGTTGCGTGCCTGTTTTGGGGACACTCTCTTTGCTCAACATGTTTTTTATTGATTAATTTTTATGAATCCTTTTTTTATGCAGCATTTCCTAATTCCAGAATGCCGCCCTAAATAGTATCGATAAATCTAATATCGATGCTTCACGAACGATATATCGACGGTATTGATAAAGCGGCGGATTTGATATTGATATTTAATTATCGACACTTTCGGAAAGTTTGCTCAATCCTAGTGGGTAAGCATAAACAAAACAAAGAATAGTGACAAAAAGAGGAGAAAGAGAGCTAACACATACATACTCTCATTTCTCCCTGAGCTCGTTTGTTGTTGAGTATAGGGGCCGCGAAAAAAATCCAAAGTTTTAGTTGCCACCCGTTAAACGGCGACTCGGACCGACCACTATCTCGTAGTAACTAAAATTTGCGCCCGGTTGTCCAAGGTATTCAAATCGAATCCAAAGAGGAAGATACGACTGAACATTCAGCGTTAATCAGCGGAACGTATTGCTGCAGAGTACTTTCGGAGTGCAGAGTGCCAACAAGTGACTGACGAGAAAATTTGAACCAGAACTCTCATGTTGGCTGCAACTGTGACATGCCTAAGCACGATACGAGAAGCTTTTTTAAAACGATCAACAGAATCACGAACCGGGTCGCGCCTACTTCTGTTATGTCAACGACACGGAGGGGAACCTGATTACCGAAAGATCGAAGGAGGTCATGTGTTGGAAATAACATTTCAATGTACTATTGAATAGTTAACAAGACGGAGCTGTCAACAGAAACAGGATAACGATCGAGGATGATGGACAGTGGATCCACCAGGTTAAAAAGCAGCTAAAGACCTGAAAATGGCAAAGCAGCTGGAAAGGACGGTATTGTGGATTGCACAGGTATTGCACAGGCATCAGGTTATACTAAAGGTATGGACTGCGGAAAAGCTACCTACGAACTGGTTGGAAGGTCCTATATACCCTATTTACAAAAAGAGCCGCCGATTCGAATGCAGCAAATATCAGGGAATAGCAAAACTCTTATTTCAATTCTACATTACAAAATTCTTTCCCGTATTCTATTTCATAGGCTGAACCCGTTGAAAGAAACGTTTGTTGGCGAATACCAATGTTCACCTTTCGACAAATCCTAGTTCAATTTGCAGACTCACCATTTGTTTTTAAGCTTCAAGGCGGCGTACGATTCAGTTAAACGAAATGAGCTCTGGCGGATAATGCTTGAACGTGGTTTTCCACCAAACTGACTAGGCTAAGACGTGCTACCCTTGACGGTACAAAATCAAGCGTCAAAATGGTCAGTGAGGCATCGGACTCGTTTGTGACGTTAAATGGTTTGCAGCAAAGTGACGGGCTATCGAATTTGCTATTCAACATTGCTCTGGAAGGGACTTTTCCAAGGGCAGGCGTGCAGAGAAGCGGTGTTAACCGGTAAATCTGTGGAAGAGGCGTACGCACATCTTAAGAAGGAAGCTGCGAGGATAGGGCTTATCATAAACTCTGTCAAAATGAAGTATATGGTGGCTGGTAGAAAGCATGGTAACCCTTCCGGTATTGGAACTGTGGTGGTGATAGATGGTGATACTTTTGAAGTGGTCAACGAATTTGTTTACCTTGATATGTTAGTGACATAAAAAGGCAGGTAGCGGCTACCAACAGAGCCTTCTACGGTTTACGTATAGCCAGCTTTAGTCCCATTGCCTGCGCAACTCCGTACGTGACTCACGATCTATAACTCGCACTCTAGAACAATGTTGCAAATCGAGCGTGAAACCAACGACGTCTACTCCCACGCGAGAGAGTATGGGAAGCATGGCATTCAACGCTTACGCCGCTCATGCAACCGTAAAACAAACAGCCGGCGTTACTGTGTGCAGACATTCTGCTACCTACACACTCGCGAAAGCACAGCCTCATATCGGCTTTCGGCTAAGCTTACTCGTGAATCGAATAACTCGTGAGCAATCAGCTACCCATGACGCCTAATGGTACTGCGATACATATTTTGCATTACTTTTTCTCTTTGACGTAGGACTAAGTCTTTGTTTACTATACTGGGAGTGGGTAGCACTTTGTGAAAACGAAAATAGAAGTGTAACGTTTGAATGAAAGATCTACTAAACTACTGAACGAAACTGAACAATTTATATGTCGTTGGATAGATAAAATGATCAGCAATTTTATACGTGGGTAAGAGAGCAATTTTAAGGAGCGCATAAGAGGGGGGGGGCTCCTATACAAATGAAATACATATTTCCGCAAAACTCGATAACTAATCAAGCAAATGGAACCAAATTTGGCATGTGGGAGTTTCAGAAGGCAGGATTTCTTTCTACGGTGTACTGAGACCTCTTCCCTTCTAAGGGGGGAGGAGGGCTCCCATACAAATGAAATACAAATTTCCTCATAACTCCAGAACTAATCAAGCAAAATTGGCATGTAAGGGTGTCTGGAGATAAGATGTTCTTCTATGGTGTACTGAGACCCCTTCTTCTTCTAAGAGGGGTGGGGGGCTCCCATACAAATGAAATTCAAATTTCCTCATAACTCCAGAACTAATCAAGCAAATGGAACCAAATTTGGCATGTGGGCGTTTTTGGAAGCATGAATTTATTTTGAATTTCTTTATTTTATGATGGCTTGAGACCCCTCACCTCTGTGGTAGGAGGATGAGGACTCTCATACAAATAAAACAGAAATTTTTGCGTATGTGCTATATTTTCTGCTATGTAACAAGCGGTAAGCTGTAAAAGTAAACTAGTAAAACCTTCTCGGAGCAAAAGACGAATGTGACGGAAAAGTGAATCGACGCCGTTAACTTACGTGCATATTGCCATTCATGTCAAAAGAGAAGGACATTCGAACGGCACGTCATTTGCGATGAACGTGCTTTGGCTTTAATGTTATTTGTAACCAATGGTCCTTTTAAAGGCCACAAGCGAGCTAAAGTAAGTCGATTGAAACATGTCAAGCTACGCATAACCATATTTAATATAATAATCTGTGGGCTGCTCATTCATTACTATTTCAACCTTTATGATGCACGCACACAAGTGATTTTTAAAAGTAATCTCTGGGTTTCAATGGTTGCAGGCGTTGTACTTATGAACCCCCGTCCACGTATTTTCAAAGTCACCATCGCATTCGATGAAGAATTGAATCTGAATATTCCACTCTTTCTTTTAAACATTCACTTAACAATGGCACTCACAGATTGTTATAAACATACATATGCCAAAAATGCATTTTACATTAGTCGTTGATCTAATGATCTAATATAGTCCTACGTCACCCTTTCGTACAACCCTTAGGGCTGTATACCTTGTAGTTTTTCTCCATGTTCGCTCTCGATTCTACTCACGGGCGAGAGTGCGAATCCTCGCGAGTAATCGGTATTAGCAGCTCGGGCCGCAATGAGGAACGATGAGCAACGAGAGCAACGATTGTAGCTGTTAGCTAAATACATTTTTTTGCCGGAAGGTTTGACCTAGTGATGCCAATACCGGGAGGTATTTTGAAAACCGGTAAAACCGGTAAAAACCGGTAAAAGTTAACTCTGGAAAACTACATTTAAAAATCATATGATTTGAAGAAGATCCTTCCATAATCAACGATTCTCAATTTCTGTCGCATAGTTAATTGACTAGTTCTTTAAAAAATAATATTTAACAATGCGAAAAGAATTTACCGTGTCATCTTTTAAACGAGAACAAATTTCAATGAAAAACTTCCGGAGGCAGAGAATGCTTAGATACTGACATTTATGATAAATTATAACTGAAGATTTAGTTGATTTGGTTCCTCTGCCTGCTCGGTTTCTGAGTTTATTCCATTGACTTGCAGAATTTTATTATTAAAACATCCTTGATGCCTTGAAGCATATTACAAAGTCATTGCACATAGTGCGGCTAATTATAAAACGAATAAATTTAAATATACAAACTCTCTCTGAAATTCTATCAATACAGTAACTCGAACAGCAATTGTGCAATACCTGAAAGATGTTCCGAGAGTAGTTTTAGAGTTCGTAGTTCGTAGAGTTTGCAATTTTTCCGGTACAGCAATTCGACAGCAGCCAAGGCTGGTTCTAGCATCACTGCGACAATTTCTTATTTCTTTATGAATTCCTCATCGCTTAAGTGAAGCGTATCCTTGTTTCTCAGCAACGAAAACAGTTCTCTTCAACGACCCCATCGACACCAGTAACAGAGGAGCTCAACTTGCAAGATGGCATGATGTGATCGATAGTGATTTACGACTTCTGAGACGACTGAGAAATTGGCGACGAGTAGCCCATGGCCCAAGCATGAGGCACTCCGGCTCTATGCTGACAGCGGTGAGGTATTTCAGGGTTTTCCCTTTTGAAGAACTACATAATTGAGTTATTATTTGTACAACCTTCAATTACGAATTTAAGTTTCCCCGTGCATTAAAAGTTTTACCAGCGATTCAGGTTTCTTGAGTTGTTATTAGATTATGCAAAAAAATACCGAAAATACTGGTTTTTGGTCTTGGAAAAACCGGTAATTCGGTATTGGAAAATAGCCGGGTAATACCGGTAAAACCGGTATAGCATCCCTAGTTTGACCACTGCGACCATTATTTTGAACTATTGTGGTATGCTAAATACGTACTCTCAAAAACTCGTCGCAGTGCATGAATAAATAAGAGCGAGAATCCGAAAGGAATGCTTATGCCGGCGTGTTCGTTAGAATGAGTATGCGTGTGTGAGAAATTTAGACCACACGAGTGTAGGCTTTGCAACACTGCACTAGAAGATGGAGTGTGCCGGCCGGGTTGGCGCATAAACCACGAAGTTTACCAAGTATACAAAGATGCGGATATTATGAAGCGAAGAAAACACGGCAGGCTACAGTAGGCTGGCCACGTAGCAAGCATGCCGGATGAGCGAACAGCGAAAACAATATTTAGCAGAGAGTCTGACAGACGCCGTCAACTTCGAACCAGATCCCGTACCCGTCGATTGAGCGCTGTGTACGAGGTTGCCAGAATAGTGGTTGTTAGGGCCGACTGGAAAGTGGAAAGACCGAGATGCGTTGGAATGACCCCTACATTCAACCCGGATTCGATAAGCGGATTGTCGCCGAAAAAGTAAAGTAAGTAAGTGTCCATATACCGTTACCATGCAATCTACTGTATGCAAGTGACTGATCCAAGTATGCTGTTGAATAGACTCCATGACACGTAGGGTAGGTAACGATGATGTTAACAAGTCAGTGGGTGGGTGAGTGAAATCGGCAATGTTTCATAATTTGAGGGTTTACCACATAATGCGATACTGATTCCAACAAGTACAATTGGCTAAAACAAGCTGGTTTTAAAACAATATTTGAAGCAAACGTCAACCGTTTGAGATTGAAAGAGCACTCTAATCGGAAATTTTGCCCCTTATAATAAAAATATACTACGATTTAATCAAGCTATAATTTATCAAAAGGAACTGTGCCAAAGTAGCAGAGATTCAATATAAAATGCAAAACCGGGTATCCCGTTAAATATCTTTACTAAAGTAAATTTTGACGCAGAACTACGTACAGGGTGTTTTTCTAAAAAATCTATCTCTAAAAGTGGCAGGTTTTGAACGCTGTTTTGACAAGCTAGTGATCGTGGGTTCGAATCTTAGTAGAATTAGGCCATTCGATGTTAAGTGACTTTTAGCATAGTTTATTTAGCATTCATTTATTTCAACTAAATTACATTCTCGCAGGTTTTGGTATGATGGCCAGCCACGAATCTAGTCTTCGATCATTGTTACATTTTCTGAGGGATTCCTGATTTGAGGGCTAGGACTGTTAAAGAGGTCCCAATCGGACAGTGGATGTGATATCATCAAACCAAACGAAAAGTGTGAGCGTGAAATCAGCTTTTCCTTTGTTTATTCAATCCTCCTCAGTAGAGTTGACAAAGGTTGAAAGGTCGCACTTATTAAGGAATAATAAAAACAAGTTCAATTCTTTGTATGTATTGCTGCTATAATATTACAGTAACCGGCTGCTAGGAGCAGGTGAAGTACGGTCCGCCTACTGACGAGTTCTAAGTTTGCTTAATGAGTTAGGAATTTTTTTTACTATACATTTCTTGATATTACATTTATATCGTACATTGCTTGTTAGGGTAATTTTATCTAGCTTTTCATGTGTAGTTACAATATCATTAGAATTCTGTGTCCTGTGGATCATGTCAATGCTCTTAAGAATAAATAGTTTCACAATGCAAAATACTTTTTACACAACCTTCGCAAAATGTTTTACGGGCGCGAGGCACACAAAAAAACTGTCACTTTCATTATTCTAGCTTGATATTAAATATAATTTGATATGTCCGGTGTCTAATTCTGTCTACTAATAGAAGGCAATTAGCTTTTGAAGGCAAACAAGTTTTCTATCGTTTTTTTTTTGTTTTCGAAATTGTGCACTGCAAAGACGTAGTCTTGTTGTTGTTGTTGTTGTTGTTGCTGCTGCTGTTAGGAAGCCAGCCACCATCGCAAGAATACACGGAATCGGAATGGCAGAAATCCACCATTTCCTAGCCAGCCAGTCGCTTACGCTGGCGCTGCCACAACAAATTGCTTCCACCGACCGAGCGGGTAAAGGTGCAAGCTGCAGTTAATAACTAGTGTCAGCAGCCAGCAGCGACATGCAAAGCTACCGCAACCGCAAAACCTGTTCCTCTTCTCGCGATCTCTCGACCGACCATCATTAGCCGGAGTCCGCTTTGACGCTGACGGACGTTCTGCTAAGTATATGAATTAGGTGCAAAATAAGCATTCGGAAAATAAAATTAATCTAATTCGTTTCGTCTCCGCGTGGTTGTGTGGATTCCGGAGTCGACGCGACCATCAGAACCAGTAGCCAGTCGGAAAGGAAGGATGCTCGTCCCGGTAGGACAAACTGATCCGAAGCTTAAGAAAAAGAGTTTTTTTTTTCGAACGGACACACTGCAGAATGGAAGAAAGTGTGTGTATAAATGAAATGAGTTTTTCCAGTTAATACGAAAATTGCTACAAAGGATTGATGCCATTGATGCTGACTGCTGGCTGCTGGCGGACTGCTGAATGACTACCGGGAAGAACGAACGGGACAGCATTCGGATGAAACGAAAATTAGTGGTTTCACAAGCGGAAAACCAGAAGCTGGTTTTTTTTGCTTGCTGAAACTCTTTCATTTCCTCTCACAAAGATGAGTTGGTGATGATGGTGATTGTGTAATATTACTTTGGTTCAATCATTCGATAGAGTTTACTGATTTCTAAAAAAAAACCACGGGGAGTAGAATTAGCAGGTATATTTGCTTTCGCGGACGAATTACTTCGTGTCCTCGAAGCGTTCAATTCAAGAATGTGAAATCAGATTAATTCTTCATCACCAACGCGTCGCGTCCTGCCAGTTGGGAATGAAGTGACTATCGCCTATCATGACTACCGGCAGTTCTGTTTTTTTTTTTACTTTATACTCGATTATTGAGTGGCAGCAATTTGCAGACGGAGATGCGAAAAAAGGTGAAACATGTCCTCCGGGGATTCGCGTGAGTTTTCGATTAATTAGGCTGAATGGCGTGACTGTCAGCACAACACTACTGCGCTGATTTAGCGGCGATTGTTAATAACATACTATACAGGTTGTTGTTGAATTACGTGCACCGTTTTCAGTAATTTGGGTTGCTATCCTGCAAGGCACTTCCTTCCTTAGGGCTATAGCGAGACTTCCTAAATGCCAGCGATGGATGGCGAGCGAGATGAGGTGTGACTGTGATTATTGCCTGTTTAATGAAGTCGAAAAACAAGTACGGTGTAAGGTTTGCCTGATTTTTTTCCTTCTAAGAAATCCTGGCGGTTACTAAACTGTATTAGTACGGAACTGTACGGGGAAAATTGTGTATTACTAGAGAGTTTTTCATTTAAAAAAATCTAACCGAAATGCGGATCGGATCGGAATTGAAAAACGATTTTTAGCTAATGATATCACTGTGTCCGTTCTGGCGAAGCATTTCGAGTCGTAGTTCGTGCTCGCGGGCCTTCAGCCGTAAGGCCGCTATCGACGAACTGCGCCGATCCTGAGGTGGAGTCGTCGATCCGGGCGCAGGACCGGATACCCCTAGCGGTACCTGGGAAGGAACAACTGGCACTGAGGTGGGCGAAACCGGCGGCGATGCCGGAGTTGAAATGCTTGACGTCGGCTGTGCTCCCGATGCCGTCATATAATCGGAACTGGTGACACTGCCCGGTGGCGACGGTTTCGATTGCATTACCGGCGGCGCCCGTTGAGCGGCTGATATGTTCGCCAGCAGCGTTTGAAACGACGTCGACGGAGTGTAGAGGGCACCGACTCCAGGCGGCAGCAGATGCGGGGGCGGCGATCTAAAAGTAGAAAAAACATCCGTCAATTTACTCTAGAATTCAGCCACTACAATTAAACGGCCGCATTACATACCTGTGAAATTGATTAAAATATGCCGACGGCAGCACGTGGCCACCTCCCAGTGTTGGGTAACGGAACGCCGCTAAGCTCGCAGCATCGAAGGGCTTCCGTAGGTTGAATCCCAAATGAGTGAACGGATTCGGAGGTAGCGATGGTGCCACGACGGTTGCCGACGGGACTTGACCCCCGCCGGTCAGGTACGGGTTGTAAGGATGCCCCTGTGGACCGACTTTCTCCTGCTTGCGCCATTTCGCCCGCCGATTCTGGAACCAAACCTACAACGAAGCAAATGAAAAAATTCCCAATTAGTCCCATGCTATGAACCACCGGATCGGCCACTAATATTAGAAAAATAATCAATCGGTTGTCAGCTTTCATTATCACATCCAACCTCAACTCAACATATATTTTTAAACCCCAAAAACCACCATCCATTAAGGCTTCGTTCCATTCGGAACGATCTTGCCTAGCAAGCCGGGCTCTAACCTTGGGTGTCACCTCCGGAGCATTCGATGATAAATTAATTTACCCAAATTGATCGTTCATCGGAAACGAACCTCTCGAAGCTCTGTTATAGATAGCAATCAACCGCCCCAGCGCAGGCAGCCCTTCGGAGGGGGTCACCCGTATCGGCCAGCAGCAGCGGCCGCCTTTGCCAAAAAAAGCGACGACACACGCGGCACAGACAGGGACAAATTGGGGTTGCCGTCGCAATTCCCGAGAAATTTAGCAGAATTAAGTCTAGCAGCGCGCAGGGAGGAAGCAGCCGAAAGAAAAAAAACCGACGAAGGACAATTTATGAATCAGCTGGGATCATCTCGTTCCTTTTCTACGGATGATTATTATTAGCCGTCTACCCCGCAACAACCGGTACCACAGTGAAAAATGAACTTCATTTTCGCTTCGACCAGTCATCGTCCAGTGCAATTTTTTGAATTCGAATTGTAACAGTGTTGTGTGTTGTTCCGGGAATTGGCTCAAAATTGGCTAACGTTCGTTCGCTCGGTCCGGGTGTATGCAGCATGCGAGAAGTGAGGATCAGATATCGATCGCACTCGAACTCGGTCTCTAACAGGTGATTAGCGGATCGTCACAAAGGCAGGCCCCCTAGGGCGTATTAGATTAACAAAAGCGCCATGCTGGGACCAAAACACATAATTTTTAATATTTTACCTTGTGTTCGTCTCTCCCTCTCTCACACACACACATTCTGTTTCATCTTTCTCTCACGCTACCCTGCAGGGACGTTCGGTCCGACCGGCCGATCTCGACCCAGCACCCAGGCAGGGTGTCCGGAAAAGGAGAATGAAGCCTATTAATACTCAATCAAAACTAATTCTCGCTCTATTCTTTACGACCGCAACGACCTGCTGGAATCCGATTTTTGGGAACTCTTCGTGTCGTCGTCTGGCAGCAGCCAACCAGCCAGCCAGCAGAGTCCTTCCTGCGCAGCGCGATCGGAGCCCCGAATAAACAAACTGACGGATGGATGGACGACGCGACGGTGACTGAAAACAATAATCGTTAGTGGCAGAGCCGCGATTGAGAGTGCCGTGCCGCGGAGGACCCCTCAGAAGAATGACGATGATGATTTTTATGCTTGTAATAACTTTAGTTACGGCTGTTTAGCATTTTTCTGTCGGAGAAGGGATCATTTTTTGATCGGATTAATCCATTTGTTTGTGCGCCGGAGACCGGTTGAATGAAAATGCTTTGTGGAATCGTAAGCAGTTTTGTTATGCGTTTGAAACTGGATCACTGCGGGCAGTTTTGAAATCTTCAACTTCTATAATCGGTAAATATGCCATGTTTAATATATACCTAATATTTGTGTCGCACCATCAAGCTGGCAGAAATCATGATTTACAATTATTTTTAATAGTCTAAACAGTAACAAAGTGTTCTTCGCCAGACCCGCTTAAGCAACTTTGAATGCTTCCTATATCTAATAGTTTTTATAACGATAGTCTTTCAAATATTCAATTCAAATAGGTGTTTTATAGTATGCCTAGAGCGGAACAAGACACGAAGGGAAAAGGGCGGAGAATTAGACAGAATAGCGGGTCATTAAAGTGCAACGCTTTCAATTTAAGGATTCTGTATAAAGCGTTAGATACATGCGAATATTCCATATGCCCGGACTAATCGAAAAGGTTTCTAGCTGCCTTTGCCTGCAACGACTTAAGCGCCGCTTTCGTATCCGAAAGACCGTTGCGGATGATGGATAGAGATGTCCGACCGATGGCTCTTTTCTCGGGGCGAATATTTCGAAGATCTTCTACGATCTTCTACAAAGCTAATCGGCAACTAAGTTCAGAATAAACAAGTTTAACCCGTACTTGAACAGACGCGACGAACGATCCTACACATTAAAAATTTCGTTTTGTGAAAATTCTGATCAATGGAACCACAGAGAACAGACTACCAGGTAATTAACAAAAAGTGTGTAAAAGGTTTTTCTGTAATCTACAAGTAATCCTTCAATAGAGCACCCCTCGAGCCCTAAGTGGCAAACTAAATCTTGATGTCGCTGCCATCGCTGCTATGTAACTGCAGCACAAAGAAATATTGATAAAGGTACATGGATATTTTTGATGTATTTGGCAAACTATTTCTGGAGGGCGCTACCGACAGATTTTACACACAAAAAATCGATTACTTCCTTCGAGCCTGTTAATCTGTTCTCTGTGATGGAACGTCATTTAATAATAGTCCTCGAATATCATACGCGCAAAGTTAAAGCTATTTAACCCATGTTTCGTACTTTAGGTAATAGTGCCCTCTTAAACTTTTAAAGAGTTATCTAATCGCATCACGGGAAAAATGCTGTAGAAAATTACCCATTGGATATTTTCTCTTGAAAATTTGGGTATAAGTGGCTTAGAGTGTATTATTTACACTGTATTTTTATCGCTGCCAGTTTTTCGAAAATTAGAAAAAATGCCGTCACCCGAAAAGCAACGTAGCGAATTCTTTTTGCGCAAGCACCTGGAAAATCCTCAACTCTGTCATCGGGACATCGTAAAACAACTCGGAATCGTGCAGTCAACGTTGAGTCGTGTGATTAAACGTTACTACGAAACTCTGAGCATCGAACGGAAGCAAGCGTGTCGTGAAAGCGTTTAAGCGGAATCCCAATGCTTTGCTCAGGGATGTGGCCAAAAAGTTGAATATGTCCAAGTTTTTCGTTCAGAGAGCCAAGGACCGGGAGGGACTGTATAGGTATAAAGTGCAGAAGGCTCCAAATCGTCATAAATGACAAAATACGGTGAGAGAGTCACGAGTCCGAAGTCTTCACATCGAGATGCTGACGAAGCCTCATTGTCTCATCATGGATGATGAGCATTGGCGTAGCTAGTGAGGGTGCCAGGGGTACCAGGCCCCCTCCAGAATCCCCTCCAGGTCCCCTCCACAAATTTTCCAGGTCCCCTCCAGTAATTTTCCGTGAACGTGTCAGGCCCGGGTAAAGAACCGAGTATTCCACGTGCGTCGGATAATAAGGTAGTCACGATCAATGAAGAGTTTCGTCCTCGCGATCAACGTAGAGATTCGTCCACGGCGAGTGTCTTGCCAGCTAGAATACCGGGTGGGAATCCCCAGAAGTGTCATCGTAAAATTGGCTGAAGCGCCACGTGTCAGCGTCCATTGGAGTTTTATCTACAGTGAGCAACCACCCATCCATAGTACCGGGCGAGAATTCCCGGGATTGTCATCGATAGTTAACATCGTTCGGCCGTTGGGCCGGCTAACCAGGTTGGCTATCGTCTCGGGCAGTAAATTCCGGAAAAAGACGTCTTCAATCTAAACAAGAATCTTAAAATTAAATAAAGTCTGTTTTCGAACTGTTTTCGACACTGAGGAAGCCTGCAGGTCGTAGGCGAAAAACGTGTTTGTCGTGAATAAAATATACATAGTAGAATTAAATTGGATAAGTTTTCTCTTTTTATTTAATTTTAGGTTTCGTATTCTACTAAGACGCTCCAAAAACTTCAGTGAACAAGAATGTTTTACATCATTTAACCGGCACAGTGCCCCGGAAGACCAAAACAAACAGACGCCAAAGTTCCCCAAAAGCTTTCTTGTTTGGCAAGCAGTCTGAAATTGTGGACTGAAAAGTGATACTTTCGTAGCTGCTGAAGCCATGAAGCGGAAAATTTATCAAAACGAGTTCCTTTGGAAGAGTTTGCCGTCTTTTCGGAGAGCAATAGAAGGTTGGTGGCCTATTCTAGTTCAATTTAGCTTGCCACTATTCACTATCCAAATTCGACCATACCGTGGTACAACGACAATGACGTTACTATAGAATGCGGCCAGCACCTCGAAGCTGATACCCATTGAGGGATATTCCTCGATTGTGAAAAAGAGGGGTTGAGTTCAAATGAAGTTCGTAGTAAAAATGCTCCTTTATTTAAAAATTGTTCCAATTGCGAAAAAATTGGTAATGATAAGAGCTACGTCTGGTTCGTATAGCAGATGATGCAATCCTCGTACAATAATTTGTACATTGTGCGATCTTGCGTGAATGCGCGAAAAACAAAAAATTCACAATAATGTGAATTTATGACCATTTCAACTCAAACCAAAATGGGTATAAAATAGGGAAGGTAGCTGAGAAGGAACGCCAAACACAGCTTTGGCCATCCCGAGTTCCTACTTAGCGCCTCCAGCTGGTCATACCCGGTAATGCTCGTAAATGAGTTGCTAAGCTAGGAGAAGCGTTGCCGAGGTAATTAATTCTAAATTCATCATATATTATATTTTCATGTCATAAATTAATTGACTCATTACCATTACCATTATTCATTACATATAATTAAATAGTATATCTATAGTAAATGCGAGGGAGCACCACGGTATCGAATGAATCAAAAACGAATGAATTGATGGACCATGTTATCTCACCAGCCTAAATCATGTAAGATCGGAGAGGATTTTGACGCGCCTATAAAGGGTGTCCCACATCGAATTGCACCACGGAAGAAACACTCTAGAAAATTACCTAATTGACCGATCTTTTTCAATCTTTCAGACCACAAAATATAACTCATTAGTAAGCTTTTGGCATATTTGTTTCATTCAACTTCAATACCATAACCATATGCTCGCACCTTACGCTTAACTCCACTCAAAAAGTTTTGTACAACCTAGCTGCAGCTTCATGTGTACGGAAATCCATTTTTTCTTCATGTCTTCCTCAGACTTGACTTCCATGGGATGCTTCCCAAGTGCCTGCTTCATAATAGGCCTAGGGCCTTAGTTCCGGTGCGTTGGAGGCGTTCATATCCTTGGCTGACGAAAGTGACTCCGTTGACTTCGTTCCACTCCGATACATCCTTTGAATATTGGCACGAAGATAGATCCGGGCAGAAGATCGTAGGGCCCTCGTGTTGCTTCCACAGAGGAAGCAGATGCTTCTGTAAACACTCCTTCTGCTTCTGTAGATCTGCCCGTTAACAGTCCCGGTAGTCATGAACGGCGCACTCCGTTTGCCACATGATGTGTTTCTGGGCCAAATCATGTATTTCTTGGCAAACTATGAAAGTTTATGCATCCTTACTTCCTCCGGAACACCAAACTTGTCCTGGGCGGTGAAGTACAGTAGCCCCGTAAGCTGCCGGAAGTCCGCCTTGATGTAAGTCTCATCATTCGTGACGAAAGAGGTGAGGATTTTCCAGGTGCTTGCGCAAAATAAATTCACGACGTTGCTTTTCGGGTGAGGCAATTTTTCCCGAATTTCGAAAAACTGACTGCGATAAAAATAGAGTGTAAACAATACACTCTAAACTACTTCTACTCAAATTTGCAACAGAAGGTACCGAATGGGTAATTTTCTACAGCGTTTCTTCCGTGGTGCAATTTGATGTGGAATACCCTTTAGTAGTAAATTTATTTATTTATTTATTAGTCGTCAAACAAATTATTTATATTTAGATAAGGTACACCGGGGCAAGTGGGACCTAAAAAATGCATAGTTTGGGTTTATTCCACTGTGTTTTCTATACCTATGATTATTTCAAAATTCTTTCAGCACAGAAACTCTTCAGTGGTATCACTTCGAAGGAATAATTACGAAAAAGGCCTATAAATTTACATGAAATGAATCTGGAGGAGAATTTTCAAAATTATGGCGATATATTCAATTTTGATTAAAAAGCATGAAATAATAATAAATTGTGTAAGTTAGTATACAGAAATGCTAAAGCATTGCAAGAAGCAATCAAAAACAATATTTTTACGAAGGGTTCATCCAAAAATAGCGTAACAAAATCAGATTACTACGGGCGACCTTATAATTTATATAAAACACAGATTGTGTACAATTACGTTGTAAAGCATTATTGTAATGACATGTAGTTGAATAGGTCGTTGCATCCAATTCTTGCGAGACGTAATTTAGCATTAACCATTGTTTAATAGCTCAAAAATACGATTATGATCTGTTTGTTCTACCATGCCCAATTCGGTAGAGCTACTCATAAGAGATAGTTACGCTATAATAACCACAACGCTTTATTGTTTCAATTCCAGTTGCAGATTTGTTTAATTATGTCAAATTTGCCTTTCCAAATTCAATTAACATCGTTTAGGTGTAACCAAAATGTGACCAAACTATTTGTTCCCTCATAAGCTGTGCATGTTGGTTTCTTTTTTGGGGTCACTTGGTTTAGTCCTTTTCGGTTTTATTTTAAAGCTTTACTGATACAAATATTATGTAATTGAACTGAAAATGTTTGGTAGTACATCTAAAAAATGTATTAAAACAGGAAGTTTTGTGCTGAAACACTTTATTTTTAATAGGTCCCACTTGCCCCGGGTGCTTCGAAGTGCCGACCTTATTTCGACCCATTTTTTTTAATGCCATTTTTCAAATTAAACAACTAGTTTTCGGGTATAATTTGTTAATACAGTCGTTATGTTTATCTACTGCCAGAAAAACATGTACTTTTACGTAAAGCTTGTGGCCAAAATATCATTTCTAGAAAGGTGCGTCAAACTTACAACGCAAATTGAAAATAACGCTCAAATTTAAAGTCTAATTTTGTTATTTGAAATGCCTGTTATAAATAATCTATAATTTTAATACATGCGTTTGAGTTGTAGCTTTCATTTCTAGAAAGGTTCAGTTGGAGAAAATGAAGTTGAAGAGAGTTATGAGCTCCGTTCCCACTTACCCCGTATTCCCACTTGCCCCGGGGTACCTTAATAGTTTTAATAGTAAATTATTCAAATTTATATTTACGGATATTTTAAAATGTGAAAGATAGAGAGTGAGACAGAGAGGGTATAATGGAGAGTGAGCGGATGAAGAACATAGAGTGAGAGAATGAAGTGAACAATGAAGATGTGCAAGTAAAAAGAGAGAATGTTACAGTGAAAATAGTGAAAAGAGAGAGTGAGAGAATGAATGAATATGTGAAGGAGTTATTTAGAGAGAGGTCAGTCCCAACGTAGTGGTTAGCATTCACGTCTCTCACGCCGATGACCCGGATTCGAATCCCAACCCCGTAGAAGTCACGAATGACCCAAAGCTGGTTAAAGTGACAATAATCTAAAAAAAAGTTATTGAGAGCGTGAGAGACAGTGAAAAAAAATGTAAAAGAGAAAAAGAAAACAAAAGAGAAATGTAAAAGATGGTGTAAGAGAAGAAGAGAGAAAGAGATAGAGTGGGGAAAAGAGAAAGTGAAAGGAAGGGAGAGATAGAAAGAGGGAAGAGTACGGTAAGAAAGAAAGGAAGAGAGAGTGAGAGTGAGAGGGAGAGAGTGCGAGGGAGAGAGAGAGTGAGAGATAGCGAGAAATAGAAAGACGAAGAGAGAGATAGAGATTGAGAGAGTAAAAGGGAGAGAGATTGTAAGAGAGAAATTAAAGAGAATGAGAGAGATGGTACAAGAGAGAGAAAGAGAGACCGTAAGAGAGAGAGAGAAACGAAGAGATGAAAGAGAGAGATAGAGAGATATTAGATGGTAAGCGACAGAAAAAGCGATAAGGCTTTGTACACAAATTACGTAACGCATAGAGGACAGGGAGGGGCGTCGATTTTGCATTACTTGTTGATCATAAGGGAGAAAGGAGCCATGAGAATAGTTACGTAACAAAATTATGAAAACCGAAAATGCAGTTTCGAAAAGAAAAAAGGATGTAATAATGGTAGAAAATAGTGAAACAGTTTAAACTGGTGATTCAACTATAAAACTTGTACCGATTCCAAAAGAAGAGAATTGACTAAACTATAAGTACCCTAGTAGCCGTCACGACTGGTGTATTTTAAAATCCGAATCACTGGAAGTGGAGGTAAGGCACGAGTGAACAAGTCGGAGACGACAAACCAAAACCACCGATCCCGATCCCATCCTCTCCTATATCAAGGGGTGTTTTATTAGGTGAACATAGCTTCGCCGATTCCTCTTTTGTTTCGTTACAGACCCGCCCTAACCTCATAGCTCTGCGGACGCCATCGACTACTAAACAGAAGTGGGGCGTTTTACAATAGACCCAAATAAAACAAAGTTGTTTTGTTCCCGTAAGCGAGCCGATTCACAAAAATCTAGTTACAAACTACAGTTTGCAACTGATGAAGATGATCATACGATATTTCCTCTTTTTAAAGTTAAAGATCATTTGAGCCCAACATGAGCTGATACCTAATTGTTACTTTTATTATAAAGCTCTCACTGATTCTGTTAAATTGGATAAAATAAAATTTACGGAATTTTACGTTGCGCAGTTTGATATATAACCAGAGGTGGGCACCGCTAATCAGCTAACCACTAACATTTTAGCTAGCGAGTAGCGAGTTCGCCAAGTTTTAAATGTGCTAGCGCCTCTATTAGCTTCTGATTCTGAAGTACTACCAAATAAACTACCAGCCACCAATTTTTGAAAATAGTACAACTAGCCATGAATAAACTATATTTACTCGCGTCGCGAACAGCAGCGAGCAATTTTATCAATTTGCAAGAAATCGCACGCTTATTTTTGTTATTATTTTCAAAAATTAGCGGCTAGTAGTTTATTTAGTGGCACTTTAACTTATCGGAAGCTATTGAAAGCGCTAACACATTTAAAACCTAGCGAACACACTACTCGCTGGCTAAAAGGTTAACGGTTAGCTGATTAGCGGTGCCCACCTCTGTGTATAACTATTTGTATAACCACGCTTTAATGTATAACTATTTGCAATTCTAATCTCTCCAAATTACTAGAAACTCCCTTATTTTCGCTTCTTTTGATACTAAATTTGCAACGATCCGATTGAAAAAATTAATAAATCTAAGCATTTCAGTAACTTCTGCACCATCTGTTCCCAAAGTCCGCCCATATGGGGTGCTGCAAGAGGATGGATTATTAAAATTGGTCTGACGGCGGAAATTTATCTACCAATTGATCCACGACAACTGTGGTAGAATCGCAAGATTAGTGTTCGACATCGGAACGAAAATTGAAGTCCGGGTTCCGGTCCGGTCCGGTCCAGTAAAAAATCGGAACGAAATTTTTAGGTCCGATTTCGTTCCGGTCCGATTTAGCTCTGTTCCGGTTCCGGTTCGATTCCGGTCCGGAAGTCCGAAATTGTCCGGATGCAAAATTTACCAATTTTTAAAAAATAGGTAAATGTCAAAGGTAAAGCTTTGAATGTGTAGGACATTCTGTAACTTCTAAACGCTAACCGGCCTGAAATGGATCATTTAAAAAAATTGAAAAATGCGGCACCATTAACTGGTGCTTGGTAGCTTACCCATCATGGAATGGTGCACTTTCAGACATAAAAGTCATATTTTAATTAAAAAATTGTCTTTCAACCGTCAGTTTATGCTCTTTTTAATGAAAATTAATTTAAATTCACGATTTTTTATTTTTCCCGGAAACTTTAAATCAAATTTTCCAGTTTTCTCGGACATCACTTGCTTCAAAAGTTTATAGCTCTTGAACAATTTGTTTTATGAAACGGCGAACAAAATCTCAGCCATTTAGCAAAAATACTATTTGGAAAAAATATTTCTCAAAATTTTCCACGGTGGTGGAAAACTCCTGTAGAAAAATAAAATCACTGCAGTGAAATTTTTGACACTAACACTAAGAAAAAAATACAGTGGACTCTTGGAAAAGTTAACTCTCTGAAAAGTTAATTGTTCAGAAAAGTTAAGCGAATAGTAGCTCCCATGCAACACTCTAAAAAGTTAGTGTTTGCCTTAACTTTTCTGAGAGTTTAAATTTTTTGGTTATCCAAAGCGTTCATTCACACACCTGTGTTTTCCTTCTATCTTTATTTCTCATTTTTGGATTCCTAACGCATTTTCACAGTTTAATACAGAGTCTCATCATAACTTGGATTAAATTAAACTCTTGTAGCGGACAGTTATAGCAACAGTTCAATACGGGCACATACTTATCTTAGGATTTTTGGAAAAGCGCAAAATTAGATTGAATTTTAAATGCAAAAGAAGCAATAGCAGGGACGAAACCGACTATTTTAAATTTACTGAAAGGGACTAAGTATTAGTTTATAAAGATGTTTTTTTCGTTTTGTTTTCTTTTTTTCGCGTTATCCAACTGGTCGCTTAATCTCTATACCTATAAAAATGTATTTCTGTCTGTCTGTCGGTATGTTCCTTACAGAATCGAAAACTACTGAACCGTTCGGCTTGAAAATTTTCATGTAGGGGTTTTTGGGGCCGAGGAAGGTTCTTATGAGACCCCTCCCCTCACTAAGAGGGAGGGCTCCCATACAAATGAAACACAAATTTCTGCATAACTCGAGAACTAATCAAGCAAACGGAACCAAATTCGGCATGTGAAGGTTTTGTGAGCATGAGCATGAACGACCACACACATCCTAGTTGCACCTCCGTGATTGATCTGAGCTAATGAAGTTGCACAGGAAACCACACAGATAGCATTTCGGAAAAGTTGACTATCGTCAATGTGTAACAATTCAGTAGCTACAACTTTATATAGATCAATAATGGCGCCGGCCACGTCCTTGTGATCGTTAGGAAAGGAAAGGATTGTTAGTTCAACATTCGCTGTTATGAGTCCGAGTTTACCTCTGCATCTCCACGAATGTCACGGGAAGAAGGATTGTGTTAGTATGAGTATGATCAGATCTGGATTCACTGTGGTAAGTGATGCGATCAGGCGATTTATTAAAAGTACTTCAAACAGCAAATAGAAACGAAACCCATGGCTTCCGGTCACTGGTAAAATAATCCGCGTAACGGCATGTGAAGGTTGTGGGAGGCAAGAATTTTTTTATATGATGAATTAGGACCCCTTCCCACTTTAGGAGGAGGCTCCTATACAAATGTAATACATATTTCCTCATAACTCGAGAACTGATCAGGCAAATGAAACAAACTTTGGCATATGGGTATTTTTGGAGATAAGAGTTTTTTATGGTGCATTGAAACCCTTCCTTTCTTTAGGAGGGGAATTATGACCCCTCCCCCCTTTAGGAGGGGGGGCTCCCATACAAAGGAAATACAAATTTCCTCATAACTCAAGAACTAATCAAGCAAATGGAACCAAATTTGGTATGTGGGGGATTTTGCAGGCAGGATTTTTTTATGATGGTTTGAGACCCCTCACCCCTGTGGTAGGGGAATAAGAACCCTCATACAAACTCAGCTAATCGAACTCGAGAAATTTTAGACTCTTCCTTAAAACATAACAGACAATAACAAGACCACCAAAAACTTTCTGCAGCCGCCCGCAGAAATCAGCTATGCCCAGGTTTATTTGTTTTCCTAGGTCTACTGACCTCTATTACTTTCCTTCAGTTGGGTCCGGACGAGCGACAACGAGTAAGGAGAGGATCACCCCGAGGATCGAAATGGTACTTTTCATGAAAAGGTTTCCCGTGAAATGGTACATTCCGCGTAAGGTTTTCCACGAAATGGTATTCGGCAAAATGTTATACAATCACGGCGAATATTTAAGTGCTATCCGCTTTGCGGTACTTCTTTGCGGTACAACTTCCAGATACCTAAAAATAAGTATCCTGCATCCGAGAATATATTTTTCGATTTTGTGTTTATCATTTTCAATGACTCTTAGACTCAGAAAAGGTAATATTTCGAAAAAGCTAGCCGACACATTCATTAACTTTTCCGAAAGTCCACTGTATTTCAAAATTTCTTAAGACTTAGATCATGGGCTTTCCAAGATTTCCTTAAAATTTTGCACCGTCATAGAAAATCATGTGGAAAACTTGTTCCAACTAATATTTTTCCTGGATTGCTGAGAAAATTTTATTACATTTTCATAAAAAAAATATTCTGCAATGCTTGATTTTAAAACTATAAACTTTCGAAATAAGCGATGTTCGAAAAAATCGAAAAATTTCTAGTGGAGTTTTCTGGGAAAATAGGATAACATATGGTTTTCATTAAAAAGTTAACATCCTATACTCGTAAGCAAAATTTCATGAAAATCTGAGACTCTTCGGCCCAAACCTATACGATAATTTTGAAAAATCCGATGAAACTTTTGAGTTATCTTTCATATTGGACCATAAGCGCGAATATCGGTTACCTATGGCATTACCGAGAAGATGAAGTGCCATAATTACATAACTTTTAAAATTAGTTCTTTGAAATTAAATTTTGAGGGATCATAAGGCACGAGCGCACGAGCCGATGGTGCGAAACGTTCGGTTTTAAGACCCACAGATATTGCTAATTTTTAAAAAATAAATCGATTAGTTGGACTTGTTTTGGTGCCTTAAACAGAAAGTGTATTATTGCTAGCGAAATTATTGTCTTTCCTCAATACTGAGGAAGTTAAAGGAAATTAGTTTTAAACATATAAAGTAAGTCCTAGTCATCGTTTCCACTGCGGTCAGTTTTACGATCAAAAGTGCTCCGGACTTTTCCGGACTTTCAACGGAAGACCTGGTCCGGTCCGGTTCCGGAACGCTTCGGTCCGATAAAAAATCAGACTCTAAAATTTCGTTCCGATCGGACTTCGGACCGGACATCGGACCGGACTTTCCGGACTTTACCCGGTCCGATGTCGATCACTACGCAAGATACACGTCTGCATACGCCATGTTTGTCGCTACGTCAATCCTTGCTCTCATTCGCATCACGCCAGCTAGGTCGAAAAGCAACCGAAGTTTGAAGACATGATTCCGCTGGATGTCTTAACTGCCACATTCCGCCATTCCCACTAAGCTGCTCTTCAACACTACACTCCCGCTGCGCTTATTAACAACGAAAATTGAGTATTAGCTAGTTCCCCCTTTACATCTGCTGTAAGTGATATCAATGATGTGAGGTAGTCAGGATCTTTCGGCGATATTTCATTCACTTTTGCGGCAACATATCACATGAAGCGCAGCTAGCTTGGTTTCTCTGGATTAGGCATGGTACTAGATGGTAAGTACTAGCATTTCTCCAGCGCAGTCCTTTCCTAGTACTACCATATTTGTTTACAGACGTAGTCGCATAAATTCAGTTCTTTGCTGAGTCGTCTGAGTACAAATGTTTGTATGCCATCTCGTAACTTTTAGGCAGTTCATTATCATTTCACTTCGATAGAAGCCTAGTATCGGATCTATTTTCAATCTTATGTGTCGTCGAATGAAGACTACTTGCCCATTTTTCTTGCTCTGGTTTGAACGGTCCCAGCTAGCACTTTCATGTGTTTATAAAAGATAAAAATCAGCATTACGTACCGATATCCGATGTTAATAAATCATATTTGATGCGAAAAACTGACATATCCGTGCTATTTTTGGGGTGATATACGTGATTAGGAATAATTATGAGCGTTCCGACTATATAAGTACATATCCTCCGCTGGTAACGGGAATTCCTTATTCTTTCCACTTGTATCTCAAGTTGCAACAATTTGCTGTAATCAGCTCTAGCTGTAAGATTTTTGCGAATTGCAGTCTTTCCTCGTCGTACGACACTGGTCTAACAAGCCAGCCGTCCCATGTTCGAGTCTCGATTTGGAGGGCAGTAAAAGGCAATAGAAGCATAGTACTAACCTCGAAATTGTTCGGTTGTCTGACGAATAAAAAACAGAAACCCAAGGTCAAGAACAAAAGCAGATTTCCGATCATCTATTGGTTGCAGTTTCTTTTGATCTATTAGTTAAGTTAGTTTATATAAAATTCGACTCCTAAATTCAGCTCAGATTCGATAAGCGGATTGTCGCCGAAAAAGTAAGTAAGTTTACAAGAAAAAAAAGCCGATACAATGCCAGCCATACATTTATTTGACAGGTATAGCAAGAGTTTTCCAACATTTTGTTCGTCTAGCATAAAAAAACCATCTACCTTTATAGTTATTCGCCATTTTAAATGACGTTTGTTTGGTTAAACTCCCTCATAAAGTTATCTTCTGACCCAGTTTCTACCAGGCCACTTGTAGTTCTCTCCTCCTAGAATGACCTCAACACGGCAAACACATTTGTGAAAAGATAATCAATCGACAGCGAATACTACTCGTAAATTTTTTTCTGTCAGCACCCATTGTTTCTACGTTACCTATTCATCCAGAAGTATCCAAGTAAATCCATGTAACAAAAAGAAACCCCAAACACAACATCCCATCAACCTCATTCAAAAGTCCCAGCTAACGAGCGCAGCGCCTTCTCTACTACACCCATGCTGCCATGCCATGGGCTTAGCGTCTGCGGGTAGATAATCTCCAATTTGATTACACATCCATTCCGCGCGCCACCACGCCATCTCGCGCGCCATGGGTGGTCGGTTTCGTCTGTCGATCCTAAAATTGCCGAGCGCATGGCGCCCCACGTCACGTGAAATGGACCCCACCATGATCGCCCATAACCGTTTAGGTTGATCATCCAAGAAAAATCTAAATTTCTTCTCGCTATTTTACGATCTGTCATTCTCCCTGCACACTTCAGAGCTCAACCCTCTTTTAATTTTCAAATCACACAATCTTCTGACATACTCTGACGGAGATCTATTAGCCTAGCTAGCGGTTGACGGTGTGTAATCGTCCTGTGTGTGCCATGCCAACCAACCGGCAGCGTCTTTAATGCCGTTGAGCAAATATTTGCTCTGGTATCGGAGTTGAGCCCAAGATTGCTGTCCCAGCTGGAGACTGCTGGACTTTATGTACGAAGATTCCAATGATTGAACCGATGCGGACAGCGAACTGTCAAAATGTTTGCTGTCTAATCTCGCAACCACACGACGAGAGCTGAAATCGTTAGCTGTCCGTGAATGCGGGCGCTGTTCTTCGCTTTCGGGACTTTTCAGTCCTACTTTAGTAGTTAAAATTTCAAATTCGCAATTTGAAAATATTGATCGATAAAATCAAAAATTAAATAAAAGTGTTACTATAAAACCGTGCTTCCGGTGCGGGTAAATACCACACGCGTGATCCTCGTTCGCCGGCCATGTCCTTGCAGTGCAGTGTCGGCAGCCGATCTCACGAGCACACACCACAAACCGCGTCACACCCTTCGAGGTTCAGAAAACGTTTTCCTCCCATCACATGTCATTAAAGTTGTTAGCAATTTTATAGACTTCATCAGAGGCCGGAGTCCATCAACCATCGCCGATCCGAGATCCGCCGATGCCGGATGCCGCTGTCTGATGCGATTGGAGTTGAAAAATGACGAGAGAATGATATATTTTTATTGCGGGGGTTCGTCGCTTGAGTCTTTCACTCGTCTCTTTCGTTCGTTTCGTGCCGGCCGCGACTGCGCCCCGATTACCTACCTGCACCTATCTGCCTAGCTTCCGACAGCGTGGGACCACGCCACAGCACAGATGAATCAGAACGATCAGAACGAAGGCGATTGTAGTTCGAAGCTTTGGAGCTGTCGGAGATGATCCACCTTTTTCTCCAAACCCGACGACCGCGACCGCGACTGGGCGATGCGGTGCGGTGCGGTGCAGCAGCGGTGTAATCTTGTATTATTTCATTAGCCGTGTAATTAACGAGCGATAATAGCGCCACCTGCATTTTGAGTGCCGTACGTGTCGTTTCCTTTTGATATATAATTTTTTTCGGTGAGTCATCCAATAAGAATTCTTTAACCGGAGACGATTCTAGGCCACAGCTAGTGCTCTGTTGGATATCAACTTGAAGCATTAGTAACTATCATGTGGGGATCATGTGAGGTCAGTTAGAACCCTCTCGAAATTTGGCGTGGACAATATTTATGGTGAAGCCCAAATAACAAGTAAACAATAAAATAAGTTTTCGCTGGAAATGTATTTGAAATTAACATCGAAATTAAACTTAAAGTTGGAATTTAAATTGTACCTGAAGTTGGACATTAATAGACCTTAATTGGATTTAAATTGCACTTGAGATTAGATTTGGCATTACAGATGAAATTAGACTTGAAATTGAAATTCAAGTTGTACTTGAAATTAGAGTTTAGATTTGACTTAAAATTGAATCTAAAACTAGAATTAAATTAGATTTGAAATTACGGACATGCAATTCAACTTGAATTTAACTTAACATTAAACATACATTGATGATAGAATTGGGAGAATGAAACAAAATTAGGTATTAGACTATTTAATATAACCGGCGATAGTAGTTTAGTGAGTAAAACATTCGGGTACCAACCGATAGAGCATAACTGCGAGCCCCAACAAACCCAATATATTTTTGGTCTATATCGAAATTTTCTTGTTTATTTAATTAACCATTCACTTGCACTTCTCTGCCCCCTTTCCAAGATTCGATATTAAATTAAACTTGAAACTAGACATACTAGACTAGACATTAAATCGGACATCGACACTGTATTAGACACAGTTAGAGACAGTTTTATATGAAAGAATTGACATTTTTCGTCTTTTTCTCTTACATGGTTTGCCTATATTTTGTGTCGCTTTTCCTTATTTCAGTTTCGTTTTCTCGCCTTTTGTCCCGTTTTTGTCTCTTTTCTTTTTTCGATTTCGGGTTTTCTATTTCATTATTCTGTTTTATTTCGTTTCTTATTGCATTTTTACTTAATGTCAATCCTTTTTCTCCTATGGATTTTCGCTCATTTTTTGTTAGTTTCCCATTTTCATTCTTTTCTCTCATTCTTTTTTTTCGTTTGGTATTTTTTTCATCTCCTTTCTTCTCATTTCCTGTCTTCGTCTGTTCCGTTTTCCTCTTTCAGAGGGGCCCCGTTTTTCCGTCTTTTTATTCTGTTTTTGGACCTTTTTTTCTTTTCCTCTCCGCTTTTACCTTTTTATCTCCCGTTTCTCGTCTTTTTCTCTTTCGTTGTACCTTTCTGTTCAGTCTTTTCTTTTTTGCCTGTCCCATTTTCCCGTTTTTTAACCCATATTCCTCTCTTCAGACCTCGTTTGACCTGTTTTTCAAGTTTGTCTCGTTTCCTTTATTGAGTTTCTTTTTTCTCTGTTGTTATTCTTCTTTTCTCTTTTGGTTCTCTCTTGTTTTCTGTGCCGTACTCCTTCTTTTTCTGTTAGTTTTATCTTCTTTTTCTGTTCTGTTTTTCGCCCATTTCCTGAGTCATAACTCCTTTGTTCCGTTTTTCGTCTATCTTCTTCTATTTTTTCCCGTGCGTTTTTCCTTTTTTACTATTCGGTCTAGTAAAATTTACTAGAATTATTCTATCGTTTTAAGAGTATGCGAATTGCCTAATTGGGAAATTTTCTCGCCAGTAAAATTAAATTGACCACTTTTCTCTCAAGTCCAACTTGTTACTACTTCGGTTTAATATCAAGGGCCATTTGGAACTTGTAAGCCTTGAACTTGATCTTATTTTTCATGCGTTTCATTGTGCGTCCGTTGATGTACTCGGATTTTTTCAGCTCTATAGTCATTTGATTGGCACTTTGTCGTAGATTTCGGTCAAGTCACTTCACTTTTCGTTGCAATCTTTTGATGACTTCGTCCGTGGCATTTTGCATATCATTATATGCAGTTATATGGTACAAAAAACAAAAGCTGTACTCACGTACGATAAACAAAGAGCTCACGAACAATTGCTTGTTGTGATTTTTCAGCTTCAGCAATCACACTGGCATGCTTAAAATTCATCGCTTATAACTTTTATTTTTGCGTTCGCCTTAGGTAAAATAGTTTTGTCCGCATGTAAACAATACTCAGAACTGACATTAAACAAATTTATAGATAGTTGCTGTCAATATCAAGTACCGGACCACGTAAATTACAATTACTAACCAGATCAATTTTGTAATAATGTATAAGAAGCATACCCAGGTAACCAATTTTAATAGCATTATCAATGCTATTAAAATGCAAGTCAATAAACATTTAAGTCACCTTAAATGCTACTTAAAAACTATTTTGGCAAAATATACGGTTACTTTACTGCTAAGCTTCTCACAGTGCCGACAATGTTTATTTGCAACTGATTACTGACAAAAAGAATTTAAAAAGCATGTTGGATACCAATTTAGAACAGCTAAGCAGTCAAAAAGCTGATATACAGCAACGTGCAGTAAAAAACGACAGATAAGCCAATAACCAATTGGCTTACTGCTTATCAGATCAGTCAGATTTTTCTTGACAGTTCGGACCAACCGCTCCCACGCTCTTCCCATTTGTGGCGTTAGACGCGGGTTGAAGCTCCGTTAAGTGTGATTTAGGGTAAGCGCATTTGACAGCTTATTTTGATCAACATGCTGGGTTGCTGCGAGAAAGATAGTACTTCGATCGCTGCAAAATTTTTCGAATCATCATTAAACTAAAGTCGGTGGTCAGTGTGTGGGCGACTCGTCAATAAATGGCGCGAATGGTCATACAAGTAGCGAGGAAATCTCATCCCTTTTTTCGAGACGGCAGCACAATGAAATTGGGTGAACAGAAGGCTGAGCTCTGTATAATGTAACATAAATAACGCAATAAAAAAAAAGTTTGCCATGTTCTTTATACAGCCAAGTAGCTGGAACCATTATCTTATTTGCATTAGCATTAGCTTTATTTTTTTACGCGATAATTTAAAACTTTTGAATAATTAAGCCTCTAGAAAACACAATAAATAAGCGGTTAAAAGAAGACCTAACCTAAGAAGAATATAAAATAGAGACAATGTCGAAAATGCTATAAAAAGATGACAAAAAGTGATGACAAAAATACTATGAAAAGTGGAAAATACAATTAAAAGACGACAAAAGCGTCAAAACAGGCGCCGAAACATTTATGCTTGCATGCATAAACGATGAATATACGACAGAAAGACGACAAAAGAATAGTTTACTGACATTTTGAACACTGCCATTAAAAAAATTTTGACAACAACCAAGGCGACGATAGTATGGCAAAGAGATAACAAAGTATAAACAGAAAAACAACGACAAACAATGATGGAAAAATTAATAAAACACTTTTCGTCTTAACAATAAAACAGAAAATAAAAAGACAAAAATACGACAAAATGCATCAAAAGGGCGACAAAACATGCCAAAAATAGGATGAAGCGTAAAATGAAGACGAAGTAAAATGAACATTTTTGTTTTCTTGACAACAAACAAGACGACGAAAAATGGCAAAAAGTGACAAAAATACGACAGAGAGATGACAAAAAGACGAAAAATCAAAGCAAATATAAAACAGGAGACGGTGAAAGCGCGTCGAAAGGACAATAATAATATGTCGTAAAGACAACGAAGAGGTTGCGAAAGGACAACAAAAAGATGACAGAAAGGTGACAAAATGTGATGACAAGTCGGTGAAAAGACGATAAAAAATAACGAAAGTATGCGGAAAAGGCTCTGAAAAATGAAACACACGGTAAAAATTTTCAATAAATACACTGAAAAACGACGAATAGTATAACGAATAGTATAATAGTATAAATAACGCGATGAAGAGTAAATAAAAAGACGGGAAGACGGTGGCAGGAAAAGCCAAAAAAGACTACAAACGATGGCAGAAGGACGCCATCAAGAGCAACTCAAAACAAAAGATAGACAACAAAGAGATAGCGAAAAGACGACGAAAATGTAATAATAAAATGACAAAATAGTTAAGTAAAGATGGTGAAAAAACACCCAGATAACAACAAAAAACACGACAAAAAGACGTTTGAAAGTGTCAAAAGGGCAACAAAAGGTGCAAAACTAACAATGACGTTGAAAGGATTGCCAATATACGACAGACGAGAGTAAAAACGATAAAAGAATAACAAAAAACAGTAAAATATCAACATTTATGTTGTCTTGACAAGAAACAGGACGACGAAAAAATGGAAAAAAGGAGCGAAAGGGCAAAATAAAAGACGGCAAAATAACGACAATGGACAATGAAAATATGATAAAGACACGACGAAAAGAAGATAAAAACACACCAAAACAGCAACAATAACAGGAAAAGCCGCTAAAAATAGCGCCAAAAACAGAGATCAAAAAACGATGAACAGACAATAAAAATACGGTGTATAGATGGCAAAAAATGAAAAGACGATAAAAATACGACATAGAAGAGATGACAAAAACGCCGCCTGCGTAGAAAAGATAACAAAGTGACCACATCAGGCGTAAATGGCAACCGAAAAATAAAGCCAAAGACAAACACAACAAACATAGTCAAAGATAACAATAAGGTAACGAAAAGACGACAAATGAGCGACGAATAGGCAGTAAATAAATGACAAGAAAACGAAGAAAAGCTGCTGAAAAAAAGCGACTAAAAATGCTAAAAACAAAGGTCAAAAAACAATGAAAATACAATGAAAATATAACAAAATCTTCATGAGAGACGATAAAAATACAACAGAAAGATGACAAAAAGACGTCGAATACGCAGAAAAGGCAACAAAAAGATGATAAAAACATCAAAAGAGCGTCGAAAAGACAGCAATAACAATAGTAACAATAAAATAAGCAACAGTGAAAAGATAAACAACGAAGAAAAGTCGACAAAATGACAACGAACGCGGCAAAAGAACAACAAACAAAACGATTGAAACGGCAAATGTGTGCTGAAAAAGCGACAAAAATGCCAACAACAGAGACGATAAAGAGATGACAAAAAGACGACCTTGAAACGTCTTTGATAAAATTAAAAAAAAAACAAAAAAAAGGCGACTAATAGAATAAGGCCATTGCAAATCATATTTAAAGTTTTCACCCTTGGAAATTGGCTTGAAAAATGGGGGGGCAAACAAATAGTTTGTAGGATATGAGTCAAATTTCTTTTTATAAAATCAATTGTCTGTGGGCTCTACAGTCTGAAAAATCGAAAAATGAGTCTCCGAGTTGAATTAACGCTTCTAGCACGAAACAAAAATGGAAATTCGAACAATGGAATTTCCGAAAATCGTCCAAAAAAAATTTCCTCCGTTTTTGTCTTTTTTCGTATATTTTTGCATAGAAAATAATAACGTATATATTATAAGCAAGAATAGATTCGGTTTTCACGTTTAAACCTTAAATAAAAATTCTTAAAATCCATGTTTTTTTTGCTCGATTAAAAAATTCACTTTGTTTTTTTTCGCCCCCCCCTTCAGCGGCCGAACACCGGAAGGACAAAAACTTTATAAAATATTTGTAATGGCCTAATAAAAACAGCAAAGACGTAACAGAAGACGGTGAAAAGGCATCGAAAATATAACAATGAAAAAACGAAAAACGAGAAAAATACGATGAAAAGACGCCTAAAAATGCCGAAAAAGCGATAAAAAAAGTTAAGAAGGAAAAATGAAAAACAACGAAAAGTCTATAAATAGAGATAGAAAACTCGATGTAGAAAAAATGCCAATTTTGTTGTCAAGACCGAACTATGAAAAATGGCAAAAAGAGACGAAAAGGTTTCACAGGAAAATCGTCAAGACGGCGACAAAAGACGATGAAAAGATAACAAAAAAATCGACGAAAAGACGACAACTGAACGACGAAAATACAACAAATGGACGACAAAAAGACGAGACGGAGACGTCGAAAAGAGAATGGAACGATGCCAAAAAATGATGACAAGTTTGCGGGAAAAGCATAGCATAGTTTGATCACCCGTGAGTTGCCCGCGATTGATCTAGATCAGCTGAAATTGCACAAAGAACCATCAGAATGATGCTTAGGAGTTGCCACATGCACAGATTATTCTATGTTTAACAGATATTTGAAAGAAATCGCCTGTACAGAATCTGTATGCATAGAATACAGATTTTCGCCAATTACACAGATTAAACAGATTTTTGAGCTTTTACATGAGAGTGAAAGAGACGTAAATAGTCAGCAAAATGACTCTCCGTCTCGTTCACTCTCATTGTTTCGCATTGAACAGATTTTTGCACAGATATTTTTACTCGCTGTACAGACGGTCAGATTTTTCCAACAAAAAACACAGAATTATATGTGGCATCCCTGCTTAGGAGTAAAGATCATTCTCAGTATGCATTTTCTGGTGATCTAATCCTTTGTGATGATTAATAGCAAAGCTGGCCACGCCCATGCAGGTCAATTTGGGAGAGAAAGGAATGTTAGTCCGACATTTGCTGCTACTAGAGACTCTGCATCATCCACAAGTGTCACATGAAGGAGTTGTTAGTAGAAAGGAATTGATCTGGATCCACCGAGGCAGGTGGTACGATCACTGTCATTCGAGCTCGCGTACGATTTGAGGACGTTTTTGGTTACGTGACCAACAGGAAGTGAAGATCCGACATATCGATATAAGAAAAAACTATGAGAAATCAATTTACCACACCGAAAGTTATGTGCTATCAACATATTCGATTCGTTGGAAATCGCGCGCGGTCAGTTATTAAATACTGATAGACATTTGTTGCTATGCACGAAAGCTGTCCTGAGACAAACGTGTTTATTTGGTAATTCATCAAAAACATTGACTGCGCGAGATACCTTTTGGCATCCTTCGATCATAGAATGGCTTAAAAACACTGACTACTTTATTAGGGAGCTGTATAAAAGCTATCAAGCTTATGATATTTGATAATCATATGATAGAAATAAGGCGCAATGTTCCTAAGTTTTTTTTTATAAATTAAATATAATGGTAGTTACTATATAATGAACCATAGTTTGAAAATTTTTATCGAGAAATATTATGCACATGCGGATTTACGGTGGCTCGAAAACCTCGCGACAAACTTAAATTTATTATAGGTACCTGAAATTAAAAATCAGGCACAATGAAGCGTGCCAATATGGTCCTTAAGTTGATAAGCATTTCCTCATATCATCCTCATATAGCGCCCTGCATGCGTTGATGACAAGTTTGCGAGAAGACGATGAAAAAAAACACGAATGACGACAAACATACGATGAAAAGGCACCGTAAAAACGCAAAAGGTATGACTGGAAACTGCCAAAAAGGCAACAACAAATGGTGAAAAGTCTATAAATAGATGCGGAAATATGATGAAAAGACGATAAAAAAAGGCAAAACAGCGACAGGATAGCTGAACAAAGACTACAAATGACAACAAAAGACGCGTCAAGGGGCACCGAAAAAATCACAAAAGACGATGAAAAATGACAACAAATCGCTGAATACAGACAAAACGATGATGTAAACTATAAATATGCCCTAAAGGCAGATATTGAAAAGAAGAAAAATTATCGGTACCAAGAAGCCAAAATTGGTTGAATTTTGTACCCTAAATTTGAGTGTGTACACTTTAAGGGCATTTTGAGTAGGTTCAACCTAGCTTTAGCTAAATCCGACCTATTTACGGGTAGAATCATTTAAGAGTGTATCCTGATTACGCCGGATTTTACAGCTAACTGGCACGTTTATCTCATTTGCTTTGCTTTGACAAGGGCTAACATCACTGCGGGCTCAGGAGTCGTGGGCCCCACTGACAGCTGAAGAGTTAACTTGTGTGAAGAGTGGCGAATACATGATAGGGTACGGGTGGGTATTTCAAGCCCATTAAGCGGTAGCCTGAACAATATTCAGGAACTACGTTGAAACTATATTTATTCCAGACAAGATTTTTATACCAGTTGATAGAATAATATTTACTGAATGTCGGCGTATATTTTGGTCTTAATTAAACGCTACTAAATTTGAGTTATAGTCGCGAGAAATGATGAAGTCGCTGCGGCTAAATTGAGCCCATTTTCTATAGTGGTGTCTGTGTTTTTTAAATCCGACAGGCCGAAATAGCTAGCACAGCGATTAAATGCTTTTCAAAAACAGATCAAAAGAGACAAGAAAAGAGAGACCGATGAATAACTTCTCGCTATTGCCTACATTCCGGGCTCATTGAAGATAATTAGTTTTGCAGTGACAACAGCTTGCTGCTGGTGCTAGTGTATCATTGAATCATTCATATACATTACCCAGCTAGCACCAACTCGTATATCAATGTAAGAAAACTATCGTAAATATCTCCTAACAAACTCGAAATCGTAACTAAAGCTGGATAAAATGGGATCAAGTTGATTTTCTGCCGTATATAATGATAATGACTGACATACATACGATTTTCAGTACAAAATCGTAGAGTAGTACGGAGCGACTCGCGCTTAATCGGATATTATCGTATATAAATACTTATATAGTCGTAACGGTCAAAATTATTCGTAATCACGTATATCGCCTCCAAAATAGTACAGATATGCCAATTTTGCGCATGGAATACGATTTATTTAGCATGTATATCTGTACGTAATGCTGATTTTTATCTTTTTCATACATATGAAAATGCTAGCTGGGTAGCGCCAGTTGTCACTCAAATACCAGATATGTCAGCACATATATTGGTAGTAGTGTAAATAACGCACCATATGCTGGAATTAAAAACAAAATGCTGCTAATGGCCAGTGAATGAAAATTGATTTATATTTTCATATCAGAGGGGAACTTTTGTGTTCTTCCGTGATAAAAAGAAGTAGAATTGTTCTGTAATAGCATATTCACAGCTGTTTAGTTTCTAGAATAAGTAAACGTGATCGTAATTGTGTGTTTTCCAAACCATCAACAAGAGCGGATACGCGTAAGCGATTGCTGCTGTTTTTTTCAGCTTGGTTACGTGCTAGTGGAAAAACAGTGGTTTTGATGTTAATTGAATAAAATTAAGCAAATTACTTACATTTTTATGAAAAAACGCATTAAAGCCTATGAGTGCTACATTCGTTTCAGTATTGTTATATAGCGGCAAAGTTTTTATTTGGAAAAGTGTAGCCAAAAAAGGTAATGTATGCCGAAATTAGTAGCGTGATGGGAATACCCTCCCGTACCCTATATCGTTGTATCTAAAATAAAACTATTTATATAAGATGTACATCACACTGTCGTGTAGCCAGCACTACAGTACTTATTTCAAAATTAAATCATCTTCTTAAATATGTTTCTATTCAAAGAAAACTACCCGAAAAAGTGATCAATTTCACCCGAACTCACGGTATTGAATCCCTGAAGAAGACTGAAATACACAGTTGAAACGTTGAAAAGATTACAAAATTTCTTCTACTTGTAATAGACTAACAGTCAATTAAAATGAGAACGATAAAGAGTAATCACACGCTAGGCGAAATGAAGCGGCGTTCCGTGGAAAAAGAAACTCTAATAGTTATTAAAAAACAGTGCACATCGAAATCAATTTGATTTTTTCTACTAAATCAATATTTAAATTACATTTGGCTCATATATCCTTATTTTATTCTTGAAAGAAACAGGTTTCGTTTGAATAGAACTTGTTTGAAAGACTTCAGCTAACCGAGATTTTTTCAAGATGGCTATAAACTTTGACAAAGAAAACGTCAACGAAGCGTCAAGTTCGCATAGGCATAATCATGGCTGATTTATTCAAACTGTGCTTCACTATGCTGTACATCTTCATAATATTGGACAGATTTTTATTTAATTCTCGTTTAAAATATCTACTTTTCGTCAATTTCTTCAGACTTTGTCAATTTTTAGCGTCTATTTTAGCAGATGATTAGTTGTTTCGTCTAGACCCAAGCAGCATACATTTGGCACTTCTGGTTGCAGCAATCCATTTATAACTAAAATTAGTCACATATCGGTTACCACAACTAGTGTGTAACTAGTGATGTCCAAAATTTTCAATTATTCGGTTACCGATCAATCGGTTAGCGTTGTATCCACTAATCGTTCAGTTCAGTATTCGTGCTAGTAGTATTCGATTACAATTATTCGAATATTTCGTTTAAAAATTCGATTAATCGGACGAATCTGAACAATTAATGAGGATTATTCGCATTTTTTTTATCCCCTTTGAACTATTCGATTAGATTACTCGTGACCGCAGTATTCAATTGCAAATTATTCGATTATTCCATGTTCTAATCGATTACTCGATTAATCGAGCGATTACTGGACATCACTATTTGTAACAACTGTGCCACTAAGTGAATATTCTATCTCAAGACTATCATTTCTTTTTCAAGAATATACAAATTTAAGATATTTTTATGGCAGAATTGTTAAGATAAATCCATCTTCCAGAAGAACGTTTTAAACTACATCGTACTATTGTCAAGTTTTAAAGAAGCAGTCAAATGTTGTTTTTAAATGGGAACGGCTTATAAGCTGAATTATACTTAACGGTGATGCAGGTTTATAACTGTTTCTTCAAGTCTTCTTCAATCATACTTCAGAACTGTTAATCAAATAAGACACAATTCACTGGAGAAAATCATTATAATATCTGATAGACCCTGGAATGCTCTGATAAAACTACAATAAGAAATGAATAAAATGAGATGGATAATTATTATTGGATTGTTACTTGGGCTATGCAGGCATAACCCTACTGATTTTTCTCTTAAAAAATACCTCTCCATCACAGAGTATTGACAGCTTAGTAATGTAATTGGTTAAATAACACACTCGACTAGAGATTGAGAGCTGTGAGTTCGACTCTCACCTTCGTTAGGGTTATATTTTTGGCCTAATATCAAGAACTTTTCAGTTTGCCTGAATCTACATTTTTTGCATTAAGCATTTATTCTTCCCCAACTAAAAAATACCTAAATAATATCCGTAAAAATGTTAAACGTAAAATCTCACTTAAAGATCTATACCTATAAAAATGAATTTCTGTCTATCTGTCTGCCTGTCTGTCTGTCTGTCCGTATGTTCCTTATAGACTCGGAAAGAACAAAAACATATGCTTTTTTGGCACAATCTCGCCCCGGATGACGGTGCCGACAATTACCGATAGTTGGATATTTTGATGATATATTAATGTTCGATTATTCTGATAAGCTATAATGTCACTGTATCATGAGGAGTTTTTTTAAATTTAACTGGTGGAAAAAAATCAAATCTTTTTCGTTTATAAAAAATTGCTATGATGAGACGATAGCTTAGAAATCACTATTCTCCAGGCGTCGGTGCGCGTCGGAGACAACTTCACCCAGGACCCTAGCTATCGACCTGTGTATCAACGGATCAGCGAACCCCATCGTCTCTACTACTACTACTTCCTCATGCGATGGAATGCATGACCCAGAGAGAGAGATAACTCGCATCAGAAAATCGCTCGAGAGGAAATACGAAGAGGCCAGGGAGGGCAGCCTGAGTTACTGGAATTTATGGGGCATATTTTTCACTAAATATATGTTAATAATAATTTACTAATGCATTTTGACTAAGCAGAATCGCTGAAAATATCAACTTGCATTAAAATTTCGCGGCGATTATTATTAGCAAAATTAATTTATAATAAATTATTCTAACGGCTTTCTGTTATTGTTAGCGAGCCTTATTTTTATCACAATAATCAGAAAAAAATATAACTTTCCTAGAAGCATGCAAAGCACATGGAAAAAAGAAGCATTCCATTAAAACAAATCGTTTCCATAAAATTGAAATTATACCTCTATTTCAATTGCTACGTGCAATCTTCTCCAGTTCTCGTATCTGCTGGGTACTGCTGAATAGCGCGCAACTTTGAACATTCCTTTCTACGATCAAAGAGCTTTAATTTAACTTCACTAGGCTGATTGTCCACAGCTCTATTAGATTAAGATAGAAAGTACTAGTTTTTTTTTTGTTTCGAAATGACGATCTACCTTAAAAAATCTAAAAAAACTCAAAGCTAGTTGAACAGTGCACGGCTGCGCCATGGCTGCCATCCGTCTGGTTGCCGTACTTATCGTGATTTTGCTTTGATAAATTATATAAACGATGTCTCCATAATTGCTCCATCAACAGAGGAATATTGCATCACACTCAATCATCATCTTCATCTTCATCGTCATCGTCGTCGTCGTCGTCGTCGTCGTCGTCAATGCGAGAGTCTGACCGGCCGGCTGGTGAATAGCCTTCCTAGGAAATATCCTTTGTAATGATTGCCGCTCCGGTTACGGTTCTGGAAACCGAATGACAAGCTCTAAAGTGTTGAAACAACCAATGGCAGATCGTTAGCTGGTTAGCACCGAAACCGTGAATGTCGTTAACTGCGATCGCCGTTCAGACGGCCAGCGGGTTCCCGCTCAATTAACACCACCTAGCGTTGTTTCTCGGGGTATAATTGCGGCCAGTCCGCGCACTCTCTCTGTCTCTGTCTCTGTCTTTCTCTCTCGTGCTGCCTCGTCGTCCAACAATGCGAAGCGATCCAATTTAGCCCATTCTGATTTATGGCTTGTAAATCATAAAAAAGCAAACATTACTTTTATTGAATTTGCGCGAATTACTGGAAGGCGGTGCCGGGGTGCACCCGCTGAGGACAGGTTTGCGTTATTTTTGCAGTCCGCCCCCACAGGACAGTGCTCACACGACTCCAGCTAAACGGGAATAAACTGTTAACTGTGAACGGATTATAAAATCTACATAAACATATTTTGCATTTTTATGATAATTGGGAGTCTGCGCCAGTGTACTTACTCAGGGTAAATTGCAACAAGAAAAAAAGAGAGAGAAAAAAAAAAAGAAAAAAAAACATAACTGCATTGACCACAGTGTTATTGCTCTGTTTGCTTGCAATGAAGTGGTGAATGGTGAAGGTTTTGTTCGAAGAGAAATAAAGTTTATTGATTTCAACTGCTATTAGACTGCCGATAAAATGAACAGTTCGACGGATTTGTTTCGAATCACGCAACAAAGGATGTTTTACTCTCGTCAGGATGATAATTGGCAATTCTAGATTTTTCAGAACCGCCATTGCGAGGCGGGCTCTTTGGTTGCCTGTAGTAAATGTTAAACGATCTAATTATTCCGAGGTTTTTTTTTCAATAACCAATGCACGGGCATGTTAAATATTGCTGCAGTACGTCGTCTCATTAATCTGCAGGTTCGTTTCGATCAGTTGTAGAAAAATAATTGATTTTTATTGTTTACTGTTGAGAATCGACGGTATTGCCATTGTTTACATGAACCAATTACACATTCACTGAAATAAGCAGACCAGACAAAATAATAATGATCTGGTTGCGATGGTCAAGCCTTGACCAGATTGGTTGAAATAAAAAGGGGAGCAGAATGAAACTCATGATCTCTGTAATTTGGTGTAATGTAATAAGTTGAAGTTTAATATGCTCATCAATGTTTTATTTTTCGGTGTAATCAATATGCTAAAGAGAGTCATTATTTTCTTTAAAGTAGCTACGTTACTATTGGTACACATTTCAATCTCCGAATCCCAGGAACAAAACCGTAGATCTATATTTTAAATACTTTTTTTTCAACGTACCTACGATGATTTTTCGATTTTTTAAGACATGATAAAAAAGACCATAAACCGCATTAAAGTCAAACAAAAAAAATCGGTTTTATTTTCAATAAAAAGTGCGTTATATAAAAGCAAAATTTCAATAATAAAAGCAAACATTACAAACAAAACCTTGGTGCTTATTCCGTTTTCGAAACTTAAACCCTCCGTTGGTTATTCGACAGACTTCGCAACCAGCTGTTAGAGCAGCTGCAGGACAATTGCTGGGCCATTTAGTGCTACGCTACGATCCTCTTGACTCTAAACAGTTGATCCCAGTCAGTCGGTGCTTTGAATGTGCGACGATCGATTGGTTTGATAGACCAGTGTCGCCCTTCGAGGCCAACTGAAAGGCAAGCGAAAAACATTATTCCTATTAAATTTGCTCCATTTGCTGGACCGCAGCAGTGTCGAGTCGGGGATCACCCGGTGAGAAACCGTTTTTATGCGTCTTTAGTCTGCTTCAGCACTTATTCCGACTGAGTTGGGATGGAAAGCTTAGCGATGATGTTTGCTAGGCATCGATTTTCGTCAACGATAATTTATCGATACTTTCGAACGTTAAAAAGTTTCGAATGTTGCTCGCACTGGTGTAGACCAACGATATGAACTGTATAAAAGCAACAGCATTTCTCTCTCTTTTTCCCTCTCACATATAGCAAACAAACATTACCAACTTTGTAGTTAAGGTTCACATTGACCCCGTTGACGTTGATCAAACGATCTCCTGTACACTCATAGGACTGTCCATGTTTATGCTAAATACTTCTGGATCTTGCCACTCTTCAACAACTATCTACCAATTTGTCCTATCTACAAATGAACTAATAGGCCCTTCGGTACTGGACTCCAAAAAACAATGGTCGTTCCATAGAATTTTTATGAAATTATTTCCTATCCAGCGCTTTTGACATTTAGATTTCAGTCACAGAAAAATGGTGACGTGCCGGGGGGCTGCACTGATCAGTTTTCAGCACCGTTGTCATTGGCTTTGACGACGGCAGTGAAAGAGATTTCGTAGGCTACTCGCACTTACAGAAAATCCCGTGCCGAAATGCCAACGCGTGCGTGATGGTGAAAGCAAAAATACTTCCCATTCTTTTTGTCTCACACAAAACCCTGATCAATATCAGCATCGCCGTCATAGCGAATCGTAGCCGCAAAAAAAATCGCAAAAGATCATTCCATGATGACGTCTCTTTACCGTCAAAAGACACCACTAGTTTTCTTGAAAGATTACTGTGCGATTGCTTTGAAATGCATTTGAAGTCCTTTTTCTTCAATGAAAAACTAAATAATTTGATCATTATCTGCCTGGCAAAAACAGAAATCTAATTTCAAGTTGTAACACAATGTAAACAAACCACCCACGACTCTCAAAAAGATAAGGTAAACCTGTTCCGGGCGATGGTCTTTGGTTCGTACCGACCCCCCTGCACGTTACAATTTTCTGTGACTGGTCACGTATTTTATAAATGGTCCCTAAGGTCTCGTTTAAATATTACGTAACGCAGCAGGGGGTGGGGTTCCTTAAATTTCTGTTACAGATTGTTACGCAAATTTTACGGGGAGGGGGCCTTGAGCGATAATGTTACGCGTAACATTATATATAAAAATGTCGAAAAAATAAACTATTCATATAATATATATAAATTTACACAAAAACTAATTACCTGTCATTTGTGAGCTAAATTTAAATAAGTTACTGTAATGTAATCAACAGCAGAGCGATCGAGTATGAATACAGCTGTATAAGTTACGCGCTACGGGTGTGGGTGGGGGTGTAAGAATCAATTGTTACAAATTGTTACGAGAGGGTGGGGGGTTCGCGAAAAATGCGTTTTTGGCGTTATGTAATATTTGAACAGATCCTAAGTTGCACCGTTCTTGACCATGTAAAAAAGACTTGAGTGTATTTTTTGACAAAAATTCCTTGTGCACAACCAATAACAATATAAAAATTGAACTGGTATTTTACGAACTGACAACATTATGTCAAGTACCAAAACGTTTTCGTGGCAATGACAGAAGCGGCAAATAACCTAAAAAGCAGACGACGGACAACGGTGACAAATAACAACAATTAATTTTAAATAAATTTTTGTGTATCAAATGTTTAAGAAAATGTAACTTAATATTTTAGTGTGTTGTTTACAGAACGTTGTCTATTGTATTTTCTTTTAATAAATAGTTCTGATGATGGCCGAAATAAGTAGGCAGGAACGTTAACTTGAAACATATTTATTCAACGTTTTTCACCGAAAAGCATCAATTAAAACCAGACAAGCAAAGAAATAACCAGTTCTAATATAAACCAGTTCTAATATAATTGTTATAATAAAATGCTCTATTTGGTTCTGTCATGTAACAGTGTTTTTTTGTACAACTGTAAGAAACGTTTGTGAGTAAATACCAACAGCAACAATCTCTATTGGTTGGATCTACTCTTCAACAATCTAACGGGTAAGGCCATCTCTTCGCTCTTTGGACACTTGGACTTTGCTGGTTCGATTTTACGTCAAATTTGACAGCAGCTGTAAGAATTATACAATCATACGGCCTGAGAAAATGTTTTGAATGTGGGATGAAGATAGTGAAAGACGTTCGTTTTTTTTTCAACAGAAGATAGGAGAAATTATGACTTTTGATACTTTCATTTTTGCGTTTAACGAAAGAGGGAAAACAATGTGCTGCATTCGTCATACTTCGCAGCATTAAATATATGCGGTGTCCCGTATAAACTTTGCTTCAAAACTTGTAGTCAACCTCTAAAGGGTGTCCCGCATCAAATTGCACCACGGAAGAAACGCTGTAGATAATTACCCAATGGATATTTTCTCTTCAAAATTTGGGTATAAGTAGTTTGGAGTGATTTTTTTTTTGCGCAAGTACCTGGAAAGTCCTCAATTATCTTATAGGAACATCGGAAAACAACTCGGAATCGTGCATTCAACTGTGAGTCGTGTGGTTAAATGTTACTACGAAATTCTGAACATCGAACGGAAGGAAAAATGCGGTTAGAATAGATGTTCTATTAGTGATCAGGATCACAAGCGTGTCGTAGAAGCGTTTAAGAAGAATCCCAATGCTTCGGTCAGGGATGTGGCCAAAAATTTGAACCTGTCCAAGTCTTTTGTTCAGAGAGCCAAGGAACGGTAAGGACTGTATATGTACAAAGTGTAGAAGGCCCCAAATCGTGACGAACGGCAAAATACGATGGGAAAGTCACGAGCCCGGAAACTGTTCCCCCAGATGCTGACGAAGCCTCATTGTCTCATCATGGATGATGAGACTTATGTCAAGGCGGACTTTCGGCAGCTTCCGGGGCTACTGTACTTCACCACCCAGCACAAGTTGGATGTTCCGGAGAAAATAAGCAAGCAGAAACTTTTAAAGTTTGCCAAGAAATACATGATTTGGCCAGCGATCTGCTCATGGGGCAAGTGCGCCGCTCTTGACTACCGGGAGTGTAAACAGGCATATCTACCTCAAGGAGTGCCTACAGAAGCGTCTGCTTCCTCTGTTGAAGCAACACGAGGACCTACGACCTTCTGGCCGGATTTAGCTTCGTGCCACTATTCAAAGGATCTCCTTGAGTGGCACGTGGCGGTGGCATACCACTTTTTATCTGGTAAACAAATCAATCAAGCAACCCACCAAGAATTCCAACATTTTTGCCGAAAATATGAAACTATGCTGAATTACTCAATACAAACTTTTCGAATCGTTGTCCAGACAACTTTTTACGTTCATATTTCCCATCACAAAAGTAAACATTTCCTTTAGAAATCGATGGTGCGTCAAGTTTGGCCGGCACGTAAAAACGATCGTCGTGACATTTTGACACTGGTGGGCATCATGGGAAACTGTTATTAACTGTCACTTTGTTACGGGGTACACTCTTAAATTATTTTACCTGTAAATAGGTCGAATTCAGCTAAAACTTGGTTGAAACTACTCAGAACGCCCTTAAAGTGTACAAACTCAAACTTTGGGTGAAAAATTCAACCAATTTCGACTACTTGCTACCGACAATTGAATTATTCTCTGTGATAAATAACGCACTTTTAAGTTTCTACTCCCAATTTTATGGTTGAAAAACTAGTCGAAATCTGAGTTTGTACACTTTAAGGGCATTTTGAGTAGTTTTAACCAAGTTTTAGCTAAGTCCAACCAATTTACGGGTTGTATTTAAGAGTGTAAGTTTTTCTCGCAGCGTTGTTTTCAGTTCTGTTGAAAACCGGCTACAGGTGGTGCTAGCTCTATACAAGGTCAGGTATGCTTGTATATCCGTTTTCGTTTTAAAAAGGCGTGCAGACGGTGCAAACTGCATGCCAACGATTTAGTCATGATTGAAGAATAGAAACTTATAAGTTTTAAAAAGTGTGAAGTTCTGGGCAGGCAAATGAGGAAGCGTCCGAAATAGCTACAACCATCCCAAGCCCCTTCCTAGCGCCTCCACGTGGCCTTACCCGTTATTGCTCTATTGAGTAGCCAAGCTAACAAGGGGGTTCGATGGTGGGTGGTTCCCGGCTGGCTGATCTCAACTGCGGGTTTGGAGACGGCTGAGCCACACGACCTTGCTAGTTATTTTTTTTTATTTATTTATTTATATAGGTGGCTTGCCGTCCTAAGACAAAGCCTGTTGAACAAAATTTCTCCATGTAACTCGCTTGAGGGCTACCGCTCTCCAATTCCTCGGACACCGAGTACTCTCCGCCAGATCTCGCTCCACCTGGTCTAACCATCTTGCTCGCTGCGCTCCTGGTCGTCTTGTTCCTACCGGATTTGAGGCGAACACCATCTTTGCAGGGTAGTTGTCCGGCATTCTTGCAACATGCCCTGCCCATCGCATCCGTCCAGCTTTAGCTACCTTCTGGATACTGGGTTCGCCATAGAGCTGTGCGAGTTCATGGTTCATCCTCCGCCTCCATACTCCGTTCTCCTGTACGCCGCCGAAGATCGTTCTTAGCACTCGTCGTTCGAAGACTCCGAGCACTCGCAGGTCCTCCTCGAGCATTGTCCATGTTTCATGCCCGTAGAGAACAACCGGTCTAATAAGCGTCTTGTACAGGGTGCACTTTGTACGGGGACTTAGTCTGCTCGACCGCAATTGCTTGTGGAGCCCATAGTAAGCACGACTTCCGCTGATAATACGCCTCCGAATCTCACGGCTGGTATCATTGTCCGCCGTTACCAGTGAGCCAAGGTAGACAAATTCATCGACTACCTCAAACTCATCGCCGTCGATCAATATACTACTGCCCAAGCGGTGTCGTTCGGCCTCGGTTCCGCTGGCCAGCATGTACTTTGTTTTAGACGTATTTACCTTTAACCCAATCTTTTCTGCTACACGCTTTAGTCGGGTGTACTGTTCGGCCACCGCCACAGATGTTCCGCCGATAATATCCATGTCATCGGCAAAGCAGACGAATTGACTAGCTTTGTTGAATATCGTGCCCCGCGTGTTGATATCCGCTCGGTTCATAACACCTTGTTGTAGGTAAGGCCTTGCTAGTAGGTAAGCTTAATATAAGTGATTTTAATTATTTGTTTCGGTTTGTCTCATGGAGCACCTCCTACTGTACAGTGAAAACTCTGGATCACAGAAGAAAAAACTAAATAAATAATGGAAACACTTCTGGAAACTCAAATGCTGCAAGTCTTTTGCATTCGAAGGACTCACTAATATTAGAGCCGTAGCGTGACATTGTGGCGCCCTTGGCGAAGATCCGAGTTACCACTAGCTCAATTCTTAAATTCGTGTTCTTTATTTTAAGCCTCCAACCAGATTCTGAATCTGCACTAAATTCTGGACTACAATATTTATCATATCTTGTTCCAAATTTTGTAACAATTTCTGGAACAGAATCTGGACTAGATTCTGGACCACATTTTTGATCAGTTTTTGCGTCAGATTGTGGACCTGGAACAGATTTTGGACCAGTTTTTTGGTCAGCTTTGAAAGCACAAACCAGACTTTGGATTAGGGTTTGAACCAGATTCCGGACCAGGACTATTTTTTTTAAGGGGATTTGACTACTTTGTCCATTATTTTGAACTTTTGTAGTAAGGACCAGGACTAGATTGCGAACCGCATTTTTTATCATCATTTGTTTCAGATTTTAGAACAGTTTTGGACTAGATTCCAGACTTTTTAGAGATTTTGATCAGATTTTTGATCAGGTTTTGAATCAGATTTTGGACCCAGATTCTAGACCTGATCTGGTCTACATTCTGGTCCTGCGTCAGATTTTGGACCAAATTTTGGACAACATTTTTATTTGTTTATTTGTTTATTTGTATTTGTGTAAAATTTTGGAGCACATTTTTGATCACTTTTTGTACCTCATTTTTGATTAGATTTTGGATCAGATTCTGGACCTGGACAAGATCTTGGAGCTACACTACATTCTAGATCAGATTTTAGACCACATTTTTATCAGATTTGTACCAGATTTTGCATCCAATTTGGGACCAGATTCTGGAACTGGAAAGGATTATAAATCAGATTTTGGCCACATTTTTGACCAGATTTTAATCCACCAACCAGATTTTGGATCAGGCGCTGAACCAGACTCTGGATCTGGACCATATTTTGGACCTGGACTAGATTGCGGCCCACCTTTTTTTATCGAAATTCGTTCCAGATTTTGTAACAAATTTTGGAACAGATTTGAACTAGATCTTACACTACATTTTTATTTAGCTTATGGCACTATTTGGGGCTAGATTTTGGATTTGACCTGAATGTTGGACCTCTTGCTTGCTAAATTTGAAAGACAGGTGCTATCAGTATGCTGCGCTAGTTCGCTTCCTGCCTCGTTTATCGTAAACTGATTATGACAGCTGAAGGTTTTCAATCAAATCCGTTTCTTCTTCGTCTGGAATCCCACAGGGTAGTAATTTAAGACCGATAATCTTCTTACTGTACTTTAATGATGCCACCGACATTCCTCCGGTTTATCTTACGTCGATAGTCAAAAGATTTACGCTGGGATTTGTTGGCATAATTTATCTTCAACGAGAGCTTGACACCTTTTCCGATTAATATAACTTGAACTCGTCAATCTTTAAAAATGCTTCATCATTTCTTTCACTCGTATTCGTCAACATGCAATTTTTAACAACAAACTCTATGGTATCCCGGAAAAAAAGATTACATTAAATATTGTAGTAGAAACAATGCGTCTACAACAGTTTTTGAATATTCTATAATTACTTTGAATATTGTAAAAGTGTCTCAAATTCAAATTTTATTCATATTTTTGTTTATTATTTTATGCAATAGAATTGGCAATTTTTCATCATAAATTTACTGCCTGTTTTAATTATATTTTGTTTCTTTGCTTAAAAAAAAAACAAAAAAAAACATGAAAGTTATGGTGGACTACAATAAGTTTGATGGTTTGGTTATCTTTTCTGACGATAAATTTTAATATTTTTACTATATTCAATATCCTACGGTTACAATAATTTCTATCATCGTGTTATGGTTCTTTTTTTTCCGGTATGAAATTCAACGAGCCCACCAGGTGAAGGATCTCGGCGTTTTTCCTCTTCCGATGGGTACTTTATTGTGGTAGCCCCGATTTATTTTTTTACGCTTGAAGCATAGGGGAATTGTGTATAACGTGCCCCCCCCCCTTCGTTTTTCTCTATACAAGCAAAATTAAAACACAAAACCACCCAGAAACGATAGTATGTGATTGAACCAGCCTACTATGCAAGTATGACAGTTGTCACATGCTGTAATAACAAAACAAAAATAAATTTGTTTTTGAGCAGCTTCCGATGTAACTTTTTGCGCCGTTTCCATAAGCTATTTTCTTGTCAAAATCTGTAAATAACCGGTTGTTGCGATTCGATTGCGTGAAGTGAGCTTCAAAAAGACATCCATGCCAAAAAATGGTATAAAACGCTTGATTTGCTTTAGCATTTAGTATTTTTTTCAAATAAGTAAAAGCAGGCCAATATGCCCCACTTGCGGTAGTGCAATTTGCCCCCCTTGCAAATGTGGCTATAAACATAGGTAAACAGATCTAAGTTGAAGCCAATTGCCATTATTTAATTCAATTAGTATTGTAGAGCAACCGTGGTGGGAATAATTTATTACCAACGTCCAAATTCTAGGTAATTCAACTACCCGGTACAAAATGCCACAGATGCGGTATAATTTGCCCCATGCAGAAAAGAAAAAGTGCACCAGAAGGCCGAAACTAGGTTTATTTTATATAAAAATACGATATTTTGAAAACAAAGGAAAAGTTTTACTTTCTACAAAATAGAGTTGGTCTGTCACTGGCAGAAATACTCAAATTACCGCATTGGGCATATTATACCGCAGTTGGGGTATTTTACCCCACGCAGACGAGAAACACAACATTTAGGTGCTTTTATTAAATAGTAGCATATTTATTCCACAATATTAAATGAAATAAACAATCGCAATTGGTTGTCAGCTTAAATACCAACATATACTCGCAATTGTCACGTTAATTTGGGGAAGCATAACAGAGATATATCCATTTATTCTTAGGGGGGGCACATTATGCACAATTCCCCTACCTGTAGTTTATTGAGGAAGAGGTAGGCTGACAGAATAATAGGATGACACAGACTGAATGATCATCCTTCTGAGCATTGTTATCATGCGTGCATAAGCCAAAAGCCAAAAAGTGAATGCAATGCAAGTCATAAGCGATGGAATCCAAACGTGAGAGTGTGATTGTTTTACATTTAGCTAAAAAATAACAACGAGCGATTGTTCGTCAGCTCTTTGTTTATCGTACATGAGTTAAGCTTTTGTTTATCGCACCATATAACTCGTCATAATGATACGCAAAATGCCACGGAGGCCGTCATCAAAAGACTGCAAACGTCAGCTGAGTTGGTTCGAAGAAGCATTTTGAACGAAATCCACGGTGCGGTACCAATCAAATGACTAAAGAACTAAAAACATCCGATCACAGCATCCGACGCGCATATTGAAAAATGAGCTTAAGGTCAAGTCTTACAAGTTGCACAAGGCACATAATCTTATAGTTAACCGAAAAAATCCTAACGCACGTAGATAAAAGCACTTAAACTTTAAAGTACAAAAGTGCACGGTGATCGAACAATATGATAAAAACTATTGTTACAGTGGGATAAAATACATTGTAAAAACAATAACTTTTATTGTCAGGAACGATAACCATACCATCAACACTAAGTCTGATTCGCCATAACTTTCATGGTTTCAAGAGGTTCTATCATAAAAAATGACTAGGGTCGTTAAGAACCTTAACAATAAAATAATCTATTGTTTCGTGATCAAATTTTCATTTACAGTATCTTTTATCGCCAGGTTTTGGTAATTTTTTAAGCGCAAAAAAAGCAAAATATAACTAGAAATGAAGTAAATTTAGAATAGAACATGGCAAATTTCTTTCTATACAAAAGAAATAAAAATAGGAATGAAATTTGAATTTGTATTCCAATGTTCACAGTAAAAATTGTAGTGAACGCATTGATACAAGTACAACATTTAATTTATATTTTTTTCGGGAAGACTTAGAAGAAAAGCGATCCGAAAATCCTGTTTTCTGACGAAAATGTTGTTCCCAATGAAAAGTATAAAAATCACGACTAATAATCCCCAAAATAACAAAAAAAATCATTAGGCCTTGTCAGCACATCAGGATATCAGCGTAAAAAGTCTAAACAATCTTGAAAAAATCAGTAACATTTGAATCTCTGTGCTTCCAGGCGATTACTTCGCGGCATGCGGAATTTCCTTTAGTCGCTGCCGCCGCCGGTGGTTCCACAATGTTAGCGAGAGACATATGAATAGGATTTAACGTTTATAGTTTACCCCTGAGCGATTCACTATTGAAACGGCAGCGTTTTTCCCGGGTACCCATATACTTTCTAGTGCGATCTATACTAGTTCAAAGTACGACTTACGTAGAAAGTATTTACCATGAATGACTAATAGCTTGTTAGCAGTGCTTTTAGCCGTTTGAAAGAGCTAATCAAAAGTAAAAGTTATCAAACCGAGTGAAAATAATGAATGTTGCGGAATTTTAACCTTCATTGCGTATAGGTTAGGTCTTTCCCAGCAAGGTCGACGAAAGCCATTACGAGCTTTTAAAATACCTAAGTTGGATCTCTGTGACAAGTAGATCCAATAAAGGGCGAACACTAAATTTTTGCAACACAGTAAATTTACTGCTGTCGAACATGGCGACGGCTCGCGAGGACTGAGAGGACGTTGCGTTTCAACATCCAGCGGTTGACGGCAGATGGCGTGGCAGTGGAGTACGGCAGGAAGTTTGTTCAACGAATCGCAGAAAAGTAGGTTAAAGGAGAATATATAAATAGGCTGTGGAAGAACATCTATGGTGCCATTGAAACAGCTGCGAGGGAGAAGGTTAGGCACAACGCGTGTAAGACAACGTAATAGCTGGTTTGATGCCAAATACCAGAGAGTGACAGATGAAAAGAACCAGGCCAGGAGCAGGGCTTCGACCGATCGTTTTTTCAACCGCAGTCACACCAACGCGCATTCAAGTTTACACCGTCCGTTTAGTGGTGGAATACGAACGCTATGCATAACACAACTGGCAGTTTGCTCAGTCACACGCCGATTGCACGCAGTAGAACGAACGCGTTCTAAAGCTTTTTAACATTTTTGTTTCGATCAAGTTGCCTTTACCGTTTGGAGCAGCGAATGACTGCAAAACAGTCAAATGACTGGCAGTCATCACGCTAACGAAAAACAACCGCACAATCGTATGATTCAATACTACAAAAAAAAAACAACCACTACATGTGCATGGAAGAAGTCGGTCGGACTCCGTCCAATACAAACAAATATTTTGCTTGCGTCGAACCGACGTCCGGGTGACAAACTATTACTGTGAGCAGCCGATTTGGTGACAAAAAGAGAAACGAAAAAATACGTCACCGTATGCTTCCAGTCAGTTTGCAGTTTAAATTCTCAAAGCGCAAAGCAAAACGAGAGATCGACTGTTTGCTTTTGCTGAGATGCCGCATGAATTGTAAGACGGCAGCAGCGCAAGCGGCAGATTGACTGGATTCAAAAAACAGTCAAATGATCGTTCAAAAAGCGAAGTTTGAATGCGGAAAGTTCGCCTTCACGGCAGTCACATTCAACTTGCGATCCCTTTTCAAGCCCTGGCCAGGAGTCGCATGCTTACTGCGGCAACGCGTCAAAACAGAGAGACTAGAGCTACGGAGACAAAGAACCCATCGTCTAATAAAAAGCGAGTTCGAGGAGCACGTGTTCGCCGACGCAGAGGAGCGATACGCCAGCAACGATACACGGAGTTTCTACAAAACGTTAAGATGCAGGAATTTCGACATGCCTGTGATGTGCAATGAAAGTGCTGGCAACCTGCTTACTGACAAAACTGCGGTAGCAGCTAGGAGCACTTCCAGGCACTGTTGAATGGAGAAGTAAAATCGAAGATCAGCAAGCTGTGGAGCCACCAACTCAGGAGGAGGTTAAGAAGGCAATCAGTGAGCTGAAAAACGGGAAAGACGGCATCCCGGGTTAACTTCTTAGAACGGGGAGCGAGCGGCTGTACGAAGCAATCCACCCGATCATGGTTAGGATCTGGAAGGAAGAACAAATGCCAGAGGAGTGGTTGGATGGCCTCATTTGCTCAATTTTTAAAAAGGGGCATCGACTCGAGTGTAAAAAGTTTTTACTAAAAACTATCGAAGAATTACATTGCTCAATTCTGCTTATAAGGTGCTCTCCCGTATCCTGTTCTGCAGACTGAGACCGTTAGCGGAGTCCTTCTTCGATGAGTGCTAAGCTGGTTTTCGTGAGGGTCGCTCCACGATGGATCAGATGTTGACCCTGCGTCAGTTACTAGACAAGTTGCGGAAGTACAACTTGCAGACACACCATCTGTTTGTGGACTTTAAAGCGGCGTACGATTCAGTCAACCGAAATGGGCTGTGGCAGATAATGCTAGAACATGGTTTTCTGAGGAAACTAGTTACGCTGATTCGTGCGACGCTGAATGGGTTCAAATCATGCGTTAGAATAGCGGATGAGACATCGGCCGCTTTCGTGACGTTGGATAGACTAAATCAAGAGGATGCACCCTGTAGCCTGCTATTCAACATCGCCTTGGAAGCTGCAATACGAAGCGCAAACGTGGAAAGGAGTGGAATCACGAAATCTCACATACAACTTGGCTTTGCGGATGACGTCGATATCATCGGAATCAACCGTAGAGCAGTGTAAGAGGCCTTCAGACCATTTAAAAGAGAAGCGGCAAGATTGGGGCTTACTATTAACACCACCAAAACGAAGTACATGATTGCTGGCAGGGAACATGGGAGACCGAGTGGTGTTGGTGCCGAGGTGGAGTTTGATGTGGAACGGTATGAAGTAGTGGAGGAATTTATATAACTTGTTACACTCGTGACATGCGACAACGATGTAATCCGCGAAGTAAAACGACGAATTGCAGCCACGAATCGAGCTTTCTACGGTTTACGTAGCCAGCTGAAGTCCCATAGTTTGCAAATTCGCACAAAACTGGCGCTCTACAGAACTCTAATCCTTCCGGTGGCCCTTTACGGACTTGAATCATCGACGCTAAAGGAAGCTGATCGACGAGTGCTTGGGGTTTTTGAGCGTAAAATTCTGCGATCCATACATGGTGGTAAAATGATGACGCATGAATCACGAGTTACAAAGTATACAAATATGCTGATATATAAAGGTAGTTCAATGTGGCAGGCTGCGGTGAGCTGAGGACGTGGCTAAAATGCCCGACGAAAGAGTAGCCAAAACTATTTCTAGCAGAGAACCAGGAAGAAGTCGTGGACTCCGAGGCAGACCCCGCACCCGATGGGTGTGCGCTGTCGAAGACTATGCAAATTCAGCTGGTGTTCGCGGGGATTGGAGAATGGCAGCCTAGGGCCGACAGTACTGGAAGACCATAATTCGTTCGGCGCAGGATCGGTAACGGACCGTTGCCACTAAAGTAAAGTAAGTAAGTAAATTTACTGTCAATTTACTGTTAAACACTGATCCGCATTCGTCGATTTTATTTTTTGTAGTTTTTTACTTCATCGCCATCCGAAATTTGACCTGGCGATGAAGTAAAAAACTACAAAAAATAAAATCGACGAATGCGGATCAGTGTTTAACAGTAAATTGACAGTAAATTTACTTACTTACTTTACTTTAGTGGCAACGGTCCGTTACCGATCCTGCGCCGAACGAATTATATATATGTTACAGTGGGAAAAGTTTGCCATTATGGCCAATATTATAGAATTTTCAACTATCTTTCAAGTTTTTGGATTCCTCAAACTTGACATTACTGGAACTCACTGACCGACCTACTAACGAGATTGCCCATCGCAACCGCCTCCACTTAATTTAATTTCACTATCAACCTAACAACGCAAATATCCTACATCTCTAGAGAGGGCGAAAAAAAACGACCGAACATAATTTATGGCCCACTCGAAATGTGCCGCACCGCCCCTTCAAAGGCCAACGCAGTCCGCTGCAGAATTTCGGTCAATTATCATTCTAATTTTTGATTAATTTCCTAAATTATTTTGACAGTTTAATTACCGCGGTCGGTCATATAAATTTTTCAGCTAATCGATTTGGGACTGCATCGTTTAGCAACGAGAGAAGCGAGGCCCATTTTTCGCGCACCGCACCTTGCCGACGATGACGACGGAACGCAGACTGGCCGCTCCGTCCAGCGGCTCCAAGGCAGGGTCAAATATTTGCATATTTAATTATAGATAATCTTCGGCATTTGTTATGGAGCGCGCAGAACCATTTGGTGTCGGTGCGAACAGTGCTGCCAGACTTGATAGGAAAAAAATACGGAACGAGCTGTAATTTGCGAGCATTTATCAACGAGGATTGTCTTCATTTTCTTTAGCCTAATATCGTAGATCGCTTCCTTTTATTTGTATCCAACTGCGCGAAGTGACATCGGCACGGCAGGTCTCTGAGGACAGACCGCGAGGACACGTTAATTGAATGCGGATTAAATCAGGGCAGCACTCTCCGGCTGTCGACCGTTCATCGTGCTATCATATCTCGGCAGACAGTAGTGGTCAGTCACGAAACATTCGAAAGTGCCGCTGACGCCACCGCGCAGACCACTCGTACTCGGACTGGCAGCACTACATCAGTGGGTTCAATAGGGATGGGGGGTGAGGGTGGGGGTCGGTCGGTTGGAAGCAGTCGGAAATTGTCCACCAACGAGTGCCATCAGCCGAAACTTTGAGCGGTAATTCAGACGCCGCCGCAACCTCTAATCATCACTTCCGATTATTTTCGTTTCATTCTTCCCGGACCCCTTGACCGACACCGTTGCCACCGCTGCCGCCGCCGCCGCCACCGGTGTGCAAAGGTGTGCTGCAACGTGTGTGCAGCGGAAATCAGACGAATGGCCGCTGCCCGGTTTGGATTCCTGAGAACCGAATTGAAATTGCCGTGGAAAAAATATGTTTTCGAAACAAAACGACGCTGTCGAATAAAATCAAATCAACAATACCAATAAAAGTATTATTAAATTATATGATTGGATGAAGATCACTAGGAACGGCTCCGTGGACGGGCAGGCAGGTGAAAAAAATGGCACCAAAAAGAAAAAAAAACACACCGACCGACCGGCCGACCGACCTGGGCCCAGGCCGCTGCTGGACGGACGTATGCTTTTGTGTGTATCATAATCAGTTTGATAGCGGCTCAGGAGCTCAGCGTGGGGCTGGTTTGGATTTCTCTTTTGTTTTTCAAATGAGACAGGAATTTTAATCCTGTTTAAAGTTGCTTACGAATCAAATGTGTTGCTTCTACTAAATTTAGATTTTTTTTTGTCATCAAAAATGTATAAAAATATTTAATTTTAACTTTTTTTTGACTGTTTCTGGTAGACAGGAAATTTTTGATGGAATTTCGACTATTACCAATGTATTGTTTTAACAGAAAATGATGCAAAAGCTACTATTTAATTCAGTTAAATTAACACTGATCTTTGCAAATTACATTATAATTTGTTGACACTACGACCCACCGTGCGCTTCAGTCAGTGCGGTCAGCAAAGCAGAAAAGAAGAAACAAACCAGCCGGTGCGGCGCAGCGCGGCACGGCGGATGCCATGGGGACCAGCGACGGAACGACACGAACATAAAAATGTGTGTCCTAACAGGCTCGTATACATTTGTCGTTACTGTTTAAAATGAAGTTTTGGGCTGCAGCTTTCGTGTCTGCCGGGAAGTATTTCGCACCGGGAAGTATTGTAATTAGCCTTTAAACTATAAACGAAAAGCAACGACATCCTGCGGATCACGAAACAAAGATCCAAACCAAAGAATTCTTCCTTTCGCTAGCGCTTTTATGTTCCGATGATCGGAGAAGACCTCCACGTCATCCATTCCGGATCCCTTCTCTGAGCTGGCGCTGTGCTGCGCTTGTCGCTTATTTGAACGAGGAGCCTTCCTTTCCTGGTACTGCGGCCGGGAGTGCGACAAAGATTTTCGAACAAGATAAGCCGAGATTCTGCTTTGGCGTGGCGTTTCATTTTTCCTTTCATCTGTTTTGGTTGTCGCCTTTGGTCGAAATCTGTTACCGTTGACATGCGGGTGTCACATTTAAGGTGCTACGACTGCTACCGGACAAATTATTTTGACACTTTGTTTTGGGCTACCGGCAGTAATGACCGTAACGACGACGCGGTGGTAGGTATGGAATGGAAGGGACACAAAATGATTGATTTCACGTACAATAATGGGTAGGTTAGATGTTAAACGAAATGGCCTCGTATCATTTAATTTGTAATTTATGAATCATTCTTCAGTTCAGCTGCATAGACAGAAATTATGAAAGTTTCTTAAATCAAAAGTACATAACTATTAATATTTCACAGGGCAGCTTTCAGAGATTTATCCAGACTTGATAAGTTTGATGTTTTCCCGACGTTTCGACACTTTGTTGGTGACTTTTTCAAGGGGTAATATCATTTACGTCTTTTGTTCTGTATAGAGGACAATTGAATCTAGTCGGTAAAAAACACAATCAGAAATGCATTTTCCAGGATGGTAATTTATGAAGAAAACATAGCTAATAAAAGTTAGACGGTTTTACAAAACTTGCGCAACCGTCACGATGTCACACGAAGAAATGTTACACGAAAGAACATCAGAAAGCTGCATCCCCCCGGAACGAGTAAATTTAATATCTCGTTATCCAATCAAAACCAGTCGCAAACGGGAGATAAAAACCACTTCCAGTTCGTGTTTACCGCAAGATCTCCGGCAGCGCGAAACTTTTGCGGTTAATCTCGTTAACCACCAGCCAACCAGCCAGCCAACCCAGCAGCGTCCGGGTCAGCCAGTCGTCGCGCGGAACCACAGTAGTCCCCCCGCGGCTCGGTTAGTTCCTTTTCCACCCTACCAGACCACGCTCGAGCCAGTCAGCCAGACCATGACCGCGCGGCAACGGAAATGAGATCCGGCAGCGACGATCACGACGCTCGCTGCTGCCCGCTGGTTCATGCAGCCATAGCGGAGAGCTTTCTGCGAAAGAGGCGTGAATCATTAAATTGCCACTGCTTTTACTTGCCGCTGCTAGACGCGAAGGAGAACCCATCATTGGGATAGAAAAAGAGAAGCGACCAACCCGTCAGAATTGGCGCTCTTCGGGGGAGAGGATGGGCGATTTATAGTGCCCATATGTAAGGAGCTGAACAAATATAGTGAAGATTGTTCTGCGGATGCCATTAAGGTATGAACTGACGATTGAGGTTGTCGCTTAAGTCAATAACAAGCAAGATGACCGCCTCTTATCACTGAGTTTTTAACTAAATCTGCTATCGATATTATTTGATTCACCATTCACAGTTTTAATTTCCGTTGAGATATTTGAAGCACGATGTTTGTAAAAAAAACCATGCAAACTCCACTTCTTTCAAAGTTTATTGTTCAAATTGCTATTTGCGACAAAATTGTTCCATACAAAATTTTACTATTTTTATTAGCAACTAGTTGAGTACCCGATCTTGCTCGGAAATCAAAATAAGATTGAATTTTTGTGCTAAATAATACCGGCGGAACCAAAAATGGATGTCGGATGTACTTTTGAAACAAAATGATCAACCGTATTAAAAGAAGGTTATGTCTTCGAATGACTTACTTTACCGAATACGCCAATTCTTCTAATTTAGATGCCAGAATCTATCTATATAAGAGGCTTATCTGTAGCCAGCACCAGGTCTCTGACAGGACGTCATAAGCGGCTCATCGGTAACTAAAAACAGGCCTCTGACATGACGTCATGGTTACGTAGCAATGGGTTCTATTCTCAGTCACCTCACTGCACAGGGTTCCAAAAGGGCGAAAAGCGGAACTTTTTTCCTGGTGTCTTTTGCTTTTATTTTATCATTTATGGTCTTCAGCACTTTTGTTCGTATGAATATCCCCCTTAATCTAAAACTGTCAAAAGTTAGTCATCGCTTACTATAATGAAAACAAAAAAAATAACTTTTTTATGTTAGGAAATATAGACATAGTTTCTTCGGCAAAGCTGTAAATATTGTAAAAACAAGCAACTTAGAGGAAGAAATAAAATTTCTATCTTCATCGAGTGCTGAAGTATAGGGCCTTTTCTTTGGAATTTCTTTAAAGATTAGTTTTTCATTCTTAGTTTTTGTTAATTGGATTTTACAAGAATACAATATTCTATGCAACTATCGAAGCTCTCAAAACACACGTTTTTGCAGAAGACAGCAAATCTCTGGGACTGTACTTTCTAAGTTATCATATATTCAAGCTTTAAATTTCCGTAGCTTCACGAGCCTATGGGGTAAAATGAAGCAAGTGGATTTATGAAATTAGTGCTTCATCTTAAAGCCTATCGAGTACTATAAACTTGTATGGGTTCCGCTTGTCTCCAAACACCCAAATGAGAGTATGACAAGCATACGTTTTATGTGTTTCGCGTTCGCTAAAGGCTCGATACACGTTCATTTTTTGTATTAGTAGATAGACACATGGTTTCTTCGACAAATTTATAGAAAATGAAGAAATGACATTTCTATCTCTATCGAGTGCAGCGCTAAAGAGCATTTTCCTAGGAAAATCTTTTAAAAATAGTTTTTCATACTTAGCTTATGTTGGTTGTATTTTACAGGAATAGATGGTTCTAGGCGATTATTGAAAGACTCAAAATACACGTTTTTGCAGAAGATTGCAAATCTCTAGGACCTTTCCTTACAAAGTTATACGAAGTTAAGGAAAAATAATGCTTAAATAAGCGATAACTGTGTAAGAAAAGGTCCTAGAAGTTTGCAATCTTCTACAAAAACATGTGTTTTGAGCCTTTCATTAACCGCCTAGAACCATATACTCTTGTAAAATGCAACCAACATACGCTAAATATGAAAAACTATTTTTTAAAGAATTCGAACAGAGGGAATATACGAACTCAACAGCTTTTTCGGTATTTTATTCGTAATGACGCGGATCGTAAACGTCCGTGTTGTCCTTACTTGCAGTCGCTTAATCCGATTTAAATTAAGCGGTTAATTAGTTGTTTATATGCGTTATTTGATAAGGAAGCGGACAACTTTATGACAATATAATTATTTGGTTGCTGGTGTATAACTGGCTGGTGTGAAATACTAGCTCAATGATGATAAAGCACAGGTTAGGCAGATCATCCTTTTTTTTGGGTACATTTTCCACTGCAGGCAGATCATACTAACGTATTGATACCACACCTGTATCGTATGGTAAAACTAATCGAAGCGTCACAAGTCGCCATGAGCACATAGTTTGTTGTATCAGTTTTCTTTACTAATATAATTAAACAGGTTATTCCTCCCAACCTGTCTATTTATTATCATTGATACTAGCTGGCTTCTCCTCCTCCTCTAGCAGACCCAAGCTGGCTCAAGAAGCTGTCTCCATTGTATTCGATTCTAGGCTACGCGTCTTCAATTCACTCCACTCCACTCGCTCGCAAGTCAGCTTTAACGCGATTTAACCTGGGCTATCACGCTGGGTCCCTCTGGTGCCGTTGGGGTTCTTAAAGAGCACGTATATCACTGCACAGTCGTCCGGCATTCTTGTGACGTGGCCATCTCGTGGCTAAGATACTCGGAGAACTCATAAATTGGAGCTCAATAAAACATTGCAGCGTTGCGAAAATGTGTCAAAGTTATTGATCTGCGCTGTACTCATCTTCATTGCTTCACCCGGTTTTCAGTACCGGCAATGTAGTTGCCAATAAACATAGTTTACCGACATTTTCAAATATGGATAGCAATTCAACGACAGAATATTATGTGCATAATATATGTTGCCGACGTTTTAGAAAACAATAATGTTCTGTAGGTACGAGTTGTAAAATAAAATTTCTATTTTTAAACCCATATACAGTATCATCTCAGTATTGTTCCCTCTTTGAATAAACGCCTAAAAATAATTTAATCTTCCCATTTTGAAACTAAAAGCCCGTTCATTATCTTGTATCAGTACCCAGTTGTAAATGATCGATGAAAGCTGAGCTTTACAACCGGAATACAACTTTAACTGGTCATTCTGGTTGGTTTCGTGCATTATCGGATGTAGTCCTTTGCGTTCGATTGTATCGTATGCTGTCTCGAAATCCACGAAAGTATGATGACTGGGCACGTTATACTACCGACATTTCTGGAAGATTTGTCGGAGTGTGAACATTTATTACGCAATATTCCCTCATAAAGCCAGCCTAGAACGGGTTTGAAAGCTCTTACAACCATCTCTTTCCTTATTTCAATTGATGATTTTGGGTGAAAATTGTTATGAAAATATATATTCCAGGTTGACGTTTCTACCTACTTGTTTGGGCCATCATCAGAACAATAGACAATATTCATTTAAACTAAAAACTAAAATACTAAAATGTCGTACAATCTAGAAATCTAGGAAAGCACCTTGAGGCGGCGTTGATCACCACAATGCCGCGGTAATTATAACATTTTATAGCCGATCGCCCATTGTGTAGATGGGATAAATCACGCCTTCCACTCACTCCTCCGGTATTTTCTCCACTTCCAGTTACCATTTTTTGTAGAGTTATGCCGGAAATCAGTCTTTTCTGACGGATCTATTAGCTTTCAGCTGTTCGATTTCTCGTTACCATCGTTTGTGGACACTGCCAGGTTAACTTTCGTTCCACCTCCTGCTAAATATATCATCTGCGCCATTGAGAAGGTCATCAAAGAACTACATCAAACTGTTGACTTCCTTCTTCGCTACACCTTACGAGATTGGTTTACCTGCTCATGAAACTTGCGCATGTCATAAGCACGAAATAGTTCTCTAGTTCTCCACGATCTTTGTCCTTCTTCTGGCGCATTTTCCTGCTTAGGATCTTGGCCAACTCATTTCGCCCCAGTGGTCCCTCGTGGCCCCAGCAAACCACAAATCGTATATCAGTATATGAAAATCATCTTAAATGTCTCTAAATAAAATCGAAATCGTACATAGAGCTTATTAAATCGCACCCTAGTTTATATTCAATCGTACAAAATGATGACGACTGAGTTTCATACGATTTTCATCGCAGAATTGTATAGCATTATGGGACTAATCATCTTGAGTCGGATCTCATCGTATACAAATACTTATGAATGTGAATTGTTTACGAATAATATGCAGTACGTATATCGCCTCCAAAATAGTACGCATATACTGGTTTCATGCATCTAGTGCGATTTTTCAAGATATATATCGGTATATATGTCTCATTTGTCACTTTGATATACGTAAGAAAATGTTAGCTGGGGCGATGCTTACCTAGTTTTTCCAAATTCTTCTTCCATTCCATCGCTTACTGTCATTCTCCGTTAAACCAGGCATTTCGTGCACTCGGAATTACTTCGCCTAGCACCGCGATTGATGCTTCATTAACGGCCAAACGTATCTTGCGGCTTGCCCCATCCGTCTTCGAGCGTCAAAGCACCTAGCTTCACAGAGCAAGGTAGAGCCTCATCTATCAGGCGTGCACAGCTTTATCACATTTCTAGATAGTTAAAGCTGTTCCATTGAGTTGATCGCCGCAATTCAAATTGTTTGCTTCTTGTGATCGGCGGCTTTCGCCGAAAACCGCCGATCACAAGAAGCAAACGATAGTTAAAGCTTTAGAACTAAAAATTAGCACAAATTTCCTGTTTCTCTGTCATCTTCTCTCTCATCCACTCACTCCCGTAGTAGCACAGTTGTTACAAACCAGTTGTGGCAACCGATATGTGACCACTTTTAGTCATAAATAAGTTGCTGCAACTAAAAGTGCCAAATGTGTGCTGCTTGGGTCTCGCTTTCAGTTTAATTCGCTCTTACTCCCGCTTTTTCTCTCACCACCCCTCTCACTTTGTAACTCATCATCTCACTCTCTCACTCATTCACTCACTGTCTCTCTCAAATTCTCACGGTGTTACTCTTTATCTCATTATTTATCTCATTCTTTGACACTCTCATCTTTCTCACTCTTGGGCCGTTTTCAGCACAATATTACATACAAACTTCATGGCATAAGGGAACCGTCATAGGAGGAATGACAAAAGGGATGACTGCTAACAATTGGGGAGATCCAAATAAGGTCTAAAGCCTTTTCGTTACGTAAACATTGTTCCGTAGTTTTAATTAAGTTCCTTCAGCCAAGTTTTGGTTGATTTTAAAAAGTAGACATTTTAAAAAACTAAACTTTGAGATCTAAAATATGATTCAATAGCAAGAAAACTGACTGATAGGTTAGTCGAGCAATCATTCAACACTGCAATTCATGAATGAATTGTTTTAAAGGATAGAAAACTGAGAAACAGAAACACTGTGAGCAGTTCAGTAGTCATGTCCTTGGGCTGACAGATAAAAGAATACTACCAGGGGTAAAATTGTACGCGCTGAATGCGTTTTATATTCGTTTTCATGCAGGTACTGCCTTCTGGTACCTAAGTTTTTTCTAAATTATCATGGTTTTTTCAGCTTTCACATGAAATGTATGCATCAGATTACCGTAATATATCAAACTAAGTATTTGAATGGAGAGATTAGACTACAATGAGAAGGTATGAATAAATCTCTATACCTATAAAAATGGATTTCTGTCTGTTTGTCTGTCCGTATGTTCCTTATAGAATCGAAAACTACTGAACCGATCGGAGTGAAAATTTGCCTGTAGAGGGTTTTGGTGCAAGGGAAGATTCTTATGATGGTTAGAGACCCCTCCCCACACTAAGAGGAGGGCTCCCATCCAAATGAAATACAATTTTCCTCAACTCGAGAACTAATCAAGCAAATGTAACCAGATTTGGCATGTGAAGGTTTTTGGAGGCAAGATTTTTTTAAATGGTGAATTAGGACCCCCCCCCCCCCTTTTGGAGGGGGGGGGCTCCTATACAAATGAAATACAAATTTCCTCATAACTCGAGAACTAATCAAGCAAATTACCACAATAGATCAAAATAATGGTCGCAGTGGTCAAATCTTTGGACAAAAAAAAGCATGCAAATGGAACCATATTTGGCATATGAAGGTTTTTGGAGGCAAGAATTTTTTCTATGGTGAATTAGGACCCCTCCCCACTTTAGGAGGGCTGCTCCTAAACAAATGAAATACAAATTTCATCATAACTCGAGAACTAATCAATCAAATGGAACCATATTTGGCATGTGGGTGTTTTTGGAGGCAAGAATTTTTTTCATGATGAATTAGGACCCCTTACCTTTTATAAGGGGGGGGGCTTCCATACAAATGAAATACAATTTTCATAAAACATTAGTCAATAACAAGACCACCAAAAACTATCAATAGTAACATTAGATAATTCAGCGCGAGACGGCCACAGACCGCGAATGTTGCCGGTGACCTGCCGTCGGAAGCGCCGGCCACTGCGGGGCCCACCGTAGAGATCACCTCTATCTAGGTTTATTTATTTTCCTAAATCTACTGACCTCTATTACTTTCATTCAGTTGGGTCACCCCTGCAGAATGGTACTTTCTACGAAAAGATTTTCCGTGAAATGGTACATCCCGCGGTACATCAGGTACAAAGTACATCAGGCTAAGCAATGGGGAGAGATGTTTTCTACTTTACTCTGAGGAAAATTTGTATATTAAAACACCCATGAACGCCTCAGAAACTTGCAAAACTTGAGATTGTGACAAAGGTCATCCGAAATTCACGATTTATGTACAACACAGTTTAATTTGTGGCAATACGAAGTTTGTCGGGTCAGCTAGTTGATATATAAAAACGAACTATCAGAGATGGATAGGCCCAAAGGTGGCCGTGGCAAGCAAAGGGTTAAGGAGGCAACGGAGTAAGAATACGAGCTTTAGCGCCCAATCAGCGAACAAATCCAGTGAAATGTTACAAATAATTTTGTAAACAACATGATGACTATTTAGTGCAAAACAGTTTATTGTGTCCCCTCTAGTCAAATTTATTCAACGTAACTAGAGGAGTCCCACAGGGGTAAATTTTGGGACTACTTTTGTTTACTATATTCGTAAATAATCTTGGGCTTTTTTCCATTAGTGTTATTTTATCAAGTCAATGTGATTTGATGTGCCGCATGATGAATTATCCTATCCAAAAATGTTCTAATAAACCGTGCACCCGATGTTTCGGAACCGATGATGAAATGGCCATTTGTCTTCAAGTTGTCCTCAAACCTCTTGTAACTGTCTTCAAGGCGTTGTGATTTGATGTGTCGCAAGATGAGTTATCCTAAAATACAAAAATGGCACCAAAAACCGGGTACCGGATGTTCCGGAACCAATGTAAAAATGCCCGTTTGGGTCCAAAATGTTCCCATTGTACTTCCATTAATCTTATTTTATCAAGCCAATATGATTTGATGTGCCGCAAAATGAATTATCTCAAAATATAAAAATGTCTCCCGGGACCTGGTAGTGGGTGTTCCGAAACCGACGCAGAAGTGGCCATTAGTCATCAAATATTTCCTATCATACCTTGGGTGCCAGTTTTTGGCCATAGCTTTCAAACGAGGTAAAGAAAACGATATTCGGATTGAAAATGAACGAATGAGAACAATTTCAAAACATGGGTCGTTTTCGACCCCAATGCATAATATGTAAATTTTTTCTAATGCATTAGGAAGGATAACAAATAAATGTGTTAGAACTGTCAAAAACGTGATGTGCAGAAGTGTTGCAAGTAATCCCGTCTACTGGGTAACTTGCAACGCCCCTATTTTCGGTTCATTAACCCTCTAACGGGTAAGGCCGTCTGTAGACGGCCTTCGCTTTTGAAGCTCCAGAGCCGCATACGAAATTTGTTTTGATTCGACAATATGCAAAATGTGTTCAGAACAGATTTCTTGGCATTTTGATATTAAAATCACAACATTCTGACTATGCATTCAAAAGTTATCATTTTTCAAAAACAAAAATTCCGAAAAATTTCGAAAATAATTAATGCGCGAATATTTCCTTTTTTACTTTTGATGAAAAAGCACATCTAGAACAAAATGATTGACCTTAAAATTTGTTTATGAGTAAATTTCATGCTTTATTTCAATTTTGTAATGTATTTGAATTGAAAAAATATCTTGGTAGAGCGTTAGACATGAAAAACGAAAAAGAGAAATTGGACTTTTTCTAACCTGGCGCTCCTGCAGATAATTATATTTGCATGAAAGTCAGAACTTAAGGTTCTTTTGAGTGTACTTTCATGATAAAACAGTCATTAGCTTGATCGCATCGTTTTTACGATGTTGCCCGTTAGAGGGTTAAACATATTCATTTAGTTGATATTTATTCTCACAATCATAACTCAAAAGTATTGACCAAAATACAAGTTTTGTCTACTTACACTTGGACTAAAACGGTACAATTCGAAAATTATACCAAGTCCAAGTTTAAAAGTGTTGCTAGTATTCCCGGATGACGGTACAAGAAAAGCGGGTCGACTCAATGCCAAACAGGATTTTCGAAACAACTGGAAATAACAAAAGGCAAACGTTATTAGCTGCTGAAGTGTTCCTCACAATGACACATTTGTTTTGACTAATAAAAATTAAATTTGTTTCTACGAATTGTCCCCAACTAAAATCCATTTTTATCCCTCTTTCAGCTAAACAAAAACTAATAAATAAAATTCATGCTTCAAGCTATAAATTTAGCAAACACTCCCGACACCATTATAGTTTGTTTATAGTAGGTTGTTTTGCTAAAACATTAAAATGCGAATTATTCTCGCGAAACATATCTGCCCAGAGCCGACGGTATGAAAAACGAAAAACCGTTTGCAGACTATTTCTCACCTGGTGTTTGTTCAAGCAATTATTTTTGTATAAAACTATAAGTAAAGCTTCTTTTGACTGTACTTACATGAAAAAAAAATTAGCTTGATATGATCATTTTTACGATGTAGCCTATTAGAGGGTTATTTATTAATTCTCGTAGAAAAACTTAAAATCACTAAAAAAACAACCTGGCACTCTATAATAGTTAAGGCGACAATTCAAATGTAATGGATTTATGAGACGTAATATAAATCCTGAAGCAATTCCATCGCAATAAGGTAAATCGCACTCAATATAGCCTGAAAGCTTAACTCACGATTTCTGCACGTGTTAATTTAAGGCAAGCGCGTCCGTCTCTAATAATTGAACCTATATAGGAGCTAAAGCAATCTGACATCGATCAAGATAATGCTCATAACTCACTTGAAATTGCCAGGAAATATAAATATATTTTATATGCGCAAAACAAAATCAAAAATAATAAAATTACTTGCCACTAATAAAACCCAACTCTATTTACTTCGCAACTTGCCCTGCTAACCCCATTAGAGCCATTCATTCCGAATGGAATCATTTAATATCTCACGTTATTAATTGTGTACCACCAGCCAGCCAGCACCACTCTACCGAACCGGGGCCTGAGCCTGAGCCTGGTGAGCCTCCGATGGCTGGCCGATTCCCGAAGGCCGCATCCGTGAAATTGATTTTATCATTTCCTAATTTACAACCCCAATTAGCCGCTAATGTGGGGAAATGGTTCCTCTTCGGTCCAGCAGAGTAATGAGATCCTAATTTCTAATAACCATTCCCCCATTCCGTTTGATGACGTTTTTCGAGAAGCCGAGGAGTTGCTGTTGTTGTTGCTGTTGTTTCTGTTGCTGTTGTTGTTCGGTCCGGTGTCGGCCACGAGGACCGGTGGTGTGCGCTCATAAAATATCGATTTTTGATTGAAACGAAAATGGCTAATAAAAACAAATTAATTTAATTTATACCTTTACGAGTGGTGTAGAGAGTGCGCGCGGTGCATGCAAGCCACTTCAAGCGCGGGGCAGCAGTTTTGTTCAAAGGAAACTCAGGGTCCCCGGCGCCAATGACGCTTTTATTTCTATTTTTATTTTTACGTTGGTTGCGTGCTGGTTGTTTTGTTGTACTCACGTATAATACAATGCTCAAAGTGAGCCGGAGTTTTCCCGTCAGATAGCTGGGGCCAATAAAATAGGTTTATATACAAACAAGTTTCTGAATAAAGGAAACCATCGTCGATTGTTGACTTTATCATTGGAACAGGGTATATGCAAGAGTGAACGCCTATTTTGACACATATTTTAGAATTTTTATTATTTATTTATAATTTTATTTTTTATTAGAAAACTTGTGTCCGAAAATTTGAATCAAAATACCACCTGCAAAACGAATCGCTATTTATCTAGGAAAAGTAGCGAACAGGTTTGGCAGAATGTCATTCACTAACTACGTGATCGTCACAAAAGAAATAAAAATACACTAGAAGCACAAGTGAATTAATGAAGACCTTTGTGAAAATTATTATCAGTTTGTGGAATATTCAAAGAACTACCGCGATATTTTCTATATTCATATGTACTTGTATCCATTAACCTTTACGTCCCCGACATCCTAAATGATGTTACTTGGAGTTACACTTTTGGCTCTATCTCCACTTATTTGCTTTTTTGATATTTGATTTTTTTTTTTGCTGCATTTTGATTAATCGCTTGCTTGCTAGCAAGTGCTAGAAGACTAGACAAGATCCACTACTATAGGTGAGAGCTGGTCGCCCATAGCTGCACCAAAAGTCTGTTTATGAAAACGGGTATGTAACCGTTGTAGCAAAGTAACAAATGACAATACAGTCAACAAAAGATACGATAACGCAGGATACAATATCGTAAACAATAACGAACAGCACAGGAAACATCAGCGTCATACAGGTGATGAATCTGTTTTCTTTCCGGTAATCCCTATATTGAGAGAGAAACGGAACTTTTTTTTTTATTCGGACCCGACCTCCCTTCTTCTTGGGTCGCAACTACTTTTGTATCTTGTCCCTTCGGGGACGCGGCGAGAGTTGAGGCAAGGTGATGGCCACTAAAATGGCTACATCTCGGTTGTTTTTCAACAGTAATTTTCAACAGTGTATCCGGTCTGGACATTCCGGAATATCCGTTGTCGGTTCTACCGGAACAGAAAATTGGCTATTTTGAATTCTCTTCAGTAATATGGCAAAAGGGGTATCAAATCAAAGGATCTTTCAACGCGAGTTCTTGGGTGGACCTTAGGATGCATTTTGTTATTTATTTATAAAAATTCATTCGACACAATATTGTCTTGATGAACACTACTATAGACTAACTAAGAGTTACATATTGTTACAGATACTTTTACACAAAACTACACTTAAAAGGCAAAAAGCTATCGTCACTGCAGGAGTCGTCTTTTAAAAGTGTCTATGGTGATGTCAAAATCGAACAGCTCGTACACGGTGTTGAACTGAGCTGCCATGTATCTTATCGGATTAAACTGACCGTAATTAACTCTCCGAGCGTCAAGATGAAGGAAATTCCTAGTACGAAGAGCCCTTTCCGGAGCGTATAGATTCAGCTGTTCCAGGATAGGCGGACAGTCAATATTCCCGATCAGGCGCTTAGCAACAAACACTACTTGAGCTGTCGTACGCCTCTTTTCGAGGGTTTCAAGACCTAGCAATTTGCACCGTGAGTCATATGGAGTCCTGCGGGCTGCTCCACGGTAGCATTCTAAGAGCATAACGGACGAACAGTTTTTATACTGCTTCAATCCTTGCAATCCAGCTAGCTGGAAACGGAACTCGTTAGCTGTTTTAAAGATGAAACCGAGACGCATGTTAACATTTGAGATGATCTGTTCAAAGTACAAACGAAAGGTGAGAGCACAGTCAAGATTCACTCCCAGGTCGCGAATATGATTAACCCGTTGCAGCGCATGGCCCAGAATAGAGTAATTAAAGGTAATCGAGTTCAGTTTGCGGTAAAATGAGATAACACTGCATTTGCAGACACTGTTTGTTAACAAATTATTCGTACACCACGCCTCAAATAGGGCAACCAGTTGCTGCAATCTCAAACAGTCAAGTGTGGTTTTTATTGGCAGGTATATCTTAACATCGTCCGCGTAAAACAGACGACATCCAGCAGGCAGCAGTATAGAGAGCTTGTTAATGAATAGTGTGAAAAGCAAAGGGCCCAAGTTGCTTCCTTGTGGAACCCCTGATAGATTGCAAAACATTATAGATAGATTGCCATTTTGCCGGACCGATTTTGACGCATAAACTACGGTCTGTGAGGTAAGACCTCATCCATCTGATGAAAGCGACAGAAATTCCAAGTTTCTCCACCCGATTCAAGTCTGTATAAATATAACATCTACTTACGCATTTTCCTCCATGTTGTTTAAGCAGAACGAAACAAACTGCGTTAGGTTAGCGGCAACTGATCTGCTAGGGAAAAATCCATGCTGATCAACGGATAAGAACTGCGAACTGCACATAAAAAGAGCGTCGTGGACTATGATTTCCAACACTTTGGAACAGGCACAAAGTGATGTGATACCTCGATAGTTTTCCACGTTCCTCTTATCTCCTTTTTCGTGTACGGGAAACATGATGGATTTTTTCCATGATTCAGGAAATACATTCTGCCGGAGAGAAGTTTCAAATAACATCGCCAGTGGGCGAACAATAGCTGCAGCATATTTCTTCAGAACACAAGAAGGAATTCCGTCTGATCCACCAGCGAGCGAATATTTGAGCTTTTTGATCGCGGTTTCAACGAGCTGATCGTTTATATGGAATATATTCAAGTTGATCCCATCGCATGGATTATCTCTGGTTGCAGAGGCAGTCTGCATTTCCGAAGCAACACAAGTGTTAAAGGAATTCTTGAAGTGAGTGGCAAAGAGTTCGTATTTTTCTACGGCAGTGTTCGCACAGACGGTACCCAGAAACATGTTTACAGGCAGTCCTACCTCGTTTTTCTAGGAATTCACGAACGACCAGAATGATCTAGGATTTCTGCGCAAGTTGGATTGCATTCGTAAAGTGTACTTTTTGTATAAGAGTAGATCATAAGCTCGTTAATTTTTGCTGGCTATGTTAAACTGTCGCTTAGAAAATGTAGAGCAGAAGATCTAAGGCGCTTCAAAAATCACAAATGAGCATCGCCCCACGCTGGTTTACGAGGTGGTCTACGAGTGGGAACACAATCGGAGATCACGTGTTTCATGGTTTGGGTGAAGTGACTAACAGCACTGTTAACATTTGGAAAACCGTCGAGGCAACTCCAATCGACCCGACTGATTGCTTCGGCTAAGGTAGAAAAATTTTCTGGACGAAAGTCTAAGTCACTAGCGTCAACAATATCTTCAAATTTAAACGAGACTGGCAGGTCCACTACCACTTCAACAGCGGGATGATTAGCGAAGTAGAACTACTGGGTCAACAGGTTCATGGACTTAGCAAAACGAGGTTGCAGAATCGTTGACCAAAACAAGATCAAGCAGGTGTGAGTTTCTGTTGACCGCCGTATTTATCTGCGTTAGACCATGTAGATAGAAACCGTCTAAAAGAGCAGCACAAGCTACCGAAATGTTCGATCGCAAGCTGTCAACCACAAACGGTGCATGCCCAGGAAAACTCCAAACAAGACCGGATTGATTATAATCGCCGAATAATAGCGTGAAGTCCGAAAGGCTGAGGTCTGAGTAAACAGCCTCGATGGAACTGATGTGATCCTTATGCTGTTTAGATCGCCTTTGCGATCTGGGGGAAGATATATAACTCCTACGCTCATTGTGTGACCAGGTAACTTAACTCTTATACATATTTGTTCGAGTGTATTGCATTTTGCATATGGGGGAAGGATCGATGGAAGCACTTAACCTCGTTGAGACATCACAACGAAATACCGTAAATGAATCGCCGAACAACTGCACTGAGTAGATTCTCTTGTCGAGCCACGTTGCGGTAAGAACGATGATGTCGAAGTTTGATTCAGCCACAGCAATAAAGAAGTAATCTATTTTGGTCCGTAATCCCCATACATTTTGATAAAACACCAACTGTGAGAAAGAGACAGTGCTACGCGTGAGTGTGGTATGCTCCGTGGGAAATGGCAGGGGTGCGAAGCCGCTGGAATTTCGAGACACTTCAGGCAAAAACCCGTCACCGGATGATAACTACTTGCCTGAGTCTGCGGGCAGGAAGACCCCTCCTCCAGTTCCAACCGCAGGACCGGGAGGACTGTGATGAACACTGGCTGCGGGAGGCTCGACTGGGTCGGACGGATGAGGGGCTTCCGAAATACTGTACACGTTGCATCCCAGCAGAGATGATCCTGCGAGAAGACGCCTCCACCACTCTCCGCTTTCCGTTTGTGCTCCGCCAAATATCATCTACAGCATCTTCCGGTCAAACACGACAAGGGTGCGTATTTCCACCTTGAGTGACGTCACAGCTTCGGACTTGAAGAATTACCGGTTAAATAAGGGTTTTGTACATTGTCAGCTTCATACGGCGGCATAGGCATCATTACCGTAGCGTTTTGCGAAGCCGATTTCTTGTCACAGTCGTTTGATTTTGTCGCAATTCGCAACCCTAGAACCAGCCTTGGCCGCTATCGACATACTATACACTAAAAAGTGCAAACTCTATGAACTACGAATTCTACGAACTTCTAAACTACGAACCTGTCAGGTATCGCACTGCTACTGTTTGAGTTACTGTATTGGTAGAATTTCAGAGAGAGTTCGTAGATTTAAATTTATTCATTTTATAATCAACCGCACTCTTCGTGATGACTTTGTAATATTCTTCAAGGCATCAAGGATGTTTTGATAATAAAATTCTCCAAGGTTTTATTATTTTAAAAGTCAACTGAATTAGTTCAGAAACCGAGCGGACAGAGGGACCAAATCAACTGAACTTGCAGTAATAATTTGTCATAAATGTCAGCCGCTTATTAAAAGCTCTTGAACAAGGGTTTTCTTATGCCATTTTTATAATTTACCGCTAGGAATTGTTATTTCTTTTTCCATGGACACCGAATAAAGATTCTCTGCCTCCGGAAGTTTTTTCATCAAAGTTTGTTCTTATTTAGAAGAAACCGGTGAATTCTCTTGGCAATGTTAAATATTATTTTTTAATGAATTAGTCAATTAGTTTTGCCAAAAGAAATTGAGTACCATTCATTATGGAAAGATCTTCAAGTCATACAATTTTTAAATGTAGTTTTCAAGCATTAACTTTTACCGGTTTTACTGGTATTGCATTTATCAATACCGGAAAACTGGTTTTTGAAATATCCCCCGGGATTGGCATCTCTACACGCAGTCGAGAGGTAGACAGAAGAACATCATGTTGGTCGTTGTTATAATCGTTTGATTCGTAGTCAAAAATGACTTCCACAGCAAGGCACTCAGATCAGCATGTGGTACTATTTCCGAATATTCGGGTATCAGGCATTTTGAGCCGATCTGGACATTCTGGAATATCCGTTGTCGATTCTACCGGAACTCCAAATTAGTGATTTCAATTTTCCTTCCGAAGTGTGGAAAATGGAGTATCAAATCACTGAAACCACCCAAGAACTCGTGTTGCAAATTCCGCGATTTGAAATATTTCTAAAGAAAAGTCAAACAGGCCTATTTTGAGTTCCAGTAGAACCGACAACGGATATTCCGGAATGTTCAGATCGGGTCAAAATACACCCAAAAGTCCACGCAAGGACTCACGTTGAAAAACCCTTTGGTTTGATATCCCATTTGCCATATTACTGAAGAGAATTCAAAATGGCCAATTTTCAGTTCCGGTAAAACCGATACTGCATGTTTCAGAGTGTGGGACATGAACTTGTGCTCTGCAGGATAGTGTAAGATTCATTCTTATTGACCACAAATGAAATGGATAACTTTTACGCACCATAATTTGTCAACTTACTTTTTCATTAAAGGTCAATCTAACGTAGTTCTTTTAAGACTAATTACACAAAAATCGAATGAAAATAGGTGGAGATAGAGCCAAAAGTGTAACTGCAAGTAGGGTACGGAAGGGTATTTGCTGCTAATTTCGGCATACATTACGTTTTTTGGCTACACTTTCCCAAATAAAAACTTTGCCGCTTTATAAAAATACTGAAACGAATGTAGCACTCATAAGCTTTAATGTGTTATAACTATTTTCATAAAAATGTACTAAAAATGTATGTACACTGTTTTTCCACTAGCACGTAACCAAGCTGAACAAAACAGCAGCAATCGCTTACGCGTATCCGCTCTTGTTGATGGTTTGGAAAACACACAACTACGATCACATTTACTTATTCTAGAAACTAAACAGCTGTGAATATGCTATTACAGAACAATTCTACTTCTTTTTATCACGGAAGAACACAGAAATTCCCCTCTGATATGAAAATATAAATCAATATTCATTCACTAGCCATTAGCAGCATTTTGCTTTTAATTTCAGCATATGGTCCTTTATTTACACTACTACCAAGATGTGACGCAGTTGCCCCTGAAACTCTTCTATCGTGTTGACATAACTAGTTTTGACATAACTAGTTTTTCAGTGACAACCATTTGCTTCTGGTGCTACTGTATATGAACGATTCAATGATACACTTGCGCCAGCAGCAAGCTGTTGTCACTGCAAAACTAATTATCTCCAATGAGCTCGGAATGTAGGCAATAGCGATACGTTATCCATCAGTCTCTCTTTTGATCTGTTTTTGCAAAGCACCTAATCCCTGTGCAGGCTATTTCGACCTGTCGGATTTAAAAAACTCAGACTATTGAAAATGGGCCCGATTAAGCCGCAGCAACTTCATCATTTCTCGCGACTATAACTCAAATTCAGTAGCGTTTCATTAAGACCAAAATACACGCCGATATTCAGTAAATAATATTCTATCAACTGGTATAAAAATCTTGTCTCGAATAAATATAGTTTCAACGTAATTCCAGAATATTGTTCAGGCCACCGCTTAATGGGCTGGAAATACCCTTCCGTACTTTACCATCACTTTTTATGACGGGGACGTAAAGGTTAAACATCTTCGCAAACACTGGCAAATGGAAAGTGAAGGATGTCCCACATCAAATTGCACCACGGGAGAAACGCTGTAGAAAATTACCCATTGGGTATTTTCTCTTGAAAATTTGGGTAGAAGTAGTTTAGATTGTATTGTTTACACTGTATTTTTTATCGCGGTCAGTTCTTTGAAAATTGGAAAAAATGGCGTCACCCGAAAAGCAACGTCTCGAATTTATTTAGTGCAAACGCCTGGAAAATCCTCAAGTCTCTCATCATGGATGATAAGAGTTATGTCATGACGGGCTTCCGGCAGCTTCCGGGGCTACTGTACTTCACCGCCCAGCACAAGTTTGATATTCCGGAGAAAGTAAGAATGCAGAAAGTTTTTAAAATTTGCCAAGAAATATATGATTTGACAAGCAATCTGCTCATGTGGCAAACGGAGTGCTCCGTTCGTGACTACCGAGACTGTAAACGGACAGATCTACCTCAAGGAGTGTCTACAGAAGCATTTGCTTCCTCTGTCGAAGCACAACGAGGGTCTCACGACCTTCGTGTGACTATTCAAAAGGCTGTCCTGGAGTGGTACGAAGCCAATGGGGTTACTTTCGTACCCAAGGACACGAACCCCCCGGAAGCAAGGCCCATCGAAAAATACTGGGTTATTATGAAGCAGGCATTACAGAAGCATCCCAAGGGTGTCAAATCTAACAAAGACATGTAGAAAAAGTGGGTTTCCGTACAGACAGCAGTGTACAGCTGCAGTCAGATATTGTACAAAACTTTTTGAATGGAGTGCGAGTATACGGTTATGGTATTGAAGTTGAATGAAATAAAGTAAATTAACCATTAGTGGACCAGTTAGTACTTGAGTAGTTTTCTTCCACGAATTATTTTAAACTGGTAACGCTAAACACGCAACCGACGGTACTTACAATACGAGTAATTTTCGATTAAGCCTAAAAAAATATCAATTTATGTTGAAAATCTCTATGTTTTGCACATTTTTTAGTGCAAGTGTCCGTTTTCTTTTAACCCATTATGACCCGGGTATACCTAAATTTGGGCCAAATAAAGTGAAACTGTGTATTCCATTATATTATGGCTCGAATATGGCGGGAAACCCAAAACCGTCATTTGGAATGGTTTCAAGGCCAAAATATCGCAGGTTTCATATTTCACACGCTCAGTTTCAAACAAACAAATTGCAAAGTTGTTTACATATTTATTATCGAATTTTGTGATAGACTTTACATAAAAAAAATCATTTTACATTTCAGGTAATGTTTTATCACAAAATGTAGACATTTTCATGCGTTTAGGAGACAAAGTTTTGTTTCGCCGTGTTTCAATTTTTTTTCCGCCATTTATCACAACTTTGCACTGTTAAAAATACAGATGAAATGACAAAAACTGACAGTTTATCCCACACACACATCAGAGTGATGTCTTATCTTTCTTGTAGTGATATATTAACAATGCTCACTATTGAAATTCAGCACTAAACAGGTTTTGAAGACGGGGTATGATATATCATACGCTAGGACATAATGGGTTAATAGCCCTGGTGGTTTACAATATGATAGCGACTGGGTCCATTATAGGAATTCTAGTGTATTTTGCATGAAGAGGGTCCACTAATAGCGACATCTTTTGCGTCGTTAATCTAAAATGGACCCTCACTTGTTGCAAATATCGATTTTAAGGCATTAATATTTGAAAGCAGCTAAATCTTTATAAACTGGAATGTGTGGTCTGTCTAGTATTTTCTGTTTCATGTCATATTTCCTCGGAATTAAGAAGCACAAGCTAATAAACGCCGAAACTGCACCCGAGGTCCATTATAGGTAAAGGGTCCATTATAGGACAACTTACCCTAAATACACCAAAAGCTTACTAGTGGGTTATATTTTATTGTCTGAAAGCTTGAAAAGGATCGGTCAATTAGGTAATTTTCAACAGCGTTTCTTCGGTGGTGCATTTTGATATAGGACATCCTTTATTCGCAGTTTTCTTGATAGACATTTATATTTTCCGGATCGGAAGATTCGGGCTCAACTAGTTAGGTAATTCAAAAACCACAAGTCAAAGCGTCTTAAGCTACGAGCGCATATTTAACACAGAGCGAATTGTGTTCCATCATTTAAAATATTAAAGCAGATTTTAAAGTGGAATTCATAAATTATTGTAGATGGTAGATTATCGAATTTAAGCATACACAGCATTCGAGCTAATGTTCAAATTTAATATCTTTATACGAAATCTCTAGAAAAGTCCGTAGTATCAATCTTAAGGGGAGGGACTGTACCTTTAGATGTATACATTCGTAGTCCTACGCTAAGCCTACGTTTGTGTCCTGGTACACAGACCCTTCTACTTTGAATATTAACCAGTTGAGAAATAGTCTGTAGTTTTGTTGGTGTTGCAATGCCAACGCTCTATGCGTTTATTGTTTCATTTGAAATGCTACTAAGCTCAAAGAAAGCATGTAAACTGCTTACAGTTAATTTTAATATCAATTATTTTAACCAAATGTGCGTTTTTCTTTTTGAAATTTTATTTAATTTATTGCGTAGCTAATATGACGCTATTCAGGCCGCATTTTATTTTTAAAAGCCTATCCTCTATGTTATGATTAAATGGGTTTGAAAGCAGCTAATGGCAGTCTTCTCGAAGAACTTTCATCTTAAAGTAAATTGCTATAAAATTCGATCAAAACTTTTACTAAGTCAGCAAAGCACCAAAGCAAGGAAACGATATTTCGAAAGAAAATTAAGTATGTTTTCAAAACTAGTTATACGATGAATTGCGCTTATTGACGATTGATTTTCATGAAGAGTTATTCGAGTATTTCTCAGGGTCTGGGTTGAATAAAATAAATCACATCAATGTGCAGAAGAAAAACCTTCCTTTTTGGCTCGTGTTGGTTGTACTTTAGTGGAAAAAGTGATTCAAATCGTTTCATGGATCAAATAAGCTTTTATTCCCTACCGAGGAAAGCTATAATTTGGCTTTAAAAGCAGTTTTAATTAGCGCACGCAGTCGCTTAACCTATACACCAATCAACTCCGGTTTTCCTTTTACGTTCCGACAGGGGATAACCCTTCGTCGTCAGGGGAAGTTGGAAGCGCATAGGGAAAAAGCCCAGATCAGTTCGCTAGTTAAAACAAATTTTTACCCATGCAAAGCTGCAGAGAGCATTTCCACTTCATCGACAGCAAAAGGTCTGATTTGTATGATTATATGTAATCAAATTAATTAAGTTGCAAACAACAACCGAGACCGAGTCGAGTAAGGTTTCGAATTATGCTAATAACATATCCATCAGCCATTTGGCCGTAAGGATCAACCGTCGTCATTCTCGAGTTTCTTCGATTCCGAAACAGTAATGTTTTTCGAGCGGGCAAAGATATATAATTGCGAGAAGACGATTGGTTTTAAGGCAGTTTTTTTCTTCTCATGCCGATTGTATCATTCGATCGATGATGGGCGAAAGGCTTTCAAAATGCAATTTACACTAATTGTGAGCCTCATCGGCAAAAGTTGTTCGATTATGATTGGAGCCCGCAAGCCGTAATCCAATTGTATGTAAGCGAGGTAAACAATTGATGATTGGTTTGGCGCATTTGGAGGCTACACGATTTTCCGACTTTCCGAGCGGGGCCGAGCGCTCGGCTAATACCTACCATGCATATGTATAACCGTGGAGAAATTAGAATTGCATCTTCGCAAAGCTGTGCTTTTTAATGAAGGTGATAAACGTGTCTGAGCAATTTTTCCCCGTGAAAAGAAACTTCCATGTGAATTCGAAAATTAAAATTAGCTAAGCTATAGAGTCATGGCTTGGGACAGCTCTAAAGCCAGACGTAATCTAGTGTAATTTATTGCTACAAGAAAATTTGCACATAATTAGTGGCAGCAAATATCGCCAGCAGCAAGCCTAAGCAAAGCACACAGGAAAGTAAATAGACATTACACTAATTAAAGCAAACAAAGTGAGCCCTCTATACATGACGATACTTAGTTTTCCACCTCGGCATTAGGAGGGAGTGCTGGTGGGAGAGAAGCCGGTTGGTAGTAATTTTTAATTAAAAATCATAACTGGTAACCGCTGTATACTAGCCAGTTGAGTGGCAGCGGTTTCAACCAAGCTTGCATTTGCTGTCGGCAGCAATTATTGGCCATTAAGCACCCCGCTTTACACACACACTCACACCGACGATCATCGACGGTATCTATTGAAAATAGGTATTAGTTGTATGTCCCTCCAAAGACCTTTCCTGAGTGCGGGTCACCTGTACCCATGTTGGTATTTGTTTACGGAGTTCTGAAGGGTTGGAATATGGCACAAATTCGATGATTTGTATTAAATTCTATATGTCTTTTAAGAAGCCGTCAAATTAACGTAGCATAAAACTTAAAGTAAGAGTAATAATCAACCCAATCGCCACTCTTGCCTCAGTGAACCAATTGCATACCTCCTTGCGGCATAGTTCAGACTGTATTAAGTACCACAGTAAACTAGTTGATTGCAAACGAACCGATACGATAGGTACCAGCTTTGCGTGCCCTCCCCTGGAGTAGGTTCAGGACTCTCCGAATCGTAATTTATTGACACGACAATCTTCGAAATTAGATCACGCGTAATTAAGCTAAATATCTCCTGATCCGAGAGGCACCACCGACCGCACCGGTTGGTGTGGTGCGGTGGCACTTACCAAATGAAGCCGGCTTTTTTTCTATTAGCATAATTTAAAATTATAAAAAATAAAATTCAATTAGGCCATTCGAGGCCAGCAATCCGGCTCGTTTCGTTTCCGCGACGCGACGGTCTCGGCATCGGTGAGGAGGGTGGCCGGCGATAGGAACGCGAACGCGGCAAGGTGTAAAATCATCAGTCATAAAAAAGCTTACTAATTAAAGCTATAAATTTAGTCTAGGCTAATCGGAGTCGGGAATCGGTTTTCCAAGAAATGGTCGGAGAAAAATTACCTCCGTGAGAGTCCAGCAGACCAGCGCCAGTGCAGTGTGTGGTACCGCGGAGAGCAACAACGGCACACCTCGGTAAATGGAAGCGTCAAAATGGCTGCGAATGCCTTGCGCCGGGCGTCACCGCACCAACAACCGTCACGAGAGAGCGAGAGGTGGACGATCTGGTTTTAGTCCTCCGCACCGCACGAGGGGTGTCTCGAGCACAAAGCGGGTTGTTCGGGTGTTACCAAGTGGCGACCGACGACCATGCTTGCTTGGAATTGGAAAACAGTAAGACCGGTAAGCAAACGGTCAGCCAGCCAGCATACGACCTGGGAACTATGCTATACCTACGTCTAGCTTCAGTGTGGTTCCGCCGAAAAGCACTGAAGGCGCAAACCGCAAACGCCGAAGGTGACAGTTTGGTAATTTAGATGGCATTTAAAATCAATCAGAATTCATTAGGGTTTATATATACAGTTGGATGGATGGCGAGTGTGTTTGTGTGTATATTTATATCGTTGCTGGTGGGATTGCTAATTACTACTGGCCTCTAGTAGAGTGAATTAGGTTTTATTTTAATCGCAGTACGTTTGAGTGTTAATTATCCGGCACGAATTCAAATGGAATAACCCATCCGTAATTATTCAAGTCAATTATGCGATGGTTGTAAACTTCATCACATGTTTATGAAACACATTATTATTTTTTTTATTTCTAGGAAATGTTTAATTGTGGGTCCAAATGATTGAATATCAAAACAAGAAATAGCTCACCTGTATTCGTGCCTCGGTTAGCCCGATTTTCATCGCCAGTTCCTCCCTGTAAAAAAAAAGCAAGAGAAAAAAACAATTCAATCTTTAATTTCTTACCACCACTAGCGTACCCAAGCCTTGGTAGCAGGTAGGCCAGCTTTAATTTGGATTAATTAAATTCAAGTGGTTTTTCATTCTGTGTTGTAGTTTTTATTTCTTGAACTATTTACCTCAATTCAATTCTTCAAATCAATATTGCCATGATTTTGTATAGGTTACTTCTCCCAAGTTTGGTTTAGATAGAAGTTTATCTCAACTTAGTAAAAGATTTTCATGTCAGAATTTTATTTTCATTTTACGTGACTTTCAACATCTTGCTTAATATTATTAGAACTTGTTGATTCTTTTCGGTGAAAATCAAAAACTATTGATTTGGTGTGACGTTTCTGCCTACTGTTTTCCTTCGGCCATCATTGTATTGTTGTATTGGTCATTGTATTGTAATTAAGAAATTGACTGAAAGTTTTATGTTGTATGTAAAATGTAATAGTAAATAAATTTTATAATTGTTTTGTAGACGTCTGATGATGGCCGAAGGAAAACAGTAGGCAGAAACGTCACACCAAATCAATAGTTTTCTATTTTCACCGAAAAGAATCAACAAGTTCTAATAATATTAGTGTCACGGTGATCTAAATAAGCAAATAATCTTGCTTAATAGTTTTAATGGCTTTTATGTCAATCATATCTAAACTATTTCTGTCTTGTTTATTAGTTCATATTTGTTTTAATTCGGTTTCACCATACCTCAATCTTGTTCAAATACTATTCGTTTTGCTTGAATTTACAAAATAAGAATCAATTTCACTTCTCAATTTCACTTATACTGTTACAAACGCTAATTTAAAACTTGTTACCAATATTTTGGAAAAGGAGGAAGTGTCTGATACGAAGAATGATGAACTGGAAAATTTCGAATAAGACCAAAAATATTTCGGGGCAACGGCAAGTGGGGTTCGCACCTGCTTGCGTTCGGTTGGTACCCGAGTGTTTTACTAACTAAACTACCGCCACCCGCTATATTAAGTAGTCTAATACCTAATTTTGTTTTGCTCTCCCAATTCTATCACTCCCGTATACGCATCAAACTATTATAACCCCACATATAACATATTATTTGTATGACTGCTCTTTGTTTTCTACCGTCGAGAAGATAGACTGTTAACTACTCGGTCAAGTGATAGAAGCAAAGCAGTGCATTGCCGACGTTTGCCACGGCGGCAAATCACGGATTAAATTCACCACCGGGTGTGTTTTTTCTTTTTTATTTACTTGCATATGAGTATACGCTTGATAACCACCACCAAAATTTAATATTGCTTTTCGCTTTGTTCGACAAAACTATAAAGCATGATGCTTGTTGCTTGGCAAACAAGCTAAATCAGTCAGTCAGCTTCGTTAACTTGAAACCATATTGCCGTGAGAAGAAAAATTAAAGTATTACTGTCAGATTCAGATCATCCTGATCGATTTGGTTTATGGCGACCATAATAAAATATTTGATAGAGTAAATAATAAATTTTCAGTAGTTTCCATAGTTATGCAGCATACGCGCATTAAATTTTATTGTGCATATCGGTATGACAGGTGGATAAAGTAAATGAGTCATCAAAAATATTTGCAATTTTTAAAAACTAGTTATTTTAACAAAACAAATATCATTCTAGGTACTTCCTGTAACTTGAAACCCGATTAATAATAGCTTTCTATCTGCAGCTCACAATACTTTGATGATTTTTGTTTGCAGATAAGAAAAATACTGTAACATGGCAATATGGTCTTGAACTCCAATATTCATCGAAATAGAAGCAGTAAATCAATTTGGTGAGGCCATTATAATGGCACTATAAAGCTAAATCTTAAATACCTTTGGACACTTTACTTTTTGTTCTTTCAATAAGTATAAACAAAAAGTGAAGTATCCAAAGGTATTCAAGGTTCATTCTAGTTCTTACGTTAGCACGACTACGTAATTGAAACTATAAAGCTAACCGATTTATTGTGCTTTTCAAGTAACCGCAATAAGATCAACTTTGTAGTATAGGTGCGCCATATTGTATTGCTACGCCCCACTTACAGGTAGTTAAGAGAAATATCGCAGCCAACTACAATAAATTTGCTTGCTTGACAGTTTTATTATGGTTTTATAGCTAACTGTACGTGTGATTTGACTCGTATTATCTTGGTGTTGCGTAATACCATAGTAAAACCAGACGTAATGTTTATAACCGCAATAAAACCTTTATAAAATTCAAGTAAAAGCAAGTGGCTTCAGAATTGTTACTTGGGAGAACAGCGTCGTACCTCGAGGCCAACTGGGAAGCTGAACGGTCATCACAGGAGTAAAAACTAGTACAAAGCAAATTTCCCACATTGAGTCAAAACATATTAAAACACATATTTTTGATTTATTATTTGATTTTTTTTATATTTGTAAATCCTTTTGTCAGTTGTGATGTCTGCTATTTTTATTTTAGTTTTTTAATCGTTTTTCTATAATATACTTGCCATTTCGAAATCAGTAAAGTCGCTTCTTATTACACGGTTCATTTTTACGTGATTTATTTTAATCGTTTATGGGAAACGGTGCAACATATCGACTTGATTCCAATCACGTTTTTCGTCTTGGGTCAAATGTAATCTTGTTTCAGTTTTTCAAAAAATTCACAATTTTTTATGTTAGTACATACTTAAAATTGTGGAAACTGTATTTTGGCTATTGAATACCATAATAACATAAACAAACAAGTTCCAAACATTTTAAAATAATCTTTCATAGGAAAACAGGAGTGAAAAAAAGTCGCTTTTTACGCGATTTTACCGAAAAGTTGGAACGTATCCCTCGGGTATTCCTCGAGGTGACCCCAGTGTTATATTTTATACCATCTGAGTCTCATTTTTGTTCTCTTTTTAAATCTGTTTGTCATCGGTGTCATTTTCCATTCCGTAACTGTTTCCGTTTTGTATGATTAGGTGTTCTTTTTGTATTAGTTTTAAGTATAATTTTAATGTAACTTATATATTATGGACAAATTATTTTCGTAATTTATGTGGTCACTTTTATATTGATTTTTGTATTCGTGTTATTTTCATTATTTTATTAATTTTTGTACATTTTTGAGTTAGTTTTGTATGTCTAAGGTGCCATTTTTGCATCATGTCTGTATCAGTTTTCATCTTTGTTTTTGTGCCGTTTTAGTTTTATTTTGCATTCTTCATTATTGCGTTAATTTGCATTATTTCTTGTAACATTTCTGTGTTATTTCTTGCATCACTTTACGACATTTTTGCATCACGTTTCAATGATTTCTCTGTTCTTTTTGTATTTTTTTGTGTCATTCTTGTTTTAATCTATTTTTTATTATTTTTGTCATAGATTCAAGTTTTTGACGTAGGACTACGTTTTTGTTTACTATACTGGGACTGGGTAGCACTTTGTGAAAACGAAAATAGAAGTGTAACGTTTGAATGAAAGATTTCAAATGTTAATAACTACTAAACTACTAAACGAAACTGAACAATTTATATGTCGTTGGATAGATAAAATGACCAGCAATGTTAAAGGGGGGTAAGAGAGTAATTTTAAGGAGGGCGTAAGAGGGGGGGCTCCTATACAAATGTAACACAAATTTCCTCAAAACTCGAGAACTAATCAAGCAAATGGAACCAAATTTGGCATGTGGGGGTTTTAGAAGGCAGGATTTCTTTGTACGGTGTACTGAGACTTCTCCCCTTCTAAGGGGGGGGGGGGTAGGAGGCTCCCATACAAATGGAATACAAATTTCCTCATAACTCCAGAACTAATCAAGTAAAAGGAACCAAAATTGGCATGTGGGGTTTTTTGGAGGTAAGATGTTTTCTATGGTGTAATAAGACCCCTTTTTCTTCTAAGAGGGGGGCTCCCATACAAATGAAATACAAATTTCCTCATAACTCTAAAACTAATCAAGCAAATAGAAACAAATTTGGCATGTGGGCGTTTTTGGAAGCATGAATTTATTTTGAATTTATTTATTTCATGATGGTTTGAGACTCTTCACCCCTGTGGTAGGAGGATAAGGACTCGCATACAAATAAAACAGAAATTTTTGTGTATGTGCCATATTTTCTGCTATGTAGAAAGCGATAAGCTGTAACCGTAAACTAGTAAAACATTCTCAGAGCAAAAGACAGTGAATCGAAAAGAGAAGAACATTCGAATGGCACGTTATATTTGCGATGAACATGCTTTGGCTCTAATGTTATTTGTAACTAATGGCTCTTTTAAAGGCCACAAGCAAGTTAAAGCTACGCATAATCATATTCAATACAATAATCTGTGGACTGGTCATTCATTACCATTTCAACCTTTACGATGCACACAAGTGATTTTTAATCTATGTCTTTAAGGTTGCAGGCGTTGTACTAATGAAACCCCGTCCATTTCCAAAGCCACCATTGCATTCAATGCATATTTTAATCTGATAATTTCGCTCTTTTCTTTTAAACATTCACTTAAACAATGGCACTCAAAGATTCTTATAAACATACATATGCCAGAAATGCAGTTTACATTAGTCTTTGGTCTGATTATCTGATATAGTCCTACGTCACCCTTTCGTACAACCCTTAGTGCTGTATACCTTGTAGTTTTATTGCGACATTTTTCTATTTCATTGCAGTGTCATTTTTGTTTCATTTCGAAGTAATTTGTCTATCATCTGTGATTCATTTTTGTACCCTTTTTATCTGTGTATCATTATTTTTGGATTATTAGCATAATATATTTCCCTAGTTAAGCCCGAATCTTACGATCCGGAAAATATTGATACTTTATAGGGTATGTTGCTACATCGTCGTAATTGCCTATTCCCGTCCTATTCAACACAAATTATTAAAAATATCAGCATTTTTATGACACACAATGCAAAACTAGTTATTTGAAAATAACTCACGCAAGGCATTGTCGTTATTCTACAGCCAGGAAAACTTGCCTGACCTGCAGAAATTTTGTAGAATAACATTTATCATGCCGTCCTACACAAAAACATGCGCGTTAGCTTCGTAAACATTGTTGCGATTTTTAGTTCGAACGATGCAAAATTTTGATGGACGGATTTTAAAACAGTACGACGAATTTTAGAAATATTTAATTTCAATAATATGCTTTAATAGTCGTTTTTCAGTGATTTCAAAGTTCACGGATCGGAAGGTAAGCGTGTTTTAGTCAAATCAGCACAAGAACTTTAGGAGTATTCATTAAATCCATCCAACAAATGATGAAAATTAGAATGGCTTTACTTATTACGACGGGACTTAGAAAAAACCCTAATAAATTTATTCGCATCACGATTTGCGAAGATCTTACGATTACAATTTCAAATGAATGGCACAATGATATTGCGACGAACAAACGAGTCGAGCAGTTGAATCAAGCTGTTCAGTCAAGCAGTCTAGTCGAGCTGTCAAGCCAACTGTCAGTTAAATCGAGTAGTCGAGACGAATAATTGAATTGAGTCGGGTAGTCCAGTCGACCAGTTGATCTGAGCTGTCAAGTCAAGCAGCCGGGTCGAGCAGTAAGTCGAGCAGTTGAGTCGAGAAGTTGAGTCGAGTAGTTCAGTCGAGCAATTGAAATGAGCAGCCTATGAGTCGAATCGAGCAGTCCAGTCAAGCAGTTTCATCGACCAGTTCAGTCGAGCAGTTGAGTCGAGTAGCCGAATCGAGCAATCAAATCGAGCGATCGAGTCGAGCAGTTCAGTAGAGTAGTACAGTTGAGCAGTCCAATCGAGCAGTTGAGTCGAGTAATTCAGTTGAGCAGTTGAGTCGACCAGTCCAGTCGGGGAAGTCGACCAGTTGAGCAATCAAGCAGTCCAGCCTTCGACCAGTGAGGTGACAGAGTAGAACCCATTACTACGAAAGTATGACGTCCTGTCAGGGGCCTGTTTTCGGTTACCGATAAGCCTCTTATGACGACCTGTCATTGACTTGGTTTTGGCTACAGACATGCCTCTTATATAGATAGATTTTTGTGTAGCTTCTATGTTCTTTCGTGTTATCTCTGAGCTATGTTTAATTATTTCAGATAATATTACTATTTTTGTAACGCATCAGTTTCATTTTTTATTAGCGTGTCAATTTTTATTGATTTTATGCCTTTTTGGGCTGTTTTGCGTTGTTCAATAAACCAAATTGGTCCACTATATTTTCTAGCATCATTTTCTGTCGTTTTTGTATCATTCTGATGCCATTTTAGTTTCGGGTTTTTCATTTCTGTTCCAAACTGTTTGTTATTTTTGTGTCATTTTGAATTTTTTTGAGTCTTTTTGTATTATTTTTGCGTTACATTTCTTGACTGAAGTTTTTGGAGCGTCTACATTTCTTGTACCTTTTTTCCCATCATGTTAGTATCATTATTGAATCATATTTTGAGATATTAGTATTATTTTGGGGTCATTTTACCATTATTTTTCAATTTTTCTTGTAAATTTCATTTGTGTGCAGTTTTTTGTCATTTTTATATTTTCTTTTAAAGTTCTTTGGTGTATTGTCCTAAATTTAAATTTTGCTTTTTTGCGCCGTTTTAGTTTTTTTATTGATTAAGAGACTAGGGTTGTGCCGCTTTAGTATTATTTTTATATCACACTTGTATTTTTTGTATCATTCATTTCCTTATTTTTGTATAATTCCGATAACCTTTTTGTATCACTTATGTACTGTTTGCGTCCGTTTTCGTGTTATTTTTGCCTTGTTTCCGATTATTTTTTGAATCATTTTGTAACATAGCTCCCGAATGTCCTAACCGTTCTCTACCAAACTTGACACACATGTGTCTTGACATAAGGGGATCATCACGGGGGGCTGGAAAAGGGGGGGGGTTCTTATCAAGGGGCGAAGGTCCAAATAATTAAAAGGGGTTGCTTTTTTCTTTCATTTAGACCGATTGCAATTGCGCATTTTGTAGGAAAGGTTATTGGAGGTGGGGTCAAGGAAAGAGGCCTTCGAGGAGGAATATATTAAAAAAGGCTTCGTTTCTCTTCCGTCATAGGAATTTTTAGAGAGCAAATAGATACATAATTGACGTGACGGAAGGGAGAGCTGACTGGGAGGGACTTAACAGAGCGGACGAAGAACGTGTGTTTGAATGTATGTTTCGTCCGCCATTACTCTAAAACGCCTAGAGTGATCTTCATTAAACTCGGCACACAAATCAAAGAAAGGAGAGGTCTCTTACAAGCGGTGAGAAAGGTTCAAATGGGTAAAGGGATTTGTATCTCTTTCATTTGGAACGATAGCACTAGTACAAGTGGCTGGACGACACCAGGAGATTTCTGTAAAGGCGAAATAGGTTGCCCAGCGAAAAGGGAGAGGTTCGAAAACGTAAAAAAGGTTTTGTGTCGAATTATAAAGATAACCGAAAAGAACACAGATTTATAACTGAATGTGGGACAACAAAAGAGGGAAGCTGACAAAGGGTAGAGACATTCAAATGAAGTAAAAGCGTTTTGTTAATTTTGGTATTATGAGAGTTTTTATAACAATAACAGGTGCAGAAGTGGCTTAGAGGCAAAGGGGCGCGAGTGACATCGGACAATCAGCTGGTTTTTGTATAATTTTAATATCACTCTTGAATTATTTTTCTGTTAATTTAGATGTTTTTGGTATTATTTTTGTATCACATCTGTATCACTTTTCACTTCTGTGTCAGTTTTGTTGCTGTTTTTGTGCCTTTATAGGATTCTTATCATTATCATTAAGACCTTCGAAATACTCTGTGTGTCTATTTATTACACTCAAGTCGCTTTTTATGCGAAGGATTCGTCCCATGTATATCAAAATGGTGCATCAAGGTCGAAACAGGTACTAATTTTTATGAAAATTCAGTCAAATTTTTAATAGATTCTTTTTATTTTCATTCTGGATTGGCGAAAAATCTTTTTTTGGGTTTTCATACGTACAGTTAAAAGTTCAAAAGGTTTTCCGGGAATGCTAGTTATTCGAAAATCGTTTTCTGGGTTGTTCGATCTGCATTTTGGCTTTGAAGAGGCGCAGCATTACGCAGAGCGAAAATAAACTAGTATCTAACAAGACAACAAATCATCAGTAACTTACTAATGATTTGTTGTCATGTTAGATACTAGTTTATTTTCGTTTCTGTGATTGTAATGTTCCTCAAAATTGACGTAAAATTATGCCACAACATTTGAGATGTCTGCTATAGCGACTGCATATTTTAAAAATAGTCTAAATCATTTTAGACATTAAACCAATCAACGTCTATGTCTGTCAAAACATTTTCGCTGTAACATTTAAAACTCAAATGAGACAAAAGAGCTTAAATTTCCCATTAGTTCGGCCAAGTCTATGGCTTAAGAAACCAGCAACGCGTCATTCCACCGCTAACAACAGCATGGCTTGCACGAATCAGGTCCCACAAAAACCGCTCAAAAACCACTTCTCAGCATTAGTCTGCGCCATTTTAATTTCGTTAATTCAATCCGTGAAAATTAAAACGAATAAAAAACCAATTCGATTGGTTGGAAATTAAAACGGGGGAAACCTCTCTGCTATAAGCCATAAAAGGATTATTGGAAATCGCAAAACGCGACTATAAATAATCAGCTAAACATGACAAGCGCTTTTGTTTGTCTTGCGACGATACGCTACGGTTTCGAAAGAAATAAATACCGAACTCAAATCAAACCTGTGTTGTTTTCAGTAACTAATAACAAAGCAACAGAATATGGCCATTCTCAGCGGTGGAGAAACAACTCGGCAGATCAACAGTTGTGGGACGTCCGTTTGTGGGTGAGCCGTCTTCGCACTCGGGAAAACGCAAGCAACCAAAAATTAATAAATTTCAACATTTAATACGATAATCATAATTTAGTTCTACAGTCTTTTGTTCCACATTTGCAGTCACATGTGAATGTGTAAATGTGACAAACAAGCTTCTTTTTATGGTACCTCTTCCAGCCAACAACGTCCACACTGGGGCACGGTGTGACGAGAAGATGGTTGTGATTAACATCGCATCGCACCGCAGCGCAGCGCAGTAGGATTCGATCCAATCTATACCCCTCCAGGCCACGGACACGAAACGGAAAGAGATCGCTTTTAATATAGTGATAATGTCATTTACGGCTTTTGTGTTCCGATCGTTTTGGCTGTTTTTTTTTTGAGACCCGACGACCGCGGTTTGTCCTCCGAGCGGTGGATGATGAATTTACAGGTGGATTCATCTCATTAGGCAAATTTATTAGTTTTGAATTTCTAATTAGTAGACCGATAGTGACTAATGTATTTAGGAGTAAGACTGATTTGTATTTTCATCTGCGGGGGAAGTTGATTGGTTTTGACCGATTTGTTGATAAATACATAATACATATGACAAGCACTAGCGTGTCTAACCCTGGGGCATACTGGGGTACGGCCCCACCTTTTGTTCGAAGTGCAAAATTGTACACAATGATTTGCGGATAGGGCATCATTAAACCACAGTTCTCGGTTCGAAGGTTATGTTCTTTTCAGCTACAATATATGTCTCAATATGTTTTCTAAAAGCTACAAACTAGACACTATTTCTCAAAACAATCGCAAACGTTCTAATCGAAGAAAAAATCAGATAACAAAAGTAATTCCAAAATGGTACAAAAATAACAAATACACTTGGATTTCGAATTTGGCAAGGTTCGATTTTGGCATGTCTCGATTTTGGCAACAAAAGTATTCGTTTTTGTCACCACAAGATATTTCACTTCCAAATATATGCTTAAATATCAATCGGTTTCCGCATACATGCTTTAAATGACGAAAAAATAATGCCATGAGTATGTTCATGACAAAAAAGTTATGTGGTTTCGAACAATAATATTTTATTTGCCGTAGGACTACGTCTTACCGCAGGGTGTCAATAACTTATTTGCACCGGACGGATAGCTTTTGTCGGACTTTTTAATCATAAAATGATTGTAATCGTTGGTTAATGATATTTAGTCAACTTCTAAAGCATTTACTTAAAATTTTTTCATATCGAAAAAGGGTCTCGATTTTGGCACGGTTTCGATTTTGGCAACATAGGCGACACGCATTTGTTGCCAAATTCGAAATCCTTCTGTACTGAAACAAAAATAAAAAAATGGTTCATAAATGACACCAAAACGATACTTAAATATCAGAAAATTAATTTTAAAATGATACAAAGTCAACATAATATAATACAAGAAATAATGCACAATTAACGCAAAAATTATACTAACAAAAACATAAAAAGAAAATCATAATGGAACTAAAAGCATAAGAAAACTGTCCCAGATTTGGAGAATTATATTAAATAATCAAGAGTAGTACAAAAATATAAAAGTTATTTTAAGGCTTGTTCGCGACAAAATTTGGACACCCCTAAACACACACAGCTTCGGAAATGCATTAACAATGAGTGAAATATTTTGCAGAGTGGTAGACGTATGTCTGTTCTTTCTGAAAATATAACACTTGTTTATATTACAAGCGCTCAGCGTAAAATGGCTTCGGAAGAAACGCAGGTGCGAAAAGCAATTGTGTGCGGTCGTAATGAAAATTCGGATTTCTCGTTAAGAAAACTTGCCAAAAAGCTTGGATTTCCTCCAAGCACTGTTCACAGTGTTTTTAAATCGTTCGATACTCGCTTGACAACAGCTAGGAAGAAGGGAAGTGGAACAAAAACGGATCTGAGGAACCACCACACGCATGCGAAGGTAAAATAGATATTACGGAGGACACCAGACCTTTCTGTACGTACCATTGCTCGTAAAATAAAAATGTCGCCAACATTCGTGCACACTTCTAAGCAACGACAAGGCATGAAACCTTTCAAGGTGAGGACTGTGCCAAACCGTAATGATAAGCAAAATACGACGGCCAAAACACGCGCTCGTAAGCTTTATCGCGAATATTTAACGAAGTTTCCATGCGTTATAATGGACGATGAAACGTATGTCCTAGAAGATTTTAAACAGCTTCCTGGTTTGTCTTTTTACACTGCCATGAAACGGAATGGCGTTGCAGAGCATTTTAGGACAAAGAAGAAAGCCAAGTCCCCCAAAAAATATTTAGTATGGCAGGCCATATGCAGCTGTGGTCAACTAAGCAAAAGTTACATCACTACGGGAACGGTTAACAGGGAAATATACCGTGAAGAATGCCTGCAGAAACGATTGCTGCCATTCCTACCCAGCCACAGTGAGGATACACGCTGTTTTGGCCTGATTTGGCATCCCGTCACTACGCCAAAGATGTTTTGGAATGGTATGATGCTAATGGAGTCCATATTGTACCGAAGGAGGCGGATCCACCTAACTGTCCACAGTTACGCCCCATCGAGCGGTATTGGGCTTTGGTGAAGAGAGAGCTATCCCAGCACAAACAACAAGCAACAACTATAGATAAATTTCAAAAATCTTGGACAAACGCAGCTAAATTGGTTGCCAACCCTCATGGCAAGGGTAAACTCCAATTTTTCATGCAGACCAAATAAGTAATGTTAATCGCAATCGCGAAAAATGTGATGAAATAAAACAAAATTTGTATGATAAAAACCTAGATTCTTGTAGATTTTTTGTTGCAGTAGTGCACTTCGGAAAACGCGATTGTAGTAATATTGATTTTACAAGATCGCCAAAAATTTCGCAACGATGTTATTAAAATAGGATATTTGTACTTATATGGGCCGTTGTTCACGGAATTCATTCTTTTCATGTCTCTATATAGAATTTCAATACATATTTCTTGGATTTAGAGCGGTGGCCCAACCTATACAACGTGGCCCGAATGTGGCAACATTTTTTGTCTTCACGTAAATGCCTGTTGCTTTATTATTTTTCAAGCATTCAACTCAAGATTTTCCAGAAAAATTGCTTACTCTTAGACCTTTTCAACGACATATTTAGATTTCCAAAATTCCTTTTGAGACGAAAGTTATGGGCGAATGCCAAAAGACGGCCCAACCACGACGACATTCCCCTATATAAAAAGACAATAAAGCACACCAACAACCTCGACAGATGTAGACTTGAAGAATTCAAGTAAGGCCATTGCAAATTATTTTTAAAGTTTTTGACAATCCCCCCCCCCCCCCCCTTGGAAATTGACTTGAAAAATCGGGGGGCAAAAAAAATTTTGTGGGATTTCAGTTAATTTTTTTTTATAAAATCAATTGTCTGTGGGCTCTATAGCCTGAAAAACTCGAAAAATGAGTGCAAGAGTTGTGTTAACGCTTCTAGCACGAAATAGAAATGGAAATTCAAATAGTGGAATTTCCGAAAATCGGCCAACAAAATGTTCTTCCGTTTCTGTCTTTTTTTTCGTAAACTTTTGCATGGAAAATAATAACGTATATATTAAAAACAAGAATAGATTTGGTTTTCACGTTTAAACTTACTTAAGTAAAAATGCCTAAAATCCATTTGTTTTGCTCGATTAAAAAATTCTTTTTGTTTTTTTCGCCCCCTCCCCCCACTTGCAGTAGCCCAACACCGGAGGAACAAAAACTTTTTAAAATAATTGTAATGGCCTAATAGTACAAAAATAACGCTATTATGAAACAATAAGTTCAGAAAACCATAATCGCACAAGAATAACAAAACAAACTCACGCAAAAGTGACAAAAAATACCGAAATAATACAAAAATGGTATCATAAACTCAAAACGGCATAGAAAACAAAAATAATAAAATTTGGCACAAAACACAAAAGATATTTAAAACTAACACTATCTCAAAAATGAAATTAATAAAAAAATCATATAATACTGCAGATATAACATTTAAATAGCACCAACAACAATAACAGTTAAAAGAAAATTTAATAGAATAATATTTAAATGGTTCAAAGGTAATACGTAATTTATAGAAATAAGACAGAAAATTAATTAAAAAATATATAAAAGTATGGCGATAATAAACCATAAAAATAGACGCAAGAAAATAGAGGCATAAAAAAACAAAAAGTAAAACCTGACACAAACAATACAGACATGACACTAAAATGTAAAATAATCCATTGAAAAATGCTACAAAAATGCTGTTAAAAATGACTCAACATGAAACAAGAAATATTGACAACATAGCACAAACAGACCCCATTATGGCATAAAAATAACAAATATAACAAAAAAATTATATGAAAATTCCGAAGCGACACAAAAATAACAAAAATGAACAAAAAAATTCTAGTAAGATGCTCAACAAAAAATATTAACAAAAATGAACAAAAATAATAAAACAAAAAACAATATTAAAAGAGCTTAGAAACTATACAAAAATAAAATAATTTCCAATATTATTCCAAAAATAATGATACACAGAAAAAAAAGTGCACAAAAACATATCACAAATGGTATATTCATTGTTTCCAAATGGCACAAAAATAACGCAAAGGAAAAAAGGGATGAAGAGAAGTTGAAATGGTTCACAATAAGAAAAAAATTGACTAATAGTAGAATGGTACCGAAGAGTACAAGAAGAACATGAAAAGGATTTCAAAGCGACACAAAATATTGCAAAAAATAACACAGAAATTCTACAAAATGATACAAGAAATAATGCAAAAATACTGCATTGATAAAGCATAACAAAAACCCAAATGGCCCGAAAACAAAATTGTAAAAGTATACAGAAATAAAGCAAAAATGGCATCAAACTCATACAGAACTAACACAACATAATACAAAACTGTATCAAAATGACACAAAAAATGCGCAGGACTGCTATACAAAATAAGGATACAATAAATTTGGCACACGAAAAATTAAAAACTTCAAAATTATAAAAAAAGTAATAAAAGATTAATAAAAATTATACAAAAAATATACAAAAATCAATATAGAAATGACATAAAAGCACACAAAATGAAACAAATTGCAAAAATAATTCGCACATAATACAAAAGTGATAACGAACTGATACTTAACTAATACCAAAACAGTATATAATGACATCAAATGAATACTATCACAAATATTTTCTATGGAGAATTAGGACTCCTCCCCACTTTCAGAGGGGGGGGGGGCTCCTATACAAACGAAATACAAATTTCCTCATAACTCGAGAACTAATCAAGCAAATGGATCCAAATTTGGCAAGTAGGTGTTTTTGGAGGCAAGATTTTTTTCTATTATGACTTAGGACCCCTCTCTACTTTAGGAAGGGGGGCTCCCATACAAACGAAATACAAATTTCCTCATAACTCTAGAACTAAACAAGCAAGTGGAACCAAATTTGGCATGTAGGTGTTTTTGCAGGCAAGAATATTTTCTATGGTCAATTAGGACCCCTCTCCACTTTAGGAGAGGGGGCTCCTATACAAATGATAATACAAATTTCCTTATAACTGTAGAATTAATCAATCAATTGGAACCAAATTTGTCATGTAAGTGGTTTTGGAGGCAAGATTTTTTTCTACGGTGAATTAAGACCCCTCTCCTCTTTAGAAAGCGAGTTATGACCCATCTCTCTTTTAAGAGGGTGGGCTTCCATACAAATGAAATGCCAATTTCCTCTTATCTCGAGAACTAATCAAGCAAATGGAACCAAATTTGGCATGTGGGAGTTTTAGATGACAGAAATTTTTTCAATGGTGCATTACGACCCCTCCCCCTTTTAAGAGGGTGGGCTTCCATACAAATGAAACACAAATTTCCTTATAACTTGAGTACTAATCAGGCAAATGGAACCAAATTTGGCATGTAGGGCTTTTAGGGAGCAGGAATTTTTTCTATGATGAATGAAAACCCCTCGCCTATTTAGGAGCGGGGGCTCCGATACAAATGAAATTCAAATTTCCTTATAACTTGAGAACTAATCAAGCAAATGGAACCAAATTTGGCATGTGGGAGATTTTGGAGTCTTGAATTTATTTTATGATAGTTAGAGACCTCTCACCCCTGTGGTAGGGGGATATGGACTCTCATACAAATAAAACAGAAATTTTTGCGAAACTCAAAAACTAATCGAACTCGAGAAATTCGGGGCTCTTCCACAAAACATTAGTCAATAACAAGACCACAAAAACTATCTATAGTAACACTAGATCATTCAGGACGAGACGGCCGCGAGTGTTGCCGGCGACCAGCCGTCGGAAGCACCGCCGAAATTCTAAAATCTCTCTTGCTTTTATTTTTGGAGTAAACATGTAATTTCTTATGTTATATAGTTGATATTTGTATGTTCTATTCGAATTCATGATCAATTAAACGAAAAACCACAGACGAGACCCTCCCCCGTATATAACGTATATTCGTTATGAGTCAGGTAACACAGTAGGTCTACCTGGGCTTCCTGGAACGAGCGACAGCGAGTAAGAAGAGGATCGCGAAATGGTACTTTCCATAAACAAAATTTCCGTGAAATGGTACATTCCGCTTAAGGGTTTTCGCAAAATGATATTCGGCGAAATGTTGTACAATCATGGCGAATATTACTATCCGCTTTCTGCACGGAGAATAAAAATGTAGTTTCAACCATATTTATGGTTGTTTTACGCACAAATAAAAATTTCGATTTGTTTCAAACTGAAGTGTATGATTCAAATGAAAACATTTATTGTTATATCAATGTTAACTTCAAATTTAAAAGTACTTTACATTTAATTCAAAACTGTTATTTTCTTGATTCAAACAGACTCTCGTTTTGAAACAACAATATTTTCAGGTTGTTATAAAAATATTTTATTGAGGCTTAAAGCAACAATCATTTTGTTTGAAACAAACTGGAGCTATTTCGCTCCGTGTGGCTATGCAATGAGGGGACAGGGGAGTTGTTTTCTACTTTACTGTGAGGAAAAATTGTAAATTTGTATATTAAACTACCCATTCCTGGTAACTAATAAGCATTAACATAAGCAGCAAATCAGCGTATCTGGCATTTTATAGTGCACGTTGTTATATATTAGCTTTTTGACTGCATAGGTGTTGTAAATTGGCATCCAAAATTTTATTCAAATTCTTCGTGTCGGTTATTAGCTGTACATTAGCATTGTCAGCACTATTAGAAGGTTATCAGTAAAATAGCTGTATATTTTGCCAAAATAGCATTTAAGTAGCATTTAAGGCGACTTAAATGCTTATTGGCCTACGTTTGAATAGCATTGGTGATGCTTATTGGTTACCTGGGATGCTTTCATAGTTTCGTAACTGCCAAAATGAATCATCTAAGGTTGAACTCCTCAGAAACTTGCAAAACTCGAGATTGTGACAAAGATCATCCGAGATTCATGATTTATGCACAACACAGGTTAATTTGTGGCAATACGAAGTTTGTCGGGTCAGCTAGTTAGATATAAAAATAACAAAACTCACAACACGATCACAAATGACAGAAAGATAACTAATTAATACTAAAAAAACACCAAAATGCACTAAAATTGCCCAAAATCAGTACATAAATGAAAAACAACAACAAAAATTAGCACAAAAAGAAAGCAATACATAAATGTAAAATTTTGAACTTATGGTCACCGTAAATAGTTTATTATCCGGCCTGGTTGACTACTTCCGGTGATGTTGAAATTAAAATGAATATTTTTTTTTATTTTTAATGTGGTTTTAATCAATTGGTACAAAAATGAATAATTATGAAATAATAATACATACTGTTATTTTGATCATTACGGTTACTGAATGTTAGAATAAGAAACTAAACGGTTGAAAATTTTTACAGGTAGCAAGCGATAGTTGAACAACCAAGCCAGATAATAAAATGTATAATTTGTGTTTCGATATTTTTTATTTTAATTTGGAAAATCGGCTTTGTATTAGTATGTATATATATTAGTATAGCTGATGATAAATCTTTTACTTTTTTTGCAATCGCAATTTGTTAAAATTAATGTAAATCGTTTCACATTAAAGTTTAAGTTTTTCAACGTTCGTTGCAATTTTCAGTTTGGTTATATGTCAAAGAAAATTGAAATAAAATTTTGAAATAAATGTTTTGTACTTTTGATCAAGATTGAATTGAGTAGACAGCGATTTTTGCATTATTTTTTTTTATTTTTGGTTTTATCCCACATATCTAACGTCTTTCCATCATTTATCACTCCAATAATTGTTCGAAAGATACGGTAACTAACTAGCAGCACTAATTTCGGAGAAGAAAACCTACAACAGAAGTCATTCGAGTTAATGCCAATGTAAGACTATAGTTAGTCCTTCTACGGAATGTCATTCAAGAAAGCAAGTCGGATTTTTAATGGTGGTGTACCACTCGGTGACCTTTCCATAATTACAATAATTGTAATTAAGCCATAAACGGTACATGTAAAACTATTATCCGCTACTGTTTGTTCCATTAAACGAACACTGTTATTTTCTAATTTATAACAGCACTTTTTCTCGATTCGCAAAATGGAAAAAAAATCGTTTACCTCTGCAAGAGCTACTTTCACTCTTGTACCTTGTTCTTGAGGTGTATTGACTCACCTTGAGTTGAACATAAACTCAAACGGTTTTGTATGATAGTGTTTTAGATTGATTTCCAGCATCATTCGATGAACTCTCTCTAGCGAGCGAAAGGAGCACCGAAATCCACGATGAGCAGAACAAACAAAGCCATAAATTTCAGGAAATCATAAAAGAAACGCTACGGGGCTGCCGACGGGCGGCAACCTGTGCTGCAGTGCACCACCACCACCATTGATTGTAATAAAATTGGCGTGCCAGATTGATTCGCACGAAACAGGAAATTAAATTTTAAACACACGCAGAAAAAGCACAGCACCACCAATGCAATCTATCCTATCCGTCCGGTATTGATGAAGAGGGCTTCTTGGACGTTGGTAGCAGGTAAAGGAGAAAAATTACTCTATTTACAGCTTGAATCGTGATATCGTAACGCACATCTCCACTCAACTCACGGTCAGCGTGGCTAGGTCAACCCTCGGGGGAGTTGGACTCTCCCAAAGAATTTCCTCTAATATTTGGTTTTGGTAACGACCGTGATCAGTTGGTGCGGAACAGAGAAAGGAGAACATAGCAACCAGATCCTCTGCCGAATCAGCTGAAGGTACTGGATGCTATATCGTCACTAACTGCTTGAACTATTTTCTTTGTTAATAGCTTGGGGTTTCGCCATCGAACAATGAATTTAGAAGAAAACGGTTTCTTTATAGGAACAGCTTTAGTTAAGTGAGTATTAAAGCAATTTAAGTTGTATTACTAGTCGATTTCTAGGGCTTGATTACCGGCCACTGTATAGTAAAGGTAATGGTGGTTTACGATCTTTACTAAGTTGAAGAAGGTGGTACTTATAGCTTAGTTCGCTGCTTTTCGGACTGGGTGTGGTAGATTAATTGGATTTTATAGCGAACAATTCCGGGAGCTAGTGCTTACCTCGTGAACACATCCGGATAGTGGGTCCTCGAGAACGCCTTCTCCAGCTCCTCCAGCTGAAAGCTCGTGAAGGTGGTCCGATACCGTCGCTGCTTTCTCTTTGGTGTGTAATCGTCGTTCCCGTCATCACTGTGCTGATCGGACAGCGGACTGTTCGGGTCCCGACCGGGGCTGCTCATCAGGTGGCTTCCTGCACCGGGCGTGCTCGAGCCCCCCGTTCCACTGCTGCAGCGCTCCAGTGGACTGCCCTGGGGTGGCCGAGCTTCATGAGGTATGTCCTCGGTCCCTAGCAGCTTGCCCTCATCCGATATGCCCATTGGTCGGTGACTACCGGGCTGATCTAGATCGGCAAGCCGTGCGATGTTGTAAATTTTGGACCGGTTTTACGCGCACTGTGCGCCCTCTCACGAAGCTGCTTCGAATCTCCTCTTTGGTTCTGGGGCCGGCGCAGAGCTCACCGACCGACGATCTGTGCAAAAGGCAAGAGGAGAGAAGAAGGAGAAAAAAACAATCAGTTTCATAATTTTAATGAATTTAATCATGTGATGAAAAATGTAATTTTCGAGATAACGGCGGCTAACTTGAATGGAACGGTCAATAATTGCGTGTGTATTGGCTAAACCCGAGTGCGAAGGTGTTACAAAATGCGGGTTAACGATTTTTTGGATTGCATGATATAATTTTACCCTGTACGTTACTGGATATTTGTGTTTTACCAAAAACTGTTACCTATGGCTATGAGTGACTACATTTATCATCAAATTATTACAAAAAGCATACATCAGTTCAGGGCCATTCATGGCCCATGAAAGTCAACAGTTCAAATCCAATGCTCCTTCACCACACATTTTTCGCACACCACAGCGGATCACCGCTGACTGGTAGGTCCATCCGGCATGGTGTGCCACTCCGTTCACCGGCGTTACTCGCCGGTGACATCTTTATCAGCTCGACCCGATCTAAATTGAGTGATTAAAGAAACGTTTTGTTCAATTTAAAAGCCAATAAACATAACGTTTAAAATCAAATCAGACCAGAAAACGAGCAAAAATATTCCGCCGGCTTCACCTTTCGGTTGGGAAGTTCGATCGGATCCCGATTTTCTTTCTTTTTTCGCCAACTATTACTTCGAATACCGCGCGCCGATCGGCCGGTGGATTCCACGACCACGGGACTGCTGGTGGACAACTAACGACCGAAATCGTTGAACCGCGAAATAGAATCACGCTGGACAATCGGGAAACAGGAAAAAAATCAGTTGAATTCACTTAGTAGTGTGATTAAATATTTTACCTCAGAACATTGTACTTACCATCTAGTTTTTATCCTCAGAAATTGCTGAAAAATAGTGTTAACTTTTTCAATTGTTTCAGGAAAGCTGCTTATTGTTGGGTAGCCGCAAACTTTCGCTTTCTATTCAGCTTTTTACGAGCCATAATGGCTAAAGGCATAATCCGTGTTTGTATTATTTCAACAGCCTTTTCGACATTTCTGTTTATATCGCACATTTTCTTTCCGCACGTTCCCTTATTTTTGCCGTGTGAACGTGGAAGAAGCAAATATGCGATGTATGCAGAAATGTCAAAAATGCTGTTCAATTATTACGAACACGGATTATGCTGTCCGCCACTCTGGATCGTAAAAAGCTGGATAGCTTTCGTGTCTAATCGCTAAGGTTTGGGGGCCCTGTAGCCGCAAGGTTACCGAGTCTGCCTTGACAAGCGAGTGGTCGTGGGTTCGAATCTTAGTAGAATCAGGCCATTCGATGTTAAGTGACTTTATCATGGGTTTATTCTCAGGCCCCTCCACATCCTTCCTTACTGCATTCTGCATTTACTAACAATGAAAGCCTCTTGCCAGGGCAAGTTATAAGAGTGGTACTTGCTTGAGGTGCGAATGAAGCCTCTTGTTCAAGGGCAAATTATAACTTGTTTCGCTTCCTGGTTCTAGGAGCGAGATTGATAATGTAAAAGTAGTAAGGAACACATACATACACACCCTCACTCTGTGCTGAACTCTGCTTTACCGACCATGAAACCTTTGGCCGGGGCTGGTTATAAGAATGATACTTGCTCGAGGTGCGAATGAAGCCTCTTGTCCAAGGACAAATTATAACTAGTCTCCGCACTTCCTGGCTAGAGCTAAATTGGTTGAAAAGTAGTAAGAATCGTAGAGGGAAAAAGGGGTGAAAACACACCGACACTTTAAGCACGGATAATAAGCAGTTTGCTCACTCTATAGCGATACTGCAATAACAACGAAATGCGGAACAACACCTGGATAAGATCACAATAGATCAAAATGGTGGTCGTACTGATAATATCCACACACACAACAAAAAAGGTTACATTTTTTGTAACAGAAAATCGAACTAGATGATTCTGTTGATCGTTTACCCCAAGCCCTGCCGTTTTAGTAGTGAATATTACTAATTGTATGATTGTAAAACTAATCGTAGCCAAGAAGTTTGCAATATTGACGTGTGACTAAATCTTGTGAGACAATAACCTGTACTAATATGTCAAGATTCCTGCTTTTAGACTATTTACTATTTCAAAGTAAAGGCGATTTCTTTACCGAATTTAAGAAATTCCGAGGATTCCTTTTGGGTGTGAATGGAGAACTGTTGGATTCACTTGCAAGAATTCTAGTTCCATACACAAGGCATTCTGCATGAATTTTCTGCAGAATTCCTTCACACAATTTATATGCGAGAAACCCCAGAGACTCTAAGCGAATCATTTTTGTTCGTCCGGGAATAATGTAAAATAAAAATTTTTAAATCCTCAAAATCTTTTCCTTGTTAATCAAATTACCAAGATTTTTACATTATTTTTACAATCAGAAATTATTCCCAAGCCCAAACCCAAGCCCAAACTCAAGCTCAAGCCTAAGTACTATGTCAGTCATGCGCTCGTGCCTAGAACACAATCCTCCTGTTTATACACACTTAAAAAAAATGCCGGAGTCAGCAAATTTTTGCCGAGATTTGGACAGCCGAGCTTTCGGTAAAATTTTTTATGATGCCAAACGTTAGTAAAGATCCGTAAACGTCGATTTGCAAAACTGAAATTTTCACCGAACGCTCGGTTGTCCAAATCTGAGTCCAATGCTGAGTTTTTTAAGTGTGTAGAAATTGAACTTTATATCTTTGTATGTACAACATTTTTTAGAAGCTGCTCCTCTCCAAGTGGATCATTTGATATTAATTTTATGATATTATCAAAGGTTAACCTGATGTTCACGTTTCTGTAACTTGGATGTTCAATGATGTGGTGTCGTTCGTGTTGAAGGAATAGACAAAGCACTCCCCAGCGAGTGGTTCAGTTGAGTAGTTTTTTCTTCTGGCAAGTATATCCAACGTTTTCAATAGCATTAGATCGATTTTCCGGAACCGGCAGCAATATCTAATGACATTCAGCTTACATTCCCGCTTATTACTACTCAGACTTTCCTATAAGTTCGAAGAAAAATAAACCTACCTCACAAGAATCATCCCCTCTGTCTACTCAGGGGACTCGGCAGGGTTGTGTTCATTCCGGCATGCTGTGCTAAGCGTTATTTGGCCGTGACTAAGATTCCTAAAGACCGACCTGCAAGCAACGTGTTTCCGTTTCGAGTCGCAAACAATCAAGCGCGATTGCTATGTGCTTGTGAGCCTTTTACGTGTGATTATTGCGTATACACTTCGGTTCACGTAGTGACAATTAACGGCGTAAGCAATCTGGTTATTCTCCGGAACTCATGGAAGGATGAGGTTATCTGCTCTATCTAGAAGGAAGACGGTAACTATCGAGCGACTGTTACACTGAATGACACATACAAGGTGTCTTTCTAAAAGCCAAAAAGTTGGAGGATTTCGTCAGCAACCAATAAGTTTGTGACAAATAACCATGGTAAGTCGCTCTACACCAGACCAAATTTTACCCTGCAGCAGATCCTCCAGAGATACCACGACTTTTCAGTTCCCACTCATCACCAAGCACCACTGATTTCAAAGCCGCATATGATAGTGTAAGCCGCCGAGAGCTATTTTGGATCAAACTTATCGACTAGTCTTATCGTGGCTTCGATAAATGGGATCCAGTGCTAAGTGAGAGTTTCGAGTGGACTGTTGGACCCATTCGAATCTCCCCGGGGAACTTCGACAAAGAAATGACCTTTCCTATCTGCTACTCAACATCTTCGGCTCGAGCTCCAGCAGCATAAATACGCCTAAAACTACACACTGGCGAACGGGACCAGAGGCGACTGGACCCGCGCAATATTAGGGTAATCGACGTGGATGAGTTGAAAATACTTGACAAGTTCAGGATGCTTTGGATCACTGCAACCAAGGGTTATAATTCCAGCCATGAAATTATTATCGGAAGTCGGGCCTACTATAGACTCCACAAACAATCCCGGTCAAATAATCTGAGCCTCCGTACAAATAGCTTACCTTGTTCTCTATAGAGAATGCTAATTAGACTGGCTGGCACGGACATAAAACCTGGACACTGTTTGATGAGGACAATGTTGCAAATCGAGTGAGAAGCAAACGATGCCGACTCGTACGCGAGCGAGTGTGAGTAGTATGGCATCCACCGCTTACTCCACAACCGCAAGCGTGCGACAAATAATCACTGGCTGCTGCTGTGTGCACACTTTCTGCAACTTCAGACTCATGTGCAGACAGCTGCGTAGCGTCATTCTGCATAGACTGCTCACGAAACATGACATGAGCTCATTGACATGAGGTGTCAACAGCGCGTGAGCATGAGTAGGATGTACGGACGCAGATTTTGCTTTACTTCTGCATTTCTTCATCATTTTACGCCCTCGCTTCACACGCGGGTGTGAGTGCGGGTCTTCATAAGCGTTCGGTATCAACTGCTCGGGTCGGGCATGGTGGGGGGAGGCCTCCGTAGCCGCAAGGTTACCGAGTCTGCTTTGACAAGCGAGTAGTCGGTGGGTTCGAATCTTAGTAGAATCAAGCCATTCGATGTCAAGTGACTTTAGCATGAGTTTATTCTCAGGCCCCTTATTTACCCTTCCTTCATGCTGAATTCTATATTTACACACTGAAGCCTCTTGACAGTGCAAAAGTCTCTCCTGTGGTTAAGTGTACTGGTCAGAGGAACAAATGAGTCCTCGCCAGGAACGGCTATACCGTTCGTCTGACCGTTTTTAATCTGAACACTTTTTAATTTGAACCCCGCTGGTTTGCACGACAAATTAAAAATGGTTCAATTGTCATTCTCAATATGGCATCATTTGCTTATGCAGACAATGCACATAAACATAATTTGTTTGTACTGACCTAGCGTGTTTAATCTATTTCACATTCCGTTTTCGCAACGATAATGATTGAAATCTGATCGGAGAATGAAATATTCGCTGCTTGCAACTGCGAACTCAATCAAACCGCCAAAACAATAACAAAGAGCAGGGCGGTCAGTGCATGCAAATTTCAGCATATTTAGGGTTACCAGTTGTTCAAATTAAAAACCAACCCCGTTAGTTTGTATGCGCAATCCTTCAAACGAACGGGGGTCCACTGTAATATGGGATAAAACTGGCAGCGAGGAATAAGTGGGTATAGTAAATCAAGCTTTGAAGGAAGGGTTAATCCGAAGACCCCATTATTAACAAGACTGGCCACTCTGTTATATAACTCTGTTCCATATAAACGTCTTAGGTCAGCATCAGCGAAGCTTCTAGTTGCGAAGGTGGAAAATTTTGCATGAGTGCTAGTAAGCTCACCGACATTCTGTTTTGGTGTTTGTTCGACTATGTCGGCAAGGCGGTATGAATACTAGCACTCACTCACACAGATGCATCCAGGGACCACCTTGGCCAGCAGAGCGAGCTACCATCAGTGTCTCCGGAATATTAGCAGAGCTGCCAGTCTTCTTGTTATGGGGTCTTCGGTAAATCCCAATACACACAAACTGCTCGGGTTGCAATAACGAGCGAGAACGACGATAGTGGCGATAGCTAAATACACACGCGCAAAAACTCGTTACGGGGCATGCGAAAATAAGATAGGGAATCCGAAAGAGATGCTCATGCCAGTGCGATAGTTAGAATGGATGAGGACCCATGAGCAGGGATACCACATATAATTCTGTGTTTTTTGTTGGAAAAACCTTTCTATCTGTACAGCGAGGAAAAATATCTGTGCAAAAATCTGCCCAATGCAAACCAATGAGAATGAAAGAGACGTAGAGTCATTTTGTTGACTATTTCCGTCTCTTTCACTCTCATGTAAAAGTTCAAAAATCTGTTTAATCTGTGAAATTTTCAAAAAATCTGTATTCTATGCATACAGATTCTGTACAGGCGATTTCTTTCAAATATCTGTTTAACATAGAATAATCTGTGCGTGTGGCAACCCTGCCTATGAGCACTCGGAGTTTTCGAGCGAGGGATGACAATAGGCGTTTTCGGAAGTGCTTAGTCTAGTGAATTTCACTATTGATGATACTTTTTGGGCCGAAAATTTCTCCTGGCTTGTCAGAGGTACAGATGGCCTGCCAAATGAGATACTTCGATGGGAAGTTCAACATTTTCGACTTTTTGAAACGATCATCCATTTGGAACTTACCTTTTCCGGTGGAAAGCTTCTGTCCTGGGATTTGTTGGAAGTCAGTTTTGACGTATGTTTCGTCATCCATCCAGCTGTGCCTGGTTACCAGCTTCGTGTTAAACTTTCTAGCGTGAGTTTCGATAACAGTTTACTAGTGTTCATCACGGTTTGGGAAGTTTTGAGTCTTGAATGCGTGTAATCCAGCTTTTGCATTGACTTTTTAGACGTAGCTTTGTGAAACTTCGACCTTCTTGGCAACATTACGTGTTGAAACATTGTGATTTCGGGAGAAATTAGACACGACCTTTTCCTCCGTCTTCCTGTAAGTTACTCCTGGTTTCCTACCAGCTCCTGGTTTGTGATATGATGTTAATTGGTTCTTGAACCTATTCAGCATGCTTGAGACGGTTGAATTACAACTTCTTTAGCTTTTTTCCCAAAGCACGAAGGGGTAGCACCAGGTTTTTCATATAAGCGTACAAAATTTTTCACACGTTTCCACTTGATTCACTTCCATCTTGGCCGAAACAAAATTCACTACTACGAAATTTACAGGATGTCTCTGTTAAGACTAATTAGAGCATTAAATCAAATAACAGAAGCAACAGCGCGCCCCTCCCGGTAAAAACTGAAGCTGTGTTTGTATGTATGAGCGTGACAATACATTGCATACGTGTTGGTGAACTTCCGTATTCTAATATACACACACTAGTATGTGTTATTTCAACTTTAGCTCGGCAGAAAGCATTGCTGTTACTGTCTCTGAACTTTTGACAGAGTTACCGGTCTTCTTGATGGAGTGTCTTGAATCAGTTTCGTTTGTTTTTGTTTGTTCTTTGGGTTAGACCTTGAGCTTTGTTCATTTTAGATCGAACAACATTGGAGCTGGTGTGCAAAATCATACGAAAAGTTACCTTATAAACTAGTAGATTCAGTTTAGTCCGAGGGGGAAAACAGCATTTTTCTGAGTAACTTTATTTTTTGGAAGTTGTCTTGCCCCTCGGTTTAGTCCAAATCTTTGTAAATAAGATAGTGGAATTTGAAACCATTTTCTCAATGGATCGCTTAATCTTCGATAATAAGTTCCATTTTTTAGCTTTCGTTGGATCGTAGCACTGTTTTCTGGTTGTTTCAAATAGTTGTTCACCATTTTATGCGACCTACTGATTCTGCATAATTTCTCGAATTGATTCTCCTTCTTTTTTAGAGCTTTCAATCGTTTCCCTTTCTTTCTTATTCAAAACACTTATATTTGACATTTATAAGCTATCTGATTGAGTAAACCTTTAAGAACCAACTTAACCAAAGAAGAAACGTGGCAAAACAATCCGTTCGACTATAGCAAATGGTCACCTTCATCTGATTGCCTATTTAAAAACACGTGTTTTTGACAGCTGTAATACACGATCGCAGTAAACCCGCGCAACACGAACACATGTACATAACTGACAGACGCACATTATTTATGTCAATTTCACCATAAACTTAATTATGTCTTACACAAACCACATTCAAATTAAATTTTACAGCCATTCTTCGCTATTAGAAAAGTAATAAAATCGCGAATTCAGCCCGAAACACAGAAAGCAAAAATACCACGACATCGCACACCGAATTCCATTGGACTGCCGCCGCACCGCGCCGGCCTTTGTTTCTTGTGCTATTCCGATCCGATGCAAAAGACTGCGTCCGAAGATTGCCCCAACTTCCTTGCGTGCTGCTGTCCTGCTTGCTTGCAAGCAAAAACAAAACAAAACAAAACGATCCACTGGGACAGACTGAGCTGGAAATTGAATTTGATAAGATTAGGCAAAAAGTTTCGTGTGGAGTCGCTTCGGGTACGCGGGAGATGCGCGATGCATTCTCACAATTTGTTTTTAATTTCGGCTGACATTTTTAATTTGTGTGTTGGCACATTGCATGGTCGGATTCCTTCGGGCTGTTCGTCCGGCCGTATCCAACATCTGATGCCGCAGGGAACGTTGTTTTTTTGCGGCTTGTATACGTATTTACGTTCAAATTAGTTTACAAGTGACGCGGTCCGAAAGTTGCGCATAATGTTCTCATTTCGCAGCCGAACCCCACAATTACAGCAAATTTAATAAATAACTAAACAACCCAAAATTTTCGAACGGACATGATTGCATTTTGCAACTTACCGGCTTCGAAAAGGAGAGCTTTCGGGGCCGGCCGGCCAGCCGGTTCCGATTCTGTGACTGGCTGGCTGGCTGGCTGCTTCGAGGTGTGATAAATAGTTGGTAAATTTTTAATAAAAGCTCCACGTTGCGCCTCGCGCTGCTGCTTGTTGCGCGCTCGTCGGTGATTGGAACGATTATGTCCAAAAATGAAAGAAAACCTATTATTATTTAATCTGAGCGTTGTACTCGAGCGGGAAGAGATACCAATATATGGGCCGAAGTGCGATTATTTTTCATTAATGTTGGGGGAGAAAGCACAGCGACATGACAGGAAACGGTACGTTTGTAATTCAGAAGTTGATTGCTAGTAATTAAAGAAGACGGCAATAATTCATTTAATCAACTGCTTTTTACAATGTTCCAAATTTATATACACACTCTTCGACCCCATTAATGTTTGAGTTTTCTATCAATTGATCAATAATGAGCCCCCAAATTTTATAAATCTCCAACTTCGCTGATTAAGTCAAGTATCAAATACCAAATATAAGGTATGTTGCTGCTTCGTCGTAATTGCCAATTCCCGTCCTATCCAACACAAATTATTAAAAATATCAGCATTTTTATGACACACAATGCGAAACTAGTTATTTCCTAATATTTTAGTTTGTTGTGTATCATACGCGATCAATCAAAGTGAGCTGAGATCTATTTAAATGCTTTTTATCATTAAAAAGGTCCTACCAGCCAAATTTCCTACGTTTTTTCGTGCGACGAAGAAGAAAATGTCGACTAATCGTTTTAATTTCCGTCATACATAAATGAAAATAACTCATGCAAGGCATTGTCGTTATTCTACAGCCAGTAAAACTTGTCTGACTTGCAGAAATTTTGCAGTATAACATTTGTCATGCCGTCCTCCAAAAATACATGCGCGTTAGCTTCGTAAACATTGTTGTGATTTTTAGTTCGGACAATGAAAAATTTCGATGGACGGATTTTAAAACGGTAGGACGAATTTAAGTATGACTTTATTTCGTAATTTCAATAATATGCCTTAATAATCGCTTTTCAGTGATTTCAAAGTTCACGGATCGGAAGGTAAGTGTGTTTTAGTCAAATCAGCACAAGAACTTTTGGAGTTTTCATTAAATCCATCCAACAAATGATGAAAATTAGAATGGCTTTACCGACTACGACGGGAATTAGAAATAAACCCTAATTCAAATTTGTTGAAACTAATTTTATCTGAATTGAATTTAAAAAATCTGTTTTTTTAGGGAGATAAGGTCTACAAATCACGGCATCGAATTTCAAATAGGTAATATTATAATAACCCGCCGTCGCGGGTTCCTGGCTATGATATCAAAGTCATCTGCAAAGCCTAGAAGTTGGCTACCCTTGGTGAAAATCGTGCCACTCGTTTCGATGCCCGCCCGTCGGGTCACCCCCTCAAGAGCAATGTTGAACAGCATGCCGGATAAACCGTCACCTTTTCTCAACCCTCGCCGCGTCTCGAAGGGGCTCAAGAGTGTCCCAGAGATGCGTACGAAACACATCACTCGATCCAATGTCGCTCTGATCAGTCGCGTCAGTTTGTCTGGAAAACCGTGTTCGTGCATTATCTGCCAAAGCTTGTCTCGATCGACTGTATCGTATGCTGCTTTGAAATCAATAAAGATGTGATGTGTGGGTACGTTTTACTTCCGACATTTCTGCAAGATCTTCCGGATAGTAAAAATTTGGCCCGTAGTTGCGCGAGCCCCCATGAAACCGGCATGATAATTCCCTACGAAACCATGCGCTATCGGTGACAACCTGCGTTACAGGATCTGAGAGAGTACCTTGTAGGCAGCGTTTACCAGCGTAATACCGCGATAATTGCAGCAGTCTATAGCCGATCACCCTTTTGCAAATGGGACAAACCACTCCTTCCATCCATTCCTCCGGTAACTTTTCCTCCTCCCAAATCCTGAAATAACCCAGTGTAGAGCCTTTGCTAGCGTTTCTCCGCCATGTTTATAAAGCTCTGCCGGTAGGCGGTCCTTTCCAGCGGCTTTATTGGTCTTCAGCAGCCCGATTTCTCGTTTAACTTTTTGGTGATCAGGTGCTAGAACATTACAATCTTCCATGGGCGCTCCTAGGTTAATTTCCGTTCCGACTGCTACTGCGACTTCGCCATTGAGGTGTTCATCGAAGAACTGCCTCCATCTATCGACCACCTCGCACTCGTTTGTGGTTAGATTCCCTCCCTCGTCCATACACATGTCAGGTTTCGGTGTGTAGCCCTTCCGAGTTTGGTTCACCTTCTCATAAAACTTGCGCGTGTTATTAGCTCGGAATAGTTGCTTTAATTCTTCACGATCTCTGTCCTCTTTTTGGCACTTTTTCCTCCTCAGGATCGTGGTCAACTGGTTCCTAGCTCGTCGGTTTATGGTCAGGTTCTCTCTAGTGGCAATAGTTAGATAATTTTTCCAAGCAGTTTTTTCCCTCCACCGCTTGTTGGAATTTCCCATCAAACCAATCATTTTGTGTACTCCGAGGCTCAATACCTAGTACGGCCTTTCCGATGGCCGAGCGCACTCTGCCCCAACCGTCTTCTAGGTTTGAAGCACCTAACTCCTCGGAAGAAGTCGCGCGTAGTTCTCGGCAGCTTGCGGGTTATCTAGCTGCCTGATGTTCAGCCGAGAAGGGCGGCTTTGACGTGTCCGGTATACGGTGGACAGTTTTGAGCGCACATGTACTGCTACTAGGTAATGGTCAGAATCAATATCCGCACCCCGTCGGGAGCGTACGTTCGTGATGTTAGAGAAAAACCGGCCCTCTATGAGAACGTGGTCTATTTGGTTCATTGCAATGTACATGTACGTTGGTCAGGTGATCTCCAGGTGGTTTTGTGGATAACGCGCGGGAAAAAAGTGCTTCGGATCACTAGGCCTCGGGAACCTGCGGTATAACCCTTCATTCAATACTGGATCTACTTTACCCACCTTGTTCCTCAATGCCAGTACTGTCTCTAATTACAGCCATCCCTGGAGAGGCAGACCAGTACATTTAACTATAAGAGTGACTTTTTGCACTGTCAAGAGTTCTTTTATGGGGGTCATATAGAATTCAGCATGAAGGAAGTTAACTTTCATTAAAAATCGTTACTGATAACTATCAGTAGCTTCCAGTACGTTACTGATAAAGTGATAACTCAGTAAACATCAGTAGTTTTATCCATCCGAGCATTGCAGCAAAAAAATAGGAAATTGTAATGTAACTGCGTTCTATATTGTAAGTTTACTTTGTAATTTATCAAGCGGACTTTATGGAGGCTCGCGCAACTACGGACCAGATTTTTACCACCCAGCAGATATGTTGGGAGCACATCGTGCCCACGCATCACACGATACAGTCGATCGAGACCAGCAATGGCACATAATAGACGAACACGGTTTCCAAGATAAAATGACGCTACTATTCAGAGCTATCGTTGAATCGAGCGGTGTGTTTCGTGCGCATCTCGGGGACACACTCAAGTCCCTTCGAGACGCGGTAAGGTTTGAGACAAGGTGACAAGATAACTGATATCTTAGCCAGGCAGGTACCTTGCGATGGCGAAGTCAATCTACGCCAGATTGAAAGTAGTAGTCTAGGAAGATCAGATTAAAAATAAATGCGACAAAGATCAAAAAGAGTAGGGCGGGGCATAAGTGCGATGCTTGAAGTTGTCATCAATTTTCTTGAGATATAAAGAAGGACAACAACAAAATATATTTTATAGTGATGCAGTAACTCAATGTCTTCACATTCAACTATAAATAGTCTGGAATAATAGTGTTATGCAAAATAAATTTTTGATTCTTCTGATCAAGTGCCGATTAACACTTTTACCCCACTAGCGGGGCAAAAGTGCGAAACTCGAATCCATGAAATTAGCACAGCAGATGCTAACAAAACCATATTATCTTCAATCTGCGTTATGTTTCGGTAAGAAATATTCTCAATTTGCACCTTTCCCATTTTGCGCTGGTGTATTGCAGCCCCTGTCAGATCGAAACTTTTCCAAACGTTTTTTGTTGTATCATCAGTGGAAAAACATTGTTTTTCTTCGGCCAACATCTGTTGAGCACGCAGTTTTCTGCAGATCTTCCATTTTTAGTATCTATAGTATAGTGCCTAAAGCTGTATATAGTTAGCTATACATTTTTGCGTCGTCCATGAATCGCACTTTTACCCCGCTAGTCGCTTGACGGGGTTTGTTTAAATTGAGGAAAAGCAAAATATATTTTGTAAATTCAATTCTTTGCATCAAAACCGCTCTAAAATAACATTTGCACATAACACAGCAACTATGCTTCGTAAGCATTCAACGTTTACGTTAGATTCAAGCTGTCAAAGTAGTCACTCATCCATGCCAATGTAGTCAATTCACTCGAAATCTGCACCGATAAATCATCGAATCGCACTTTTACCCGCATCGCACTTTTACCCCTCCTTACTCTACATGAAAGGAAATTGTTCCAAGGAAACAAACGCGTGTCTCTCACGGACGGTACTACTTGACGGCGACAAACTAGAAGTGGTAGATGAATTCGTGTATTTGGGATTTCTGGTGACTGCGGACAACATTAGTAAGGAAATCCAGTGGCGCATTCAAGCGGGAAATCGAACCTACTTTGCCCTTCGCAAAATGCTTCGATCAAGAAACATACGCTACCGTACGAAGCCGATAATGCACAAAATTTTTATTAGGTCAGTAGTTCTTTTAAAGAATTGGTTCGATCACTTTGACTCAATTTTCACTCATTTGACAGTAGCGTCGCAACCAAGCAAAATTTGACATATTGATATATGGGACATTTGTAGATAATAACTAGATCTACAATTTTGCTCAATAAAGTGTTGCTGTATCTTTTGTAGTTACGGTGCTACAATGCTAGTACCGCATTAGTAACTAAATGAACGTTCATTTAGCTACTAAAGAGGTACTAGCATTGCAGCGCCGTAACTATAAAAGTTACAGCAACACTTTATTCTACAAAATTATAAATAATAATAAATTCTACTAATGTCTCATACATAACTTTGTCAAATTTTGCTCGGCTGAGACGGTAGTGTCAAATGAATCAAAATTGAGTCAAAGTAATCGAACCATCCCTGGTTTTTTATGGACTTGAAGTCATGAGGTTGCTCACAAAGCATATACGCGCCCTAGCCGTATTCGAACGAACGAACGATATTTGGCGGAGTACAAACTGAAAGCGAAGAGTGGTGGAGACGTTTAGCGAAATTTAATGGTGGGTCGGACACGTCGTAAGGATGCCGGACGACAGTGCGACGAAAACAGTTGTCTTCAACAACTCCACCGGCACCAGGAACAGGGGGCTCAACGTGTAAGATGGCACGACCAGGTCGAAAGTGATTTATGACTTTTGAGACGGCTGGAAAATTGACGACAAGTGACCCAAGTTCGAGTGAAATCAAGACGACTGCTTGAATAAGCATGAGCTACCCCGGCTTTAGGTTACTGACGATAACGACGATATATTGTGACATCCCCGTTTATCGTACGCAACTACCGACCAATAAGTTTAATCTAACTAATTTTTCTAACGGGGCAACGTAACTATATCAGTAAACATCAATACAGCGAAACTTTACTGATACTTAGTGATATTATTGTTTACTGATAACTATCAGTAGTTAATGATAGTTTTCCCACCCCTAATTAGGGTAATGAGGGGCCTGAGAATAAACCCATGCTAAAATCATTTGACATCGAATGGTCTGATCCTACTAAGATTCGAACCTATGACCATTGACCACTCGCTTGTCAAAGCAGACATATAGGTATAGTGCTGTCTAAACGGCGGTTGGCTGTCCAATACAACGCAAAGATCCATAATAGTATCACTGCGCGTAATGTACCGTAGATGTGGTTGTTAAAACACAATGGCTATTTTTTACTACAAAAGCTAATAACAGTGAATTTGTGAAAGCTGATTGACATTCTGTTAGTGGTGCACCGTATCGCAAACAAATCAACCAATTTTTAAAATGTTGAGCAATCATTGTCGGACTTGATTGGCAGATAAATTTTTACTTCATTCGTATAGCACAACCTTATTCCAGCAGGTAGCAGTTTAGTAACATCGTTGACAAACAGCGAAAACAGTAAAGGTCCCAAAAAGCTTTTTTGAGGTACTTAGGAATCGTTCTGAAACCTCCATGATTGAGAAGAACCGAGTTTAACGGCAATTTTGCGATTATGAAGATAGAAGCTTAGCCACGAAAGCTCCCAAGCTCCTAAGTTTAGCTGGATAAAACTCCCAATTTGTCAATTTTGGCTAAAAGGATTTGATGGTCGACTCGATCAAATGCTGCCCTCAAATCAGTATAAATGGAAGCGATTTGGTTGTTTTGTTCCATGGTGCACAGACACATCGAGGTCAATTCCACTATATTGGTTGAAACAGAACGTTGCGACGTGAAAATATAGTTTTGGGCACAAAACAATATCTAATCGTAGACAACTCATATTAGAAGTGATGAATTTCAACCGAAAAATGTACATAATCTTCAACTTTAAACAAAATAACAACCACCCTACGTGATGCATTGCATGCTGCCTGCCACTGTACTACAGGAAAACCAACACTTTAACGCCGTAGATCACTCCACTTGTAGACTACACCTGTTTTACCTTGTCTATTTCCAGCGTCGATTCCAGCATCAGCCACTCTAGCTAGGCAGACAACATATATTGTTTCCCTCTTCGCACTTCAATTTAAATTAATTTAGTCGTAAATAAATTTACCGACTTCGCTGTTGTTGTTGTTCCGCTCAAATCTACATACACATCCTAAGCCCCCAACTGCAGCTCTCGAGCTCCACAAGCTGCTCTTGCTTCTGCTGCTGGACTTCGGTAGCAATCGCCGCCGTCCGGTGGCCGCCGTCGTTGTTCGGGTGAGGAAAGCTACCTGTCAGGGCGCAGACAGTCCCATCAGCTACCTAGTAGAACACTACGCCGCGCCGCTTCTACTGCGCTGCTGCTGCGGTTAACCGCGCGCGCGCTTTTTGCACTATGTATTATAGCTACTGTTCTGTTTACTAGTCTCCGGCTGTAGACCGCGAAAAGCAAGCTACAAGTCGCGACGGTGTTAATTTTTATAACCGTAGCATTCCCTCCGTAGCAAAACGCGAAATCGTGCGGCCTCTGAGTCTGAAGCTCGCTCGATAGAGATCACCGAACAGCAGCGGCAGCAGCAGCAGCAGCGCGGCCCCAAACGAACGATCAGCTGCCGTCGTCGCCGCCCGGCTGAACATACATTACATGGAAAAAGGTTAAAGGGTTTCGATATTACGGGCACTACGGGAGAACGCGGAAAGTGTGATCGAGGACCGCAATAAATTAATCATAAAGTTAATTAAATTTTATCGCAGGATTCGCTGAAATCTGGTCCGGTGGATGGTTTTGTGGCTGCGGTCACGAATTTTTAATTCTTTTTAATAAAGATTCATGGTGAGTGTTTGCCAGTGTGCCGTAGGTTGATTGACTTTTATGCCATGGTTGCAAATCATTGTTTGTCGATGGCTGCGCTGCGCCCAAATGCATTAAATTGGATGTTAATTTGCTTGCAATTAATGAAATCGTATTAAACGATGGTCGCTGCCATGCCAGACCAGACCAGGCCGGGCCAGGCCCAGGCCAGCCAGCCAGAGAGCGAAAGAGCTGAATCAGTGCACAAGATAGGAACCCGTTTTTCAGTTTCGATCGTTCATCTTTCCCGTGCAGTCTTTCGCCGCGACAAGAAGTAATTTATTGATACCAAATTCGAAAATTGCTTCTGCCTCACCTTTGGAACTTTGCGTCTCCTTTGCAGGTTCGACGGAAGCGGGATCATTGACTGACTGACTGACTGACTGACGCTCTGCGGATGGTATACACCACCGCGGTCACGATCGGCGAGTGATATGTTCATTTTTAATTTATGGATATTTATAATGGGTCGCTGGATCAATGAAGAAAAAAAAACTGACAATGAGTAGCTGCCAATATACCGGGAGTGAATTTGCCACATGCAACGAGATGAGTCTATAGAAGGTATGGGCAGGATTCGTCGGATCCAGTCGGACATATCACACCACATATTGACTGCGCGCAAGAAGCGGTATAACAATATCATCCATCGGAGTCGTCCCAGTAATTTTCTCCTTTATTTAATTTCCTGCCCGTCGTCTCCGTCGGCAATCCATTCCAATCGGAGCAGCGGCGGAGTCCCAACGGGACGGATCTGGTCGCTGCTGCGCTGCGCTGCGTTGTGCTGCGTTGGGGTGGGTACGATGAATTCTGCGCTGCCTTAATATATTTGTTAACTGGAATGCAGCAGGTCCGTGGCCCTCGGCCGTTTCGACCTGATTTGGCATCGCAGATGCATGCAAAGCTGGTGGCATGAAAGTATGCGCATTTCAGGTCTCGGAATATTCCCTCCGGGAACTCGGCGCGCGGTAGCAACGAACCGTACCGGAATGTTGGCAAACGTTATATGGTTCAAATTGCAGCTACTGGCAATAATGGTGATAATGATGATGATGCTGATGCTGACGATTGAGACAATCGGACACATGTAGAAATGTTGTACGAGATCCGGGGACAATCTCTGGGGGCCTATCGACAGTTTTGGACTTCGCTTCCAGTGCGGATGCTGTAGACAAATTGCTCGAAAGAATGTGGGCATGTACTCCGCTACTAAATCACCGTAAAATGAAATGAATAGATTGTTTAAATTACTATAATATTATGCTTGCAAACTGACACTAATTTAATATGTTCGATGTGCTTTCAATTGCAACCGGTTCTGCCTCTGAATGGCGGCAGTAAAGAATGTGATCAAATATGCTTTATTACAGAATGTAAAATGCAACCTAACGTTGGCTTTTGCGAGCCGGCAGAGAATTGTAATCAAATGAAGAATTCTGTATGAAAGAAATGTGCCCGATCATACTTGGGATTTTTTTGACAATATTCGCAAGAACATTTTAATTTGCTAACCACCGGAAGTTGGTTTTCCTTTGTTGGCGCTGCCGAGAAGCGGCAATGAATTTTAGCAAACAAAATCGCCGCAAGCACTTACGCCACGCCACGGCCGGCATAACTACCGTCCACTATCGGTCGGTCGGTCGGTAGGTAACAATTTAACCTGTCCCGCTACGATATTGTTGCATTCGTATAATTATACCCTTGCGATTTTCCAAGAAGTGTAATTATTTCATTAGTGTGAATCTAAATTAACTCGCCACCACCGATGTGAGGTGGAAAAGGTTCTGACAGAGGCTAGTCATCGCGCTCAGCTCCAGGTACGGGCTTTATTGCATACTGATTTTGCACCAACACCATGAACCTGCAACGGATGAGCCCGCGGGAGCTTTACAACTGCTAATACAGTTCTCATTTCCACTCGTAGGTAATGCCACCCAGGATATTTAAGCTTCAGTTGGCAGGTCTGCTACATTGTTACACATTTGAAGAGTGAGAAATCGGTATAATTCCTAAAAGCAACAACTGTCGGCCGTGCAAATGATTAATTCATTTGCATCTTGCACATCACACATGGGCACGAAATGGAAACGGTCGAGCACCCGGTGCTGAATTCCCGAGATTAAAGCCGTCCTGAATTTGCACTAAGCCGCCGGCTGTCGTCGGTCAACGTCAACATGTAGCTAAATGATCGGAGCTCTCCTTTATTAGCAGCAACAGTCAGTGGCGCACAGTGGAGCCTTCGAAGAAAAAAATATGTCCACAATCTTTATAACCCTACAGACCAACAGATACTTAAATAATCAAGTGACCAACAATTCATAAAAATGAAAATTTCGTTTCAGTAATACAAATTCAACTTTATGAGAATCATTTCAAGTTATCCCTCTGTGCACCATTACCGTTGGCACATGCAGAAGAACTATTTTCTACAATCCGTGGACATAATCCGACGAGGATTGTATTAATTAATTTCTATATCGCAACTACACAGCCAGCAGAGCCAGTAATGATGGCTCAACGAAGGCGCGAGAATCACCGACAGCTCGAGCGATCATCGGTCGGTCGATCCGGTTGGTTTTGATAGTCATTTGTCATCGCCTGCCCTATCATCCTCGGACGGACGGGTTACCAGGGAGGCACCTGTGCTGTGATAGCATTCGATAGCTACAGCATGACCTGTAGCAATTGGCGCGATGATGGAGTGGACTTCAACGGCGCGCGGCCGCCGATGATGACGACGGCGATGCTTTGAGTAGTGCTCCGTTGTTCCGCTGCGCTGGCGTTGGTTCGCAAGTGATTAGTCATTGTCGCCGATGACGCCGCCGACTTGAGCCATTTTGATTAATCTCATTAGCCGCGTTTTGTTTGATATGAGGCAGAAAAATGTACGTTCAGTGGTTGCAAGTGCAGTGAGATAACAAGCTATTCGTCCAGGTATTCGAATACCAGCGAACATGCATCCAGTTGATTAGCTAATCATAGGTATAAGCTGATGAATCATAAACTCAGTATTCAGTAAATTCAGTAAATTCGTTCAGAAATAGGTATTTATTTCACAGTAACGATTTTCCGAAAAATTATCGAAAACGAGCCGTCGTGAAAGGCGCAAAGTTCTACGGTGAACAAGTGATAGCAATTGAAACCAAGTTAACACCAAGTTAAACACTATTGACCGCAACAAATGCGCAGGAAAATGAAATAAAACCAAACCCAATGTTTTGTTTTAATAATTATTGCTGGCCCAATAAACTTTATTGTGACCAGCGGAGAACAACATTCTTTTATATCTTCACTAGCTGACCCGACAAACTTCGTATTGCCACAAATTAACCTGTGTTGTACATAAATCATAAATCTCGGATGATCTTTGTCACAATCTCGAGTTTTGCAAGCCCCCCAGTGGGCGGCGCTTCCGACGGCAGGTCACCGGCAACACTCGCGACCGTCTCGTCCTGAATGATCTAGTGTTACTATAGATAGTTTTTGTAGTCTTGTATTGACTAATGTTTTATGGAAGAGTCTCGAATTTCTCGAGTTCGATTAGTTTTTGAGTTTCGCAAAAATTTCTGTTTTATTTGTATGAGAGTCCATATCCCCCTACCACAGGGGTGAGAGGTCTCCAACTGTCGTAAAATAAATTCAAGACTCCAAAATGTCCCACATGCCAAATTTGGTTCCATTTGCTTGATTAGTTCTCAAGTTATAAGGAAATTTGAATTTCATTTGTATGGGAGCTCCCCTCTTAAAAGGGGAAGGGGTCGTAATTCACCATAGAAAAAATTTCTGCCATCTAAAACTCCCACATGCCAAATTTGGTTCCATTTGATTGATTAGTTCTCGAGATAAGAGGAAATTTGCATTTCATTTGTATGGAAGCTTACCCTCTTAAAGGAGAGATGGGCCATAACTCGCTTTCTAAAGAAGAGAGGGGTCTCAATTCACCATAGAAAAAAATCTTGCGTCCAAAACCACTTACATGTCAAATTTGGTTTCATTTGCTTGATTAGTTCTCGAGTTATGAGGAAATTTTTTTTTCATTTGTATAGGAGCCCCCCCCCCTCTTAAAGTGGGGAAATCCATAGAAAATATACCATAGAAAATATTCTTGCCCCCAAAAACACCCACATGATAAATTTGGTTCCATTTGCTTGATTAGTTCTAGAGTTATGAGGAAATTTGTATTTCGTTTGTATGAGAGCCCCCCCTCTTAAAAAGGTAAGGGGTCCTAATTCATCATAGAAAAAATGGTTGCCTCAAAAAACACCCACATGCCAAATTTGGTTCCATTTGCTTGATTAGTTCTCGAATTATGAGCAAATTTGTATTTCATTTGTGTAGAAGCACCCCCTCTTAAAGTTGGGAGGGGTCCTAATTCACCATAGAAAATATTTTTGCCTCCAGAAACCTCCACATGCCAAGTTTGGTTCTATTTGCTTGATTAGTTCTCGAGTTATGAGGAAATTTGAATTTCATTTGTATGGGAGCCCCCCCTCCTAAAGTGGGTAGGGGTCCCAATTCAACATAGAAAAAATTTTTGTCTCCAAAAACACCCACGTGCCAAATTTGGTTCCATTTGCTTGATTAGCTCTCGAGTTATGAGGCGATTTGTATTTCGTTTGTATAGGAGCCCCCCTCCTAAAGTGAGGAGGGGTCCCAGTTCATCATAGAAAAAAATTTTGTCTCCAAAAACACCCACGTGTCAAATTTGGTTCCATTTACTTGATTAGTTCTCGAGTTATGAGGAAATTTGTATTTCGTTTGTATAGGAGCCCCCCCCTCTTAAAGTGGGGAGGGGTTCTAATTCACCATAGAAAATATTCATGCCCTAGAAAACTTTCACATGCCAAATTTGGTTCCATTTGCTTGAATAATTCTCGAGTTATGAGGAAATTTGCATTTCATTTGTATAGGAGCCCCCCTTCCTAAAGTGGGGAGGGGTCCCAATTCATCATAGAAAAAAATTTTGTCTCCAAAAACACCCACGTGCCAAATTTTGTTCCATTTGCTTGATTAGTTCTCGAGTTATGAGGAAATTTGTATTTCGTTTGTAGCCCCCCCTCTTAAAGTGGGAAGGGGTCCTTATTCACCATAGAAAATATTCTTGCCCTCGAAAACTTTCACATGCCAAATTTTGTTCCATTTGCTTGATTAGTTCTTCAGTTATGACGAAATTTGTATTTCATGTGTATAGGATCCCCCCCTCCTAAAACGGGGAGGGTCCCAATTCATCATAGAAAAATTTTTTGTCTCCAAAAACAACCACATGCCAAATTTGGTTCCACTTGCTTGATTAGTTCTCGAGTTATGAGGAAATTTGTATAGAAGCCCCCCCTTTTAAAGAGGAGAGGAGTTGTAATTCCCCTTCTAAAGAGGGGAGGGGTCTCAATTTACCATAGAATAAATTCACCGAAAACACCCACATGCCAAATTTTGTTCTATTTGCTTGATTAGTTGTCGAGTTATGCAGAAATTTGTGTTTCATTTGTATGGGAGCCCCCCCTCTTAGTGGGGGGAGGGGTTTCTAACCATCACTAAAACCTTTCCTGGCCCCAAAAACCCTCTACATGCATATTTTCATGCCGATTGGTTCAGTAGTTTTCGATTCTATAAGGAACATACGGACAGACAGACAGACAGACAGAAATCCTTCTTTATAGGTAGAGATATAAGCAGTATTAGTATTACCAGTTTCAGTGACATCTTCTGCATCTTCATATAAGAATTTGTTCGTTCTTAAAAGAACGATTCACGACAATTGATGAAACTTCGGAAACTTGGAACTTAACGTTTTTCACTCGGTTTTCTTCAGCAACACAACTCTGTTCATCACCAATATTACAGTAATATGTAGCGTAATTTTGCTTTGGCAGCAAAAGGTGAACGGCTCACTGGTACCTTTGCTCTTTTGTTCAAACTAAAATTGAAATGCTCCATTTGTCCAACAAAGATGATGAAATAACGGACCATGAAAAATAGGCGGGGTCGATTCTTGTCGCTTGCTCTGGTACATAACACGAGGTAAGCCGGCGAACATTATTAACATTATTCAAACGCTAGCTGCTGAGCTACTGCCAACAACTTACTGGCATCAAGCAGCAAGAGCAAGCGAAAGTCACGCTCGAGTCGTGCACGTCTGCAGTTCCCGGTCGGTCGTATTCATCGGCTGCCGAGGAAAGGAAAGTATGCTGAGCGTTCTATTATGGACGAAACATATGTTCATGAAGATTTGAGGAATTTTCACTCACTGATTTTAATTCTATTTAATTCCATTGATTTTAATTGATCACTTCTTATCAAATAATTTTAACCGATCAGTTCTCGCGCTTCTGTTTCCTTGTTGCTGCCAGTTGAGTTGGCCGTCTCGGAAGGTACCAAAACAGTCAACAAATACACCAGCTCCAAGTAGGGTACGGAGGGTATTCCCATCACGCTACTAATTTCGGCATACATTACCTTTTTTGGCTACACTTTCCCAAATAAAAACTTTGCCGCTATATAACAATACTGAAACGAATGTAGCACTCATAGGCTTTAATGTGTTATAACTATTATCATGAAAATGTAAGTAGTTTGCTTAATTTTATTCAAAACCACTGTTTTTCCACTAGCACGTAACCAGGCTGAAAAACCTAGCAGCAATCGCTTACGCGTATCCGCTCTTGATAATGGTTTGGAAAACACACAATTGTGATCACGTTTACTTAGTCTAGAAACTAAACAGCTGTGAATATGCTATCACAGAACAATTCTACTTCTTTTTATCACGGAAGAACACAAAAATTCTCCTCTGATATGAAAATATAAATCAATTTTCATTCACTAGCCATTAGCAGCATTTTGTTTTTAATTCCAGCGTATGGTGCTAATATATGTGCTGACATATCTGGTATTTGAGTGACAACTGGCACTAGTATATATGAACGATTCAGTGATACACTAGCGCCAGCAGCAAGCTGTTGTCACTGCAAAACTAATTATCTTCAATGAGCCCGGAATGTAGGCAATAGCGAGAAGTTATCCGTCGGTCTCTCTTTTCTTGTCTCTTTTCTGTTTCGTGATCTGTTTTTGAAAAGCATTTAATTGCTGTGCTAGCTATTTCGGCCTGTCGGATTTAAAAAACACAGACACCACTACAGAAAATGGGCTCAATTTAGCCGCAGCGACTTCATCATTTCTCGCGACTATAACTCAAAATCAGTAGCGTTTTATTAAGACCAAAATACACGTCGATATTCAGTAAATATTATTCTATCAACTGGTATAAAAATCTTGGAATAAATAAATATAGTTTCAACGTAGTTCCTGAATATTGTTCAGGCTGCCGCTTAAGGGTACCCCTACCCGTACCCTAAATGTGTTCGGTCAAGCGTCAAAATGTTTCAATCCATTTGGGTTAACAAAAATGAAATTGTTTTAGTGATATCTTTTGCATCTTCATATAAAAATGTGTTCGTTCTTAAAAGAACGGTTTTCAGTTATCGATGAAACTTAGGACTATTTCACTCGGTTTTCTTCAGCAACACAAATCTATCCATCACCAATGCTACAGTAATACGTAGCGTAAGTTTTCTTTGGCAGCAAAAGGTGAACGGCTCACTGGAAACATAGCTCTTTTGTTCAGACTGAAATTGAAATCCTCCAGTTTATTCAACGTAGATGATGGAATGATGGACCATGAAAAATAGGCGGGACCGATTCTTGTCGCTTGCTCTGGTACATAACACGAAGTAAGCCGGCGAACTTTATTAACATTAATCAAACGCTAGCTGAGCTACTGCCAACATCTGGTATGTCTGGACGCGACAGCCCGAGCGAAAGTCATGCTGGAGTCGTGCACGTCTGAAGCTCCCGGTCGGTCGTATTCACCGGTTGCTGAAGAAAGGAAACTTTTGAAGCTGCAGCTGGCTGTCGTGATGAAATAATTACCTGCGGAAGTGATTGAGTTGGCAGGAAATGCTGCTCGCGACAACAAAAAGACCAGAATTATTCCACGTCACTTGCAGCTGGACACCTGGACAGGTATTTCATCGTGACTCATGACCATACACGAACGGCTTCGTCGATCGCATAGCTGGTGAGGCTTTCCAGTTGGTTCGTTGCAACAAGCCCTGCCTGGTTTGCGGTTATCCAATCCTGGTACTCCAATTTACAGACAAGAAAATTACGTTAAGTGCGTTAGTGCAAGTTTATTGCAAGCTGGAGTTATGATAATCAAACAACCGGTTCTTTTAAGGGCCACACAACGATTGAAGAGTTTATTATATTTTCTTGCCCAGTTAATACCATAGTAACACAGGTAACGAGGGAAAAGATTAATTTTTCGCCGTTGCGGACGATCAACAAATGGCGAAAATAGCGAAAAGTTTTCTGGTCACGGGCGACATTTTCTGTCACTTTCGAAACGTCTGCAGCTTATAGATACTTTATTATCAGTGTTCTTCTTTTGTAAGCCGCAGAAAAGTTTTGCGTAAAATTTTCAGCTTTTTGAAAACACGCGCATCCCATCTAACCAGAGGAAAAGCACTGTTCAATGTAGAAACATGTCATGAAATTTATTTACTGTTTGGTTTAGTGTGACTTCGATTTGTTTTAATATAATAGATTCAATCAATTCATAGAAATAACTCCGAAATCTGTTGAAGATTGAACGTATACAATGTTACTGCTTTGATAAACCTTACGTATGTAGCATGTATACATTAAGAATCGTATTATTACATACATGGATACATCCTACTATCGCTACAAAAAGACTTACGTAGTCCTACGTCACCTATGCGGTCGTGTCTTGTGCACAACCACTGTGTATTCACGCCTCTCACACCGAGGACCCGGGTTCAAATCCCAACCCCGCAGAAGTCATGAATGACACAAGCTGTTAAAATGACTATAATCAAACAAAAAAAACTTGACTTGAAGTTAACTGAATAAAATGTTCAGCAAAGTTCAAGAATATCAAATTTTAAGTAACTTTGCTGAAGAAATAAAAGTTCTATCTTTTATGGTTGATAGTCTGGAGCTATTTAAAGTTTTTTGGTCGAGGTGGACCTAAAAAATCCGTTTTTTCTTTATATCTTCTTTCGTGTTTATTTCTCACAAATCATGCCTTCTAAGCATTTTTACACGCATGCAAAACGCACATTTTTTTTGAAGGAATCAAATTGCTATCTCCTTCGGTTCCGAAACTACAGGCATTTTTTCTAAAAAAACATGGTATTTTCAAATGTCAATAACGTAAAAACTGCTCAAAAGCAGCAAATCAAATTTTGTGCAAATGTTTAGTAATATATTGGCCTCCGAAATTAATTGAGATCACATCGGTCCAGGTCGACCCTTTTTTGCTAGACCGTATTGAATAATGAAGTAAAAATTATCGGTTTACTTACCAAAATCACAATTTTGACGTAAATAGAATGAATTAATAAAACGAAAATAAGTCTTACAGTCTTCAGTCAGTCTTTCAGTTCCCTTTTCTCTTGTTTGTGTTTTTCTGCCCCGTGTTTTCTGTTTCATTGTTCGTTGTTCTTCGTCTTTTCTCATTTTCAGTCCTATTATACCTCATATTTTTCACTCATTTTTTGTAATTTTGTTTCCCGTTTCCTGCCTTTTCCCTCCCCTTTTTCCTTTTCGTTTTTCCAATTTCGTCTATTTCAACTCGCCTCTTTCATCTGTTCCGTTTTTCCTTCTTTAGGTACCCCATTGTGTCCTCTTTTTCCACACCTTTTTTCTCTTTTTGACACTCCCGTTTTTTGTCTTTTTCTCTTCAGTTTAAATATTTTGTTTGGTCCATGGTTCCTGTTTTGCTTCTTTTCTTTTTATGTGCCATTTTCCCACTCCATTTTTCATTCGTATTTTATGCTATTTTTCTCCATTTACATCCCGTTTGGCCTCTTTTTCCCGTTTCCCTTTCTTACTCCATTGATTTTCTTTTTTCTCTCTCGCTATTTTTCTTTTCCCTTTGGGTTTCTCTAGTTTTCTGTTCCGTTTTCCCTTTGGATACGATACGAGCCTTGAATATTTGAGATTTGGGCGTTCGATTGAAAGTTGGATATGTCTGTATTAGCCAGTTCGTTAATTGATTTTTTCATCTGGCTACATTGTATGTTATACGAAAAATATTTTTTTTAATTTTTATTTTTAATGTGGTTTTAACCAATTGGTCATTCACCACGCTCTGAAAAATATCTTAAGTAGATAAATCGTCTCGTACAAACCGTTGCACAGTGGGCAAAATCGTCCGAAAAAGCGGAACTTTTTGTAGCCGATGTTTTTAAAGGGTAAAAAGAAACTTTTCTTATGTAAAAATAACGAGAAATCGATTTATGATGGTCTCAACGCGCGGAATTAACGGGAAGTAGCCCATTTTGCCCCATTTACCCCTATTTTCTAATAGTTTTGAAAGAATCATCTTCAAACTCTTTCCAATTTGGGATTCTGTGGTTAGAAAAGAAGGAGAATGTTGTGAAAAAGGTATATGAACAATTTTATTTCAATGCAATATAATCTACAAGTGTATTTTGCCCCATTTTACTCAAGATTTCTGTGCTACAGGTAAAACGCCAATTCGATACTTTTACTAGAGATTTTCAAAGAGGCATGCCTGTTGAGCAGGTTGAAAAAGTTAAAAGATCGAACGACCTATATCTTTATCTATATTTTTTGTCTAATTTTCCTTCAGTTGTCTTCCGTACTCCCTCTATATTCTGTCTCTTGGTTTCTTTTTTTAACTTTTTACATACCGTTTTCCCGTCCATTGAGTCACGAGTTATTCTTCGTTTTTCTTTTTTATGCAAGTTGTTCTTCTTTTTCTCTCGTAAGTTTTTTCCGCTTCTTCTATCCCGCTCGTCCGGTTTTTGTCACGTTTTCCGCACTCTTCCCTTAACGTCCTATTTCACTCTGTTTGAATAAACACCTTTGATCCCTAGTAGGACAGTTGTTACAAACCGGTTGTGGCAACCGATTTGTGACTAATTTTAGTCATAAATGAGTTGCTGCAACTAAAAGTACCAAATATGTGCTGCTTGGGATATTATAAACATACCTTCCCAGCTAACTCTCTCCATTTCATACCCATCTACATCACCACTCTGAATATATCCGGAAATACCGGGAATACGGGAATAGATTGCCGCTTTCAAGGCTATATTAAGAATTTCATCTGGTCCGGGCGCCTTGTTGACCTTCAGCTAAAAACGCTTCATTGGACCTGAACTGAACATTTCGAAAGTTTTACCAAGTTGAAGATCAAAAGTGTTGCAAACAACAACGGATTACGGTATAGTTTACACCACAGTGCATTGTCACCATGGGCGAAGGCAGCCAAGTTGATGCCATTTGAACTTATCTGGTGTACCACAGAGAAGTAATCTTGGACAGCTATTGTTCCCCATATTTAACGATGATTTTAGCTTCCGCAGTATATTTGCAGTAAATTTACTCGTTTTTGCTCTGAGGTTTAATGTTAACATCAGTGTTTGATAGAGATCGACTGAGCAAACTGACGACTCCAAAGTCCGACAGATTAGATTTTCATTTTGGTAACTTTGAATCCGGCTCGACATTTGCTACCAACTGAATCACTTGCCATGGGAACGGATGCGAGCGATTCCTCCATCGACGAATGGCGACGCAAAATGTCACTGCATCACGTAATTTAATTAGACCGGCATTAGTGTCGCTCGAATCGAGGTCGACAAGCATGGTCGTCGTGGGTGCTTGTGATGCACGTGCATCAGAATCCGCGCCGCGTTCGACCGCACGGTGACGATGCTAATGATTGTTGTCATTATATGTATGCTGCACACACGTTGGTTGGTTATTTCAATAATATCACCTTGGTAGCAGCACAGCGTTAGTCAGCAAGTGGATGAGTTGAGGAGCAAAGTTGTCGCGGATATTAATTCTTATTATTAGGAAGAAACTGGCGCAGTGCGACTCCAGACACATTTATTCTATGAGTTGCAGTTTGCATCACACTAGAAATTATAACTTTGAAGTCAGTCAATTGGTAGGTTCTGTTGTTTTTATTAGAAATAGTTGTAGCGATATAAAAATATTTTCCATTAGAATTTTACTGCCGGCTGTTAGCCGTGGTGTTGCTTATTGCGCTAGATATGAATTAAACTTGTCGCTGACCTGTACCAATCAAGTTTCGTTTTATTAATCATCGTAAATTACCAATCAAGAGCCGGCTGATTGACACAAACTGTGCGAATGATTATTCACATTTCGCACCATCATCTAGCGATTTTACGTGATTTTTATACACTAAAGCTCACGTTTGTTCAGATGTGTTTCTCCATCCGTATTCTAGGTTCTTCAGTGATTTACGACAGCTCGTGAACGGTTGGCGTTGGAATTAGTGGTAACGCTAATTTACGGCCGTTAGGACATTTGAACTACAGATTAGGCCGTATACATAAGTGACTGCACTCAGTTAAGACTTTAATCGACGGCGAATTTCATGGTCGAGGAGTGTAAACCAGAAAACAAAATTTTAAACTAAGAGAAAAAAAACTGTCGACAGTAATAATCTTAATTAGCAATGATTTGTTCCCATTTTATTGCTTCGCAAGCAGTAACTTTTCATCATCCGTTAACTGCTTCATCGTGTCGCCGTCACAGACATGGGCGTCCCAGTGCCTGCCTTTTCTTGCCTTTGCTTCGCCGTACCAGATTACCCTGATTTGATATTAACGCATTTTTATTTTGCTGTTATTAAATTAATTAATTTGAGCCTGTTTCAGTCAATGCAACCGCGCGCGCGCACCTGCCCCACTTACCCTTCCACCTCCACCGACGGTTGAGCGGAGATATTTCATCATCTGCTGGCTGGATAACGATCGGGCAGTTTGCCTCAACTGGCAGAGCCAGTTGATAGTGATGGAAAAACTAACGACACGCTCGTTGAATATATATTGTCGTTACTGGTTGGGTATGCTGTCATCTCTTTTTAATTTTTTCATCTCGGAAATTTGCAAGATCGCCACTCATTCCTCTGGCATTTCAAAGACAGGCTTTAAATAGATAAAGCAGTTGTTTTGTATAAATGCCATTGAAACCAGAATAATTGAAGTATAATTGAGCCAGCAGCAGAAAAAAATCTTAGTCTGTATAACACAGTACTTTTCATCACATTTTCTTACTATTTATTTATGGGCAACCGAAATGCAATGCATACAATACAAATGAGGAGTTTTTCTATTACTCTTTGCAAATGGTCGTCAAAAAGTATTGAAACCCAATTGTTTCATAAAACTATTAAACTATTGAATGACGGTAATTTTCAATGAAACTCTCTCGAAAGGAAATCGAAACTGAACGGACGCCACGACGACATAGAGACACTTGTTTTATGAGCCATAATTGAAAAGCGTCGTTTGTTGTCGTCAGTTTTGTGCACAAATCCACTGGCTGCCGTTTGCCCTGCCGTACCTTGGGATTGGCTTTGCTTCGAGCTCCGGTTTTTGAATTCTTTGAATTCATAGGATCGATGGTTGCATGGCACTTTATTACTATCAGTAGCTGGAAATGCGTGTCCACTTTACGATGCTCAAAAAATGAATGCACCTTTACAACTGCTGGCTGTAAGCCTGCTAATGTTGTTAATTTGCTAGCACTTACATTCACAAAAGCGCAGTTAGCTCGGTATTTTGTTGCGCACTATTCATCGGTCATCGCGGATTGACGCGGGATTAACTGGGCCGCGGAATTTTGTTATAAAAGTAGTATGTTGCTTGTTGATATTATGACATAATCTCAACTTTGTTCTGTGCAGTTGGAATCCGTACAATTTACAGAGCTACTCTTTTGATGGAAAATCAATCAGCAGTTCATACGAAAATGCTTTCAACCGGTCATTTCAAATAATGAGGTCGTGAAATTTTCGCATAAAGCTAAAAAAATCCAGTTAACTACATCAAAGAAACTAGCAAATATAATGTTTATTCGAACGTACTCGGTAGGGTGCTTGATGTCTACATCAACGTTGTCGTCATCAAGACATACACCTAAGAAAACGCATACTTTTTTCGCTATTCCCTGTCATTTGAAAAAAATATTACAATATTTTTCCAGATAGTACTGTTTGTAGGTTACTGAGAACATTTGAATGCATTTTCGTAAATGTAAAGACAATTTCAAACTTGATGATATAAATAGATAATATACTAAAAATAATTCTGATGTTTCACAAGGAAGCAACATGGGCCCTTTGTTCTTCATTCTATTTTTGAACGATGTGGCTACACTGCTTGAAGCCGGACGCGCACTTATCAACGCTGACGACCTGAAATTGTTTCTTGCCGTGCGTTCCATCGACGATTGTCACCGGCTGCAAGGATTCCTAGACGTCTTCGTGAAATGGTGTAAGTTGAACTATTTGTTTATAAGCACAGCAAAATGTGAGCTAATCAGATTTCACCGTATCCAGAGCTCAATTGTCTTCGACTACAACATAGACGGGAATACTCTCCGGAGGGTAGATCAAGTCTCACCTCGGCATCGTACTTGATTCGAAACTTACTTACACACAACAACGCGCTGCACCGGTAGCTGGGTGACGAAGCAATTGCTGTTTTGCAGATTATGGGAGGATTTTCTATTCAAGAGGTGATTTACAATGCATATGAAGGTTTCGTGATCGCCAAAATCAACGGAATACGCATCGGAAACGCACCACCTAGGTGGACAACGGATCACTTCCATTAAATGCTGGACGCTGTTACGGAGAAGCTTATCGGAAGAAGACCTGTAAACATCGGAGGGGATTTTAATGCTAGGGCAATAGAGTCGGGTAGTAGATGGACTAATGCCAGAGGCTATGGCCTGCTAGAAGCCCTCGCAAAGTTCGATGAAGTGCTGTTGAACGTGGGTATGACTAGTACTTTGCGTAAGTACGGTCGTGAATTTATCAGTGACGTAAACTTCTGCAGTCCGTTGCTAGTAGCAAACTGGAAGGTGTATATCCACAGTACGGCAACAAGAGGCTGTAGCAGTAAGAAGAGCAAAAAGACTTAGGCGGAAACTGAAGACGAAAATCTTCGACAAAGATGTTTTCGTCGAGGCAATTAGAACGGGCGGCGAGCCTTCAAGTCGAAGTGCGGAACGGTTTATGAACATGTTAGTAAGAGCGTGTAACGCGACAATTCCCAGAAAGCTGGAACCGAGGAACCAACGTTGACCAGCGTATTGGTGGAATGCGTAACTCAGCAACCTCCGCAATAGTTGCCTCGGAGACAGAAGATGAGTGTAGAGAGCGAGAGAGCGAGAGAGCGAGAGAGATAGAGAGAGAGAGAGAGAGAGAGAGAGAGAGAGAGAGAGAGAGAGAGAGAGAGAGAGAGAGAGAGAGATAACTGCGTCAGACTGATACCTACACCTACACCAACCAACACACTGGCGTTCCAAAAGTAGCAAGGGCCGAATTAAAAAGAGAGATAACAACGAGTAAAGTTAGAGAAACTGGAATGAGAGAATGACCAAAACACTCAATAACTCGCATCATTAAACTAGCGACACTCATTGATGACGAAAATTCCAGCAAAACTGTCATCAAAGAAGAGTGTCGCTGGTTTAATGATGACAAGTACGCACGAGCTACTGATTTACTTTGGCCATTCTCGCATTCCAGTTTCTCTGAGTAAAACCAACTGCTACAAAGAGCTGTACCGTGACGCTAATGCTAACCCCCGAGGCACAGCGTACCATATTGTGATGGCGAAGATCAAAGGACCAACGACGACAATGGACTTACATATATCCAGAAAAGTTGGATCATCGTAAAGACACTTTATCCGAAGCAAAACGCAACGCTGTGGCCACCTACACCTTACTTATAGACGAAATAGACGCTAAAAGAGTGCAGGGCTCCAACGAGGAATTTGTTACAACTGCAGTAGAGGCCCCGATGAGATTACAAATGTACACTTTTAAATGATTCTACCTGTAAATAGGTCGGATTTAGCTAAAGCTAGGTTGAAACTAATCAAAATGCCCTTAAAGTGTACAAACTCAAATTTTGGGTAAAAAATTCAACCAATTTTGGCTACTTGCTACCGATAATTGAATTATTCTCTGTGACAAATAACGCACTTTCAAGTTTCTACTACCAATTTTTTGGTTGAAAAATTACTCAAAATCTGAGTTTGTACACTTTAAGGGCATTTTGAGTAGTTTCAACTTAACTTTTGCTAAATCCGTAGTTTCAACTTAACTTTAGCTAAATTACGGGTAGAATCATTTAAAAGTGTAGCCATAAAGGCCGCAATATAAGCATTCTTGGACGTGTTCAGGACGGTGCTGCAGAAATGTCTGGAGGAAGGTCACTTTCTGGAAAACACATTTGGTACTTTTACTACCGAAGCCGGAAAAGTTCCCATGGAAATCCTATTCCGTACAGACCAATCTGACTGCTGTATGCACTCGGTAAACTGCTGCAAAGAATTATTCTCAATAGACTTACGAAATTCACGGAGAGTGCACACGGTCTGTCGGATTCCGGAGAGGCAAATCAACGCCAGACGCTAGAGTACTGAATTGAGAGACTGGCCATGGCAACTCAGTAGCTCGCGAGAACTTGTCATCATTAAACCAGCGACACACGTTTCACATAATCAGTGAGTGTCGTTGGTTTAATGATCCGAGTTTTTGAGTGACATGGCCAGTCTCTCAATTCAGAACTCTACTGTTCGGATAGCGTCTGGTTTCTCTCAATTCAGTACTCTACCGAACAGTAATCGAGATATCGAGAACAACGGGATGGCAAGGTTGTCATCTCCCATATATTTGATGCGTAACCGACATCACTTGCACTGGCACCCGAAAAATAGGCAGTTTACCCTAAAGCAATGTTAATTCGGGTAACGAACCTTAATATTGGCTGTACCTAATGATGGCAGTTTAAGTAAATTTAAGCAGTTTAATGCATTTTATTGAATATTTTATTGTTTGTGGTTTTGTATTGTATTACAGATTGCATAATATTTTTCTGTTGAGTAAATGAATATACGGCAGTTTCGGTGGAAGCGGAATGAAAATAGATGTCCGTTACACTGAAATCCTAGCGTGCCATCCCGTTGATCGAGAAGAGATACTTCCAGAATAGAGTACTGGTCTACAAGACTGCCAGAGGGCAGAGATCGCTGGAGATCATGGCGGGAGTCCCCCAAAGCTCTATCCTTAGACCAACGCTGTGAAACGGGTTGTACGATGGGTGCTGTGCTGACACCGAAGCTACCCAAAGGGGCTTTACGAACGACATTACGAATTTACGAACGGGGCTAGGAGTGATGTGAACAATGTTTGTGAGAAAGCAGCGAAGGCCATCAACGCAGTGGTTAGATTTATGCTAAACAGTACGGACCTAGTTTTAGTAAATGTCATCTTTTGGCTAATGCCAGTGAGCCAATGCGGTCATGTTTGTCAGATAGTACAAGTAGTGGAATTGAACCTGTTTGGATTACGTCTTGTAATGCGTGACGGGTTGTGGGCAGAAAGTGATCTCCCAGATAACACAAGATCGTAATAGAAAGTTCACATTAAATCGTATGCATGTCAATTTTGCATTGGAATTGTATAATGATTGGAGTATGTCAAAACAAAGTGAACAATAAATTGCTTTGCAGTCGTGCGTGTCCTCATATACAACTCATGACTGTAAATTTTAAAGTAGTACAGATGATTGCAATATTAAGTTATATCTTAATCATATATTCAGGAGTATTAAGTTGCGTGTTAAAAAAACCGCTGTGTAAAATGCAAGATAGAATTACAAATAATTGTCAGAATTTTCGCACGTATATTGCCTCCACTTTGGTACTTATATGTTCTTACGAATTTGGTTTTTTTCGGCTGGACAGTCAATTGGCAAAGCAAAACGACACTTTATTTTTTCTATGCCCGACGTTTCGATGTATTTGACATCTTTTTCAAGGGGTTCTACAACATGAAAACATGATTAACATTTAATTTTTACATAAAACAATGAACATCATACAGAACCACGTATCGTCTTTTGTCTGGTGGCTTCTGTTGAAGGCTTAAACTAGTCACATCTACTTGCAATACTAGCATTAACCGAGCTTAAAAATGTAATTTTGTTATTAAAAAACTTATTTTAATATCGATTTTTCATTAAATGCCGAACAACTGTAAAACTCACTGTATCTGAACGAAATTTTGGCGGATCGTTTAAACATACACCCTGGCTGAATCGGCACACTGCTTGGCTATGGCTACTGTGTAGATTGGATATTGTACGTGAAAGGCTATTGTATGCTGTTGTTGCTGCTTGTTGTTCTGTGTGTGCGTGTTGAGTGAGATGCTTGTTTTGATTTGGTAGTTTTGATCGTGTGTAGAATAGCAGCGTATGTGGAACTGAGACAGTCAACATCTGATCGCTTATTGACTGTATGGTCGGTGTTTGTTATGTGACAAACTTCCAAAATCGGCAGTGCTGTTTGGCGACGATGTTGATCCACTACTCTGGTATCATCTAGTGCAAAACGGTGTCGGGTGTCTATGCAGTGCGCAAGTAAAGCAGTTTTTTCCCTCAGGTTACTTAGTTCGTGGGTGATAGTTGGATTACTTCGGCTTGTTGCATCGATGAGCGCTTCCATCTGCTTGATGTTCGATCGATGGTTGCTGATGCGTTTTTTTAGCTGATTTGAAGTTAATCCGACATAGCTGGCCTGACAATCCTTGCACGGAATGCGATAGATAACATTCGTTTTCATTTCTGTTGGAATATTGTCTTTTGTGTTTGTAAACAGTTTTTTTATTGTGAATTCGTTTCTTGTTGCTAAACTGATGTTAGGAAAATCAGTCCGAAACGTCTTTTTTAAACGGCTGGTCAGTTTTTCCACGTAGATCAACGGTTTGTAGATGATTGGTTCGGGTGACTGTGCTGGAACAACAACGGCTCGCGGTGCAGTGCTGTTGAGGCAACGATGAATGAATGTTGTGGGATAGTGGTTGATTTTTAGCTGTTGTTTAATTATCTCGTTTGTAGCTTCTTTGGTCAGGTTTGTACTGAATTCTCGCACTCGACGGATGAAGTTGTTTACCATGTTAGTCTTCATATGTAATGGATGCGTCGAAAAGTAGTCAATGAAACGACCCGATGCCATGGGCTTGCAGTACCATTCAGTCTTAATTGATTGGTCTGGTTGACGAATTACAACCATGTCGAGAAAAGGAAGTCTCCTATTCTGTTCTTTCTCACAGGTGAATTGTAGGTTGGTGTTATATCGGTTGAATGTGTCAAGAATCTCTTCTACCTTGTCTGCTGGTACAACCAGGAAAAGATCATCCACGTATTTTTTTACAACAGGTATTTCGCAACGTATCTCTTTGATCACGTTTTCTAAGAGCGTTTCCATAACTAGATCAGCAACAGTGGGTGAGATCGGATTTCCCATTGCAGTTCCGAATATCTGCTTGACATATTTTCCTTTATACGAAAAGTAGCTACATTCTAGACAAAACGTAACTATTTCGAGAAACAAGTCTAGGTTTATGTTGGTATTCACTTTGATACTTTCCCACCGTTGAAAGATTGTACGTATTACCAGCTCGCGTGGAATGCAAGTGAATAGTGATACTACATCGAACGAAACCAAAATATGGTTTTCTGGTATACAGACCGTGTTAATGTAGCTGCAGAAAGTGAAGGAATCAGTAATGTTGTATTCACTGTGGATCGATTCTCTTAGTATTCGGCCAATGTATTTTGATAACATATATGACGGTCCACCAATATTTGGAACGACGGGTCGAAGTGGAAGGTTAGCTTTATGGACTTTCGGAAGACCATATATCCTCGGGCATGCGGCCGACTGTGTACGTAATTGTTTAGCTGTTTTTTTATCAATGAGCTTTAGGTTTTCCAATCTGCTAACGATGCTGTTGTTTTGTTGTTGGTAACCAGCAGTTGGGTTTTGCCTTACAGGTTTATATGTGTGTGTATCCGATATTAGGTCCGACATTTTTTCGTCATAATCTTTTTCGTACATTACCACTGTCTGTTTACCTTTATCAGACTCAACGATAATTATATCGGAGTGTTCTTTAGTAAAACGAGACGTAACTTTGTAAGCATGTTTAAGAAAGGTCGATAGTGGATCGTGTGTACTCGTAGTGAAGCTGCTTATGAAATTTTGCATGATATTCACAGCGTTACAACGGTTGCGATCACGGATTGTACGATCGGAAGATGAGTTCAAAATATTTTCGACATCGGCGATGATGTGGTAAAACGGAATTTCATTTATGCTGTTGTATGGTAACGCAAATTTTGGTCCAAGGCTTAACAAAACTTCAGTTTCTGGTGGAACGACTACAGAAGTCGCATTATGTATAGCTTTCACGTTACACGTTGGGATTGTGTATCGGCTCCGGCTGGCGGCATCTACAAGCAAGCGGGAGAATTTCTTCTTGGTTGTATCATCTGTCTTCCGTAGGTGTGCGTCGTAGAAAGCGTTTTGTTTCGAATGGTATTCACTTGCATTCCACGCGAGCTGGTAATACGTACAATCTTTCAACGGTGGGAAAGTATCAAAGTGAATACCAACATAAACCTAGACTTGTTTCTCGAAATAGTTACGTTTTGTCTAGAATGTAGCTACTTTTCGTATAAAGGAAAATATGTCAAGCAGATATTCGGAACTGCAATGGGAAATCCGATCTCACCCACTGTTGCTGATCTAGTTATGGAAACGCTCTTAGAAAACGTGATCAAAGAGATACGTTGCGAAATACCTGTTGTAAAAAAATACGTGGATGATCTTTTCCTGGTTGTACCAGCAGACAAGGTAGAAGAGATTCTTGACACATTCAACCGATATAACACCAACCTACAATTCACCTGTGAGAAAGAACAGAATAGGAGACTTCCTTTTCTCGACATGGTTGTAATTCGTCAACCAGACCAATCAATTAAGACTGAATGGTACTGCAAGCCCATGGCATCGGGTCGTTTCATTGACTACTTTTCGACGCATCCATTACATATGAAGACTAACATGGTAAACAACTTCATCCGTCGAGTGCGAGAATTCAGTACAAACCTGACCAAAGAAGCTACAAACGAGATAATTAAACAACAGCTAAAAATCAACCACTATCCCACAACATTCATTCATCGTTGCCTCAACAGCACTGCACCGCGAGCCGTTGTTGTTCCAGCACAGTCACCCGAACCAATCATCTACAAACCGTTGATCTACGTGGAAAAACTGACCAGCCGTTTAAAAAAGACGTTTCGGACTGATTTTCCTAACATCAGTTTAGCAACAAGAAACGAATTCACAATAAAAAAACTGTTTACAAACACAAAAGACAATATTCCAACAGAAATGAAAACGAATGTTATCTATCGCATTCCGTGCAAGGATTGTCAGGCCAGCTATGTCGGATTAACTTCAAATCAGCTAAAAAAACGCATCAGCAACCATCGATCGAACATCAAGCAGATGGAAGCGCTCATCGATGCAACAAGCCGAAGTAATCCAACTATCACCCACGAACTAAGTAACCTGAGGGAAAAAACTGCTTTACTTGCGCACTGCATAGACACCCGACACCGTTTTGCACTAGATGATACCAGAGTAGTGGATCAACATCGTCGCCAAACAGCACTGCCGATTTTGGAAGTTTGTCACATAACAAACACCGACCATACAGTCAATAAGCGATCAGATGTTGACTGTCTCAGTTCCACATACGCTGCTATTCTACACACGATCAAAACTACCAAATCAAAACAAGCATCTCACTCAACACGCACACACAGAACAACAAGCAGCAACAACAGCATACAATAGCCTTTCACGTACAATATCCAATCTACACAGTAGCCATAGCCAAGCAGTGTGCCGATTCAGCCAGGGTGTATGTTTAAACGATCCGCCAAAATTTCGTTCAGATACAGTGAGTTTTACAGTTGTTCGGCATTTAATGAAAAATCGATATTAAAATAAGTTTTTTAATAACAAAATTACATTTTTAAGCTCGGTTAATGCTAGTATTGCAAGTAGATGTGACTAGTTTAAGCCTTCAACAGAAGCCACCAGACAAAAGACGATACGTGGTTCTGTATGATGTTCATTGTTTTATGTAAAAATTAAATGTTAATCATGTTTTCATGTTGTAGAACCCCTTGAAAAAGATGTCAAATACATCGAAACGTCGGGCATAGAAAAAATAAAGTGTCGTTTTGCTTTGCCAATTGACTGTCCAGCCGAAAAAAACCAAATTCGTGAATCTTCAACAGTCGATAGCTCCAAGTTTATATATGTTCTTATCTGGCGTAAAAGATAACTTTTTCGTTCAGATATGATGTTGTATATCTCAGTTGCAATCGAGATGTACAAACCAAATGGTTTACTGGGCTAATTTTAAAATGAATAAAAAATTACAAAAATAAATGTGTTTTTATTTAGTTTTCATGAGAAGTGAAAAAGCGGTGCCGTCAGTCGTTTTAGATCGACAGGCTCTTGGTGTCGAAGGGAATGTAGCGGAAAATATCAGCTAAGCTGTTGTCTAAAAATATTGTGCTTTGCAGCTGTACCTGGATTAATCCAGATTATTTTCTCTAATGCCAATGTATACGACAAAACAAAACAGCAACATTGCAGTTGTCACTCTCTCTCTCTCTCTTTCTCACTCACAGCATTCGCATTGCCGCACTTTTTGTACCAGTCGCACTTTTAGACTGCGGTGTCCAGTAAGGTGCAAAATGCGGGATATTAACTAGTAATTGTCATTTAGCGATTACTGTGCAGATGAAAGCGAATGCTGACGGAAAGATTTCGTGTCGTGCAAAGCGCTTGCATTCGTTTGCTACGCTGAAGAAAAAATTTAGTGTGGTAGTGTAAAGCGTTTCTGCCTCGGATGTTGGCAGTGTGTTGGTGATGGTGGTTTTTCTATTGTTTCTTTCCATGAACCGCGTAGAATGCACATTGAGATAGAGCGGGCTGCTAAGGACAATGATAACTTTTGATTATAGTAAGCGTTTGCCGGTAACCAATGGGTGTGATTTTTGTTTAGCAGCAGTCTTAAAATTAAATAAAAAAGAAAACTATCCAATTAAATGCTACTACCCAACAAACATTTTGGTCGTATAACAGCTTGTTAAGCGCTTGTAACCTGGTAATTAGCTATATAACGGTTGAATAAGCTACTAATCAACAAAAATGATTGTTGGGTATATATATTTATTCGCGACAGATACGTATTTCTCCTACAACTTGCAAGCTTCATCAGTGTCAGTTTTCGAAAACAACCTACGTACGGAATTAGTACGAGCCGCTCATAGAGTTTAAACGTTCTTTTTGCGTCCGAAGATGCCTAAAATATGCATAGTGGGCTGAAACTCGTAACGCATAAAGCATAAACGAGTTATTTATTCACTGAAAAATATCAACAAAACGCTCAATTATAATCGCACGGTGATTCAAACAACGGAAATAAAACGAAAATATAATTGTACAATATAATTAAACAATATTTTTTCATATTGACCTATCCATATTCATATAAATATAGTCATATAAATCTATATATCTATTATAATTATAAAGTGGAGGGAGGGAGCATTAGGGTGCCGAATAAATCAAAGACAAAGGATGTGCTAATCAGCCCAAATCATATAAGGTTGGACAGGATTTTGACGCGCCCTTTCTAGCACACAAGTCATCACGCAAGATAAGTTTGCACGGCGAAGTTATTTATCGAGTAACTGGATGTCTACACTGGAAGTAGTGTCTTATTTTCCTGTGGAATCTTGTAAGCGACCTTGCTTATAGGTCCACCCATGGTCCTTTACGAACAGCATTGGCGTGAAAGTTGCTAGATAAATAAATTCGGTTCTGCAGTAATTGTACTTGCATACATAGAAACCCTTGTGGTGATGATGGCTAACCCTATACACATACATACACAACATACGTAATCTTTGGCTAGTGTTTGCTTATCGATTCTCAGAAACGGCGGTCTGGCATGGATTTCAACGTTGTAAGGTAAACAAAATGTAACGAAGCTGCCCACGTAGCATACTTTAGGTGCATTTAGTTCAAGCAACCGGATTACGACTTTAATCATTAATCATAATTCGGTTACCACAACTACTTTATAACAACCGTGCTAGTAGGGTGAACAGCACACTACAGCTCATGACCATGCGAGTTGCGAGTGCATACAAAACGGTATCATTAGAGGCAGTATGCGTCATTGCCGAGATGATTCCTATCAGCATCACCCTGGTCCTGGAGGAGGATTATATGTGAAGGGAAACTAAAGGAGACTTATAATTAAGCATGGTTTGTAGTATGAAGTCGATAGTTTATTCGTTGTTTTCTACCACGAAGTAGATTCGTAAAATCAGTCCTAAATTCATACATATAAACAAGGTATGTTCGTAAGAATGCATATAACAATGATCCGTGGATTATACGACTGTACGAAAAAGCTCACAAGGAGAACAATCGTGGAATTTACATTCTTAGCTGTTTACCTAAAGTGTTGGAAAGTATGGTGCACGATGATCTCTACCAATCTGTTAAATCTGTAATTGCTACAGATCAACATGATTTTCAGAAAAAAAGCTCAGCGACAACAAACATGCTAAGCTACGCTTCGACTCTTGTATACAAAATGGAAAAATGACAACAGATCGATGTCGATTTCGTCAAAGCTTTTGACAAGGTTTCTCACATTCTAGTGGTCGCATAGTTAAAAAAAACTAGGGTTACCAGAATGAATAACACAATCGATCCTGCCTTATCTTACGGGTCGCAGTTCAACAGTGAAGGCTATAGCGGTACCTCAAGGTAGCGTCCTGGGGCCACAGCTATTCGTTTTATTTACTAACGATCTGAAGTCGGCAAAATTATAATACGCTCATAGCCTCAAATTTTACCGAGTAATCACGACGTTGACGGATTGTTGCGCACTTTCCATGCACCAATTGACACATTCCAGCGTTACGGAACACCATCCCTACTGTGCAGATCGGTTCCTGTTTCATCAAATTCCCGGCATTCTAGTGGAATATAAAGTACTCTTTAAACAACTATTTTACAAGACATTGGCAAAAACATGACGACACAAGAGGCGATTCACACGGTAAAAATGGGTGCTAATTATGTCCCGTAACGCTGGAATGTGTCAATTGCGTTTGACTACTTCCTGGCAGCAACCAACTTGGAACGTAAGACGACTGGGTAGGATTTGAGAATTCTGATCAACAGCAAACTAAGATTCGTAGAACACATCTCTGCTGTTACGGCTAAGGTATACGCAATAGAAGTACAGAAATAAAAGAAATGAAAGTATTTTGCTGATATCTACAGTTTGAAGACCCAGTATTGCTAGCTCCTGTGCAGTGTTCTAGAGTACGAAATGCAAGTGTGGGCACCATGTCATATAGTTAACATCAACTGAATCGAACGTGTCCAAAATCAATTTATTCAATACACTTTCCGGAATCTTGTATGAAAGTAGCTGCAAGCTAATCGGCCTACCAACGTTGTCAAGCAGGCGAGTATTCACTTCAACGTCGGTTAATCTTCAACGTCCTAGCAGGCAACATCGATTGGGCGGATAAACTAAATGAATAACACACTGAATCTTTGCTGCAATCGTATTAATGTGGTTTATTATTTGTTCGCAGTAATACCGTACGATAGTCCCGAGGGGCTCTTTACCAGCAACCCGTGAGGTTTTTCATGGATTAGAGTCCGTGATCAAAAGTGTGTCAGGCATTAAGTGTTTCCTCACGAAAAAAAAACACACGTACAACCACACACCAAATCAACCATCGAAACTCGAAATAGGGTATATTGTTGCTTCGTCGTAATTGCCTATTCCCGTCCTATCCAACACAAATTATTAAAATAATCAGCATTTTTATGACACACAATGCAAAACTAGTTATTCTCTAAAATTTTAGTTTATTGTCTACCATACGCGATCAATCAAGGTGAGCTGAGATCTATTTACATACTTTTTATCATTAAAGAAATCCTACCAGCCAAATTTCCTACGTTTTTTCGTGCGACGAAGAAGAAAATGTCGACTACTCGTTTTAATTTCCGTCATTCATAAATGAAAATAACTCACGCAAGGCATTGTCGTTATTCTACAGCCAGAAAAACTTGCCTGCCCTGCAGAACTTTTGCAGAATAACATTTGTCATGCCGTCCTACAGAAATACATGCGCGTTAGCTTCGTAAACGTTGTTGTGATTTTTAGTTCGGACGATGAAAAATTTTGATGGACAGATTTTAAAATCCGACGGACCGACGAATTGAAGAAATAAAGTCAGTGGCGTAATTTCAATAATAATGCTTTAATAATCGCTTTTCAGTGATATCAAAGTTCACGGATCGGATGGTAAGTGTGTTTTAGTCAAATCAGCACAAGGACTTTTGGAGTATTCAGTAAATCCATTCAACAAATGATGAAAATTAGAATAGCTTTACTTACTACGACGGGAATTAGAACTAAACCCTAGTTCGAAACGAAACGAAAACCAGCAGCAAGCGTTCGTGGTTTTTACTCTTTTAACATCATTTTTTACAGCTTTTCAATACCAATTTCACTCCTTGAGCCAGTACCACTCATACAACTTGCTCTACTTGCAAAAAGCCATCTCAGTAATCTTGCAATTACTGATGTTTTGAGTGATAATGGCGGAAATTATGGAAGAATGCGGTAATTCATGCACTCTCAATATGTGCCAGTTTTTAAAGCCTTATTATTTTGCTTTATTTTAATCCTAGGCTTATATGATTAGCGAAATAAATTCGTTTGCGTTTTATAGCAGGTACCCAAGTAGGTTTTATAGTAGTAAATAACTTCCCAGGTTTACAAGATGGCAAGCAATTTCAATTGAATAAGATTAAATGAATGAGGCATGTTTCTGTCTCAGAAATAAAAGCAATCAAGAACAGATAACTACAATTAGTAGTTATTCACAAAACAAAAGAAACATTCATTACGTTTGCTAGTTTTAGACTGCAAATAAGCAATCATAAGTCAAATCAATGGATCTTAATGATTTCAAAGGCCATTTCTTTAATTGGAGCCGGAATCGTTGCGCTATACATTGTATGTCTTATTTTTATCCTGAACCGCTGGCTGCATCTAGATGCATATTTCGAATGGGCGTTCAGCTTGAAGTACTGAGCCCTATTACGGTTGTTTCCATATCAACACCATAATCCATCTAATAACCACGATTACCAATAATATTGACGCAAGTTCCACCAAACCGTGCAGTTTGCAGCAAACATTGTGAAGCCAACATTTCCTACGCATCAATTCCGCACAACTTACACTGGTGATGAGTGGCAAGGTGGTCTGTTATTATTATTTATTACCCACCTCATAAACCTCCGTCCCTTCCTGGGCTGCACCTGGCAGAATCGCACATATTAGTTGTACACAGACACACACGGAACGAAACGCGCGCACATACAAATTATTCGGACTGGCCGCATAAGGCCGAAGCCCAATCCACAAAAAGTAAGCCTGCAGACTGCAACGGAGCAAAAAAAATAGTTGACTAACAAATTTAAACAGACGTGAGCAAATTATAGAAACTTACTGTGAAGCCTAGCGCTTCACTTGGTGGTTCGAGATCCGTCTCAAGGGTGTCCGGCGCTGGTTTGGACCGAACGAACCGGCTATCTACCGTGAGGAAAGAAAAGGATCCACACACCCTATCGAGTATTTGTTTATACGCCTCGGAATGGCGGAATGGTCAGCCTTCGCATTGCACTGCTGCAGCGCAGAGAATGCGCAGCTGGATCAACTTTGTTGCTGCAAACTTTGATGAATAGCAAACCAACTGAATGGTGGTTGGTAGGCTGATGCCCATCCGCAGCAACAGCAACAACTTATGCTGGTTTGCTGGTGTGCCTAATAAAGGTAATAATTATAAATGCAATTTGGAACTAAAGTCGGTTCCGACGAACGGAGAAAATAATAAAAATAAATAGGATAATAAGCGTAATTCAAATCTTCACGTTCGGAATGACCATCACTGACTGGCCGGCCGATAGTTGCAGCGCAATAATACGAGCGCCGAACGGAAAGGACAACATGGCAATGAGCTGTGGTCGGTTGGCCGGTTGGCCGGTGCGTGGTGGGTTTATGGGATGGGCGGCCGGGAAGGCCGTCATGCGAAAAGCCGTTGGCCATCCCCACGCGGCACGGCCGGCGCGCAGGTGAGAATCAAAGTGCAAAACAAAGGCTATCGGCCGTACAACGGGATATAATTGAAAGTGACAGCTATTTATTTTAATTAACCAACGAGAGAAGAATGTTACGGGTTACGGTCGTTTGCTTGCAGCCGGAAAAGTTGCTTGTCAGGTGTAACATTGTATGAACGGATGATGGATTGACCATGGCTCTCTCTGTGTGTATGTGTGTGTGTATGAGATGTGCTCATGATTTGCAGGTAGTGAATGAAGGAAAAAAAAGTGAATTGTACCTTCTCTTTCCCGTGACTTTTCCTTTCCACTTAACATCGGATGCGTTTTTTTCCTTTCTTCTCGGAAATGGCCGCAACATGATGATAACCTACCTAGTGGGGTACTCATCAGTATGTAAATCTACCAGACATCCATCCACCAGGCTCTAGCTTGCTAGTCAAACCAATTACAGCGGCTTATCCGCAAAGCTATCATTTGGGAAACGCATGACCAGTTTCTTCCGGGAACGCATTTCCAGAACCGGAACCCGCGCTTCTTGGTGCAATTGGTAACCAACGCACTCGTCCGGACTAACACCATTTCCCAAGAGCTCATTGAGAATCAACAAGTTAATTTTCTTCACGGCCGACATGTTGAGCGAAGAATTCTCTTGGTACTAAGTAATAGTTTTTTTTTATTATATTCCGAACCTTTAGGCCGTGTCTCAACTCAATTCCACAGTCCGTTCCATGTTTCGAATCATCTGGCGGTCGGTGGTCGGCGTGTAACAAGCCGGAGTCTACACGAGATGAATTTCAACGAGAGCCCTTACGGGAGTCCGAGCATACAGTATAGATGGTAGCGAGCGAGGAAGGAAGCAAAAAACAACTTCACTTTGATCGCACTGATACGCCAGCCGAGTCGAAGTTTTTCCAACTCCATTTAAGACCGACTCGGTTTACAACAACTCTATTTCTTGCGATCAATAGCTATCAGACAAATCGAACGGATCGGAGCGCGCCCGCCGTAGATATTCGATCTGGTTATTGATCCGAACGTGCGATTGAGTTCATTTACAGGCTTAATTATTTATGGACTGCAGTTGCAATTGACGCTGGCTGCTCCTTCTAGCTTGTGTTCTTTTTTTATTGTCCAACTATATAGGTACCTACCTGGCAAGTAATTAAACCCAAGCCCGCAGAGGACGGTATATGTTTGTTGTAATTCAAGAACAACGGCAACACATTTAACCAGCTTATAACGCCGAGGACAGCTAGAGCGGGATGTTATGATAAGAAAACAAGCCGGTCTCCCGTCACTTTGTTCCTGCGTGAAGCGTGAAACCAAATTATTATGAAAATTACGCTGATAATAATCATTATCATTATTATCATCGCTCCTTTAAGTGTACGGTTCGTCTTTTTTTTGTGTTTTCGTCGGTTTCCCATATTGACACAATATTCGCCGTGTCGCAAAAATTATTGATTCGGTCATCCCATTTGCAAAGACACAAAATTCAGTACGCGCAACGGCGGCACTCGCGTGTGTGTATGTGTGTGTACAATCAGCCCTCGATCGACCGAGCTTGATCGCTTCACTTTGGAATAAATTTTATCAATCACTTTTAATTTTGTCAATTGAGAAACAACGCTGTAAGCGACTCGCACTTCGAACATGGGAACAATTTTTTCTTCTCTTTTCATAATAAAAATTAAATATTAATTAGTGTAATTTAATCTTACATTATTACGCGTGATGTCCGTCATTTAGATTAAAATGAGTTTTTACTCTCGTTTCGTGATATGACAGAGTCACCCCGTCGCAGTTGCAGCCGCCGCCGCCGGCGGCTACGTGTAATATGCGGTGATAATGTGATATCAGTGTCCACTACTGGCCGGTCGTCCACACTGGCACTGCAGTGAGGTACAGTTTTAAGGTGGAAAATAAAAAAAAAACAACACGAGAGAAAAACAGCTAGTCGACAGGACCATAAAACCTACGCGTTTATTGGATTAACCGTGTGGGGACGGTTGTAACACTTTAATGACTCCTAATATTCCGTAATCAATAGGCGCCGAGCGCTCGAGTGCAGAAAATTAACACACGCTCCATTAGGACGGGAGGATCGGGCACACGGTTGCACCCGGTCGACGATTCGCCGCAGAAACCGCGGTGGTGGTCCGGTATGGTAGGGTTCACACACACACACGGGGGGGACAGACATCCGGCTATTATGTATACGGATAATTTGAGGTGGATATGTAGCTTTTAGAATGTAACATGTAGCTGGTAGATCGATCAGTTAGCCAGTAGTGTAGTAAACTGACGGAGTGCACCGCGTAGGTACTAATTTTCCGGCAGTTTATTATATGAATTGAATCATTAATCTAGCTGGATTATTTTTAATTAAAATTTTGCAAGCTCAACTTTAGAATTAAACTTTTAACTATATATATTACTTTAATGAGCACTCAACGTAGTGTTTAGCGGAGGTGTTACAGATTAAACATGGCCAGCAGGAATGCTAAAATTAATCCCATGCTGTTTAGTGGGACCTGTTCCATATTAACTTCACAAGGAAAAACTGTACTATAGGTGCCTGAGCAGCGGCAAAAGACAAAATAATATCAAACTATGCTATGGAAATTAAATATTTGGTCTTCTTTTGGCTGACATAGTTGGTAAAATAACAAAATGCTAAAAATGGTAAATGCTATAGTAGTAGCTTGCCACATCGCGCCAAAACTTTACAGTTCCATTGTGAACTTTAATGAACGAAAGATTAGGAGTTTTCAGAAACTACTGCTTGTTCATTTTAAAAGCCCGCGAAAATCTGGGCTTTTCATCCATAACTGCAAATACCTGTTTTCTTTCTTTTTTATTCACTCGTATATGACTATACTCGGTCATGACGGAAACTATTTTGGAAAAGGAGTAAGTGTCTGATGCGAAGAATATCGGGTTGAGCAATGGCTGGTGGGACTCGCATCCACTCTCTTTCGGTTGGTACCCGAATGTTTTACTCACTAAACTGCTATCGCTCGTTATATTCACCACTTCTGTTGGATACGCTTACCACTGGACACTGGACGCAGTATTTTGAACTACTGTGATATGCCTCGTTTATTACTTTTATTGTACGCTTCAAGCTGACCTACCATCTATTGAGGGTGTGATAGTGTGGTAGCTGGAGCGAGACAGGTGCCAATCAGAGGTGACTTGGTTTTTGAACCTTGTTACCCTGATTGGCGACGCAGACCATATCTCCCCTTTTTGAGATATTGCAGTCTGCGTGCTTTTTGTGCTCCACAATTGCAGAGCAAGTGTTCAGAGGGTTACTATCATCTTGCGCGAAACCGAGATTCCGAACATGATACTAGGACAATGTCCTGTCACAAGACCGGTAAGCGTGCTGAGATCTCTCTTATTGAGACTCAGCATCTTTTGAGTAACCTTACTACTCGACGTTATAGATTGTTTAAGCGATTGTACCACCATCCAATTGGCCATGACGGTTCGGCTCTCCCATGGTTTCAGCTCACCCTTCAAAGTTGGAGCCACCTTGTCTGTCGACTCACTACGAGTCGGCGTGTTGAGGATAGACGAGGAGCATGACTAAATGTTCCTATTTTCCTATTCTCCTCTCCACCTCCTTCGTTTCTTTGTTTTTCGGCAGCGAGAGCATGCTCGGTAAGAAATGGTCCACTGCATCAGTGACCGGCTCGATGCAGCAAGGGCAAATTACTGTGGAGGGCGCCCTGGTACTCCACAGGCTCCGTTGCGGCAGAGAATTTATAGAACCCCCTTCGCCATTCATCCCGCGGCACAGGTCGTGTCACACCTTGGATTAGGGGTTTATCCATTCAAGTCTTTACGTAATAGGCATGGATAACGGCTATTAAAACCATCCTCCTTTTAGGGGCTTTAGACCCTCTGCTTTGGTTCTTAGTAGTCATACCTTCTACAGAGAACCGTCATTGCAGGCGGAGAGTTCACATTCAGCATTCGCATGAGTGCAACCTTTCTTGTCCGCAAACTACCCTAGTTTCCACCGGTTGGCCGATTTCCACTAAGGAACGTATCCCGGATGGTTCCACGAGAAGGTAAGGATAGTAGTTGCTGAATAAGAGGCTGTGGACCTCCGTGGAATCTATTTTATAGCCGCATGTTTAAAATAGACTGCGAGCCTCTGGAGCGCATTATTCAACCATTTACCATCCACTGTCGCTCGTTATAGGATTAGGTAGTTTGACACCTAAATTGTTAAGAACCTAATTTTACAATTTCCGGGTACGTCTTTTGGTCACTAGATTCTTCTTCTGTGTCCTGTTTGATTACTTACTGGTCCGAATAGATCGAAATCCTTCTTGCAGACGAATCCTTCTGTCGGTGCTTTGGCTGGCATGGAATTTCTTGGCGATATCATATACCAACAGCCCTGGGTTTACCACAATCGTCCCCAGCCCCTTTGAATGCAGCCTCTGTTCTTTAGTTCCATCGATGGTTATCGATATTTTGCCGCTGATTCGATAACGCTGCAGCGTCGACTTAGCCAATTTCAACAACTTCGTGATTTTTAAACCTGATCACGTCAGATTTTCGAAGTGGGTAGCTAATTAGTAATTTTCGGGTTGCGGCATCTATCAACTATAACCACTTTCGAACAGTTGTATCGTGACTAACTTTTCAACTTTTTTGATTTATTGGCGACGGTTCATCATCGATTCTGCGCGGAACAATTTATACTTCTCCATTACTGTCAGTCCTGGGCTGCCGATCTCCAATCCTCTCGAACACCAGCTGACCATGTCTCGTCTTTCCCGAAGTCTGCGACCTCTTCCTGGCTCTCTGCTGAAAATAGTTTCCGTTACTCCTTCGCTGGGCATTCTAGTCGAGTGCCCAACCCACCGCAACCTGACATATAGTACTACCTTCACTCAGCGGCGGTGCGTGCGGTTGGCCAGACTGGCCCCCGCCAAGGGCGCTAGCCTTCAAGGGAGCCCAAAAGGGCTTGTATTTCAGTAAAGCATTAGCAATAACATATGCATGGACAAATTTTAGTGATTTTTTATGCCACGTTATCTGTTGATTTGCATGCAACAGCGAAAACAGTCAAACAACTACGTTTGATCCTTTGTTCGTGCTGCCAGCTCCACCCTGCAGCAGACATGATGAAGCACTTCATATCCGCTGAATGGAGCCAATCCAGCCTTTACAACATCCTCTTCCGTGAGAAAGCCGAGATCGTTGAACGGAAGCCTGGTTCCGGGCGTCTGACAGTGCTGCGCAACGGTATCGTGCAGCAGAAGCTAACGATGAAAAGCGAGAGCAAGGTAGTCTCAATGTTCCGCGTCTTGGATCGGGAGATCGGAGTAACCGGCTAAACGGTGTAGGTGCCAAAAAGGGCATTTTTGGCAGAAGCGTCAGTCGAGATTGGGTGCCCGAAAAAAAAATTACATTAAATTTTGCGGTAGAAACAATGGGTCTACGATAGTTTTTATTGTGCACATTGAAACTTATGGTAAATTTATTGTAAAAGTGTCTGAATTTTAAATTTTATTCATATTTTAGTTTCTTATTTTATGCAATAGATTTGGCCATATTTCATCGCAAATTTACTGCCTTTTTTAACTACATTTTGTTTTTTTTTTCGCTTAAAAAAATGCCATAAAAGGACAATAAATTATACTGTATATGAAAACTTTTGTCCACGAAAAAATAGATTGTTTTAATGTTAAGATATTCAACACCCCGTAATTTTTTGGGTAGAATCCCTCAGAACCATTAAAGTTATGGTGGACTACAATAAGTTTGATAGTTTGGTTATCTTTTCTGACAATAAATTTTATTGTTTTAACTGTATTTTGTATCCTACTATTACAATATTTTTTATCTTCATATTATGGTTATTTCTTCCGGGTGTTTTGAGTAGTGGGCAATCGTCTTGAGAACACGATGTCGTGGTCATAATGAGCAAAGACCGGTAGAGGACCGAGTACTATATGTCCTCCACTAAGAAGGTAGGCTAAGAAGAAGTATAAATCTTCCGCGCCAAGCTCCCAAAGAATGTCCTGCTGACGATCGGCGAGAAGATAATATTCAAGTCGTTGTTGTTTCGTTCAGGGCTAACGTTGAACAAGGTGATACGAAGATACAATTCGAAGTATCTACCGGAAGTTATCGCCTTCTCAAGATGTATCACGCAAAGGATGTGGCCTTTTGACCACTTTACGGCCAACCGAAATTAGTCTATTTTCCTAATACATACGTTAAGTGCAGCGAAGTATTGGATAAGGAAGGGGCGAATACAAAAAACTACAAGGTATACAGCCCTAAGGGTTATACAAATGGGTGACATAGGACTATCAAAGTAGTAAATTTTGGAAATATCACAATAATTATATGAAAATTGAGAACCTTGTTACAAATAACTGATTGCTTTATTCAGTAAATGCCATTGCACACCTAATTTTATGAATGTTTCTTGTAACATTTTTCCTCAGCTTTCCAATTGTGGTCTTAAAATGAAAACAGGTTGGGGGGCTCATGGTGAAAAAGGCAATTGTTTGATAAAATCCAATATTGCGACCAAATCCAAAATAGCTCCTAAAAAATTTGTATACTCCATTTAAAAGCCCTGTTTTTCTTCTTTACAGAACCGGGTCATTTGTTAGTTATTTAATGGCAAATTTATTAAATATCACATGATATAGATCTCAAGGTATGCTCAAAATTCACCAATTTTTGAGCCTGTTAGACCCCTTGGCGCACGAGGGGTCCACTATTTCGAGGTATCAAAAATGTAATTCTTATTTTTACCATTTTCAACCAATTAAGCGCAAAAGTTCCAATATTTGAAGACTTCGTGTCAGTAGTGGTCCCGTTTCAGCGAGAATTACATACGTAAAAGTTTCTATTTTATTTTTATGAGAGTCCTTTTCCTCCTACCACAGAGGTGAGGGGTCTCAAACCATCATAACATAAATTCATGCCTCCAAAAACCCCCACATGCCAATTTGGTTCCATTTGCTTGATTAGTTCTCGAGTTTTGAAGAAATTTGTATTTCATTTGTTTGGGATTCCCCCCCCTCCTTCTTAAAGAAGACATAGGTCTTAATTCACCATAGAACAAAATCCTGCCTCCAAAAACCCCCACATGTCAAATTTGATTCCTTTTGCTTGATTAGTTCTCAAGTTATGAGAAAATTTGCAAATTGTTTGTTTGGGAGCCCCCCCTCCTAAAGAGAGTATGGGTCTTAATTCACCATAGTTTTCTATGTTCTTGCCTTCTGGAACTCCCACATGCCTAATTTGGTTATATTTGCTTGATTAATTCTAGATTTATGAAGAAATTTGTATTTCAATTGTAAGAAATCCCCCCTTTTAGAAGGAAGTAGAGTCTCAGTACACCATCGAAAAAAGTCCTACCTTCTAAAACCCCTGCATGCCAAATTTGGTTCCATTTGCTTGATTAGTTGTCGAGTTTTGAGGAAATTTGTGTTTCATTTGCATAGGAGCCCCCCCTCTTACGCCGTCCATAATATTGCTCTCTCGCCCCTTCCATAAATTCCTGATCATTTTATCTTTCCAACGACATATAAATTGTTCAGTTTCGTTCAGTAGTTTAGTAGTTATTAGCATTTGAAATCTTTCATTCCAACGTTACACTTCTATTTTCGCCAGTCCCAGATAGTAAACAAAGACGTAGTCTTGCGTCAAAAAAAAAACCTGGAAGGAACAAGGATTTGGGAAACCAAGGGGCGTCAAATTGGGTTTCAGCCAAGGGCGCCACAAGGTCACGCTACGGCTCTGCTTCCACTATATCAGCATATGTGTGTACTTGATACAGCTCGCGATTCATGCGTCAGCGCCAAACTCCGTTTTCCATTTGATCACCAAGTATTTATCACAGAATTTTACGCACAAAAACCCCAAAAACTCGTCGGTCCTTTAGCGTCCTTTTAGTCCTTTAGCTTCCTCTAGCGTTCATAATTCATGTTCCTAATGGGCCACCGTGGAATTAATGTTCTGCAGAGTCCAAGTAATTCGTAGAAATTCGTTCGGATTCGTTCTACTTCGCGGCATTACGTTGTCGCTTACCAAGGTATATGAATTCCTCAATTGCCTACTTCTTATCGTTGCCCATCCAGCTCCACGGCTCCACCTCGGCATCAACACCGTTTCCACATTTCCTGCCAGCAACTATGTACTTCGTTTTGGTGGGTTTAATGGCAAGTCCCAATCTCGCTGATTCTTGTTGAAAAGGCCTAAAGACCTCTTCTACGGCTCTACGGTTGATTCCGATAATATCGACGTCATTCGCAAAACCAAGAAGCATGTGAGATTTTGTTCCTTTCCTATCATCCCGTTCCTTTCCATGTTTGCTCTTCGTATTGCACCTTCCAAGGATATGTTGAATAGCAGGTTAGAGAATGCATTCCCTTGCATCACTCCATCCAACGTCGCTAAACCGGGAAGGTCTCTCCCGCTATTCTGACACATGATTTTGACCCATCCAGCGTTGCACGAATCAGCGAAATTAGTTTCTTCGGAAAACTAACTAGCATTATATACCATAGCTCATTTCGTTACACTTAATCGTATACCGTCTTAAAGTCCACAACCAAATGACGAGTCTGCAAGTTGAAATTGAAGAAAAGAGCCGGCCTGTTGACAACATTCGTCAGTCAACCGAATACGTCGTGAACCCAACTCAACGCTCTACATTGCATCAAATCAACGTCTATTTGGAAGGTATTCGTTTCAAACCGCTTCGCAAATATACAGCATCTTACTAAGAATTGTACAGTCAGTGAATAATTCGGTTGACTGTATATCTAAGAGAATGATTGCGGATTGAGCTTTCTGCGAACACTTTGTGGTGGTATGATTCAAGTTTTTTGATACAACCCGTAGATCGTTGGCCCGAGGCTGAGATTGCACCACCGGATGCAGAGGAACTGCAAAAAGAATCTAGCCCTGACGTTAATTTACTTGTTAATACTATTGACCCTGCCTCCCAGTTGGCCTCTAGGTATGATGCTGGCCTAATAAGCCAGTCGTCGTATGTACGAATCTAAGCTGGGAGAGGCTGTTAGAGTCAATAGGATCGTAACAACTGGCTCTGCAATTGTCCTGTACTCTAACGGCTGGCTACGAAGTCTGTCGTATAAAAACTAAAGGTCAAGTTTCGAAAACGCAATGTAGCTCCTAGGCTTTGCTTTACTATTGACCTATTATTTGGACGGTTCCCGATTCTCGCTAGATTAAACAAAACCGTAGTATACTGTTGTAGATTCGTGCACTACGCTCAGCTTAGCTGGCTTATAACTCGGTCCAATCATGTCCGCTCTGTACACATAGTCCTCTCACTACTTTGTGTCAACGGATTCGACCCCTTCGAAGTCATCAACTAGCTCGACAGCTGGTGCGCAAATACATATCATATTTTCGGTGTCAACCACGGCTAGTACAGAAAATCATGGCTGCATTACCTGCTGTACAGGTCAGGCCTACTAGAACTTTTCTGTATTCAGGGCTGTATTACTGTGGACCGGTTGAGTGGACGGCGCTCTCGTCGGACAAGATTTATGTCGGTTTATTCGTGTGCCTGGTGGTGATAGCTGTGCACTTCGAATTCATCGCCGATCTGTCATCGGTCACTTGTATTAGTGCCGTGAAGTGATTTGTGGCACATCGCAGTCGGGTACTCGAACTGCATTACGATGACGCAACCGCATTAGTCGGGGCGGCCCACGAGCTTCGAAATATGCAAAAGGAGTGTCCGTGAGTGTCATACCGAGAACTGGAAAGGTTACTGAATTGAAAACGAAATAACGTACCGTCATATTTCAGGCTAGTCTCCACACTTCGGTGGAATCGGGGAAGCTGGAATCAAATCTTTTAAGTAACACTTCCATCGCACCATGTGCAACCGCTCATAGACTAACTCCAAACAGTCGATGGCCAGATTGATTCCGTCCTCAATTCTCGTCTTCTCTTCTCGTGTTCAGATCTATCTCGGTTGATGATCTATCCGCTCTAACTCTACAATGGATGGTCACTTTGGCGAACCCCTGATAACTATAACAGAACCCGATTTAACCAGTCGCAATCCTAATCATTAACTGTTTGTCACGATTACGGGAGATGAATAGGGCAGTCCGAGATCTCTGGAACTGCTGGCATCTAGACTACCTCAGCCATTTACAGCAACGAACGAGATGGAAACAACCAAATCTCAATGTGAGCATTGGACGGTTGGTGCTCGTAAAGCCGAGTAGCATGGCGTCTCTTCAGTGGTCATTTGCGCGAATTGTCGAAACTATAGCTGGCAAGGTTGGGCGAAATCGAGTAGCTGTCATCTAGTCCACTAGAGGGTGGTAGAAAAGGGCAGTTAAGGAGATTAGCATACTTCCAGTCAATCCTGATGAAGACGACCAGTCTATCAGGAAACAACGGACGTTGAATAAGACCGAACGATAGATCGAACGTACTTGATTGTACCCAAGCCGAATACTGAACAGTTGTTTAACTATCAAACTATACGTGCGGCTGCATCTTATAGCATATATTTCAGTGAACCAACGCTAAATACACTCAAGTCGCTTTTTATGCGAAGGATACGTCCCGCGTAAATCAAAACCGCGTAAATTCCGAAAATCGCGTAAAAAACCGCGTAAATTCCGAAAACCGCGTACATTCCGAAAACCGCGTAAATTCCAAAATTCGCGTAAAAAACAAAATTTCGCGTAAAAAAAAACTTTGTGGATTTCAACACTACGCGAAAAAATAGACACTTTGAGCACATCCGCGTAAATTCCGAAAATCGCGTAAAAACCGCGTAAATTCCGAAAATCGCTTAAAAAACGCGTAAATTCCAAAATTAGCGTAAAAATAGTCGCGTAAAAAAACCGCGTAAAAAGCGACTTCAGTGTACTCACACGAGATGTGCAGGTACCCTACTAGCACAGTTGTTATAAACTAGTTGAGGTAACCGATTAATGACTGATTTCAGTCATAATTAGGTTGCAGCAACAAGAAGTGACAAAAGTGTGCTACTTGGGTAAACACAATGAACAGTACAGTAGAAAAAATCGGAATAATCATTTTGCAACAGATTATTCATGTCAATAAGAAACAACATAACAGAATTGATGAGCTGTAAGTGGCAATTTTGGAAGCTTGGAAGGGTTTCGAAATTGATGTGTTAAAGAATTTGGTTAGAAGTATGCAAAATACCATTGTACAGAAAAAGATAAAGAACGGAAGAGAAAAGAAATAAAAACCCATAAAGAGAACGAAGGATACGAGAACAAACCGCCCAGTTAGCTTCAAGGTACGATGCTGGTTTAACAAACCAGTCGTTTGTTAGAATCTCAGCTAGGTGGTGCTTGCTAGATAGAATCCGGTAGGCCCATTGCACTAGCCCCGTAATTGTCGTGTACTCTAACAACTGGCTGCGAAGTCTGTCGATAAACAAGGGTCAGAAATACATTTAAGCCTAAAGCTTGAACTGAGGATACGCTGGACAGAAAAAATGAAACGAAACAAAAGAGCAGAAAAAACTATATTAAGAATGAAGGAAAAGAGAAGAAAAATGGAGAAACCGGAACAGAAGAGGGGAAAATGGTACAGAAAAAGAAAAAATGGAGAGAGAAAATTAAAAGACAAGACAAAAGGGATAAGACAAAAGAGAAACGCAGAACGTTAGAGAAAAGGAGGAAAAGCAAGACATAAAGAGGTTGAACGGAACAGAGAAAACGAAAAATGGAATAGACAAAGAGCGAAAAAGGCGAAAATCAGGACCGAAAAAAAAAGAAAAAAGTCGAAACGTGATATAACATGCAGAAAAGAAAAGAAAAGGAGCAGAGAAGAAGGTAACAGTGAGCAAAAAAAAGGAAAAACGAAAGAAAAAATAGGGAACCAGACAAGATAGGAAACACGGAACAAAAAACAAGCGAAACAACAAGGTAAAAGACCAATAGTGAGAAAGGGAAAAAAGAACACCGATAGAGGAAATGAAGAAAACGAGAAAAAGAGGACAAACGGGTAACAAAAGGAGGCACGAAAAAACGGGAAAATGGGAAAATGGGAGAGAACAAGAAGAAAAGTTGAACAGGAAACAGGAACTAGAGAAAATTGTGAAGGGAAAAGGAAAAAAGGGAGACAGAAAAGGCAAAAAATGGGGCATCAGAAAGTAGAAAACAAGAAGACAAAGACGAAAAACGAGCAGGAGATAAAAGGAGTTAGAAAAAGATAAAAACTGCTAACAAAAAAAGAGAAACAGAAGAGGAATGACGAAAAACGAGAACAAAAATAACAAAAAACGAGCGAAAACATGAAGAAGAACGGGACTGAAATTAATGAAAAATAGTACAAAAAATGAAAATAAAAACAGAACAATGAAAAAAGGAAAGCTAAAGGAAAGAGAAAGAAACTAAATAAAAAAACGGTACAGAAACGGAGTGAAAAAATAGGTCCGGAAAAGAGGAACAGGTAAAGAGGTAAAATATGTAAAAGAATAAGATTGCAATATTCTTGGGATATGGCGGTTCGGTTTGGAGTAAGAATACTAGATGTGGTCCTCGTAACGTGTCGTTCTCGACTATATTGTACTGAAATATTTCTTCCTATGCTATGTGTCGTACGTTTTACGCTATGCGCTGTGTCAGCGTATAATTGTCACCGTTCGACGCGGTACAGTCCGTTTACGCTTATACAGCATAACCGATCCGCGTCGCGCTGAACCATTTCAATCATGAGCGTCCACCACACGCCCTATTTACATTTTTTTTAAAAATTGTTATCTATAGTTAAGAATTTTTAAACTAAACAAGGAAATATGAACTAGGATTTATATAATGCGTATTATTCCCATGTAATTTGAAAGAACTCATTATGAAACAATCGTCCACCACACGTCCTATTGTTTCAAATTATATGTATTATTATTTTCATTCCTTATAACTTTTTATTCTATTTTTATGTATTATATCCTCTTTACCATTGATCTCTACCCTTATATTTGAGTCTATGTCCTCTACTACTCTGTATGGACCTATAAATTTATTGTCCAATTTTTTACCTATTTCATTTTTAATTAGGACTAAGTCATCTTTGTTATAACATTTTGGTACAATGTTTAAGTTATTTTTCATTGTTCTTTTCATCTTGCTAGAAAGAAGGTTTTCTCTTATTTCTTGATGGCATACTTGTAACTTTAACGTCAATTGCTTGCTATAGTTGTCTATGTCATAAATAGGCACTGGATTATCATTTGTTAAATTTGAAGGCATGTTACTATTTTTTCCGAATACTAAATAAAAAGGTGTGTATCCAGTGTTAGTGTGAACGGTATTGTTATATGCGAATGTGTAAAATGGTATCCAATGTACCCAAGAAAATAATTTTTCGTTACAATAGATGCGTAAAAAGTTTCCTAAACATTTGTGTGTGTTCTCCAAAGAACCTATAGTTTCATGATGGTAAGCTGTAGAATTTAGTTTTTGAATATTCAATAATTTGGCAATGGATGTAAACAAACTCGACATAAACTCTGTTCCTCTATCCGACGCAATTCGTTGTGGAACACCATATTTTAAAATAACATGCTCCACGAATGCTTTAGCTACTGTCTCTGTTGACTTGTTAGGTATCGGTGTTGCGGTTATAAATTTTGTTAACTCGCATTGCGTTGTTAGTATATATTCGTATCCATTGGTAGGTATCAAAGGACCAACCAAATCTACGTAGATTTTTTCAAATGCTGTGCTTGCTGTTGTCGTAATGATCATTGGAGTTTTTCCGCATCTCCCAACTTTTGATATCTGGCATTGCTTGCATTTTTTAATGAAATTCTCTACATCGCATTTCATGTTTTTCCAAAAATATCTTTTGCTTATAGTTGCAAGTGTGCGTCTAATACCCGCATGTCCCGCTGTCGGTAATATATGGTAGTCGTTTAGTATTAAAAGCTTTGACCTTTCGTCTGTTACTTCTTCTATTTGCTCTCCGATTTTTATTAAAATTGGTAATGTTTTTACTGATGATGGTCGACCATATATCTGTAGTTCTTCATATTTTTTAATGACGTCATATGTCTCCTTATTATTTTTGATGATTATATATTTTATATTATTAATTTTTGAATATTCCGCCACCTTCGACAACATTGCCCGTAGGTCAATTTGTGTCCTTTTGAGGGGAATTTCAATTACATCTGTGGAGATTTGCATGCTTTTTATGTTATCTTTCATTACCATTTTAACGTATTTGTCTTGTTTAGACGAAGGTTGATCAGTCCTATCGTCATTCGCTTTTTCGCCTTTAAGTTTCGAAGCTCTGGTAACGACTAGAACAGTTTTTCCATGAAGTGTTTTCAGGTCTTGAATCGAAATGCGTGACAACGCGTCCGCTATCACATTCTCGCTTCCTTTCCTGAAAGTTACTTCAAAATCATATTCTTCTAAAGCTAACCTGAATTTTGTTAATCTGCTGGAGGGGTCAGCTAAAGTAAAAAGGTAAACTAATGGTCTATGGTCACTGTAGACTTCAAATCTTCTTCCATACAGGTATGGTCGAAAATGCTTGATAGCCCACACCATAGCCAATAACTCCTTTTCTATCGTACTGTAATTTGATTCGGCTTTATTCAGAGTCTTGCTGGCATATGCAACCGGTTTGCCGTTGCTATTAGATAGCACAGCACCAATCGCATATCCAGACGCATCCGTATGTAAGTTGAATTTGTTGGTCTCCGTTAGATCCGGGTAATCCAGTACTGGTGGATTTATAAAACATTGTTTTAAATTCTCGAATGAGTTGTGGCATTCGCTACTCCATTCAAACTTTACACCCTTTCTGGTCAACTTGTTTAACGGTGTGCAAAGCCTAGCAAAGTCTTTTATGTGCTTCCGATAGTAATTTGCGAAAGCAACGAATCGCTTGACTTCATCCGCAGTGGAAGGGATCGGCCATTTTTTCACTGCTTCGATTTTAGCAGGATCAGGCCTGATGCCTTCAGCAGATATGTAATGTCCCAGGTATACTAAATTTTCTTGCAAAAAATTGCATTTTTCGGGGTTTAGTTTTAAATTTACCTCTCGCAATCTTCGGAAAACGTTCGAGAGATTTTTGTTATGCTCTTCTAGATTTCTACCAAATATGATGAGATCATCCAAATATACTAAACACTTCTCTCCATTAAGACCTGCCATCGCTATGGTCATTAATCTTGAAAATGATGCTGGGCTTATTTTTAGTCCCATTGGAAGCCTTGTCATCTGATATTGTCCAGACGACGTCGAGAAAGCTGTTAGTGGCCTATCCTCTTGCTTCAAATTGCATTGGTAGTACCCTTGGGACAAGTCTAAATGCGAAAAGTACTTCGCTCCTGCCAATGAGTCTATGACCTCCTCTATATTTGGGAGTGGAAATGTATCGTTCTCAAGAACATTGTTAAGTTTCCGATAATCAACAACCAACCTCCATTTCTTTTTGTCATTCGCCGACTTTTTTGGCACTAGTAAAATTGGGCTATTCCATTCGGAACTAGTCTTTTCAATGACTCCATCTGACATCATCCTATCAATCTGGTCATTTATTTCCCTTTTTTGCGCCAGGGGAAGGCGATATTGTTTAGAAAATATTGGAGTTGTGCCATCCTTTATTTTAATACTGGATGTGTACTTATCCGTTACTGTTAATTTATCGTCTTTCAAGCAAAACACATCAGCGTATTTTAAGCATAGCCTCTGCATCTCTGCCTGATCTTGTTTTGTCAAATGTTTCAAGTTCAACTCATTTAAAAGTTTACTTGCTCTATTAGTATCGTATTTTGGCAGTTTAATTTTTCCTACCACATTGTAATCCCTTAGATCCTTTGTTTCAATATTTTTTGTTTCAATGCAAATTTCCTTATTTGCTATATTAATAATTCTTACGGGTAATTTCCCTTCTTTTGGAACTGATATTGAATTTGCTATGAAAACATGTGGCATTATTTCTTGTTGTAGTACCACACAAGTACCCGTCACACCGGTATCAACGTACCTTACCACCTCAGTACGAGCCGGTATAATGTAGCATGTTTCAGTTTTTGGTTGTTGCAATCTCATCTCCATACCCACAAAATCAACAATGGCTCCAAATTCTCTCAAAAAATCTGTGCCAATCAAGCCGTTAACTGCATCCGGCAAGCTCTCTATAATATTAAATTTAATGGGATATTCCACAGACTTGTACCCCACAAAAGTGTCAACGGATCCCAGAGTACGGGTTACTCCGTTTACACCACTGATTTCTAATGTGTGTGAATTATTGATATTGATAAATTCGGGAAGACATCTTTTGTCCAGAATACAACAAGATGCTCCACTGTCAATTATGAGTTCTATTACTCTGCCAAATAATTTAAATTTTGCTCTGAGAGCCTTCTTCGCACTAAAATTAACGAAAAAGATCGATTAAATGTGCCTCTTCTACAGGTTGTTGTTGTTGCTGTTGTTGTGTTTGTTGTTGCTGTTGTTGTCGTTGCTGAGGTTCGGCCATATGTGCCACATGTCCGTTGTTCCTCCCGCGACTGTTATTTCCTCGGTAGGTTTGGTTGGTTTGGTGGTTATTGTTATAACCATAGTTGTTATTGTGTTGTGTACCCCTACCACGGTACCTAGTGTTTCCTCGGTAACCACCACGACCTCTAGAGCTTCCTCGGCTTCTCCAATTATTTCGATCGTTGCCCCTATAGGGCGTTCTTCCTGATGTGCACCATAGTGCCATCATATTTTCTAAACTATTTTCAGTTTTTGGAGTACTTTGGCACTCCAACGCATCCGATATCGCTTTATTTAGCGATGTCGGATTCCGTGCTTTTACGAAAAATTGTGTTGAGGGATCTTTCAATCCCTCGACAAATGCCTGAACCGCTACAGGTTCGACAATATTTAGGGCTGCCGCCTCACTTGGGAAAGTTCCCATTGAAACGTGTGCGGCTGCCAATTTAGCGGACAGGTTTTCTATGTCCGCGCCGAACTCTGCGATTTGTTTAGAATGTTGTTTTTTCAATGCCATCTCCTTTTCCACCGCTCTCGGTGTAATTTTCACCGAAAATTTTCTTTTCAGTGCATCAAACGCCTCGGCGGTTGTTCGGGCATTATCGATTGCCCCGTGGGCTGCGCCTACTAGTCTTGTTTTTAAAAATTTCAGGACGTCTGCTGGTGGAACTCCGTTGGAGTATTCCTCCAGCAATTCGACGGTTTCAATAAATATGGACAGTTTCGATGGTTCGCCATTATATCTGTCGACTACCTTCATGGCCAAGCTAAGGTCTAGTTTGGTCGCCATTTCGTAGCGTTCTTCTTCTTCGAAGTCTGAAAATTCTTCTTGAAGAACTTCCTCGTCGTCGTTTGATTCCTCTGAGTCTTCTTCGTTATCTTGTATTTTCGAATTTTCACCCTCACCCCCTTTAGTGCCTTCAGGGGCTAAGGTGTCGTCTAGGTTAGCAGGTACTGAGCCAAGCAGCTTATAGCACTGCCTAGCAACAGACTTCAGTTGTAGATATCTTCTTTTAAATTGGGCTTTAGTCTCTATTGCTTTACATTTGTTTACGGCCCTTTTTAGCTCTTCTAATATGGTTTGGATTTCCTTTATTTTCCTTACCTTAGTGCCTGGTTTATAATTGGCATGTTTTTTTAAATTAGCATGTAATTTCCCTAACGCATCTCCTGCTTTGAAAAATTCTTCCATTCCAGTGATAGTGCCTAAAACAAAATTTTTTTTTTTTTTTTTTTTGTAAAGTAATTTATATTCTTCTTTTTTTACTAATGGATACTTCCCAATTATTTCTCTGGTTATATTTAAGATGTTCTATGGTCATCACATTTGACATTTTTTCCCCGCAGCAGCCGAAATTTCCCATATCTCGCTAGTGTGAAATTTTCCATCCATCCGAAGCTGGAATCATCGAACGAAATTTTCTCTCGCAGTCATCGTCTGGTTGATTGAAATCATTTCCAGTTGTACAACTGAATCAGCACTTTTATCCGTAGAATGTATGTCGATGTACGAATGCAACGTGGAAGCTACTTGGGACAGCACTACACTTTTTTTTTTTTTTTTTTTTTATACGTTTGTTTTTTAAAGCAATTGTTTATTGTTTTAATTGTTTTTATTTTGAATCACAACATTTGCTAGTTTCTTACACGTTTGGCAAATTTGCCATACTAATAGCTCTTTGGGCGACACTTTCTGTCTGTTGGCGGTGCAGTTTTGCTACTATCCGCACTACAGTGTATCCTACAGCCAACGCTGCTATCACGCACAGTGCAATTGTTTGTGCGGTATGGTTCTGTTCAATGACGCTATTTGATGCGGCCGGTGCGATGATTTCATCCGCACTAAACCATCCCATTGTAATTTTTTTTTTTTTCACTCTACGATTCACGTATTACGTGGTCTCTTCCAGAACACTGTTCGAAGCGTGCTTTTTCGCTTTGCAACCAACAAGGACGTTTTTCATTGCACAATTTCTGAAACTATAACTTCCGGAACAAAACTCGACCACTTTTTTTTTTACTTGGGCATCTCCAACGCGTGAATCAGAAAATTTAACCGTATCGAAACTCGCTTTCACTGCATACTGGCGAGGATCGCCATGCAATATTCTTGGGATATGGCGGTTCGGTTTGGAGTAAGAATACTAGATGTGGTCCTCGTAACGTGTCGTTCTCGACTATATTGTACTGAAATATTTCTTCCTATGCTATGTGTCGTACGTTTTACGCTATGCGCTGTGTCAGCGTATAATTGTCACCGTTCGACGCGGTACAGTCCGTTTACGCTTATACAGCATAACCGATCCGCGTCGCGCTGAACCATTTCAATCATGAGCGTCCACCACAAGATAAAAAACGTCAATTTTAATTTCAAGCATAATTGCGAGCCTAGTTCCATGTCCACATCCAGTTTGAAGAAAAAACTTCAAGCTCAAATTAGTCCAAATTGAAACCTAATTCAATGTTTAATGTCACGTTCAATTGCACGTAGGATTTTAAGCACAAAAAGTACGATATGAGTTTGTATCTTTCACATGTTGTTCAAACTCACAGTGTTGCTAACAGTTACAAACATCCTTCATTTCAGGAGGAGTAGCATAAACATATATTATCCCCAGTGGGAGTTACTACTTTGTTCTGTGCTATCTTTGAACGATTTATACCTGTCAAACCGGTACCATACCTTCTTGAAATCTAAAAAATACACCTACGAGCACGGATATCTGCTTGCAGCAATTAGCGCATTCGATCAACTTCATGCCGAGACGAGGCAAGCATTGACAGCTTTAATCAACGGAATGCAAACAAGTCCCAGCGTAAGATAATACGGTACGCACATATGGATATGTGCAGAAAAGAAAAACTACAAAACACGAAACCGCACAGAGTTTACTTTCGAACGGAAATTGCAAATTGCTGATTACACAATTAGCGAATGATATGGATGCGGCGGGCTGCAGTTACATTTTTTTTCTGCAGCTACATTTCCTGAACTTCTGCGCGCGGAGTGGTTGGTGCTGCACTTTTTTTTTATCGTTGGCTTACCGGCCGTTTGCGGGGTGCTCCTGCTCAGCTGTTTCTTCGACTGAATAACTGACTGACTGACTGACTGGCTGACTGACGCTCTTGCTGACCGGCTGGGGACTGTTGATCAGGGGCTTAAGCTTCCGCCGCTCGCTCTGCTACTGCCATCAGGCAGCGCAGGAGACAGGACACGAGAGTATAAATTTTGCAGGTTGTAATCGTAACACGCAAAAACAAAAACTAAAACATGATCCGACTGTAGAATTATGTCCACTACTAGCAGACAATCGTTGCTAGGGGATAATTCTGAATGGGGGAAAAACAACGTAATTGCAAAATGTACGGTGAAAACTTATGTTTTCATCGTATATCCAGGGGTACCTTCTGCACTACACTGCTGCCGCAGCGTGTTCCCTGTTTCCACATCGATTGATTTCCAACGGAGAGCGTACCTAGGTACGTAATGTTTCGAGACGTGAAAATTTGTGGTCAAAACCATTACGGCACTTTCTCGGGTTTATCACTTATTAGCTGAAGTCTTCGGTTCCTTCCTTGCCATACCGATTTATATGGTAGCGTTCTGAGTAAAAGATTTCGATTGGTGGGCATTCCTTTTTCTGTGTAAATTCATTTTACTACCAAGTCACAATTGTGTGTTAGCTGCTATCAATCCATAAAACCGTCTTATCTTTCCGGCTCTTACCATAGTGGCCTATATCCACTTTAATTTTGAGATAAAACGCGTTTCCTTTTATTATAATAATTTCAAACCGAGCCACCAGAGCTTTTTCTTACCCTACGCTTCGTATTCCCGGAACCGAGAAGCACCTAATGTAAATTATGATTTTTATTGCTGTTCATATTTTTACTCCTTATCTAAGCAATTTCCAACACACAATTCACCGGCACCCCTTTGCATAAAGTGCACACGGGAGGAACTACTGTGTGAGTGTATGCCACCATGTGCTCGAACAGCTCGAGTGGGGATTCCACGAGCCAGCCAGCCAGCCAGCCAGTCAGGCAGCTTGATTGTTGACAGAGAGAATCGGTTGGCACTGTGTTGGCTTTGGCTGGCAACTATAATAGTAGCAACTCAGACAAAGCTGCAATGATGGCGGAAATTAAGTTTTAATTTTCATAATCTAATTATAATTTCTAGCCAGACGATCGCTGTGGCGGCGGCGGCGGCGGCGGAGCTTGATTGCAAACGTGCTGCACATCGTCGGCGGCGGCCCCGCAACTAGACGGCGGCGCGCTGCGTAGTACAAGTTGCTTTAAAGGAGGCGAAACCGATTGTATGTGCGAACAACTGCCGTGTACGTGTGCTCCACGAGTTTTTAATTTTGCGGCTGCAATTACCATGTGTGATTCGCAACGGCACTGTTGCCAGTCAGTAGTCAATAGCCATCAGCAGCGGTGAAGCAGCATATTGAGCGGAAGATAAAGAACCCGCATCGGCAGTAGTTTTTTTCCTATACGCAGGGCCAAGCGAAATTGAACTAGCCATTAAAAGGGTGTTACGTTCAAAATTTGATCGACTTAAACTTGGCGGATTTTTTAACGCCCCTTATCTACTGTCACTAACGAAACAAAAGTGTTCAGGAAAAGTTTATCAACGTCTAAGGAGCTATAATTGGGAGAAATCGAAAACCAAAAGCGGAAGTGACGAAAAAAACTCACACCTCTTCGTCGAAAATATTGCAAACAAGTTGGTAGTATCGTCTTTACGTCTACAACCGTCCATCGAGCAAAAAAAAATGGGCCAGACTGTCGACCTATCCAAAGGTAGTGACTCTAAATTGTGACAATGAATAAAACAACATGGCCAAACATTATCTCGGAAGGCCTATGCAAGTTTCAATCAACTTCAATCATATGAAACTCTTGAAGATCACTAAGAAATGTCTGATTTGGCACTCTATCTGTAGCTGTTCCTGTGACTTGAAAAGCGACGGAAATTTTTCAAAAAAGCCATTACAACAACGGTAGATTACATGTTTCCCTAACAGACGTTTAATAATTGAGAAAATATTGGACGTCTATTAATCATTTCATTATTTTCATTTTTTCGTCTTTCCACGTCAATGCTTCCCTAGCATGGATGACAGAAATATTTGGGAGATGAGCTATGGGTTAAGCTCCCTTATGATTGTATTTAATTTACGCCCTAGCTGTTGCTGCTTCCACGGATAAGGCAACGAAGACATCCAAATTCACCAAGCGAGACGCCAAAAACCGAAGAACCCATCGACTCATTCGCCAGAGAACGATATGGTTTTGACTGCTATGCCTTTTGCTGCTCATCGTCATTCGGTCGCGACACATCGGCAGGAAAGGTTGTATTTGAAACATTGCTTCTGCTTGCTTTTTGCTGCGCATCGTCATTCGGTCAGCGGCTTTGGTTAGCGATACGTCGGGCAGGCAGCTTTCGAGTCACATCCGTGGCATCATTTTAAAGGTTTTATCTGAAACATTGCTTGCCTTACGGTGCGCATCGTTATTCGGTCATTCGGTTCGGTGTTTGGTGCCACATCGGCAAGCACTAACTGCGACACATAACATCATCATAACATAACATCATAAACATAAAAGTCTATCTTGATTACAGATCCTACCAGTAGCGTTAGTCCAGTAAACAGTATTCCCACCATTAATCCACACACCAATAACCTATCTGATGGACGACAGTAGACAATGGACACCACGAGTCAGAAATTTGAGAATTCGAGATTAACAAACGGACCTTTTCAGGTCCACCATTTAAATTAGCTGAAGAATTGAAATTATGAACTTCTAACATGTAAGAACACAATACTTTAATGCGCAACTTGGGCATCTATATATGAAATTCGTACAAAAATCACCGGCTTTAGCATTGACAATGAAGCAATATATTTGTAAACTAAGGGCTTCCAATTACTGACTAAATCTGTTCCTCAACAATAGATCGGAGTCAAAAAGCAAACCCACGTCCTTTAGAACTTGATCCTTCATTATCGACAGACTTCGCAGCCGGTTATTTAAGTACAGGAAAATTACGGTGCAAAGATCTTGCAACTCTGTAGCGGCACCAACCAGTCGAGATTCGAACATACGACGACTGGCTTGTTAGGCAGCATAGTATTCCGGAGCTAACTGGGCAGAGTCAATGTGACTTACCTTGTTGTCAGTGATGGGAGAAGGAGATATCAACGAGTCGATTGCCATGAAGACTCGTGGGGCTGGCGCGCATTCAGAGGAAGTAGCGCCCCCATTGTACGCCACTCGGGGGCACTCTCAAGTCCCTTAGACACGCGACTAGGTTTGAGACAAGGTGACGGCTTATTTTGCATTTTGTTCAACATCGCTCTTGAGGGGGTGATCCGATGAACGGGCCTCGACGCGAGAGACACGGTTTTTACCAAAGAAAGCCAGCTCCTAGGCTTTATAGATGTCTTTGATATCATAGCCAGGATCTTTGCGACGGCGGAGGCAATCTACGCCAGGCTGAAAGCGGAGTCTAGGAGGATTGGACTAAAAATTAATGCGTCGAAGACCAAAACATGAAAAGAAGTGACTCAAATTATTTCCGCGTGCCTCCCACAGGCGATGAGCGATGATGGCTACGAACTAAAAGTTATAAATAAGTTCGTGTATTTGGCATCGCTGGTGACCGCGGACAACAACATTTGTAACGAAGTTCAGAGGCGCGTTCCAGCGGGAAATCGAGCTTATTTTGCCCTTTGCAAAACGATATGATCAAGAAGCATACGCCACCGTACGAAGCTGGCGATGTACAAACTTTTATTAAACCAGTACTGCCGCTACTCGCATAACAGTCCCATATTCTATGGAGTTTCCCGTGTAAAGGAGACTGGTTTACGAGTAGCGGCAGAGTACTTCTTTATGGTTTTGAAGCCGTAATACTGCTCAGTGGAGTGGTAGGTACTGCGGACGACATTTGGCGCAGTACAAACTGAAAGCAGAGAGTGGCGGTGACGTATGAATTACGAGCTACAGGTGCTCTGGGAAAGATTCCCATTGTATATCTGCCGAAAGTCAGCAGACTATGGTGGATCGAACACGTCGTAACCCAGTGAACATTTTCATATGCATATCAGAGTAACAAATGAGTAAGATGTACCTATATATACCCTGAAAAATCGCGTCTGATGCACAAAACTAGCATATCCGTACAGTGGACCCCCGTTCGTTTGAACGATTCCTCATGCAAACTCACGGGGTTACTTTTTAATTTAAACAACTGGTAACCCGAAATATGCTGTAAGCTGTGTGAACTGGTCGCCCTGCTCTTTGTTATTGTTTTGGTGGTTTGTTTTAGTTGGTAGTTGCAAGTGCGAATATTGCATTTTCCGATCGGATTTCTATCTTAATCGTTAGGAAAACTAAATGTGAAACCGATTAAACACGCTAGGTCAGTACAAACAAATCGTGTTTATGTGCATTGTGTGCATAAACAAATGATGTCATGTTAAGAATGACATTTGAACCACGTCGTGCAAACCAGCGGGGTTCAAATTAAAAAGTGTTCAGATTAAAAATGGTCAAACGAACGGGGGTCCACGGTACTAATTTGGAGGCCATATACTTACTACAAAATATACGTTAACAATTCAACTTTATAAGTCTTTGTATGCGATAGGGTCCGACTCAAAGCGATTAGTTTTATACTACTATACAATTCTGTACTGGAAGTCGTAGGTCAATCACTTGCTATCGTCAAATACGACAGAATATAAGCTTGTGTGCATTTTATTCGGCTATATCTACGATCCTGAATTTATTAAAAGTCAGTAACAATAATTTTCGTATATTGATATACAAGTTGGTGTTTGCTGGGAAGCATGCTGGACGATGCCGGAACAACCCCACTGGCACCAAAAATAGACTCGACCAGGTCGAAAGTGATTTGTCAGGTCGGCATCGTACCCCAAGGCTAATTTTAGGTCATGTCAATGTCGAATCAGTGATCGAATTAGTATCTACGGAAGACATGCGGACAGACCGTCTCCTGTAGTAAATGCCTATACCAGATAGAGAGAAGTCGTTGATCCGACGTACCTGGAGTTCTGGAAAGACAGACATTTGTCGCTAGAAGAGACATTGCCAGCTTCTGAAAGGCCCGGCTCTGCTCAAACCGCTGGCGATCGGTCTAACCGCCGGCGTTCCGGCGGTTCACAGTAGCGACATCTGCCGTCTGTCGATATTAATAACAATATGATCCATTTATTCAAAATCTGTAAAATAAATCGCCAGTCGTTGCGTTTCTTGTTACGGAAATTTACATTATGTACGCGGGTGCCCTTAGAGCTACTTTCCCCATAGCATTGGTGCCGTATGTTAAAAATAGGAACGCTGTATGATTTATGGGAGAGTATCACATCCAGCTTTTTACGAACCATAATAACGGACGTGTTCGTAATATTTGAACAGAATTTTTGACATTTCCCTAATACATCGCACATTTTCTTTCCGTACATTCCTTTAGTTTTACCGTGACCGCGCGTAAAGAAAACATGCGATGTATTAGGGAAATGTTAAAAATGCTGTTTGAATATTACGAACACGTCCGCCATTATGGCTCGTAAAAAGCTGGATAGCTATTTAAAGAAATCATAGACAAGCACTTCATCGACCATAATCCTGAAAACTTTGGTACAGATACAAAGTGACTCAAGGTAATCCACAGTAAAGCTGGTTTCTGCCATGAAGCTTATGGGAGATGCTTGTGTTGCCTGTAACAGGAATCTGTTCTATGATAAAACAACGGAATACCGGTAGCCAGTCTTCGCAGGCATGCAGGAATACAGTGGGACGACCAGGTGAAGACTAGGACTAGGCAAAGCTAGACTTGCCACCTGAATGGTGCATTGCGACGCGGTATGCAGCGTAGCAACCTACTAAAACACTACATTCTCGAGAACGGGACCAATTCCATGGTACAAAACGAGTGTTGGTAATACAGAATCAACAAGGAATTTCCGCAGTTGTGACCTGAACGTCGACCAAATAGCTCTTCATTCCTCGACTCCCGATATGGGCGGCGCATGGTTCACTTCGTAAAGTGAACAACAGAGCCTTTGTATGCGAAAGCAGATCTACAAGCCAGTGTATAGTGGGGAAATATTCGAAAACCTGTTGCTTTTCTCTAAATCTCATCGGTAGCGCGTAACTAGAACATAGTACAGTTGTGGAAGTTAGCTGACAGCTTTCCGCGTAAGCGTGGATCAAGTCAGTTGGTGCTGCTAGATGACTAAGGAAGCCAGAACGTCACAGATAAGTGTGGTATAACCTACAAGTAGTCATCCCAAGCTTGCTTCGTGCCTGTCTTCACTTTCTCCAGGTCGCTTAATTTCATTCACCAGGCCTTTCACATCTATCGGCTTGAATTATTTTGCGGCATTACTGATGACAGCTAGAGGAAGCTAGCAACTTTAAAAAATGTATCACACTCTTCACCTGTTTCACCGTTTGTGAAATGGTATGCGACTTATCAACCGACGCTTGCATTAATAGTATTCATCGCTTTGTATGTCGTTTTCATGTGGGCGGCGCATGGGAACGCAAGGTGCGCTACGTAAAGCAGGCGATGTCGGGTGCTTTTTACGACAGGAACCGAAAGTTAGACGACGAGGCGCTAGACACGATGGTTAATAAGACTGAGGCATTTTTTTGTTAGATTATAATCACTTTAACAACTTGAGTCATTCGTGATTTCTGCGGGGTTGGGATTTGAACCCGAGTCCTCGGCGTGAGAGGCGTGAATGGTAACCACTACACCGGAGCTTAGGCATTGCTAACAACCGTTTGTTCTGTTTTTGGACGCAGAGGAAAGCGGGGCACTATTTCTAAATCGCTCACTGCTTGTGGGGCAACTCTGGTGAAATTCGATAATCCATGATGGAGCTGAAAAGAAGCTTAGAAACGGTGTAAAATTCATGGGGTATGAGACAACATTATTTTAAAAATACAGAATAATCATTAATTCAGAATCAATTTAATCGGTGACTCGATATATCCAGCTTTTGCCTTGATTATGGCCATGAGGGGGTTAAAAACCAAATCGCCAGCAGCCCGAATGTGACTTGCCGATATTTTGGCACACCTACGGATTTTGTTGACCGTCTCGAGACTGGTGTATTTTTTAACCTCGCACTCCAACGCTTTGTAAGACGGTGCCTTGTTGCAATGTCCAATGCTGAACGTTTGGCGTTTTACAAAAATGTTATTCACATCAAAGTGTTTAAATACGTCGCATTAATACGTTTGAATTCCGTCGCTTGTAACATTTTTTGCAGTCACTTTTGGCGAACTGCTTTGTACGCTTGTAAACAATACTGTCATTGTCATTCGCGAAAACTTATGGAACTGTCATTAAGCAAATTTATCCTGCTTTTTACGAGCCATAATGGCAGACGGCATAATACGCGTTCGTAATGTTTGAACAGCAATTCTGAATTGCTTCCGCACGTTCACTGTTCAAATATTACGAACGCTTATTATGCCGTCCGCCATTATGGCTCGATAAATAGCTAGATAGACAGTTGCTGCCAGTGTGACAGCTGCGACAGTTGGTTACACTTTGAGTACCGGACCCTGTAGGGGCTTATATATCTAGAATACTTTGAATTTTTGAGTCACTGGTAAATTATGTGTGCAATTTGAAATGACATTTTTCGATGAATATGATGAAACAACCTTTCCCTTTTCTTTACGTTTCGGCTAATTGATTTCCCATTCTGCCATCATCAGAATATCGAACTAATTATTTCATTTTTACGATTACTTTTACGATTGCGTTGGAGCTTGGAAAGCCCATAATCGTAAGATGAAATAATTAGTTCGATATTCTGATGATGGCTGAATAGGAAATCAGTAAACCGAAACGTAGAGAAAAGGGAAAGCTTGTTTCATCATATTCACCGAAAAATATGAATTTTATATTACACACATATACCTACAATATTTACTGTATATTTTGTTTTGTTTTCTTTCGAACTACACTCTGCATCAATTCAGTCTCACTATTGCTTCAGCAATTTCGATCCAACACCGTCTTTTTATTTTCTCACTTTCCCTAACCAGTTTCTTTGTTTTGTTTTGAATTAATCTCAATAGTTTCAAAGTGTAGTTCTATCCTGAATTTGGCATCAGATTCATGTTAGTTTGATTTAGTATTCTTAATTTTTGTATTAATTCTAAATTTATTTTATTATTGTATTAATATTAGAGATTATACCCTAATAAACTGAACGATAACATTGTTTTTATTTTATTTTTTTGACTTAGCTTTGATGATTTTGTTTAAATTTTCTGTCGACAAAGATAAACTTAGTCGTATTTCAGTGTTTTTAAATTTCGCTTTCTGGTTCTATTTCACAGGTTTGAGTCCTGCGGCTTAACCATTTACCAAACTTAAAATTTCCATGGTTTTCCGACTTTTAATCAACAGTTGCCAGTTTGAGTGATTCTGGCTTTCAAACAATCTGACAACACACGCCACAAATAGGTTAATAGTGAATTTCAAATAACTGTTTGCATCTACACAGTTGAACATGATCATTAATCGTTATAGAAATTTTCCCGACAAATAAGTGGAACACACGATCGCTTTAATTTACCCGAGGCTGCTGTTAGCTCTAGTCACACACTAGTCACCTGGCCGGACCGGTGATGGTGGTGGTGGTAGCGTGGTTCTCCGCCATAAAATTAGTAATAATTTAGATAAGTAAACAAATCCAGCAGTGTGCATGTCTGTGTGTAAGTATGTGTATTCATATTTAAATATGAATATTATCTGCTCCGACGACGAGGTAGACACCAGCTGTTCCAGCATTTCCCGCGCTCACAAACTTGCATAATTTGTACCATTTCGTTCACGTTCATAGCTGGTGCAGTGCACAGTTTTGAACAATTTATGTGTCATCATAATTAATGTAATTAAAAGTCGTTTAGCGCGCTGCTGTAGCAGCGCTAGGTACCCTGGGAAAACTGTTTGTGTGCATTTCGATGCTAGGCAAAAAATACGTTTGCTTCGACCTAGTTCAGACTGATCAGCGTTTTACACGGGCAAGACCTTTTTCTGTTCCGACTAAAGACCATGCGGTCAGGTGTCGTCCGACCGAAGAGATTCGGGAGGTCGCTTGCGGTTGCGCTTGCCATTTGTCACTGAACCGTAAAGTGGGGTAAAGTGTGGAATTAACGGATGGGCAGATCCTACACGCATGTTGTCGCCGCGCGATGTCGGACCTGAGAAAACAACACCAAGCAGTTGATAATTATTCTGTCTTGTGGAAATGAGTCGCAACCCGAAGGTAATTAATAGGTTGTTCGTTCAACGACAACAGCAATTGCGCACACCTTTGAATGTAGGAAGTTAAGGTCCATCGCGGAACAGGCAGAAACGAGGCGCACGGGAATCTGCTGGTTCCAGCAGAGTGCGTGATCCCGCTGAGGATTCCTGGAATTACAGCTCTACACAGGGAAACCTTCGGGTCGGCTAAATCGGCTTGCAGTTTAGCTACACCATCGCAACGGGATGTTTAATTGAGATCTTACGTAATTGGATAATAGTTTAATTGACCGATTTCTACTAATCTCTCGATATAGACAGATTGTGCAGGACGGCTCGTGCATATTTATATTCTGAGCGACGTGATGTAATTAATCTGTAAAACATTTTCATTAGTCAAGTAAAGAGAACGTGATCCAACTGAATACAAATATAATTCAGTGAATTACGACTAGTGTATCATTAATTGAATTTCCTTGGAATGCGGAGATTTGCTTCAAATTACAAGACTCTTGATCGGCAGCCAGCGGCTGATCGCCGCATGAGTGTCACTTCCTTTCCCGAGAGCCAGAATGACGGATCACTGGGAGATGCGTGTTAAGTAACCTGACGAAGCAAGTCGGCATGTGTTCAATTTTCCCTCATCACGGTCACGGAAGGAATGTGGTATTTTACGTAAACTAGCATGTGTTCTCAATGTCATGTGAAACCTAGTGGAGCGTGTGATAGAATGTCAATTGCTAACTGTGAGTGAAAAACCTCTATCTGGTTGCATTACATGAAGAGTTCGTACTTTCTCAATTATGGCAGTGGAGCCGTAAAGCTGTAATGGTTGTTTTTGGGACAACATTTTTTTTAGGCCGGACTACGTCTCAACGCACGGTATCATTTACAACATTTAGATTCAGACGAGTCGCGGAATAATGAAAAATTTTGAATACTAAAAACTCGGCCAGTTCTGAACGGTTTTCAATCAACGGGGTGTCGACTAAACTTTAGAACTAAAATTCCCTAACATACAATTCCCTAACATAACATCTGATTTTTTATGATATTAAATCTTTTTGCCTAACTTATTTTAAATAGGTTTATTGGAACGATTTTTTCATGTTTAACGAACACATGACAAAGATTCTTAATGAGGAGCTCCTGATGTGCTCGTCAAACCTCAATTTCGAGTCGATAGTAACGACTAGATCAACGATAGAGTTAACATGCTCCAGATAATCCGGTCCCAAGTTGTATTGATAGAGAAAAACAATGTTACAGCGACTGTATAATATTACTTAGCACTTCTTGCTGCTAGCATGTGTGTGTGTGTTCCCAAGTAACAATTCTAAATCCGCTTGATTTTATTTGACTTTATGAAGGTATTCTTGCGGTATGAATCTTTATCTCTGATTTTAACATGGAGTTGTACAGTACTAGACGAAAACTACTTATAGCTACTTATACTATCACGATAAAACTGGTTGGCTTCGATACATCTCTAATAAACTTACTATCAGTAGGGCGCGGCAATACAATATGGCACACTAATCAACGTTGATCTTATTGCGGTTGCTTATAAAACCACAATAAAACTGTTAGTTTTATGGTGCTATTATTATGGTAACTGGGGCCAGTCCCGGCGTAGTGGTTAGCATTCACGCCTCTCACGCCGAGGACCGGGGTTCAAATCCCAACCCCGTAGAAGTCACAAATGACCCAAGCTGTTAAAGTGACTATAATCTAACAAACAAAAAAACTTGGTAACACCCTGATCAAACAGATTTATTGCTGCTATTATGAAGAATATTAGAGTTCAAAGCAAATTGTTAGTTGCAGAAAGGGAATTTATCGTCAATCGTGTCAGAATACAATTAGAGTTAGCTTGCCAGAAATTAAGATTGCCTATCGAATATTTATTTTGTTTAAATAAGTAGTTTCAAAATTGCAAAACTTTGATGGCGCAGCCGTTTGTTATTCCAATACGTGCGATAAAATTTAATGCTTTATATGCTGCACAATTACGGAAACTACTGAAAATTATATATTCTTTCGGATATTTTATCACGGTCGTTGAAAATCAAATCGATCAGGACGATCTGACGGTAAAATTGTACCATTTCTGCTCATGGCTATATATGTTCACGTTTATAAAGCTGTCTGGGTGGCTTAGCTTTTTTCGCAACAAGCTTTATGCTACACGCTATGTCTGAAGGCACTTATTATTTAACTTTCATGCATCTCAGATTTCTCTTCACAGGATGTTAGTATTGGTCAAAACGATTAATTTAAAAAAGATCTTAAAATATTCTATCTCGGGTTTTTTGAAAAACTCAATTCTTTAGTTTATATAGGGGTCATTTCCTCTCAAGTAATCTTACCCGTTGTAATCGACGACCTCCGATTTCAACCAAATATGGTATAATTGCTCATTCTAACCCCACATTCAATTTCTCAAAGTTTTATACGCATTGATCAATCCCATTATCAATGATCAATTATCAATGATAATTAAATTAAATTTGCTGCTTGGGGTTATCACTGCACCATATTTGTGTGTTCTTAATAGTGCGACACAATCGACAGGGGGCAGAAGTTACCCGAAAATTTTTTAGATCGTCGGCAAACGAAAGCATTGATAATGAAAGCAGCTCAACCAGGTCATCAATATAAATTAAAAAGACGAGAGGGCTAAGTACACTGCCTTGGGGTACACCAGACGATATGTCTAATACTCTGGAGCGTACAGAGTTTACTGTAATGAAAGCTTTGCGGTCGGATAAGTATGAGTAAAGTCATCCGGTGAACCCTGAGGGAAATCCGGTGTGACTCAGTTTTGTGATACAGTGTGTGATTCAGATTGTGTGGTACAGTGCCAAAAGTCTTCGCAAAATCAAAATACAGAGTGTCTACTACCTGTAAAAACCTCGAAAACCGGGAATTTTCAGGAATTTTTTATTATTTACTCTGGTAAAACTTGAAATTCTTAGGGAATTCTCGCATAACTTTTCGAAAGGACCTGAGTAACAATGAGAGATTCTCTTTGTGCCTCTTCTCTTTTGCCTCCCACGGCAATGCAAATGCACTTTGAAACACCAGCGTTGCATGAATCGGTTACTAGTGTCACTATCTAGCTAAACGCGAGGAAAATTTTTGTTGGAATGCATTTATGTCGCCGTAGTTATCAGAAGAGCGGGACGCCAAAGAGAGTCTCTCAATGTTACTTGGGTCCTTTTGAAAAGTTACGCGAGAGAATTATTCTTAAAATCAATCACAATGTATTCCTCACAACACTGTAACCAGCCTTGAGTAACGACCCTACCCTCTGTCTAATCCAATTCAGAAATCTAGCCTGGACCCACAGGATTAAATCCCGGTCAATTCATGCAAAGTAAAAACAGCCGTGTTGGTCAGAAAGTAGAACGGCCGACGTTGGCAAAAAATATAGAAAAACTTCGGGATATGCGTTAAACTGTTAAACTGTTTCGCATGCCTTGTGGCTCAGAGAACGAAAATTAAACATTTCCGCGGGGTTTGCAGAAAAAAACACTACGGCTGGCTCTAGGAGTTAGCTGCAATGGGTGCTAAAGAATTCAGTGTTGCGAGAACACAGTGTGCATCGGTAGGCGATTGAAGAGAGAGTGATGCTCTCCGTATAATCAACCGCTTAACAACTTGAGCTTGCGAATGATCTTGCACGGGAAAAATAACAGATTGGAAACTCAGGCATGGAGTGTAATTTACCGGTCGCCAGAATAGAAGAAAGTGATCCTTGTATGGAGAACTCGCCTAGGGAATTAGAGTAGGTGGAGAAATTTTCCCGTTTTGGTAGCTTATGTTAAGACCCGCTGTTTAGAGAAAATAAACAAGAGTTGACAAGTCCTCAATAGCAAACGGTTTCGTAGGGCAGTAGCAGGCGAGTTTTATGGGGGCCCGTGCTACTATGGATGAAATTTACACTCTCCGAAAAATCAGCCAGAAATGTCGGGAGTACAACGAGTTCACGTATCCTATTTTCGTGGATTTCAAGGTAGCATACGATACAGTAGGCCGCGATCAGCTATTGCGTGCGAAGTGATGCGGCTGATCAAAACTATCCTGGAGCGACTAATGTGCTTCGAGCGTGTTTCAGAGGCACTCTCGAGTCCCTTCGAATCGCGCAGAGGGTTTCGACAAGGGGATGGACTGTCCTGTATGTCATTCTACATCGCTATTGAAGGAGTGATCTGGCGAGCAAGCATCTAAACGAGAGAGACGATCTTCGCTAAAACTAGCCAACTCTTGGCTTCCGCAGACGACCTCGACATCGTTACTAGAAACCTAGAAGTAACGGAGGCAATCTACGGCGGACTAAAATCAATGCGTCGAAAACCAAATATATGGTAGGAAGAGGCTCCAGAGAAAATAAAGTTCGTCTCCCCTGTTGCGGAGTATTTGTGGTGGAGTACAAACGGAAAGCGGAGAGTGGCGCAGGTGTATGAAACACAAGTTGCATGCACTACATGGCGAGATTCCCATTATACACCTGATAAAAGTTGAGAGACTACGGTGGACTGGTCACGCCGCAAGGATGCCGTACGACTGTGCCTTGAAATCCGTTTCCTTCAAGAACCTCACCAGCACCAAGAATAGAGAGGCCAACGTGCTAGATGACACGACCAAATGAGCCGCGTGTGCCGAGACGCTCAACGAATTAACGACCAGTAGCTCAGAACCGAGTACAGTGAATAAAAGATACGGCAAGACCACGCCAGCACCAACTCGTATATCAAAGTACAAAAATTAACGGAAATATCTGTTAATAAAATCGGAATCGTAACTAATGCTTAATCAAGTGCGCCCAAGTTGATTTTTAGTCGTATATAATGACACTAACTGACATACATATGATATTCAGCATAGAATCATATAGCAGTACTGACCGAGCCGAGTTTAATCGGATATTATCGTATAAAATTACTTATATAGATGAAACGCGTATATTTATTCCATATCACGTATATCGCCTTCAAAATAGTACGAAAATGCCAGTTTTGCCGCATCAAATACGCTTTATTAGCATGTATATATGCACGTAAAGCTGATTTTTAACTTTTTTATACATATAAAAATTTTAGCTGGGGAGCCATCCCGGCTCTTTGCTCCTCTACCAGCATTCTATGGACTTAAGATTTATTTTTAACGTACAACAGTGTTGTTATTCGTTCCCTAATAACAGTCTCTTGTACAAGCTCTGTCCAATCCTTACCCAAGTAGCACACTTTTGTCATTTCTGGTTGCTGCAACCTATTAATGACTGAATTTAGTCATTATTCGGTTACCACAACTAGTTAATAACAACTGTGCTAGTAGGGTTACTGAAGATGGGCTACTACGTATGCAAGAGCGAATTAATAACTGTCAAACCGTAGGAGACGATGTAAAATGTCCCTCGTTTCCACAAAAGTTTCAATACTATAATCATGAAACAGCAATGAACAGTAACTAGATGGACGTTTAATCTATCTGCAGCACCGCATTTCGGAGGCACTTGGGAGCGACTGATTCAATCAGTAAAAGGAACCCTTAAACAATTGAAGCACAATCGGCTACCGACTGATAAAATAGAAGGTTAGAAGCTAATGGAAATAGTAAAAAAGCAAAGCCTTGGGTGTAAACCGTCATTAGATATTACCCTGCTTTATTGACAGACTTCGCAGCCGCCTGTTAGGAATGGAAATAGTAATGATGATAAATTCCTGACCACTTACACACGTTGCTATAGTCCGTGATATATTTCTGTCGCTAACGCCAAACCACTTCGAATAGGCTCATCCAACGACAATAAATCACCGATCGACTGTAACGATTAGCCAATTATTTCAAAGAACTTGCAGAAAATATCGCAGGTGTGTACAGATCATCTCTGGAAAAGGTAAATAGTGGAATATCTGCCGACTCTTACATGCAGAACTAAAGTTTTGACTAGGGTAAATTTAGATAGTTCGTTATTGAAGTCGAGATTGATCTGAGTTTATTTGATTAGGCTCGAAGATTGATCTGAGTGAATCATTAAATTACTCGAATATTACTGAAAGTAGTTATTCGATAACAAACAGCCAAAGGGGTGATCAAAGCATCATCATTCCCGAAGGGCAACAGTTCCATCCATAGAGTTCCTTTTTCGATCACTGATTCGGACCATAATGAAAAGTAAAAAAAAAGAAACACCTTTGAAACAATGATGCAATTCCGACTACAATCCGATTGGTTACGACAACTCAATAAAAAGCAATTAATATGAATTCCATGGGCTGCTGCTGATGCTGATGCTGCTGCGGCAACCTTCCCGCGCGCATACCCAAATCGAACAGGCAGTCCGGCGATCCTTTCCAACCCTGGATGGATGGAACCAACGGAATAAAACATGAGCTTCTTCACCTTCCCGCAACGAGCCAAAGTTGCTGGACTGGAGAGATCCCGCTGCCGGAATGCTGTCAGCTATTCTGTCGTTTTTGGTAATTGCTCCAACCGCTCTGCGCTGCGCTGCGATCTGTGCTGTGTGTTGCTGCAGTTTGCTATCGTCATTCCTTGGCTCGATTGCAATCACAATCGCTGCTGGCAGGCTTCGGTTGTTGGTTGGTGACGTTGGCAATGATCTCTCAAGGAAGCCAACCAGCCAGCCAGCCAGCCAACACGATCCCAAACTGCCATCGGTGTTCGCCCAGCAATGACGCATCTTTTTCACATTTACGGTGTTGATTAGCCGCGCTGCGCGCTACGCCCGACCGAAAAAGAACCAAACCGTCGAGGTACTTCGAACCGAACCAGTGTGCATGCTCGCAGGCGCGGCAGCCAAGGGCAACTTTTTGCCACTCGACCATCATCATCGGCATCGGTGGATCCATCCACGTTTGGTTGTATCGTATCGGACTGACCAAATTAGGGACACGATGTGTATTGCCGGAGAAAGAACATTTCGATTGACCGGGGAAAGGGAGAGCTGGGAACGGTGGCAGAGACAGCCACCGTTTCTACTCACGGTATTTAATTTAATTAAACAGGAAAACGAGTAAATAAAAATTTAATAACTGCGAGAAAGATGTCCGTAGTTTTTCTTGTTTTGTTTCGAGGGAAAAAAGTAGCCAAAATGTGGCGATATCATGCCGTGCGAGAGTCCTTCAGGGTGCCGTAGTACATCGGTTAATGTGTAATTTCAGCCAAACTTCAAGGCAAGAGGGTGGAAGCTGCAAAACCGGAGGTGAATCGACAAAAGTCAACCGATTTCGGTCATATTTTTTTGTTGCTGCTGCCTACATCGATTTCAGGCAACTCTGATTGTCGTGAGTAAACCCAAACAAAGCGAAAGGATGCTTCGAGCTGTGCCGAGTAAGTGACTGAGACTTAAGGTACGGGCAACAGCAATAATTAAGTGATTTGAGTGCAATTGGCTTGCTTTTATGTGGTTCACATCATTACGCGCAAGCAGAATCAACATAAAACGGGGCAATTGGTTGCGCTCTTCATCACCAGCTGAGTTGCCATCGGGTATTATTTTATGTGAATCTGAAGTCCCGAGTTCTGAACTTTCTCAGGAATGCTGTCCAGAGTCCGAGCGGAGCCGCGCCACTGGAAAATTTGCGTTTGTTTTGCTACACTTTTAATCACCAAAAGCAAAAAAAACTTTTGTAGAGATTTAAACTGCCAATTAACAAGTTGGATTTTACCGGACAACAACAGCGAAAAACAAGGAGGTGTCGAGCGGGAACTTCCTTTTTAATTGACTAAATTGATAACAATGACTTTAAAAACAGAGTCCATAGGATTGATTGGTGCATATGATTGAATTAATTTTGGGAATAGCGAATGAATAGCATTTTACATGATGATTACAATGACTCTCATTCATTATCATTCGAAATCTTTAAGGTGCCCAAACCTTGATACAATGTGGGTAACCAAACTTTTACAATATACCGTAAACCAATTTTGCTAATTGTGTAGATACAATATAACTTTAATTTGTATTTAAATTCAATTCATTTAAACGGATTATCTTTATTTTTTTTCTTACATTAACTTACATTTTATTTTATTCTAAAACCAATATTCTCTAGATATTGAGTTATTTTACTAAGTTCTGATTTAATTCAAATTTGATTAGGCTAAATTTTGATTGAATTCAATTTCCTTTAATTTTTCAACTTGTTGATTAAGACTTTGATGGCTTTAAAGGAGCGAACGACATCTGCAAAGAACCACTCGCGTAGAATAGTAGAACTAGAGGCTGCTGGCGATACGTAGCTCAGCCAACAACATCCGGCCTGTTGACGAGAATCTGGCCTGCCGACTGGTAAAAATCATAACTAGTAGAGATTTATGATTGCTGCCGGATCCGCGTTGTGCCATTTTAGTGTGTATTAGATTTGGGTCATTCCATGCGAAGTATCCGTGTCCCATGTAATCTACCTTCTCGGATTTGAACAAGATTTTGTCAGACTGTTTAGGTCATAAAGTAAAAATTCCAAATTTGGTGCCGGTTGGACCGGTTTCTCGAAATTGGGTTCTCCTCTTATTTTTTTTAGTTTATAGGTATTTCTGGGAATACTAAATTTAAAAAGAAGATATTTTCACGTTTTCCAAGTAATTTGCCTAAGTAAACCGGAGAAAATGTCATACTGCCAAATATTTTATTATTTGAATTCCATCGTGTTCCCCAGATTTTTTTAATATGAGAATCACTACATGAGATCCAATCGGTGGGTTTTTTACTTTTTGCTCTGAGACGAACAATCTGACAAATGCACTTGAACGGATCAATTTTGCATTAAACGATTGCTGGTGTTATCAACTAGGTATTGATTAAGGAAAATTGCATTACAATGCATTTATGTCGCCGTGATATTATAATATTATTGTGTTAAGTTTAACGCTATTTTTGAATAATGTAAGTACCATATTGATATCATTTTTCCATCGGTTGAAATGCAATATTTTAGTGCCATTTCTATCTCATTTTTATATACCTATGACTAGCTGATTGCCCGATGTTACTCGGAGCCCCTTTGTCTCTCAGCCACTTGTACAGCTGTCACTCATTTGTCAGCGCCCCTGCGCTGATTCTTTTATATCAAAGAACAGGTGTACCAAGTTTGAAGAACAACCGTCCAGGCGTTCCGGTGTTATGGCGGAACATTCATTCATACTCACGTTCACCACCACCCACCCCCCTCTCCCTGTTGACACCCTTCCAGCCAGCTCCCCTTTCTGTCACGTAGCCAATTATGCATCGGTATGCACTCTAAAAATCCTTGTAACGGAAGAGAAACAAAACATTTTTTTGATGTATATGCCTCCTTGGCCCCCCTCCCTAACCCCTCGCCGGTTGACCAATATCAGCTCCTAAGTATGCTCCTGAATCACTTAATAAAGTGAAACAAATATTTTTTTTCCATATATCCCTCCTTAGTAATCCCCCCTTCATAACCTCCCCCGCCGTTTTGCGCAATTGCAATCGGTCTAAAGGTAAGAGAAACACAACCCCTTTTGCTTGTTTTGGAGATTAGACTTTGGAGGTCTTCCTTAATATTTATAACAATAGTTTTTACAATTAACAGAGGGAACGGTAGAAGAAAGTAATAAAACACAGAGTCGATAGGAACTAACAGATTGAAAGGGCGTTACCTTAGATAAACAACTTTGTTGGAACACGCATATCGAACAATAAACAAGTAAAGCAATAAATGCTTTTTGGGTCTGTAAAAGAACCTTCGGTAAAAAATGGGGTCTTAAACCAAATATGATTTACTGGATATACTCAGCAATAGTTAAACCCAGAATCACTTATGCATCGCTTATCTGGTGGCCGGAAACAAAACAAAACACGACTCAGATTAAATTAAACTAGTTACAAAGGCATGCTGGAAGGAATAACAGGAGTTATGAGTAGCACCCTAGCTAGCATTTTTATATGTATAAAAAAGATAAAAATCAGCATTACGTATAGATATACATGCTAAATAAATCGTATTTTTGAGGCGATATACGGGAGATACGCGAATAATTTTGAGCGTTACGACTATATAAGTATTTATATACGATAATATCCGATTAAGTACGAGTCGCTCCGTACTACTCTACGATTTTGTGCTGAAAATCGTATGTATGTCAGTCATTATCATTATAAACGACAGAAAATCAACTTGATCCCACTTTATCCAGCTTTAGTTACGATTTCGAGTTTGTTAGGAGATATTTACGATAGTTTCCGTACATTAATATACGAGTAGGTAGTTAGCTGGGACTCCCTCTAGAGCCTTAGAAGCTCTACTCAATCTTCTTCCTCTACATCAATTCATCCAATTGGATGCTGGGCTCTAAGGGCTCTAAGGCTCAAGCCATCCATGAGGTTCTTCGATGGTGATCTCGTTGGACACTTGAGTATTCTCAAAGAGTTTTCCATAAATCCCTTAATATTAATGAACGAAGACCATACGCCTAAGCGTAACTACTTCGATCACAAAGTTCGTGCTCTTGATTTTATTCACTCTGATTAAAATGCCAGAGAACCTAATTTTCGCTCAGGATCACTGGTGTTCTACACAGGCGGATCAAGACAAAATAGCGTTGCAGTTGCTGGTATAACAAGCCCAGGGATTAACATTTCAGTTTCAATGGGAAAACATCCCACTGTATTTCAAGCAGAAATATATGCAATACTAGAGTGTGTATCAATCTGCATAAAAAGAAACTTCAAAAATGCAAATATCTGTATTAGCTCGGAGCATTGAATGCTTTAAAATCAAAAACTCACACTTCTGAACTGGTGTGGGAATGCATAAAACTGTTGGAACCCTTTTTTGGACTATCTTCATGTGCCCTTACAATGGAACTTAGGAATAGGGAAAAACTAAAGGTACAGTCTAACTGAAATATTACCTCGAATACCCGGCAATCAAAACGTTTTATACAGCCAAATGCTCTTCAATCACAAAAACTATTAAACCTTTCAAAATCCGCCTTTAGCACATACACCGGTTTGATAACAGGACATTGTCCTTGCAAGTACCACCTGAAACTCATCGGTAAACTTAATGAAGCTAACTGTCGCTTTTGTAATCATGAGATTGAAAGCTCCGAGCATTTGTTGTGCGACTGTGTTGCAGTATATCATAAACGACGTAGATATCTTGATAAGGAGCTGACTCAGCCCTGCGGTATTTGGAATGCTGCTCCTAATCAGGTGATAAATTCCACACGAAATGCATCACCTGATTGGGATAAATGCCGACAGTAGTTGAGGTGGCTCATCAAACTTTGATAGCTCACTGATACGACATGGCATAAATTAAAAGAGGACACACCACAATAGATCAAAATAATGGTCGCGGTGGTAAGTTCCCAACACGGGAAAAAAGCAGATTGAAATCGGGCGTGAAGAGGAAAGAGCGAAAGTTGGTGGTAAGGGAGGGTCATTGAAGCAACGCTTAAGAAGTGCAGATTCCTTTATGCGAAGTTATTCCCATTGACTCGCTGTTCATGCTGCCTCACTGTTGACTACTTTCCCCTATTTTATACGCAACAAATTACGTAATATACGTTTGTATTATGTGTCTGTGTCCTATGTACCTTTAGGGAGTCTGTTTTGCATTTTCTTTTTGTTTCATTATTGCGTTATTTCTGCACTATTTTTTGCAACATTTGATGTCCTTGGTGTATGGTTTATGAATCAATTTTCTGCTATTTTTGTACCATTTTAGTACCATTTTTATATCACACCTATTTTAATTCTTTATTGTTCAATGGTTTATTTTTGACGATTCTTTTTCCATTTTGTTTTGTTTTGATTTTTATAAACTTCATATAATTTTCAGGTTTTTCTTGTAATTTTTTTTTTGGTTTCAGTATTACGTAGTTTTTGCTTTACTTTTTGAATTATTTTGTATTGTTTTTGTATTATTGTTGAGTATTGTTCTACTATTTTTGTATCATTTTGAGTTATTTGATTGCTTTTTTATCATTTTTAAATTAGTGTCTTATGATCCTGTGTTGTATGGTATCCGTAGATTAGGGCTGATAGCAATTCATTAATGTTGCAATCATTTCTGTATTTATCTTCGTAACTCTTTAAAGTCTTATTGAAGGTTTTCTTCATATGATTATTGTGATTATTTTGTATTATTTCTTACATCATTTTGCGTATTTCTTATATAATTGTTGTAACTGTTCTATTTTTTGTGCCAGCTTTTTGCTAGTTAAGTTTGCTTATTCTTTTTGTGTCTATTGCTTTTTCCATTACTTGCATTTTGTTTCTTAATTTTTCATAACGGTGGTTTTTACAGTCAACAAGGGGGACTGTAAAAGGAAGTAACGAAACAAAGGTGTTTATAGTCCTATCCAAACAGAGTGCGACAAAACAGGAAGAGGAAAGAGCAAAAAATTAGGTAGGCTCACTGATGCAACGTTTAATTGGCGATGCGACCATTCCTCGTTACCCAAGCTGGGAGATCCGCTGCTCCACTGAACCAGGCTATAATGGTAGCCAATGAATGGCAAACTTTCTCCTAAATCATTTTGTGTGATTGTAGCATCGTATATGAATCATTTTGCTGCAATTTTTGAACCACTTTGATGCCATTTTTGTATTAATGCCGTGTCAGTTTTTTTATTTATTCGCCTTTCATTACAAATTTTAAATTTGTTCAATTATTATGTTATTTTTATGTTATGTATCATTTTTATTTAATTTTTGTATCGTTTAGCTGGTTTCTGTTCTTTTTATACGTTTTACTACTATTTTGTTATCACTTCTCGTACCAAATTTCATTTCTGTTGCAGTTTTTTGTTATCCTTATGCTTTTTTAGGTTTTTTTTTGCATTTTTCTATTTTTTTATTTGTTTAATTATTGAGCTGTTTTGCATTTTTTGCATTATTTATTGTTATTTTTTTATCATGTTTGAATCAGATTATCTTTTTTATATTATCTTGTCTAAAGTTCCTCTTGTGAACGTCCTATAGAATCTGCCGATTAAGAAAAATAGCACTTTATGACATGTGCATGTATTTATTTTTGTTCTTGATATTTCTGTACCTTTTTTGGTCCTTTCAATATTTTTATTTCTTATTTTATTATTATTTCTTATTTTATTATTATTTCTTATTTTATTATTATTTCTTATTTTATTATAATTTCTTGTATCATTTTGTGCCATTTTGTTTAATTTTGTGCTATTTGCGTACCATTTTGATGTCAAGCCTCTCATTTTTCGAATTTTTTAGCCCATTTTTGTGTCAATTTCTGTTATGTACCTGCAACTATGACATCCTTTTAATGAACTGGTAGCGAATCGCCGAAATGCCAATGGCCGAAACACAAATGGCCGAATCACGAATGGCCGAAATCTAAACGGCCGAGTTTCAACAACAGTCACAGAAGGCCGAATCACGAAAGGCCGAATTATTTCGGAATGCCTAAATAACTATTCAATAAAACCCGATTTAATCCGCCAATCCATCTTATGTGTCATTTGATATGGGCTTTTCCAGCTCATATATTATTTTTGATTGGAATGAAGTTTCACTGATATGTTGGATACCACACAAGGATTTATTTTCCATTAAAAATAAATTTTTCGCCAAGAATAACTTTTTAAAAGAACGTATTTGAGATTATTTGTTTAATTAAATCTTTAAACTATTTATTTGATCGAAATGGCGTCAAAGAAAAAGCTGTGTGAAATTAAATGTAGTTTCGGAAAAAAAATTCACTGAAAGAAAAAACTTCGCAAAATTGTTATAAAAATCATAAAATGTCAATTTTCTTAAAGTAGCCCCTCATATTTATCTTATTCCTTTAAAGGTAGCTTAAATTATGCCCTAAAATCTGATAAAGAGCTACTTATAGACACTCTTTCTGATATTTTTTGAAGAACCTTTGATATTTGCATGTTTTGTAAAACTTTGGACTAATTCTTATATAAACTGTTTCTTAGGCTCAGCGCTTCTCAAGTTATTGCTCATGTGAAATCTAAAAAATATGTATTAGGGTCAATTCATGAAAAGTATCCGTTAACCGTGTAATCGACTTTCACGGATTTGAACCAATTTTCGTCAGATTGTTCGTTTTATGTCAAAAAGCCAAAATCCTAAGTTTCGTGCCGATTGGTCTTCCGCACGATTAATGGTAGTAGCACGATTGTGCAAGGAAAGACCCATTTTATACCTCTTTTTTTTTTTGTTTATAGCAAAATATGGGGGATAGCCGGGTATGAAATGGGGAAGGCAAACGAGAAAGCGACCAATATAGCTTTCGCCAGCCCAAGCTCCTACCTAGTGCCTCCACGCGGCCATACCCGGTAATACTCTATTGAGTAGCTAAACTAGGAGGTGCGATGCTGCGTGGTTCCCAGATGCCAGACCTCAAAACTAAGATTTTGCGCAGACGGCTGAGCCACCCGGCCTTGGTAGCAGGTAAGCCTAATATGTTATTTTAATTATTTGTTTCGTTTTTGCTCATCAAGCACCTCCTACTGTACGATTAAAACTTTGGCCGTTACAATTTTAAATAATACACATGGATATCATGGATATGGAAAAAATTAATTTAATTTTTGGATATTAGATGCACTGATGGAAATTCAAATGACGCAATTGTATTTCACGCGACGGATTGCTGGTGAGATTGTTCTATTTTTGCATATATATATATATATATATATATATATATATATATATATATATATATATATATATATATATATATATATATATATATATATATATATATATATATATATATATATATATATACTCAACATATACTATATACAGTTTATTGTTGAATAAATCTTCCTCATGATCCTTATTGTTTGCCTTGCCCTACTAACATGATATACTCTGTTTTCCTGTAACATCTATGAAGGGTTCTCTGCACTTTCAAAAGTAGATGCTACACTAACATTCCTACCCACTTCCCCTGCGGTTGTTCGGACGTAGCCAGGTATATAATGCGATTATATAGCCACCTACGATGTGTGCAGCCACATATGCTGCACATATGCATAATGCTAATACTAATGCTAACAGCAAAATACGGGGGGCAGCCCCCCGCAGAAATCACTTTTATTTAGGTGCCTGCATTTTCCTAGGTTTACCTAGGCCGGAAGGAATATTTCCGACCAAATATGACATTCGTGTTTCGGCCTTTTGTGATTCGGCCATTCGTGATACGGCCATTAAATATATTATGCCATTTGTGTGTCGGTCATTTGTGTTTTGGCCATTCGTAGGTTCCCTTTCAATATGTTTTGTCGATTTGTTGTTGCGTTATTTTTTGCATTTGTTCCATATTGTATGTAACATTTTGTGTTATTTTTGTATCATTTTTGAATCCTTTACCTACTATTTTTGTATCATTTTGAGTCATGTTAGTACAGTTTCTATGTTATTTTGTCTAATGTTCCTTTTAAGCACGTTTTACAGAACCTGTAAGTTGAGGAAGCACTTTATCATTTCATGTCAGTTGTTTTGTATTTTGTTATCTTTGCGGCCCTGTTGGGTTTTTTATTATTGCGTTATTTTGTGTCATTGTTGTGTTGCTTAATGTTATGAATCAAATCAATGATTAATTTTGATCCCTTTTAAGAATCATTTCTCTATCTGTTTTTTGTTATAGTTGTACTTTTATAGTGTTTTGGTTTATGGTGCTATTCTTTTATACTTTTTTATTTCATTATTTTGTATCTCTTGTACAATTTTGTCCACTTTTTTGTATCATGTTTTTGTTATTTTTGCATCATTTGAGCTCTATTTTTTATCATTTTTCAATTCTGTGTCAATTTTTTATTATCTTCGTGCAATTATTGGGTCCTTTATACCTTTGTTGCTTTATTATTGCTCTATTTTTGTATTATTTTTGGTATTATTTTGCGTCATTTTTATATTATTTTTGAATCACTTTTCTACTATTTTTGAATCGTTGAAAAGCCGTTTAGTGCCATTTTTACATCATTTTGATATTAGTTTGTCTAATGTTCCTTTCAGGAGCGTCTCATAGAATCTGTAGGTCGAGGAAAATAGCACTTTATCATTTCTGGGTCAGTTTTTTTTTATCTTCGTGCCGTGTAAGTGGCTTTTTTATTTTTTGTTTGTTTTATAACTGCGCTTTCTGGGGTTTTTTTGCGTCTTTGATTTGTTTAAATTCATTATTGCATTATTTATGTAAATTTCTTGCTCCATGTTGGGCCCTTTTTCTACAAATTATTTATCATTCTTCTATTTTCTGTTATTTTCCTATCATTTCACACTGTCCATCTGGAACAATTGATAACCTTTTTTTCTGAAATACTGTTTTCTATCGATGAACTCCATGCAAATATTCCAATTTTCCTAAAATTATCGGACCTCGATCTTAATCCTACGATAAAATCGAAAGCATTCTAGAAAGCGAGTCACTAGGTATATGCTTTCGGTTAAAAGAACTTATCTGATGAACAAGGAACTCTGATTTAAAGAATAAGACAACATCCGCAATTCATTGTTTACGACATCAAACTTTAAACAAAATGCGAGGCACGTGCTATAGTGTGTCCCAGACTAGAAATGTTCTTTTTCTTACTAGTAATATCTGTTTCTTTACAGATAAAAAAAACACCATGCGTCTCCATCGCATTACCGAAACATGTACCTCAAAAACAAAAAGTTATAACTTTTTAATTTGTTTGTGTGTTGTCAGGTATCCAAAAAAATATAAAAAGTTAAGGTCTCTTTGGTCCTCATAAGGACTCATAAGGAAAATTGAATTTGGGTGCAATAACTACCTTAGCACGATTAGTCGCCTTAGAAATAATAAATCATTTGTCTGTTCTCCATTGTAAATTTATACAATTTTCCCAAAAGGGAACTACCACAGAACCATACCAACCGATGACGACGACGACGATGACGAGCATCGATTTGCTTGCTGAATGTAATTCCCAACTCAATACCCGAAAAGGTCATGTACACACTGTTGTAAAATCAATGTTGCACTCGGAGGCCACTTCACAGTAACGGCATCGAGAGTGAGTTGCATGGTCGATTTCCGGCCAATATATGCATATACATACAGAGAGCTCTTCAATCATAAAAACCCCCCCCGGTTTCCAACCACGGCACCCAGCACCACCCCGGCACCGGTCGAACCACTTCTCGCTCGCTCCGGAGACGAAGCAAATAACATTCGACCGACCGAGGAGGAGCAAAATAACAACATTGGGATTCGCTCCATCGATGAATGCATTTATAATATTCATTCAATTACAAAAACATGACAGACTAATGCTTTATTTATTTATTTGAAATGTAATTAAGTTTATGTAATAGCAACGATAAGCATGCTTCTTGCACCGACTGGCTGGCAAGCGCAGCTAATCTGGTCCTAATCTCTCGAGTCGGCATCCGTACCAGAACGACCCGAGTAGAGTGATATCTTAATCGTAGCTGCAATCGCAAAAACAGTCAACCCCGCCGATGTACGGATCGAAGTTATCAGTTTGCTGGTTAGCTTTCCGAGTAACATTTTGCAAAGACCCACAGCTCCCATCAGTCGGTTGTATGTCCATCTGTTCGTTCGTTCCATCATTCCTTCGTTCGTTCATTCGTTCGTCCGTCCGTCCGCCTGTCTGTTCTGCCATTCCGGGGTGCAGCAAACAGGCCTGCACGAGCACAGCTTGTATCACTCTGTTTGCATTTGCATTTTACACTACATAATTTTTGCCCAACCGTCCCCTTCCCCCGGTGATGCACCGGTGTCGGGCCTCGGCCTCTCACCGATCCATCTAGGGGTTGATAGATGGCCATAGCGAAACAGAGAAAAATAATTTACATTCTTCTTCTCTTATTACATTTTCATTAATTATGTTCGCTTTAATTACCGCTTGGATGCGCTTTGCACTCCGGTACAAACCGACTCACAAGCGTACGTGCGGTGAAAACAGAAAATCTTGTCCGTAGGTACCGATCTATCCATCTGGTGGCCTGCCATCGAAGCAGGTTAGGTAATTAACGATCGGTGGCGGAACACCTCCCCCCCTCCCAGAATCAGGTGGATGTCGCGGTGGTTTTAAACTGATTGAATCTGGCCAACACCCAAAACTTTATATTAGGAAATATCAAGAATGCATTTCCCAATAATAAAAAATCGACTTGAACCCACCGTGCTCAATCAGTGTGCCAGAATCGGACGAAGACGATCGATTAGGTTGAGATTAAGCCCGAACACGAAGACGTCGGAAGTTCCATTGGCTGGGGGTGAAAATAAATTGTAAATTACGTCTCTCTGATATAGAGAGACGGAATCAAAACAACATAATTAATAAATCACCCCTTCCCATCAACGCTACCGGTTGCAGCAATCATCGGATCGCTTGCCCTTGTTAGCCGTCGTCCCGTTACTGACTGGTTGGTGTCGGTAATTGATTCAAAATTAAGATTTCAAATTAATTAGTTACTAACCTTGTTACCAGCGTTGTTAGTTAATCCGGATGTGACTGCGGAGGTACATGCGCATCTAATCTGCCGACGGCGGGGAAGCAAATAAATGTGCTGAAGCTCGACTGCAAAGAAAAAACACACAACCAGAAAGTGAAACAAATACATCATTAGCGAGCTTTAACGAGCAATGATATGAGATGTAAGTTGAGTATGCATTCGAGAGGAAATGGTAACCGGGTTCTGTTGCGTTTCTGAGCAAGTTACTACGGTAGAAAGAAAACGAACTAATGGATGTCGGTGAGGTTATGTAAGTCATTTAACGTGAGTTAGAAGTTTTACATATAATATCATATGAACCATGGCAAAGTCGATTTTTAGTTAAAAAATTCGATATTTGAAATTTTAAATGCGCGTTATGCCCAAATCACCGTAATTCCCTTATAACTATTTGCAATTTTACGAGAAGTGTTCATTAAAAATCTAAAATTTAAAATGAACCATTCTAATTAGGATTAAACTCCTCCTTTACCTACATGTTTAATAGAAAGAAGCATAGATCTTTCACAGATATTGACACCATTTTGATTCAAGACTCATTTTTGATAAAGGCACATTTATTTTCATGGGCTTTACGTTTATATAACCGTATATTTGAAACTATCGATTGCTTCAAAATTTCGACTAGGGATGAGTTGTAGGAAACTGATTACTAAATATGAAAAAAATACATACACTGAAAAAAATTACTATTTTGTCAAAAATCAGAAAAATCTCATACGTCGGAATTGCACATTCAACCGTATCTCAAGTGAGCAAAGAATTAGACTACCAAGCGGCAGGATGGTAGTTGACCACTTCTACAGCAAACCGAGCATTTCGATTCAGGAAATAGAAAAATGCGAACACTTCGGTTTATTTTATGTAAAAAGCAATGACACATCTGAAGTAACTGTGTACAAAGTTTGAAAGACGCCGTAGCGGAGCGAAAGCAGATCACGGTGGTTAACTCTCGCGCAAGGAGGTTGTACAGGAAGTATCTAACAAAACCGTTCTGCTTTGTTACGAATGATCCAACCCGCATCAAGGCCGAAACTAGGCCAATGATGACGGGACATGGATATGGTGATGCTGGATCTAAGTTTGCAATTGCCGAGAACAAACGGAAGAAGAACCTGTCGAAATATACCAAAAAATTCTTGGCTGGCAAGCGATCTATACATGTGTTAAAATTAGTCACCCGTTCATTACATCAGGAACCGTCCAAAGACAAATTTACAAGAACGAAAATCTCCAAAAGTGGATATTGTCTTTATTGATATTTCACAAAGGCCAATAGCAAAGCCTTGGGCTTAAACGTCCTTTTTAAGACTTGATCCTTCTTTATCGACAGACTTCACAGCCAGCTAATTAGAGTATAGGACGGTTACGGGGCTAGTGCAACAATCTTACTAACTCATACTCATACTCATATAAGCATACGACGACTGGCCTGTTAGACCAGCATTACAGAACAGAAGTGGAAGTAGAAATCCAAACACGTACTTGCTACTTTCCACCGATACTAGCGAACCTGGCGGTAGCGAGTCACTTTTTTCCACGAAAACACACGAACGCATACGAATGCACACGAAAGCATGTGAAAGCTGCTATGCGATTGGCAGCGAGCGTTCTGCTTATATTGCTGTTATTCGCTTCTATACGAAAACCTTCCCAAAGAAAAATAAAAACAAAAAAGACTCTGTCACCAGTTTTGATCGTCGAATCGTTCGGACTTCCACTTCTGTTCTGTGCCAGCATCGTACCTCGAAACCAACCAACCGGCTCATAAAGGCCCATAGTAGGTGGTAAAATAGTATTCGTGTCCCGGCGTTTGTCTGATGTCCACGGTGTTCAAAATACCGTTATTAAAAAATAAAATAGGCCATTTAATCGGAAAATGCCAGTTGGTTTGTATTGCCATCCTACACCTCTGAGCCAATTTTTAAAAAAATCGATCGACGAATTTTTGAGTTACGCTCTTTTGAAGTTTTAAAGGGCAGATTGCTCATATAAAGTTAAAAAAAATCTTTAATGACACTTCCAAAATGAATGTAAATCACAGCCGGTATTGATTTTTTATGCAACATATGCCCATTGCCGACCATTTTAGGAGTTTTACGCTGTACTGGGACTAACCGGAAATGTTCCGGATTAAGTTACCGCTGTGGAAAATAGCCAGTATCGAACATGAACAAATACTTACCATGCGACACCTCAAATTACGCCAGAATTTAAAAACTAGATCACTGACAGTCAGATCAACTACTTAGCACCACGTTGGTTATATTAGGACAATTTCCGGGGACTTCCGGAAACACCCAGACAAGTGGTCAATGAACGTCCATGAACAAAAACATATCATGCGATACCTTAAATGACACTAGAATTTAATAACTAGATCAATAGAAGTCAAACCTGTTATCTATGGCTAGATTTGGTATGTCTGGACATATTTGGGGGACTCCGGGAACCCCTGGGAAGTCAATAACACAATGTGGTACATTTTTGATAATAAAGACATGTTCGGAATTGGCCATTGTGGTTCTTGGTACTCAATTTGGTTTACTTGGATCTATTTTAAAAGTTTTAGTGTGATTTCACGTACAAATTGGTCATTTCCTAGGGTTTTCCGGAGTCCCCCAAACATGTCCAGATATGACCAAGGCTGAGCCTAGATAGCAAATTTGGCTTTCATTGATCTAGTTATTGAATTCTAGTGTAATTTAAGGTGCCACACGATAAGTTTTTGTTTATGACCAAACTGACCACTGGTCTGGGTGTTCCCGGAAGTCCCCGGAACTTGTCCGGATATAACCAACGTGGCGCTAGGTAGTTGATCTGACTGTCAGTGATCTAGTTTTTAAATTCTGGCGTAATTTGAGGTGTCGCATGGTAAGTATTTGTTCATGTTCGATACTGGCTATTTCCCACAGCTATAACGTAATTCGGAACATTTCCGGTCAGTCTCAATACAGCGTAAAACGTAAAATACCGGCTGTGATTTACGTTCATTTTGGAAGTGTCATTGAAGATTTTTATTAACTGTATATGAGCAATCTGCCCTTTAAAACTTCAAAAGGGCGTAACTCAAAAATTCGTCGATCGATTTTTTTAAAAATTGGCTCAGGGGTGTAGGATGGCAATTCAAACCAACTGGCATTTTCCGTTTAAATGGCCTATTTTATTTTTTAATAACGGTATTTTGAACACCGTGATGTCGGTCTTAAGGGAGGACCCTACTCTGGAAGACCGAAAAATTATAGACTTTCGTAAATTGTTTTCAGATGCTAGAATTATAGTTAAGTGTTGGGGTATTTTGGTTATTGGTTAAGGTATATTTGAAGATGAATTTTGTATTTTTTAGATACCAGAATAGTGATTATTATGCTGGTGGCTGGTGGGCGCGTGAATGCCCTCTAGAAAATAGTTCCTTGTAGGCGGTACATGCCGGGAACCAACGGAGTATCGTAGAACGGATTTCAAGAATGATTTTGAAGCTTTAGGTCAATACCTAAATTGTTATGTAGGGGTTTTTGAAAATTACCAAAATGGCGGCATTTTTCCCAAGAGAAAGGTGTCTTTTCATCAAAAATCGCTAATTAAAAAATAAAAAAAATAAAAAAATTGAAAAATTAATTTAGATAATTCATTTTTACATGCTGGAAAAAAATTTCAGCCAAATCGGTTCACTAGATTCTGAGGTACACGTACCGCCAGCTAAAGAAACATGGTTTCGGGGAAAACTTGTTCAAAGTTTCCCTAGTAGCACAGTTGTTACAAACCAGTTGTGGCAACCAGGGACGTTAAATGTACTGGTTGGTGATAAAAATTTGAAGACTTTTACCATTTTATCTTGCTACCAGTCTTGCGACATGTTACTAGTACACAAGCACCGGAAAGAAATGCACGAACACCGAAAACATCTTTTGTTCTACATGTCAGACACTCTTCGATATGCGGGAAAAAGTGTCACCAGTCTTGGAGACACTTTTTTGTATTCTCTTTTGCTGCTTTGCGTCCGTAAGCCAAACATACAGCTTTCCCCCAAACAACACGGTTTTACATAAGAAGGTTCCCAATACATCTTATTCTCAATTACTTCTCTATACTATTTCAACTAGGGTAAATGATTTTGAAATGGACCTAGTCGAATTCTGATCTTGAATGGACCTATTTTTAAATAAGAATTTTAGGATATAATTATCAAGTCTTTGTACTGTATTTAGCTTTTATGTTTATCTTTAATCATTTCTGAACGTAAATATACTAAAATTAAATTAAAATTATAGCCAAAACCACTTTATTCCCGCTTATTTAAAAGTAGCTGTTTTTCAGCGTTTTGGCAGTCACCATAGAGTATTTTCAAACTGTTACTACCCGGAACCCTTCTGGTTTGAAATAAAACAATACTCTTAAAATGATGCTGAAATATGTGTAATTTCAATTTAGGTATTTAAAAGTTCAGTAAAACCAGTAAAATCTTCAAATTCCTTAAAAATGTTAACCCCCTTTTTTGATCTTGAATGGACCTAGTATTGATTTTAGAATGGACCTAGTTTTGCGCTCCGAGACATCACTGGCGGTAGCTATCATTGCCTACCACTAACGAACACGCCATTGTATATTCCATAAAACTGCTTGTTGTCACTATAGTATCTCCGTTTATAATTAATCTATAAGCACGGGATATTGAAAGTAGGCTTGATATATAGCCTAAATAAAAACTTAATTATATTGATAAAACTAACTATCACTCATCCTTTTTCGTAGTTGCTTCATAGTGTTTGTAAATTGTAGCCTCTAGTTTTGAAACTAAAAAGTCTTCCTAATTAGTTAGCTAACACATGTCATTTTATGCTTAAAACAACATAAACTTAATTTATTCTCAGTATTGTACAAAAATTTTAACCATCATTGATTAAAAGATAAGATGGATCAAAAGATAAGAGGGATACTAACTGCCTTCTGTTAAGGGGGCATAGTACCTTTTCAATTTTTTAAAACCTAATTTTTTTTATTGATTATTTCGAAAGATTAACATTTTGACCATATGTGTTTGAAGTCGTTTGCATGAATTCCAAATATTGACAAAGTTACAGCTATTTGTACCGCGCATGTCTGGAGCGATTAAACAACGAGTAAAAACTTCAACGTCGTTTTTCTCGAAACCAGATTTTGAAAGTCGGTACCATAAATATCTCAAGAACGGCTCAAGCAATTCTTATGATTCTTGTTTTGTTTGAAAGCCAACAAAATTATCTAGTGTTTGACCCATCCTTTTCTTGATATTGTAATTTTTGTATTTTTTAGAAATGTTTAAAGTCAATTTTTTCGCTTAAAAACCATACTTTTATGTATTAATCGTCGCCATTTTGTTATGTGTTCGGATTCTAAAAAAGGATGGATCAAACACGAGATAATTAAGTGTTCTTTCATGTCGTTTTGGAATTTTTCAATTCGGATAAGCCCCCAGCGCCAATCCATGGTATTCATGGTTTTTTTGAACGACTATCTTCAAGGAGCCGTAGGGGCAAGGGCCAAATCTGTTCTTGCTTTTAATATATACGTTATTATTTTCCATGCAAAAAGGTACGAAAAGAAGACAAAAACGAGAGAATTTTTTTGGACGATTTTCGGAAACTACGAATTCGAATTTCCATTTCTGTTTCGTGCTAGAAGTGTTAAGTACACTCATTTTTCGAGTTTTTCAGGCTGTAGAGCATACGGACAATTGATTTTATACTCATAGCCTACAAATTTTTTTTAGCCCCCCGATTTTTGAAGCCAATTTCCAAAGGGGGGGTGACAAAAACTTAAAAAATATTTGGCAAAGACCTTATATTCCGCCGATAAGTAAGCAGGTTGACTTCACATCACCTTTTGATCGATTGACAGATCGATTAAAAATCAGTTTAGTAAAATATTCAAAATCATGCAACCCGACTAACGTTGTACTACGTCATCCGTGGTCGCATCTTATACACAACCCCTCTGATTTTTTTCTTGAGGGATGTAAAGTTTTCTTTAAGCACCTCTCCCCTCTGACTTGTGACAAAATTAATACCTCCTTGTCCACCGAAATTGAGTGACCCTGAGATCTAAAATATTCAACTGTACCAGATAGAAAATAGGAAGGTTCACCTATTTTCTATCTGGTACAGTTCTTCATCGACTATCATTTAAAATTAAAACCTTGTATCTAACCTTACCTTTAAACCTAGTAGAATTACAAAGTCTAATTTTTTCAAGCACCATTTACAGTATGATTTCGAATTTGACAACAAATGCATGTCGCCTATGTTGCCAAAATCGAAACCGTGGCAAAATCTAGACCATTTTTTAACTGAAAAAATTGCATATAAATGTGTCAAAAATTGAATAATTACCACTAATTAACGAATTTTTCACGATTGCAACGGTTTTATATTCAAAATGTTCGACAGGGGCTGTCGCAAACCTTTAGATACTTTGCAGTAAGACGTAGTCCTACGTCAGTAAAAGTCTGACCTTTCGAAATATGTAGTCACTAAATAAAAACTCGAACCCCACTGTACTTAATAAACTACGTTTAATACAAGTTATATTACATATTTTTAATGAATGGTTTAAATTTTTGAAACTAATAGGCGACATAATTTTTTTATGACGTAGAAATCGTTTCAACCATATCTGAACAACAGGTAATAATAAATTTCCAATATACAAATGTCACACACAGATACATACATAACGCATATCAAGTCACTGAAACATTGTTCAATTGTTGGGCTGACATAAAAACAAGACCCTCGGCGACTGTGACTGATTTCAAATTTTTCAACCGACTTTCATACCTTTCTAACAGAGTATAAGAAAGGTAAAAGCTGTTCAACCTTGTGTCCTATTAATAAATAGCAGTAGTATAGTTGTACTATTAAAAAAAAGTTCTTTGTTATTATTTTGTTCATTTACATGGAAGAAACTATGACAATTCAAATTTAGGTCCATTTCAAAATCAAAAATAGGTTTTGATTTCAAGATCATGTTGGGTCCATTCAAGATCAAAAATAGGCTTTGGCTAAAAACGATATATTTAATAAAAGTTTCATCAATTTTACATTTTTAAAGTACTGATAATGTAGAAAAAAGGTGGTACTTTCCAACAAATAGTAACATCACCACATATTATTTATAAATGACGAGTAAACTGAGCAGGAGTGCGAGTGGTGGTGTTAAAAAGCGCTAAATAGGTCCATTCAAGATCAATTACCCTATAACTGTAAGCATAAAGCGGCTAATGCATGTCATTTTTACACGACATTTTGCGTGAATGGTCGGCTAACGTATGAAAATGTTTGCTTATTATCATGTACATATTCTGACTAGTCTCGACACTTATAAGATAGGCACTGCCGGTACAGAAACACTACAGAGCGATGGTATTGGTTAAGAGTCTGACATGGCATTGCATGCTGGTAAATGTAATAGAAAAAGTGTAACCGTTTCGGTCCCTGGTGGCAACCGATATTTGACCAATTTTAATCATAAATAACTTGCTGCAACTAAAAGTGCCAAATATGTGCTGCTTGGGTTCGTACAGCAATGGATTTCCCCCTCTCCCCTCCACAATATTTGCCGTAAGTTTTCAACTAGATCAGATATCAAAAAATCCTTTTGGCATGATATTTCTGAAAGTATAAGCGTCTTAAAAATGCAAAAAAAAATCGATTTTTCCGACTTTCCAGAGCAGGGTCCCCTCTTAATGTAGGATTCCTCATTCATCGACATCGACAAATGTTCGACGAAATTCCCACAAGTACCTAATCATATTGGCGAGCCTCCGATAAAACATCGTCGTATTGAGCTCTTCACGGTTGCTGAGCCGCTCCTTGGAGGTACGAAGCCACCGACTTCTGAAGCATAGTAATTTTCGCTCAAACGGGACCACTATTGACACGAGGTCTTCAAATATTGGAACCATCTTGGATTTGGTCGTCATATTGGATGTTACCAAAAAATCGCCGTTTTCGCCATGAGCCCCCCAACCGATTTTCATTTTAAAGCCACCATTGGAAAACTAAAAAAATGCTATAAGAAACATCCATCAAATTAGGTGTGCATTGGCATTAATTAATAAAACAATAAATTATCTGTCCAAGGTTTACAATTTTCATGTAAAGTAAAATTTTGCTACAGAAAATTAATTGTTTAATCAGGGTAATTCCACTGCACATTAAAATTAATGAACACTGCATATGGTATTTTTTATTAACTTTGCAATGGTGATCTCAACAATAAAATTTTTTGAGGGCTCATGGAAAAACGGCGATTTTTTGATAAAATCCAACATGGCGGCTAAATTCAAGATAGCCGCCAATTCACTTTTCACTTCATTTGAACGTCCTACTGTTCCTCTTTTCAAAACTGTGTCGTTTTTTGTTTTTCCATAGCAAATTTTGAAAATGTCACGATGATTATATGAAAATTGTGAACCTTGCTACAGATAATTCTCGCGTAACTTTTCAAAAGGACCTAAGTAACAATGAGAGATTCTCTTGATTCTCTTTGTGCCGCTTCTCTCTCGGTTGCCACGGCGATGCAAATGCACTTTAAAACATCAACCTTGCATAAATCGGTTGCTGGTGTCACTACCTACCTAATCGTCAAGAAAACTTTTGTTGAAATGCATTTATGTCGCCGTAATAATCGGAAGAGAGGAAGACCAAAAAGAATCTCTCTATGTTACTTAGGTCCTTTTGAAAAGTTACGCGACAATTGGTTGTTTCATTTAGTTAATACCAATGCACATCTAATTTTATGAACGTTTCTTATAGGGCGCATAGCGAAAACGGCGATTTTTTGGTAAAATCAATATGGCGACCAAATCTAAGATGGTCGCCAAAAAAACTTTTACTCCATTTGAATGCCGTGTTTTGCTTCTTTACTTAAATCCCTCTTGCCACCTCTTTGCTTAAATATCACACGATATAGACCTCAAGGTTTGCCTAAAATTCAACGTTTTTCGAAACTTTCGGGCCCCTTGGCGAACGAGGGGTCCACTGTTTCGAAGTATTAGAAGTGCAATTCTTATTTTTTAACTATATTCAACCAAACAAGTGCCAAAGTACCTATATTTGAAGTCCTCGTGCCAGAAGTGGCCCCGTGGGAATTATTCTGGCTCTACATGCCCAGAATTCACTCTAGTGTGAAAGCAGACGCAGTAACTGATTTCGTTAAGGAATGTTTGCGGTGCGAGGGACAGTTCAAGGTAATTCTTTTGACCAAAAAGGATGCAGACTTGTCTGCAATGAACTTCATTTCGGTTGAAATCAGGTTGGATATAAAATTATGAGACTCCGCACGGGATACGGGGATCCGGACACTAGGTCTTTTCTTTAAAGAGTTTGAGAGTGTTGTCTAAAAAAACTACTGGGCACCATCACACCCCCTATCTCATCGCCCAACACTCCAAGGATCACACCAATTCCTGCGACGACTTTAAATTCAGTTGTAGCTCCAGGATCTTCAGGTGTGTATTTGTTTCTGACTCTCCAAGTGCAGATACTGAGACTATACCCGGATGCAATGATTTCGGTTTTATGGCAGCCCCTGACCTGCCTACCGGAGTCGAGTCGTTCCTGCCAGCGAACGGGTGGGTGTACGGAACGATGTTCCCACATTTCCACACAAGGTAGGTGCATCAACTCCTATAACAATTCTTTCGATGACGCAGTCCCCGTTTTCAGCTCTGTGTCTAACCCGCAGCTGAACTCCTCCAATTCTCTAATGCTGATTTACTACCAGAACGTGAGCGGACTTCGAACCAAAATCGATTACCTTTTCATAGCTGTAGCTGAGTCGAACTTCGATATAATCGTTTTAACGAAAACCTGACATGCCGAGAAGATTTATTTGCAACAGCTTTTCGGTTGGTAAACTCCTCTCCCTACCTCCACCTAGTACCAGCCGGAATACGAGCAACCTTAGCGGAGATTGGGTAACCAACCCCGATGGAAACTAAAGTCGTATATCAACAGGGAAGAAAGCACAGTTTTGTCTAGACACTTTAAGATGACAGCCCCTTCACGGGGCTCGGTAGCGTAGGCCTTAGTACGGCTACATATCTAAATCCACATGGACAAAGGCGACGAAATAAGGATATAGAATGGTTCTTCGGCTAGATTGCTGTAATCATCGCGGCATCATGTTGGTCAACGCCGCCTGCAAGGTGCTCTCCCAAATTTTGTTGCGTCGTCTATCCCCACACGCTATGTCCGAAGGAAATTATTATTTAACTTTCAGGCACCTCAGATTTTTCTTCACAGGATGTTAGTATTGGTCAAAACAATTAATTTAGAGAAGGTCCCAAAATATTCTTTCTTGGGTTTTTTACAAAATTCAATTTTCAAGGTTATATAGGGGTCATTCACTCTCAAGTGATCATATCCGTTGTATCATATCCGACCACCACCGATTTCAACCAAATTTGATATAATTACTTACCCCACATTCAATTTCCCAGAGTTTTGTATGGATTGATCAATCCCCCTAGGAGGATAGAGTTACAATTCAATGCGTCGAGAACTAAGTATATGGTAGGAACAGGCTACAGAGAAAGCAACAATTACCTCCCACGGACAGTGACTATTGACGGCGATGAACTGGAAGTGGTTGATGAGTTCGTATATTTGGGATCTCTGGTCACCGCCGACAATAATGTAAGTACGGAGATCCAACGACGCCTTCAAGCTGGGAATCGTGCCTACTTTTCCCTACGCAAGACGCTTCGATCAAGGAGCATACGCCGCCGCACAAAGCTGACGATGTACAAAACGCTCATCAGACCGGTAGTCCTCTACGGACTTGAGACAGTACTTTTGCTAACGGAAGACATACGTGAACTTGTCGTATTTGAACGAAAGATGTTGCGGACTATTGTTGGTTGTTATTGTTGGACTACAAACGGATAGCGGAGAGTGGCGGGGGCATAAGAATCACGAACTACAAGCATTGCTTAGAGAGATTTCCATCGTACACCTGGCGAAAGTTGAGAGACTACGGTGGACCAGCCACGTCGCAAGGATGCTGGATGACTGTGCAGTGAAATCCGTTCTCTTCAAGAACCGCATCAGCAACAATAATAGAGGGGCGCAACGTACCAGATGGCTCGATCAGGTTACAGCCAACTTACGTGACAACGGATTGGCGACGAACAGCCCAGGACCGAGTACAACAGAGAGGGATTCTTGATACGGCAAGAGTCACCCCGGCTCTCGGCTGAATAAGTAAGTAAGCTATTCGGGAGCGCATGCTCCGTCTTTAGATGCGATAGTAATCAGCAGGCCTATCCCCGATTTATGAAACACATCCATATCATTTGAGAATGTTTGAGAATATTATCGACGGCATCCATATCAATTAGTCTCCACGAATTTCGTCGATTTCGTTTCGTTATGCCTGCGTAACATGAATGAAAGAGTGCAAATTGATGCAGTGTATATGGACCTGAAAGCGGCGTTTGATCGGGTGGATCACGGCCTCCTCCTTGCAAGACTTGAGAATCTAGCAATTTCCGCACCGTTCTGCAAATGGCTACACTCGCACCTAACACACCGTAAGTAGTGATGTCCAAAATTTTCAATTATTCGATTACCGATTAATCGGCGAGCGTTGTCTGCACTAATCGATTAATTCAACTATTCGCACTAGTGATATTCGATTAGAAATATTCGAATACTTTTTTCATTAATTCGATTAATCGAACGATTATGAACGATTAACGGCCATTATTCGGGGATTAATCGCATTCATATTGTTTCCTTTGAACTGTTCGATTAATTCAACCACTCGTGCTGGCAGTATTCGATTAAAAATTATTCGAATATTTTTATAGTTATTCGATTAGTTGAATTAATCGAACGATTAACGGACATCACTAACCGTAAGCTGAGTGTGAAGATCAGGTCCGAGTTTTCTAACTCGTTCTGCAACATCTCTGGCGTACCACAGGGGAGCAACCTTGGACCACTTCTCTTTTCTGTTTTGTAACAAAACTGTCAGCTCTTCTGCCACCTGGCTATCGGCCTTTGTATGCTGACGATCTAAAAATCTTCAGGGTAATTAAAATGAACCCCGACTGCAATGAACTGCAACGCCTTGTGGACAAATTTGAAAATTGGTGCTCGAGTAATATGCTTACCGTCAGTGATCTCAGTCAGACATCTCAAAGTGCTTCGCCATCTTCGTTCACCGTAAAAATAAGCCTATAACATTTGGCTACAACATGGCGCGACATTTGTTACAACGCGTCTATCTTATTCACGATTTTGCTTTAAACGTAAAATCCCGTGATCAATGTGAAGGCGACTACTTGATTGAGTACATCATCGATACTTCGGACTGAACCCATTAAAAAACGTTCCTCAGACGTCGGAAAGATCTTTAATCTTCAAGCAAATCTTTTCGCAAAAATAGAAGACGTAACTTTGCCTAAATTGAAGAATTTTACACCGCTATTTAAAATGTAAAAGGGTAAACTTCATCATTCAAACATTTTTAATTCACGAAGACTAACCTTTCAACATCGCAATGTATCGAGCTAATATCCATAATAATAATCGAAATACAAGTAAAAACAGCTTCAATTAGTAGACGTGCCAGAAAAACATGCTGTAAATTAATCATCTTCGTACCGGTTTGCACAGAAAAACGGCACTCTACCATAATGAGCAGCCGTGAGAATGCTCTGTCTATTATCGCACCGACTAATTAAACTAACATGTGCATATATTATTATCTTTCTCACGAAGAGCAGCAATACCAGTTTTACCTGGAAAAACGGATCATCCAAATACGGCCGAGAAGTGACGCGTGCACTAATAGATCCAATATGATTTAAATACAATTCATAGAGCATCGTACGTAACAATTGTTTATTATGAAATTCATTTGCATTCTTAACCAATTGTCAGCTGGATTAATACTGTGGAGAATCTAGATCTTTGTAAGGCCTTCGCACTTAACCAAAGAATTAAACATTACAACCGTTACCGACATCACGCAACTTTGTTGTTCTAAAATCCACTCTAAATTCCATAAGCTGCAGGGCCACTTAAACAGCATATCTGGTCATAATTCTCCAAAGCACACCTAGCCCAAATTGACCATGAAGCGAGAGAGCCAGAGATAGCACTGACTGTTCGCTTTATGCTATTAGGGGCTGATATCATGCGCTCGTTGTCCCCATGCCACATAAATTCAATTAGGATGAGTCACGAGCATTTCATTTTCGAATTCCTCCGGTCCGGATCGTTAGCTGCATCACATGCCACACTACCGCCGCCGCCGCCACCACCACCATCGGGTTGGGCTGCCCCATTTAACCGCTTCTGCTGCAGTGATAACCATACGCCACATACTGAAATCAAATTGAATTAATAATTTGTGTTCATGTTTTATTATTCCTGACAAATAAGAAGCTTCTTGCTCGCGGGACCCCGGGATCGTATATCTTTCCTCCCGTCGTAAGTGCATATCCATTGAAAATCTGGGAATTTATATTTGTTCTCTCAGTCGCGGGCAAGTTCCGACCGACCGACCGACCTGGTCTCCTTTAACGAGCCTTCCCGGCTTCAAGTGCCATCTTCTCATCTCGGGGTTTTTGGCACACGCACAGTATGAGATCGGGTTTGAGCAGCAATTTTTCAGCACATTTTTTTCCTGCTTCATTCCGGCTGGACGGTTGATCTGGCAGTATCCAAACTCTAGCGCTTCCGAACAGGATTCCTCCCTCATACTGCTGGCAGACACACAGTCAGTCACGGTAGGTGATTTATCGTTCCCGTCGTTCGCCCCAGCCGAGTTGATCTTCGACCTCCGTGCAGGGGCATTCCGGCCAGTGCGGCTGCTGCTGCTGCTGGCTGAGTAACTTGCGCGGAATCAATTTGCTGTTAATTTATTTGTTTTCGTTGGCTTCCTTTCTTGACAGAAGAGAAAATTTTTATTTAAAAACGTTCAGCTTGAAAAATGGCTCATTATGAGGGCTGTAAAGTTGGTCCCGTCTGTGCCCTTGTGCGCGCATCCTTTCGGGTATGGCGGGATAGTCAACTGCGTGCATTCCTTGTAGGTAGGTATGTGCTTTGGGCTGATGGATGCAACCGATTTGATGAATGCGAATGCTGTGAAGTGTGTGGCACAACGTTCAACAAACAACGTCCCGGAGTGTTGAAAAATTGAATGACGTTTTTCAATTATTTTGATTTTCTCCTTTTGAGGATTTGAATTTGAGATTTCTAAATAGCGTTTCAAAGAGTTGCATTTAAACCAGCTCTAAATATAATCGAAAAAATAGTAGGTAATGTGTGGCATTGATAATACCAAAAAAATCCAATGAACAAATATCCTCCTTCCTAGACCATCGTCGGTAGAAAAAAATGGCGCAAAACTGCAAAACTCTAGTAGACTTTGTATAATTGTTTGTGTAAAAGTAAAGACAAAATAATATTAAATGAATAAATAATTTTTAAAAATAGTTATCCGAAATATGAATGTTCTTTCACCTGACGCTGTGATCATACGAGGGTAAAGTATAGTAACTTTTTGAATCATCCAGTGGAGAAATTCTACTTGGAGTAGAGCGTTGAAGATTGGTTAGCAATTATATGGGGCTTCAGCATCGAAGGATATATTTTCTCAAAATTAATATTAATATCAAATCACTGATGACAAATAGTAGAGTTAAAAGAAAAGTTCTTACTTACAGTTCTTACTTTCGTCATCTATATACTGCCCTCTCGGGACCACCGTTAAGCAATACTTCGTTATCTATCGAGACGTTCATCCCGTCACGGCTTCCCTCGCCGAATTTCTTTGCACGAGTGACGGAGTGTGCTACTTCGCTTTGTTACTCTTGTTGGGTCTAAACTCAAACTCAATCGATCATCGAAGAATTCCCTGGGGTTTCTGATGTTCTTTCGACGCCAGCGATCTCCGTACAGACAGGGAACGACACGTGTCCGATTCTATACAGGAATTTCCTATAGCAACTCTGGCCTGAAAGAAATTTTGTCAGGTAAACGTCCACCTTTAATTCATCGCGTTGTCCATCCCTCATGCCACTCATACTACTATTCACACTATTCCAGAAATACTGTACGGCATTTTGGTTGCTTATCACTACACATTACCACTTTTTTATGATGCTTGTCAATCTTCCACAATATCTATGGTCATCGTAGTGAACAACTTCACATCTTCTTGTTATTCACCAGTTACTAGAAGCACTACATCGTCTACGGGACCGATAATCTTAACACCTCAAGGAAGGTTTCAATACTTTGTCGTACATTGCATTCGATCCGAAGATCGAACCCGGACTTGTCTGTCCTACAGTCGAACTGCATATTTGAAGACCAGGCGCACCATCCGTGTAATTTTTTTTTCCTCGGAAGTAGCCGAGATGACAAAGACGAATTTTACGCGGAGCTGGAGCATGAATACGACCGCTGCCCAAGACATGATGTCAAAATTGTCATCGGGGACTGTAATGCTCTGGTTGGTCAAGAGGAGGAATTCAAACCGGTGATTGGACGGTTCAGCGCACACCCGCAAACGTACGAAAACGGCCTAAGACTTGTCGACTTCGCCGCGTCCAAGAACATGGCCATACATAGTATCTTCTTCCAGCATAACCTCTACCATCGGTACACCTGGAGATCACCCAATCAGACAGAATCACAAATCGACCACGTTCTGATAGATGGTCGGTACTTTTCAGGCATTATCGACGTCAGAACATATCCGGGCGCTAATATCGATTCGAACCACTACCTAGTGATGGTTAGGATACGTCGAAAACTATCTGTTGTGAATAACTTACGATACCGTCGCCCGCCACGGTATAATCTAGCGCGACTGAAGCAACTGGATGTCGCCGAAAGCTACGCGTTATCTCTCGAAACCGCGCTGCCGGAAGAGGGTGAGCTGGATGAAGCCCCTCTTGAGGACTATTGGAATGCCGGGAAACAGCCATTAACAGCGTAGCGGAGAACGCCGTAGGCCGTGTGGCACCGAATCGACGTAAAGAATGGTTTGACGAAGAATGCCAGCAGATATTGGCTGAGAAGAACGTAGCTCAGGTACAAATTTTGCGCAGAGCCACCCGTCAGAATGTGGAGCGATACAAACAGAAGCGGAGACAGCAAACTCGACTCTTCAAGGAGAAGAAGCGCCACCAAGAGGAGAAGGAGTGCAAAGAACTCGAGCAGCTGTACCGCTTACACGACACACGGAAGTTCTATCAGAGACTCAATGAATCTCGCAAAGGTTTAGTGCCGCGGGCCGAAATGTGCAGAGATAAAGGTGGAGGTATCTTTCTTGACTGACGACCGTGCGGAGATCGAAAGGTGAAAGCAGCACTACGGTGAACACCTGAATGGCGTACAGGCGGAAGACCATGATAGCGAAGGAAGTGACCACATTGGTGTAGCAAGCAACCAAGATGTGCCACCCCCATCGATAAGGGAAGTTAAAGAAGCTATCCAGCGGCTGAAAAACAATAAAGCAGCGGTGAAGGATGGCATTGGAGCGGAACTTATTAAAATGGGCTCGGACAAGTTGGCCGGCTGCTTGCATCAACTGATTGTCAAGATTTGGGATACGGAACGATTACCGGAGGAGTGGAAAGACGGGGTTATCTGCCCTATCTACAAAAAAGGCGATAAGCTGGATTGAGAACTACCGAGCGATCACTATCCTGAATGCCGCCTACAAAGTGCTGTCCCAAGTCATCTTCCATCGACTATCGCCAATAGTTAATAGATTTGTGGGAAGTTACCAGGCCGGCTTCATGGAGGGTTGGTCTACAGCGGACCAAATCTTCACCCTGCGGCAGATCCTCCAGAACTGCCGCGAATTCCGAGTCCCCACGCATCACCTATTCATCGATTTTAAAGCCGCATATGATAGCGTAAACCGACAAGAGCTATGGAAAATTTTGGACGAAAACGGCTTTCCGGGTAAGCTTACTAGACTTATCATGGCTACGATGGATGGGATCCAGTGCTGTGTGAGAATCTCGGGGAGATTGTCGGACCCATTCGAATCTCACAGGGGACTTCGACAAGGAGATGGTCTTTCCTGCCTGCTATTCAACATTACGCTTGAATGTATCTGCTTTGCTGACGACGTGGATGCTGTCAGCAGAACATTTGAGACGTTGTAAGATCAGTACACCAGACTAAAACGCGAAGCAGAGAAGATTGGATTGAAGATAAATACGTCCAAAACGAAGTATATGCTGGAGGGCGGGACCGAGCGCGACAGGGTCCGCTTGGGCAGTACCGTGGTAATCGACGGGGATGAGTTCGAGGTAGTCGACGAGTTCGTATACCTTGGCTCACTGGCAACAGAGGACAACAATACCAGCCGTGTGATTAAAAGGCGTATTATCGGCGCAAGTTGGGCCTACTACGGAACGGTCGAACAATCTGAGCCCCCGTACAAAGAGCACTCTGTACAAAACGCTAATTAGACCGGTTGTCCTCTACGGGCACGAAACGTGGTCACTGCTAGAAGAGGACCTTCGAGCACTCGGAGTTTTCGAACGGCGGGTGCTAAGAACCATCTTTGGCGGAGTGCAAGAGAACGGTGTATGGAGACGAAGAATGAACCACGAGCTCGCGCGTCTCTACGGCGAACCAAGTATTCAGACAGTGGTTAAAGCTGGGCGGATACGTTGGGCAGGACATGTTGCTAAAATGCCGGACAACTATCCTGCAAAAATGGTTTTCGCATCGAATCCGGTAGGAACAAGACGAAGAGGGGCACAGCGAGCGAAGTGGTAAGACTGGGTGGAGCGAGATCAGGCGAGCACTGGGTGCCCGCGGAACTGGAGATCAGATGCCATGAACCGAAACAGATGGAGAAATTATACTGCGCAGGCCTTGACGTTAGGCCAATTAAGTAAGTAAGTCAGACCTATGCGATGAGAAATCTCCGGGGTTTTTCCGGATTTGACAGCAGCACCCGTATTTGTTGTTTCCAGGTATCGGGAAAATTACCTTCATTGAAGCATTTCTTCAACTTGGTTTTGAACATATTCAGGTTTTTCTGAATTGTTACTTTTAGAATCAGGTTTGAGATTCCATCTGGTGCTGGGACTTCTTTATCCTCTTATGACCATGCTAGTAACTCGAGCCTCATCTTCATGGTCCCCCTAGTCGCCATCGGCCAGGCCGTTGGTCCTCAGTCACCTACTACTCCGGACGCCTTTAAAGTGATACAGCAGAACCGTTTATCTAAGAAATGGTAACCCTATAGGCGTCTTCTCAAAGATTCGCGTTGACATTGAAACAAAGCTCCTCAAAGCAAAATATCTAGCAAATAGCATAAGCAAATTCCTTACTCTTTTTCAATATCTGACTCATCTTCATATCGCAGATGGCCAGCCAAACCGTAAAATTTTAGCGAATTTGTCCATCTCCTTTTGGCCACCGTGTTTTGTTTGTCGTTCCAGACTCCTGTTCAGTGCCTTCCGGATTTTGAAGGAGCGGAGGTCGGAACGATTCGTCATTTTTTGAACGATGCTTAAACCGATTTAACACGTTCCAGGCCTTCTTCCGGACAACTAACTTCGGTTTTCTGCTGCGGACCGTCGTCTCCTTGAATAACTTTACCATCCGGACACCGTAGTAGGCTGGATTTCCAGTTTTTCCTACCTTTGCTCCGATGCCATATCGATAACCACTTAATTGTGATTGTGGCGAAATTCGGCCAACGTGAATATTGCACTCTTTAGTCAAAAAATTTTCTTACAAACCTCCTCAATTCGATGTTTATTCATCTGAGCTTCCCCTAATTGGCTTTGCTCTTTCATGGCTTACTTAATTTTTTCCTCCATAGTAATCTCATTCAAATCTTTGTATTGGAGAGTCGCTTTCCAGGCAGTCCAGGTGCTTTCAGACGCTTACTTCCATAGCGTCACCCACGACTTTCTCGGTTAACTCTTTTCACCTAACTTCTTGAGTTCCGGCTACGACCGAAAACCACAAAATTTATTTTAGTTTGTCTGCAGGACACCTGCAATACTATATAGACACTTTCACTAACACATCTGCAGTGACGATCCTGATTTTCTGTTCTCGGTTAGCTCGTTGCAATAAGCGCTGCCGGCTTTTGGGTCCTTCTTCCTCTCAAGAAGCCCCTCGCCAATACGTTCGTGTCCTTGGTGATCAGCTGCTCCTCCGATAGCGGGAGGGTTGGCTGTCTTCAGTACAACTTGTACCTTCAGCCGGTTCACCTCGTCCAGTTATCTGTTGACATACTAGGCCGAAGTTAGGTCTGGCCAAAAAGATCACATCCTCCTTCGCGTGATAGTTCTTGATGAAGGCGGCAACTTCCTGTAGGCGCTGCGCAAGTATACCTATCAACCCGTTCACCGCAGTCACCGAAGGAAAGAACATCGCCTTATTCCGAATCGCTTATCGTCAACCACTGAAAGATCGTTTTCGGGAACTTGGTGTACGAGATAACGGGTGACAACTAAAATTTTGAAATTTTTCGCGGTCCCTATACTCAACAACAAACGAGTTTAGAGAAAATTGAGAATATGTATGTGTTAGCTCTCTATCTCCTCTTTTTGTCAATATTTTTTGTTTTGTTTATGCTTGTTTTGCTTAAAATTACGTCAAAACAAGAAGCATTTCGAGAGCGCGTTGTACACTTATACGAACTGCCACAGAAATCTCGGCAAAAAGTATACGGTACAACATTTAAAAAGCGAATATGTTGCGGCTTTCACTGTTTACCATATCCTAATATGCCCAACAACTATTCGCAAGCAAGGTAGTGGAAGACCAGCCAAAATTATAGACGCAGAAGGACATCGTTCTCTTTCTTGGTTCCTCAACAACAAGCCCTCTGGTTTAGCTATCAATTAAGATGCACCAGACGAATGTTTGAAGAAAATTTTGATCCGTTTCTACAAAAAACAGCATGCGGATGGACAATACGCGTTTTGGCCGGATAGACCATCATCGCATTACGCCAAAAAACACAATCGTTCGTGAATACCCATTCGATCCCATTTTTACCCAGAAGCCACGACCCGAGAATTCTGTCTCAGTGCGCCCAGTCGAAGATTTCTTCCGGATTTTGAGTTCCTTGGTGTACAAAAATAACTGGAGAGCCACGAATTGCAAACAGTTGATTAGTAGAATCAAGGGATGCATTCGCAAAGTTAACATGACGGCCGTACAACGCTCCTGTTCGAACATCAAACGGAAGCTTCGCCGAACAGCCAATTACGGACCGTTTTCAAATATACACTAATTGTTTTCAACAATGGATAATGAATCTTTAATTTTAGTAAATTCTTCATGTATCTCTGTCTTTTTTTGACAGCTTGAGATAAAAATTCCAAAATTTTAGTTGTCACCCGTTATATTTCGCTTACCTTCTTAGTAGGAGACGAAAACTACCCGGTGCCCTGCCAATTATTGCCGTCCAGTGTCAGGTAGGTTAAGCCATTTACTATTGCACGTCGCGCCGGAAAGACAGTTTTTAATAGCACCTTCAACTGCTTCTTCTAGATGAATGTCTATTTTGGCCAAGAACTTTTTCACTATTTAGCCACTTGCTCCGACCTCCCGGTCTAAGGCGCGGAACAATGAAGCTACCTTGCTCTCAGCCCGCCTCTACAGTTTCTACTACACTTTTCGATTATGCAGCACCACCGGACGGCAAGAAACTGGTTTTCGTTCGACGCTGTTACTTTTCTCCGGAAGGCAAGGATGTTTTAAATTCCAGATCGGCTTCATCCAGCGGACTCGAAGTGCCTCACAATGTCTGACCGGGACGGAGCTGACAGTACGAACAAAGCATCAAGCGAGCGTTTTCACTATGGCTCCTGCAAATCAACTGATAACACTGTCAATTTATGTTTGTCTACGGGGTGAAGTGGCTGTCAAATTCATACATTTTCGATGTCCCACGCATAGGTACCAAAATGTTAATTTTGACAGGAACCAAAAAATTAGCTGGGAATTTCCCTTTACCGAGGACCATTTGAAAGTTGCTTTCTTCTCTCCTACATGCCTACATGAGAAAGAGGGCAGGGCTGCTACGATTAACTTTTCACCAATAGGTGGCAGGATAACCGCATGAATAATCGCCTACACTCTTAAATGATTCTACCTGTAAATAGGTCGGATTTAGTTAAAGCTAGGTAGAAACTATTCAAAATGCCCTCAAAGTGTACAAACTCAGATTTTGAGTAGTTTTTCAACCAAAAAATTGGTAGGAGGAACTTAAAAGTGCGTTATTTGTCATAGAGAATAATTCAGTTACCGGTAGCAAGTAGCCAAAATTGGTTGAAATTTTTACCCAAAGTTTGAGTTTGTACACTTTAAGGGCATTTTGCGTAGTTTCAACCTTGCTTTAACTAAATCCAACCTATTGACAGGTAGAATCATTTAAAAGTGTAAATCAGTCTACTTTTTATTGACGAATTCTAATAAACACTGCCGCCGTGGCGCTACCTGCTGAGATGGTGATAAAAACGAAAGCAAATCAGATGCGGTATATTTCATAAACAATTTTCAGTAAATTAAACTTTTTAACTAGTTTTCGACTGAAAAATTTACTAAATTTTCATCAGGTTTTTATAATAAATTTGCTGTTTTACAAAGTATTTTGAAAATACTTTTAAAATAGTGAAACGAAAGATAATAAATTTGAAGAATACTGTAAAAGTTGGTGTAGTAACTTAACTAATCAAACACACCATTGATCCTAAATCGGTTTTTGCATATCGTTGAAATAGTTTTTTTCTTTGCAAAATCTTAATGCTTGTTTTGTATCGGTTCAAGTGAAAGTTCTAGAGATTAGAACATCTATCAGTCCTAGTTAAACATGTTGTTGTGGCACTGCGTGAAAATATAATGTTCCTTTTATTTATCGCGTATCTTGCTTGCAATAGTCTGCTTTCTGTTAACTTCACCAAAAAAACAAGTTTTTTACCACTTGAGCATGTGGATTTTTATTATATAACGTGATATATAACCTGTCTTTTGTCGCACAAATACACAGCCGTAGCTTGACATTGTGGCGCCCTTGGCGAAGGTCCAATTTGGAGCCCCTTCGATTCCTGAATCAGTGTTCTTTCCAAGTTTATCACTTTTTCGTATTCGTCCCTTATCCAACACTTTCACTGTACTTCACGTATGCATTGAAAAAATGAACTAATTTTAAATGACGATAAAGAAAATACAAAGGATAATCCATTGAAACACAGTTTGCTTAAATCCTACGTTTTTAAGTCTTCTACAAAACTGCTGGGCGATCTTACCGCAATTGTCAGGAACATATGCCATGGTCGACGAAAACGTAGACGTCGGAGTTGTGGCCCTGGCGATTAGCTGCTTCTCCGTTATGACCATTTTCAGCGGTCTTCGGTACGTTTACCTTCAACCGGTTTATCTCCTTCAGTGATCTCTGCGCTTGATGGACCGGCCAGAAGACCAAACCCTCCTTTACGTGATACTTCGCGATAAAAGCGGCAACTTCCAGCAGGCACTTGATGCTGTATATATCCTCGTTCACCGCAAACACCGAACCAAAAAAAAACACGGCTTGTCTGACATTCCCTCGTCGCTGAGCGTCAGCCACAGAAGGACCTTCTTCGGAAACTTGATGCTGAAGATATACTTCATGTCATCGCTTACCTTCTTCGTGGGGGACGAAAAACATTCAAGAAGTACTCGTCATCCATTATGACCACGACGTTTCACTTCACTAAAACATTGTTTTTCACAAACACCTTCTAGGTGATTGCCTACTATTCAGACACCGCCAGCTTCGACTGACGCTTCCGCATAAAAATGTCCATTTTGGCCAACTTCACGTCTGGCCGGTTGCTCCGATCTCCCGGCCCAAAGCGCCGAAAGATACGGGCACCTTCCTTTCGATATTCCAGTTCAGCTTCTGCTGCACTTCACGGTCGCGCAGCACCGTCGGGGAGTTGGAACCAAGCTTCCGTTAGGCGCTTTCGCAGGGAGAGGATCGGCTCTATCCAGCGGACACGAAGTGCCTCATCATATCCACTTCTGCGCTACGGACTGGAACTGGCAGTACGAACAAAGCATCGAGAGTAGTTTGAGTGTTTTCGCTATGGCGGCTGCATGCAAATCCACTGATAACACTCTCAAATTTTTTTGTACACAACAGGGTTGCTACAATTGGCAATGTATAGGTGGATTCATCACCAGGAGATAGGGTTATTGTATTAAAAGTTGGTTAAATCAATCCATATTTAATGCATACGTTAATATTACTAATGCCTTACTGAAATTCATGCCTCTTTTGGCGCCTCCAAGACCTTGGCCAACCGCACGCTACGGCGCTGCACAAATATTCAAAAATATTATGTTGTCGTATATACTGTAAACAAACCATTGACAAAGTATATAACAAATTTTTTTATATTTTGCAAAAATAATTTCACTTGTATATTGTTTCACTACCTTAAGAAAATTAAAAAAGTGCACTTTTTTCCGGTTGTTCAAGCAAACTGTCAACTTTCTCACCGTTCAGCTAGTTCCAAAGACCACCACCGTCAGCGCATAAGTTTCTGTCGAATTTGTCAATTGCATACGTTATTTACGACGAGGACTAGAGAATGACTGACGACTGACTGAGGTTTATAATACAACATCAATGTTCATGATCCAGTGCCCTAAACGGTTCACGGGTTTTGACGTAGAACTACGTGTTACTGAAAGATACGGTGTCATTAAAAAAAATTAAAAATCCGAGCGTTTGAAAAACTTGTTGGTTTTTGGGAGTAGATAACTCAACGATTTCGCACTATCAAAAAATTGCCGAATCTCTCGCCATATTTCATTTTCATCATTTTCAAGACATTTACTAAGAAAATGAAGTATTTTACTTGTAGAGATAATAGTCAATGCAGCTGCAGACAAACGTGTGCTTGATTAAGATTTGAAATGAATCATTTTGTACAATTATCAATTTAACCCAACAAAAATTCCACCTTTTAATCATTTTTGTAGGATATATGTATCCTACAAAAGTATATGTATACTTGCTTTATGTCCTAACACCTAACGTATAGTAAAGAACAAAACAGTTCAAAACGACATGAAAATATAATGGAATATTAATTAATAGAGTACCTACTGACAAGAATCACCAAATATATCGGAGGGAGCAAGCCCTCCAGCGTATAATATGTTAAATTCATTTCCTTCACTTACGAACACAACAAGCATCTTTTCGCCAGCAGCGATAAGTTGGACACAAGAAAGTTCCTCTCCAACCCCCGGGATAGGTTATTAATTAATTGCCTGTAATTTTTAATTATCCACGCTTTGCGCCGTAACCGAACGTTTTGCATTCTCATACACATCAGCACATAATTGAGGTCGAAAGAAACAGAACGCGTTTTTGTGATGCCAACATGGAAAAAAAATAAAGCAAAAATTAATAAGAAGTTGCGTTACAGACAACATTATCGCAGCATGGAAATTGTTTCAACCTTGAAGCTTGGTCTTAACGTTTTGCAGGTCACTTGTTGCTTGCCTCTTCACCAGCAATGGGCGGATGGGCGCCACATTCGTCAATCCGGTCGAGATTATGACGGATACCCTAAGTACTGTACCAAAACAGTTAGGTTAAAATCCATTAGTCATTTCACTAGACAGATATTACTATTCCGATGAGAGGTTCATATAAAACCAAAATTGAATTTAACAATCCTTCATCTCGGTTGTTTTCCGAACCTGACCTCGCCAGAAGCAAGTATCATTAGGCGCCTATAATAATGATTTGGCTTGTTTTTCGGTTTGTTAATCGAAGAGGAGTGCGAGAAGTGTGGAAGATAGGATGATTTATCGTGGGATTTATTTCAGAGCTACCCAAAGCCGTAGGGAACAATGCTGCTTAGATAGGTGATAAGTGAAAAATTAGCTTGTTTCTTCACTGAGGCACCACGATAACATCTAAACGCCCAACTAATAATTTGCCCTAGAGGTGTGTTTGAAACCCATTTTTTCCTTTTTTGTTTGTGTTAGTCGGACTTACGTACAGTTACGTTCTTCTGGAATTGCTTACCTGAAAATAAATAAAAGTTAAAAACAATGATTAGTAAATACGACAGTTCGGACTATTGTTAATTTCTAATTAAAAAGTGATTAAAGCAATAAACTAAGTAAGCACCGTAACCCGCACTTCTCTCGTCCTGTTCGATCACCTCATCAATCCCCGTACCTGCGCTAGGGTCGGTCCTACACTAAGCCCGAAACCTCATCAAACCTTCGGCGCATCATAATAAAACTAATTTCACACGAATTTATCTCCATCCTTCCCCCTGAGCCGAGACACAGAAGGTAGCTCATCGACTAAATAGCGCGCGGTGGTCGGTTCTGAATCGGATCCGTGATCCGTAACCAAAAACAACAACACCAACACAAACTATCGAACAATTAATCATGAGCCCAAGTCAGGCCGAGCTGATCCGAACTGAGCCGAGCCGAGCCGTGGTCATTAGTGGCGGCAACAGCCACCGCCGCTGACTATTATCGATCCAATCTGATTTGAGGTTCATCGTCGTAGAACGGACAACGTAATCCCACCCTCCTCGCACCACCGACCGTAGAGTCGACTAGAGGTCAAGTTTTCAATTTTATTTGATTTAAATTAAATCTCGATTTTATTGGGATGACTTTTCACAGTGCCGCTGAAAATTAGATTACTGATTTCGGCGATCCTCTCCCTTCTAATTTGTGTTTAGTTTGGACCCTTCTATCGGTTAATCGATTTAGCCTATCGGATAGATTATTTATTTTTTATTAGTAAGGCAGCACCGGCAAATGTTTTGTTGGTATTTTTTTAATCATAAAAGCGTTGTTTCGAAAACTTTGTAAAATGATATAAAAGCAAGTAAAGCACCCCAATCTAGTGCAGATAATTATCCAGTAACTACCACCAATTTATCGCATAATTGAATTAGAAGCGCAAAAAGTTTTTCATTCGAATCAATTTTCAGCAGCGTTAGCGAAAGCGAACCTTTTTCTACTGATTCCTATTCTCGTCAAACTTCAAATTAGACTAAAACTTTTTGATTAATGCAATTACACTAACACGCTAGGGCAATGTGCAGGCACATTATATACACTATCATACAAACACACAACTCATGAAACTGCCGCCAGTCGTACGGTACGGTACGGTTTTTCCTATGCTATGAAGAAGAAAAATGCATTTCCAAACTTTCCTCACTCGACCTCTCCTACCTAAATTCCCCCCGTGAAAGCAAGAAGCAGTTAGTTCAAGTTTTAGCAGACTTCCGAAAATAGTTCGCTGCATACGATATACATACCTCCCCGAAGGCTTTGTTGCTTTCAGGAAAGCGCATACATTCGATTATTGCCCCCGGTCGAACCCTTTTTGTGCGACACAGGAAAGTTAAATTATACCATGACTAGGACGCCACGTGTCTGAAACGGGAACACGAGAAAGTTCAGTGCATTGCTATATGTCTCGATTTGGGCTAGCTATGCGAATGGGAAAATTTGTTGATAAATTGTCGTCTAAAGAAAGCATTTATTAACATATACATTAAAAAGTTACGTGAGCACCATTACTGAAATTTCAAACAGAATTGTGAACCTCTCCTCCTGTAATCCTCATCGAATATTTGGTTAGGAATTTCGCTCTCAGGGGTGCCTTCTATTCATCTTTTGGATTGTCTGAGCCGCAAATCAACACTCGAAATGACTCCACAAATTATCCGTTTTACAACACGACCTTTGAAAAGCTGGTACTCACTGATCCAGAATTGCAGTAGATCATTCCAAACCAGGAAAAACGCCATACGAAGCATTCACTAATTTTAATGTGCAGTAGAGTTACCCTCATCAAACAATTAATTTTCAGTAGCAAGATTTAACATTACATGAGAATTGTAAGCTTTGCTACAGATAATTTTATCAATGTTTCTTAAAGGATTCTCAGCTTTCCAATGGTGGTCTTAAAATGAAGATCGGTTGGGGGCTCATGGCGAAAACAGCGATTGTTTTATAAAATTCAATATGGCGACCACATCAAGATGGCCGTCAAAAAATTTTGTACTCCATTTGAATGAACTGTTCCTGTTCTGTACAGAACCATGCCATTTGTTAGTTGTTTCATGGCAAATTTAGGGAATATCACAGCATATAGATCTCAAGTTTTGCTAAAAGCCCAATATTTTTTAAAACTTTTGGGCTCTTTGGCGAACGAAGGGTCCACTGTTACGTGGTATTAAAAGTGCAATTCTTATTTCTTAACCATTTTCAACCAATCAAGTGCAAAATTTCCAATATTTGAAGACATCGTGTCAGTAGTGGCCACGTTTCAGCGAGAATTACTCTTCTACAAGTTGTGCTTGACTTTCAATCGTCGTCAGTTGTAACAATCGCCAGCATCAATTGAAGCATGCTTGAAAGGTTCTGTTCAATAAATGAAACAAGTCGCCTCATGTGTGAAGCAAAGGCCCAGCTAGCATTTTCATATGTATAAAAAGGTAAAAATCAGCATTACGTACAGATATACATGCTAAATAAATCGTATTTCATGCGCGAAATTGGCATATCCGTACTATTTTGGAGGCGATATACGTGATTACGAATAATTTTGAGCGTTACGACTATATAAGTATTTATATACGGTAATATCCGATTAAGCGCGAGTCGCTCCGTACTACTCTACGATTTTGTGCTGAAAATCGCATGTATCATTATATACGACAAAAAATCAACTTGATTCCACTTTATCCAGCTTTAGTTACGATTTCGAGTTTGTTAGGAGATATTTTCGATAGTATTCGTACATTGATATACAAGTTGGTGCTAGCTGAGGGCATGAATCAAAGGTAAGAGAAAATCAGTTTCATTTATTTGTTTCGACGACCCAGGGCTCGACAGGTGGGGCACATGCCCCAGCGACTCCAGCCTGATCACGCCAGTGGCCCAAGTATCAAACAGAACGCGCTGAAACCACAGAATACTATTTCAAAACACTTAGCTGAAGCTTTCTATGATAATATATTGCAGCATGTGTTGTTCTACAGGCGTTGGATAATTAATGAAATTAGATTTGTAGTACAACAATGGAACAATACGACAGCAGAAGTCTTCGTTTTTCCTTACCATACCCGCAAAAACAACACTTACAAAGTAGCAGTTCCTAGAAAAAACAACACAAAAACATTATCGTTAACTATTCCGAAACAATCACAACCAACACCCAACCGAACGCACTTCTTCTTGACGCAAGCGCAATTAGCAATTATTAATTAGTCGAATATCATTTTAGTAATTAACATTTTGCACTCGAGGCTCTGCCTCGGCTACGTTCGCAGCAAACTTAACGCGCGCGGGTGGGTGGTGTCGAACACCGACTCGTTTGGCAAAACGGCTTGCTCGAAACCTTCTAGGAAACAAACAAATGAGCCAAGAGACGTCTCATCCCTCACCGTTTGCCCTCCTACCCCCTCACCGATGAACGGAGTACCCGATGCATCGATGCGCCAATGTCGTGTCTAAGAAGAACAGACCCAAGGCAAGGTGAAAATGCATTATTTAACATTTGTAATGTGATTAGCCAGAATGGGTGTACCTGTAAACACAGATCCGCTAGCGGAACGCAGAGCGGGACAAACAACGGTGGGCAGTGCCTTGGATCATTATCTATCATTCGAAGTTTCGAAAAAAAGAGACTTTTCTGGCGAGGAATGTCTAACGCGCCCGCACGCGTGAGATAAAGTTTGCAGCTTTGCTGCTGCTGCACCTTGCTGCACCAAAAGCGAAGGCAGGGGAAAACAGATACCCGGTAATCTAAATTTCTAATTAGTCCATCATTAATTATATCTCGTCAAAGGAAATAAATTGCAATTAAGTCATCTATCACTCAAAAGTGCATACACGTTACATTGGCTCGTTGCTTAGTTCACTCGCCGTGTCGCATTCCATTGGGTGACGATCAGCATTGGGGGTGTGGGGGTAAATCAATTTGCATTAAGTTACACCTTTTCAATATTGCCAAGCCTGTGTAACTGCTCTACACTTTGGGAAGGAATCAGGGTTCATGATCAGTTCAACAGTTTTCTGATTGATAGAACAATCTGATGGAGTGGAATATGTTAAATTATGATTGCGTCACGCATTCTAGAAGAATTCTACTGTTATTATATAAAGGATCAAAAACAGCAGCAACAACAACAACTACAACAACAACAACAACTACAACAACAACAACAACAAGAACAACAACAACAACAACAACAACAACAACAACAGCAACAACAACCGCAACAACAACAGTTGCAGCAACATCAACAACAACCACAGCAACAACAATAAGAACAATAACAACAACAACAACAATAGATATTAAAAATTAGGTGGAAAAGAAAGTCCTATAAACTGATGAATCCAAAATCAAGATTTTCACTACTATACAAAAGCTACACGGTCGCCATTTGATAGCAGACATTTAACATTGATATGTATTCCCAAGTAACCGCTAAGCACTGAATTAAGCTTAAAAGCTGCTCTATATTTGCAAGTTACATGCTGCCAGATATAATTCAGCAATGTCAATGCATAGCAGCTTTGAAATGGCATTCTCAATGCTGAATTAAAAATTACTTGAAGCACTATGAAAAGCTGATTAGATGCTCTAAGCGAGCTTTAACAAATATGAAGAACGAAAAAGATAAAAAAGAACATGGGAGAAGAGAAGGAAATCCCATAAGAAAACGAAGACAACGAAAAGGATAATGAGGATAAATTGGACAGAAAAGGAACTGAAGAAAAAAGAAGATAAAGTGGACAGTGGCGGTTTTAAACATTGCACTATGGGTAAAAATGAGCGAAAAAAGACGCAATTAAGATACGGCCGATAAAATATAGATGATCTTTTGTAAAATTATCGAGAGAATCTCGTGGTGCCAACCCTTTCCTTTTTGCCATCGAGAAGTGTCCCTTTTGGCTCATTTTCCCCTATTTTTGACATTCTTTTACACTTATTGGACTATACCAAGCTAAAATTTGAGGTATAAAACTTAAAAACCTGATAATGTTGTGTAAAAGAGACCGCAGAATCGAATAGGCTTTACCCCATTTAGTTTAGAGCACATTAATTTTATTGGTTGAGTTCCCGTTTGCTGGTTGGTCGGCTTGGTAACGCGAGTTCAACCAAAAAAATTATTGTGCTCTAAACTGAATGGGATAATTCAGTTCAGTTTATTCGATTCTGCGAACTTTTTTCACAAAATATAAGGTTTTTAAGTTTTGTTTTTTCAAAACCTTGCTTGGTATAGCTCAATAGATGTAAGAAAATGTCAAAAATAGGGGAAAATGAGCCAAATGGAACACTTCCCGATGGCAAAAAAGAAAGGGGTTCGCACCACGAGATTCTCCGGAAAATTTTACATACGTTCACCTATATTTTATCAGCCTGCAGGCCGTATCTTAATTGCGTCTGTTTTTTGATCGTTTTTACCCATGGTACATTGGTGTTCATTCACCACTCAAAGAAAAAAAGAGAAAAAGTAGAACCTAATGAGACGAGGAACGGAGCAGACAAAAACGAAAAACTGGACGGAAAAGGATTTAAAAAACGAACAAGAAAAAAGGGAAAATGGAAGCAAAAATGGAACAGAGGAAAATCGAAAGACTGAAAAAAGTCGAAAAACGTGACAGGAAAATAAGAGAAAACGAATAGAGAAGAGGAAACAGCGAGCAGAAAAAAAGAAAAACGAGAGTGGGAAATAGGGAAAACGAGTCAGGAAAGGGAATGCGGAACGAAAAGAGAAAAGAAGTATAGCAAAAGAGAAAAAAAAAGATCAATGAAGGATACGAGGAGAATGAGAAAAAGAGGTATCAAAGGAAAAATATAGCACAAAAACGAGAAAACTGAACAGACAAAATAGAAAAGAAAAACGAGAAACACAGACTACGGAGAAGGGAAAAACGAAAGAAAAAAACTAAATACGGAAGATAAAAAAGGAAAACCAGAGAGGAAAGGAAAAAAGGGAGCCAAAAACAAAATACAAAATAAACGAGACAAAAAAGACAGATAAATGGGGAATCGAAAAAAGGAAAAAATCCAACAAACGAAAATAAAAAAACGAGAAGGAGAAGTTAGAAAAAGTTGAAAACTGGTGAAGAATGGAGGGGCTGAAAAGAAGAAAAAACGGAAAACGAGAAAGGAAATAACAAAACACGAGTAAAAGGATAAGGAAAAATAGAACTGAAAGGAAGTAAAAAATGGTACAGTACACGAAGCAAATCAGAACACTAAAATAAGAAAAACTGAAATGAATCAAACTAGATCAAAAATAATAAAACGGAACGAAAGCTCGAGCAAAAGCCAAGAAAACGAAAACGAAAAGACAAAAACGGAGTAAAAAGTGAAAAAAACGGGACTGGAAAAAAGAAAAAAATGGAGCGGACAAGAGGTAAAATCTATGAGAGAATAGGACGAAAAATATCAATTCCAAGTTCAAGTTTGTGTTTAATTTCGTGCCTATGACTGGTTTGAAGTATAATTTCAAGTTCCAATTGGTCTAATTCAAGTCTGATTTAAAGTCCAATATCAAGCTCAATTTCATGTCCGATTTTAAGCCTAATTTAAAGTCTAGTTTAATTCCTATTCATATTTAGACAGCCTAATTTCGAATACAATTTGATTCGCAATTTCAAATCTAATCCAACCTCAAGTCTAATTTATATACTATTTACGTCCAATTTCAATTCCAACTTTTAGCTCAATATCAAATCTAATTTAAAATCAAACTTTATATTTCAAATAAAATTTTAAGTCTAATTTCTAATAAAAACTCCAAATTTTTATAAAGTCTGATTTCATTTCTAAATCCAAGTAAAACTTCGAGCTCTCTATAATTAAGTCCAATTTAGATTTTAAGTATAATTTATTGTCCTATGTTCAGTTTGATTACAACTCTGGGTATGAAATGGGAAAGACAACTAAGAAGAAGCGCCCAACATACCTCTAGCCATCCCAAGCACCTCCACGTGGCCTTTGCAGAAAATACTTCAATTTATTGAATTGAGTAGCCAAGCTAGGACGTGTGGGATCGTGGGGGTCTCAATTCCTGATCTTACAACTGTAGTTTTAGGCAACCATTGAATCACACGACTTTATTTATGTTTATGTGGTATATAGCCCCGCAATTGTTCTGTACTCTAACAGCTGGCTGTGAAGTCTATCGTATAAAAACAGAAGATCAAGCTTCGATAACGGAATGTAGCACCTAGGTTTTGCTTTGATGTGTTATGTTACTTAAACTAATATTTTTGGTAGTTTAATCTATTTTCAGAAAACGAAATAAAGCGCTTTATCCTTGACCAATTGCAGCCTGGTCACTGCATTGGTCTAAATGCCATTAGTTCAGCCCCGAGGGTCCGGAGGATCATTTAATCTTTATTAGCGAAGATACTCACAATGACTGTAAATAAATATAAAGGAAGCGTTTGGTACGAAATGTCCACGCTCTCTTCCTTTACCTTGATTTCAAGAAATTCAAAGGAATTAGGTAATACTTCTGGTTGAATCAAGCAACCGCCTTTTTGCAGGATGCCTTCTACAATTGACTGCGTTAGTAGGAGATTAGATTAGATTAGACAATGTCAAGTAATGTTGGCAAATCGAGCGAGAATCCAACGATGCCTACTCTCACGCGAGAGAGTATGTGAAGCTTAGCATTCAACGCTTAGGCTGCTCACGCAAGCGTAAAACAAACAGCAGCCGTTGCTGTGTGCAGACATTCTGCTACCTACACACTCGCGAACGCACAGTCTCATATCATCTAAATTTGCTAAAAAGCACATTTATTGTGGTTGCATATATTACCACGAAAAAACTAGTAGACTGCGCCACATCTGTTATAAACTGCCTATAAGTGTGGCGTGGCAATACAATATGAAGATAATGCTTTATACCGCAATAAAAGCTTTATAAAATTCAAACAAACCCAAGCGACTTTAGAATTGTTGTGTTAACAGTATTCCAAAATGCGAAGAGATTTTTTTGTTTTATTTTGCAATGCGTTGCTGCATGGCTCTGCCTCCAATGAGCATCAATTTGGTTTATTCTTTTATTTTTCGCCGGAGCACTACAGAATACATACTCCCAAGGGTACTGTGCAAATCGTTTCACTCCGTATAATCGACTGTCGAGGATAGTCTCTTTAGCACACGGCGCAAATAGCCCCCGGCTCTAGGGTGGGGAGAAAAATTAAGTCAGTTTGTAGTTGTGCCTTTTCTGTGCAAGTTAGTTGTAAGAGACAGCAATATTTGGCTTCAGGACATGATAGATGATTAATAATTGATGATTGATGATTGATGATTGATGATTGATGATTGATGATTGATGATTGATGATTGATGATTGATGATTGATGATTGATGATTGATGATTGATGATTGATGATTGATGATTGATGATTGATGATTGATGATTGATGATTGATGATTGATGATTGATGATTGATGATTGATGATTGATGATTGATGATTGATGATTGATGATTGATGATTGATGATTGATGATTGATGATTGATGATTGATGATTGATGATTGATGATTGATGATTGATGATTGATGATTGATGATTGATGATTGATGATTGATGATTGATGATTGATGATTGATGATTGATGATTGATGATTGATGATTGATGATTGATGATTGATGATTGATGATTGATGATTGATGATTGATGATTGATGATTGATGATTGATGATTGATGATTGATGATTGATGATTGATGATTGATGATTGATGATTGATGATTGATGATTGATGATTGATGATTGATGATTGATGATTGATGATTGATGATTGATGATTGATGATTGATGATTGATGATTGATGATTGATGATTGATGATTGATGATTGATGATTGATGATTGATGATTGATGATTGATGATTGGTGATTGATGATTGATGATTAATAATTGATGATTGATGATTGATGATTGATGATTGATGATTGATGATTGATGATTGATGATTGATGATTGATGATTGATGATTGATGATTGATGATTGATGATTGATGATTGATGATTGATGATTGATGATTGATGATTGATGATTGATGATTGATGATTGATGATTGATTATTGATGATTGATGATTGATGATTGATGATTGATGATTGATGATTGATGATTGATGATTGATGATTGATGATTGATGATTGATGATTGATGATTGATGATTGATGATTGATGATTGATGATTGATGATTGATGATTGATGATTGATGATTGATGATTGATGATTGATGATTGATGATTGATGATTGATGATTGATGATTGATGATTGATGATTGATGATTGATGATTGATGATTGATGATTGATGATTGATGATTGATGATTGATGATTGATGATTGATGATTGATGATTGATGATTGATGATTGATGATTGATGATTGATGATTGATGATTGATGATTGATGATTGATGATTGATGATTGATGATTGATGATTGATGATTGATGATTGATGATTGATGATTGATGATTGATGATTGATGATTGATGATTGATGATTGATGATTGGTGATTGATGATTGATGATTGATGATTGATGATTGATGATTGATGATTGATGATTGATGATTGATGATTGATGATTGATGATTGATGATTGATGATTGATGATTGATGGTTGATGGTTGATGATTGATCATTGATGATTGTCAATATGGTTGATTGATCGATTATTTGATCGATTTATAAATTCATTGATTACATAATTTGTTGATTTCAATTGGCCATCAATTGATCGATTGGTAGACTGTTGTAATAAAAATAAATGCCTGAAAAATTAATTTTGGGTCCCAAATATTTCTATTTACTATTAGTATTTTATAATATTGAGTCACTAAAAGCAACTATCGTTTTCATTACCATTAAACTTAATATAAATTAACTAGTCTCAGTACACGCACATTCCAACCTTTATGAGCAACAATTTTCTGATTTTTTATTAACGCGGCTCGTTTGTAAATCGCAAGAAGGGACGAGACGATCCTTTTCATCGATTTGGTATTATTTTATGGAAACAACTATGTGATTAACATTTACGTAACATTATTATTTGTGTTATTTAGAGCTTAATTTTTTATTCAACAAGTTCAACTGACAGTCGTTCGATTGCAATTTAATAATGAATGCAAAGAAAACAGAGAATTAAAAAGCATTGTGTGATTTATGAATGAACTTAATAAATGGTTTGTATTTCCGATTTGTTAACAAAACTATAAATCTAATTGCCAAACAATGATTATATTTTTATTGCAATATGTTTTAATAATGATTATATTTTATTACATCTTTTAGCATTGGAATGAAGGAGAATGATCTAAAGCAGAGTAAATTGTATTGTTAAAGAGCACTAGATTTCTTCAGCCCTCTGTACCACTTTGCCACTGCACAATTTTCATTCAAGCAGCTGGTTTTCTTCGCACACAAAAATACTCCCATTACTCTCAAATTTCATATCATTTCCATCACTCAAATCGACAGGAAATCCATCATTCGGTACGAATCTTCTATCACTCAATTTAGGTAAAACCAATCTGTCAAATCAAAAAAACAAAAACCGTCGGCCCTGTCAACAAACGCTGGCTGGAGGAGCGGCTGGGAAAGCCCGCTGCAATCCGTTGGCTAATCATTTGCTGCCGTCCATTAAACCGGTCGGTCCCACTGACTGCTATCGCAGGCTACGCGGCATCTGTGGAACTGATAATGTATGAAAGTATTGATAAATCCGAACCCCGGAGCTCGAATCTGCCTCGGGAGAGGCCCCAATCGTTACCATCCGTCATTATCCGAGGCCAGGCCGTTGGGACAGCACCGACAGCAGGACCGGCAGCAGCAGCAATCCGCTTTTTATTATTATTATTTATTATCGATCATACGCCGCTCGTGTGGGCACGGTACACCCGGTGAAGGCGACTCGGGTTATTTTTAATTAAATAATTAAATTACTTCTCTTTCGAATTCAGGCTTTGCCCCGGCTAGTCCGGGCGATAAAGATTGATTTATTTATCGCTGGACGCGCATCATATGACATGTACGGTGCGTCCGGCAAACGCCACAGTGCTTCCTCGGAATTGAAACGGGCAAATTTACGATAATTCATTTTTAATGAGTAGCGATAAGCATTTCGTAAATACCTTTCAATTTGTGCGGGGCTTAGCCGTCAATCCGTGTGGTACCGTTTATAGCCGGGTCGTAAATGTTTCGACTGCTCCACCGCAGTCTACTACTAGGTACTGACGGAAAGGTTAGTATTTAGATTGGTTTGCGGTCATTTTGCCGAGATACCGTCCCTCTGCAGTATGCGCAAACGATAAGAGTTGCTACGTGACGTCATGGTTTAAGCCTTTCTGGACGCACCCGGTTGCGATATCTTGCCGCGTGGACGGTTGATTATAATTAAAATTTCCGGCCAAATTAACTAAGACTATGCACCTTTCGATTTGTTAGGAAAGTTCGTACACCATCAACAACGGACAAACACCGAACAGCATGACAGCAACGTATCACCCATGCTCTACCATCAAACCGAGAAGTGTACCTAATTTTTTCGATTAATCCATTCAACGCAATGGTTGCCGTCTGTGGGCTTAGTGTGCATACAATTCATTTTATGCATATTACCAGTTTTGTTATCCTCCTCATTCAGCTGGCAGCGTGAAAGGGGGGACGGAATAATTGTGACCTAACCTAACCTAACCACCATCCTCTCATCTCTATCTATCTAACGCGAACAAAAAAGCAACACCTCACTAAGAAAGGGATAACGAATCAATTTCAGCCTACCGGTTTTCCAATTCAGTCACAGCTCTAACAACAAACACCCGATTCGAGTGTATCAAGGGAAGACTCCATAATAGCATCAAGGTTTGTAAAAATATTGGGACAAAACACACGCGCGCCCTCGCACTAAAATGGACTGAAATGCATGTCGAATCGGATTCGATCCTGTGAACTACATCGATAAACGAACCAAAAGAAGTGTGTCTGTGTGTAGGTCGCGCACAAAATTATAAGCTTATTTATTTTTATTTGTCCAACACCTCAACTTCACCGGCGCAGCCAGCTGAGAGGTCGGTTTGCAATAGGCGGCAACCAGCATGCACCTGCCAGGCCGAGGCCACCCCTACGGTTGTTGTCCGGCGAATCGATTTTTTTTTTTTTTTGTTTTTGTTCCTTTCGTGCGATCATCATCCGGACCGACGCGATGCGTCGTCGTCATCGTTAGATGTATGCGATCTGATAAACGGTAATTGCACATGTCCTGCAGTTTTTTTACGACTGTCCGCACAATTAGGCGCGTTCGTCAACGAAACAACATTCGGATAAACTTTCGAGGCAGATTTTATACCTCAATCTGCTGGTTGTACCGACCGACAACGGTCACAGTTTTGTGTTCGGTTTAAATTTTACATAAAAAATAAATAAAAACATTGAACGGCTCAAACAAAAGAAGATATGCGTATTTAATGGCTCCTGCAATTTTGATAATCTTGTGTGTTTTTGTCGGCATCTACGCACGCTGCGTTTGAAATAATAATCAAGTATCGGAGAAAGCTGGCTCCACTCAAACGACCCATTAATTAATAGATCGGCGAGGCCGGCACTGTCTGGTAGAAGGCCTCAGAAAATTTCACCAATGCCGTCGGCTAGCTCGAATTGCAGCTGCACCAGTTTTGATTTTGATTTTACTCGCTAACCTTCCTGTAGGACGTAGTCCTACGCTCCGAGAGCAAATTATTTTACCGACATCCTGGAAAATGTCAGTATGAAAGATAACACGTGCGCGTTCAATAATGATTTTTGACGTAGACTATGTCGCCTTAAATCCCGAAAACTGGTCAGGTTTTGAGCGCTTAATAGCTTAGTGGTTTCCAGATCAATTTTCAATATTTTTACTCTAATCGATCGGAAAATCTACGCGTCGGTCCAAGTAAAGGAAAATGTTGATCCTTGAGGTTGCACTATCATTATTTCATTATTTTTTTATTTATGATTCTGCAATCTTTTCCGCTTATTTTGATACTAAATTTGTAATGATCCGTCCACGGGAAGTGACCAAAAAACGATCATTCACATAAACATTCCAGGACGGCGTGAAACAACCTCGGCGGAATAAAACGCCACTCCTGAAAAACCATGATTTTTAAACTTTATGTACCTTTTTCTCAGAAACCACACAACGTATTGGAACAAACTTTTTTTTTTGTTTTGTTGGTAGTAGCTTGGCAAAGACTTTTATAACTTTTCTTTATAGATAGTTCGTAAACAAAACACAGCTTGAAAAACCCGATTTAATCCACCTAGTGGTGCAAGGAACCTTTGTTATACGGTCTTACTCGCTATTTGAGATAGAAATCGAAATCGTCTTCGGAACATAATTCATCTATTGGTTATCGTTGCGTAATGCGTTGGTTTACATAAAATTTTTGAAAATTGAATAAGTTTACAAAATTTGAACAAAAGTGCACACAAAAGTGAAATTTGAATACCACCAAACGATAGAGAATTCAATTTCAAGAAACCCTTCCAAAGGTTTGATAAACCTAAAACCAAGTTTTCACAGTCAAAACTCTAGTGCACACATTTTCTTTGGTTTGGGGCTATTGTGCGCGTGAGTAACTGCGTTACAAAAGTTGGCGGAGTGTTCGAGGGTTAATATCTTTTGACCGGTAAAACCAATTCTTATGAAAATTTGCATATATATTCGTAGTGTCAAAGCCTCTCGTTTGATATTAAAATAATTGAAATTAGGTAAATTATCTTGGTTAAAATCATTATAAATTATTGTTAATTTTGGTGTGGTGTATACGGTTGCTCATAACTTTCAAATTAAACGTCCAATCAAAAAACCATTCAATAGTGATCTATTAGGATATACTATCTTTAAATGAGACTAATAGCGCATAAATCGGTTCAGCCATCTCTGAGAAACAGGCGATAGAAAAAATCATTACATACATACACACACACACACACACACACAGACATTGCTCAAATCGTCGAACCCTATCGATTGGTATATGTGACTTGGCCCTCCGGGCCTTGGATCAATTTCGTGTTTTTCGACCAATTTTTAAACCTTTGTTATAGTATAACAAAGGTAAAAAACGAAAAAGAAGAAAAATAGATCCCTGAAAATATAAGATTTTGCTTTTTTTTACTTTTTTCTCAAGTTATTATTCAAGTTATTTTGGGTAATACACGCGCTATAGAAAGGCATTGAATTGAATATTTCTGCCAGATGTCTACTAATGAGTAGCGCCTTACACTTAAGGGCTGGTAACTGCAGCCCGAGTCCGCCGTGGTCCTTACTACGTCCTAATTGTTGTACTGGAACACGTGCAGGTATACCCCGCCAAAGAAATGATCCCATCGCCGAAGTTATTCTTGCCGTGTGTGCACTTATCGGAGCTATGTTCGATGCCATAGCCTCGAGGTAGCAAAGGTGGCACACATATTCCTTGATGTAAGGGAATCAGCACAGCACTGGGGGTTGATAAGTGGGGGGAGTGTTCGTAACAGGGGGAGGGGAGGTCATAACTCCGAAATTCCTGGACGATCCTTCACCAAACTTGGTATACATGTTCCTTGACATAAGGGAATCAGTACTAAAGGGGTTGATAAAAGGGGGGACACCTGCAAGGTTCTTCATCAAACTTGGCATACTTGACATAAGGGAATCAGCACCGGGAGAATGCCAAAAGAGGGGACCATAACAAGGGGCTAAATAAAAGGGGATGCGTTTCTCTGGCATTTAAACCGATTGCCGTTGTGCAAATAACTTTGAGAAAAGAGGGGATTCCACCGAAGAGGAATAAATGGTAAAAAAAGACCTTTGTTAGATTTCCATTATAGTGATTTTCATAGAGCAAACCAATGCCTAATAAGCTACGTGACAGAAGAGGGAGCTGATTGGGAAAGAATCGACAAGTAGGGGGACGAAGAACGTGAGTATCCCAAGCAACAATGTGAGTTTTATTGTACTCTTATTGAGGTTTTCAAGACCAATTTTGGTCTTAAATGCCATCATAAAAATGTAATAAAACCTAAATTGTTACTTGGGTATGAATGTATATTTCGCCATAGCTCCGGGACTTCTGGACTGTTCTTCATTAAACGTCGTTTATCAAACAAATGTGTCATTTTGGCATAAAAGAATCAGCGCAGGGGGGTTGACAAAAGAGGGAGATGGTCTTTTACAAGGGGAAAGAAAGATTCAAATGCGTAAAGGGGTGCTTTTCACTTGTAATTAGAACGATAGCAGTTATACAAGTTGCTGGATTTCTGAAAGGGGGGATAGGGTGGCCATTAACAAAGAGAAGGTTCAAAAACGGTTTTTTGTCGATTTATAGGGATTACCGGGAAGAAATCAGTCTTTACAAGTGGCTCGGGGACAACATGAGGGAAACTGACAAAGAGAGTAGATACATTAAAATGAAAAAAGGTGGTTTTTGCACTACGAGAATTTTCGTTACCATAACAGATGTACAAGTGACTGAGAGGCAAAGGGGCCCCAGTAAGATCGGGTAATCAGCTAGTTTTCCTATAGTTTTAACTGTTTTTTCTTTCCCACCATTTTTTGACATAGGACCACGTCTTTGTTTACTATACCGGGTAACACTTAGAAATAGAAGTGTAACATTTGAATGAGAAAAAGATTTCAAATGCAAATAGCTACTATACTACTTAGCGAAACATAACTGTCAATATGTCGTTGGATTGATAAAATGTCAATTTTATAATAGCATATTTGTTACAATCTTTTATCTTATCTTTTTTATCTTATGCTTAATAGTGAAAATGTAAGATAAGTTTCAAGGTCAAATTTCCCCATATATTTCACAGGGGGATCATGCTTCACAGGCAGAGACGACAGTTAAACACACCATCTGTTTAATGTGATTGACCTTTGACAAAAAAAGTAACAAAACCACTTCTCTGCAATGGACTTTCTTATCGTGACTCACTGCCAAGTGTGAGTCACATTTATATTCACGGAAATAGTTGCGTGAACGACGAAAGCTCCACTGATATTTGTCTCAGTTTTAAAATGGGAAAGCAAGATAGAATACAGGCGACTGGACAGAAAAAGAACGAGAAAGAAGAGAAATGAGATAACGAAATTCTTTCCACGCCTCTCACGCCAAGGACCCAATTCCCAACCCCACAAAAGTCACGAATGACCCAAGCTGTTAAAATGACGAAAATCAAACAAAAACAAGAACGAAATTAGAGAAAATGAGGAAAAATCGGTAAAAACGGAGATATATCGTGAAAGAAAAAGATGGAAAGCAGGACATAGTAAGTGGAAGAACGAAACAGCTGAAAAGGAAAAAAATAGTTAACGGGACATGAAACAAAACATGAGAGTAGAAAAGAGGAAAAACAGGCCTAAAAATGAATAAGAAAAGAAAAGAAAAAGAGAAAAACGAAGCATAAAAGAGAAAATCCAAAAAAACAGTACTAAAAGGGGCGAGACGAGACAGAAAAAGGAGACAAAGAGGAAGAAGCGAGCAGAAAAAGAAAAACGGGAGAGAAACAGAACCAAAAAAAAAGAAAAAACAACCGTGACAGAAAATATGGGAAAACCAGAAAGAAAAAAGAGAGAAAATGAGACAGTGAAAATGGAAGAGAAGCAAAAAAAGAAAAGAAGGATAGCGAGAGAAAAAAGAAAAATAATAGAGGAAATGTGCAAAACGGGAAAAGAGAACAAAATGAGAATGTGAAATGGAAACGGGATAGAAAAATGGGACAGACAAAGGAGAAATAAAAAAACAGGAAAAAACGGCCCAAGAAAAAGGTGAACTGGAGAGAAAAAAACCAAAAAAAGCGGGAGATTAAAAAAATACCAAAGAGCAAAGGGAAAGGGAAGAGAGACAAAAGTAAATTAAACGTGTCAGAAAAAACCTGATTTAATCCACCTAGTGGTGAAAGGAACCTTTGTTATACGGTCTTACTTGCTATTTGAGATAGAAATCGACACGTCTTCGGAACATAATTCATCTATTGGTTAACGTTGCGTGGTGCGCTGGTTTTCATAAAATTTTTGGAAATTGAATAAGTTTACAAAATTTAAACAAAATAGCAGCACCTATAAATTTTGATAGATCCTTTTTCATGAAATTACTGAGTAAGGGTAAGCTGGTTGTTACTAATTTGAGTAAGTGCAAGTAAAAGCAAGTTATAAGAGGAAATATTATTCTTTAACATATACATTGCGTAGTAAAAGTCTAGTTTATAGGTTTTTGAACTACGCATAAATTTCTGTAACGCCATTATTTTTGATTGACATCAATAAAGTTTTCTTGAATAAATTTCATCAATTTTTATTAAGCTTCGATTACTCACGCTGTACAACACGCATTTTGTACAACACGTGTAGGTTTTTGAATGCCATGTTGTTACAAAGTTACAAATCTCTGTTTAACTAACGTATATTCTTCAATTACCTTGTTATGAGCAAAATGTCATAATTATTCAATGCATTAATACTTTAAATTGTTGGGCAAATAGATCAGCATAAACTGACATCACAGAAACAAAGCAATCAGCATGTGAGTTGTACCACGATTGGCCCTGGAAGTTTCTCTCGTTTCTTCATATGTAAAAATGGTGTCTGTATGCAGCAACACAATCAGCAAATATAAAATGTTTAAAATGTATCTGTTGGTAGTCGAGTCATTCGGGGTCAAAATTAAGGCATTTTTTTAATCAAAGTTCTACAGTACCTAAACAAACAAACATAGAGGTATACTATATTCATCAAAGTTGTGTATTTTTACTATTTATACAATTTTGTAATACATGAAAAAGGAATACAACAATTACAAAAAGAGCTAAAATAGAAAAAACTGATCTTACAAATTCATATACAATGAATAAGATTTTTCTCTCTTCGCTTAATAGATAGAAGGTTACTGTATTCAACAAAATTTCTTGTAATAATATGTTCTAAATCTTTGCAGAACACAGAACACATCAATGTGTTATATTGAAACTGAAGAAAAATAATTTTTTTATTTCACTTTTAGGGGGATTAATCAAAATTTAAATTGCACCAGACGATAGAACTTTCAATTTTCAGAAATTCTCCCGAAGGTTCCATAAACTTAAAACCAAGTTTTCCCAGTCAAAATTCTAATGCGCATGTCTTTTTGGCTTTGGGCCATTGTGCGCTCGAGTAACCGAATTACAAAAGTCGGCGCGAGTGTTGGAGGGTTAATATCTTTTGATCGGCAAAACCGATTCTTCTAAAATTTTGCAGATATATTTGTAGCATTAAAATCTCTAATTTGATGCCAAAATAATTCAAACTAGATAAATCATCTTAGATGAAATCGTTATAAATTATTGTAAATTTTAATGTGTTGTATTCAATTGATCATAACTTTCAAATTAAACGTCCAATCAAAAAACAAATCAATAGTGATCTATTAGGTTATGTTAGCTGTCAAATGAGACTAATAGCGTCTAAATCGGTTTAGTCATTTCTAAGAAACAGGCGATAATTATTACCTTGTCAAAACAGGTTTTTTAAGCATAACTTTCAAACTGATTGTTTGTTTTCAATAAAATTTATCCGAAAAATTTAGTGTTAACAAGAGCTTTCATTCGATACCAAGATCGTTGAAATCGGTCATTTGAGTCCGGAGAAAATCGTGTCACGTAATTTTTACTTTTTTACTTATAACTTTTAAACGAAATGTCGGACCTCGAAACAATTCAATAGTGATATACTAGACAATAATATCTTTCAAACAAAAGTAATAGCGAACAAATCGGTTCAGCCATCTCCGAGAAATAGGCGATAGAAAAGTTGCGCCCCGCACATACATACACACATACACACACACACACACAGACATTGCTCAGTTCGTCGAACCCTGTCGATTGGTATATGTGGCTCGGCCCTCCGGGCCTCGGATCAATTTCGTGTTTTTCAACCAATTCCTAAACCTTTGTTATAGTATAACAAAGGTAGAAACTTAAAAACAAAGACGAAAACGAAAAACGAGAAGAAAGAAGATAGAAAGCGTATAGGACCAAAAGAAAAGGAGATAAAAAAGAGCTAAAAGAGACGAATACTGGAAAGGAAAAGAAACATGGAAAACTGGAAAGAAAACTACAAAACATGGGAAAAAACCAAAAGGAAAACAGGTTTGAACATAAAAAAAGTGGAACAGGAAACGAAGAAGAACGAAACAGTGAAACAAAACACAGGGGACTGAAACCAGAAAAACTAGAGAAAAAGAAGAAAAGCTAGAGCATAATCAAAAATGGTCAGAGAAGAAGTAAAAACTAGAGATGGTCGGGTAGCGGAAAATTTGCCCGAAACCCGTACCCGTACCCGTACCCGCCGGGTTCGGGTCGGGTTCGGGTATTGAAAAAAAAATTGCGGGTTCGGCTCGGGTGCGGGTTCTTAATTTTTGATTTGCGGGTTCGGGTCGGGTCGGTGACCACATTTAACACTAAAGATGGTCGGGTACCCGGGCGCGTCCCGTGCCCGACGGCTTTCAGTCGGGTTCGGGTATCAAAAATAATAAACTTGCGGGTTCGGGTCGGGTAGGGGTTTTTAATTTTTTTTCTTTTACTTTTCAAAAGCGAAATGAATTAACAAGGTGCAATCGGAAAAGTTGTAGGAAATTAGATGTAGTTGAAGAAATTTTATAGAAACAGTGAAGCAACTGGAGTAACATATGAAAAATACGTGTTTAACATAAAAAATTTAAATAAATCTAACTTTTTCTCCGAGTATCTCGAAAACGGTTGCATTTAGAAAAATAATTATTATGGCCAATTTTATTGTAAATGACATAAAGAATTGTTATTTGTATTACAAATGCATATATTACTTGAAAAATCCCCAGTTGGAAAAAATCATGAAAGTCGTTGTACTACGAAGTCCGTCCATGAAAGTTGCTCCATCTCAGGATAACTTTTAAAAGCTTGCAAATTACTTCTATTCCAAAAAAAAAATTTAAAAATTTCAGAAATGGTATATTTTTGATATCTTGATTTTAAGTTTTATTTTCAAAGTTTTGAAAAATTGGTAAAATATTTTTTTCAGTGCATATTTTTTCATGTTCAGAAATCAATTTTCTACATTATTGCTTAGACATAATTTTTGTAAAATCGATAGTTTTCGAGATACAATCTTTTAAACATAATACACAAGAAATTACTACGCCCTTTTTAAAAATGAGTCTTGAATCAAAATGGCGCCAAAACCTGTGGAAGGTGCATATTTCCTTCTATCAAACACGTTTGTATAGTTTCATCCAAATCAAAGAGGTTCATTTCAGATTTCAGCTTTTTTTGGACGATTTGGCGTGGAACTGCTCTGAGGCGCTGTAGTCAAATGAGCATCTACTGAGCAAAAAACCGAAAATGAAGGCTGAAGTTTCAGTTCTTTAAATTGAATTCTAATTTAAACTTGATTTCAAATCCAATTTCTGTCACAATTGAAGCAAATGCAATTGCAAGTCTAACCTTAAGTCCAATTAAAATCCAATTTATGTCCAATTTCAAATTTAATTTAAAATCCAATTTCAAGTCCAATTTCAATATTGATTTGATTCTTATTTCTAGTAAAATTCAAGTCAAATAAAAACTTTTCGCTTTAAAAATTGATCTCATGTCTAATTTCAAGCAAAATTTGGACTAGAAGCCAAATTACTCCAAATTTATATCCAATTTCAAATCCAGTTTTAAGTCCAATTTTTAGTTCAATCTGAAATAAAGTATCAAGCCCAAATTAGTCTAAATTCATGCCTTATTTAATACTTTATGGCAGTTCAAGTTAAATTTATGGTCCAATTTCAACTTTGATTTTAATTTGAATTGCCCCCAAAAGTCAGGAGTTATCAAGCTAATCGGCCGGTATTTTTGTGATAAGTAATAACAGACTCGCCGCCCTACGCCATACTGGATCTTCCAGGCAAAACCATTCTTCTGAAAGGTTGCATGCCACACCTTTTGTTTATATGGTGAATGACCCTTTGGGTTAAAACCACTCAAAAAAAACCTTTTGTTTATATCCAAGTACATACGCTCATAACGAGCTCGTGTTCCTAAACAATCAACACTATTTATCTATACTTCAATTCACATAAAAGTGGTTAGCACTTTACCGTATTGTTTAGGCGAGTGTTTGTCCCAGAATGGCTAAGGTTTGTTTGGAGCCTCTTAAACAAAACACAAAAGTAAACTTTTAAGAAGCCTGCAAGTCGTAGATGAAATATGTATCTGACGAAATAAATCGAGGAATTGAATTATGAGAATAGTTTCGACTTTTCTTTCATTTAACTGTCCCAGAATGTCTAAGCATGATTTTACGCCATTGTATGCCATTGCATTTCAATCTATAAACATGTGTGCCATCGAAGCATTCTGCACGAATTAATCTCTTTAAAAATTTTCGAAGAGGTACAAGAATGTATGATTGGAAAAAAGTGATTAATTATCGTGAAAGATTTTTTCAGCAGCGGATTGTTACAGGAATTTTACGGAAATTACAGATTTATCAATAAAACCGAACTTGAAGTATAATTTTATCAACAAATTAAGCGAAATTCCTAATTCTCTATCGACCATTCAGTTTGGAGTATTTGATTGCACACAAACCCAAACCCGTCCAAGTTTATTAAAACGCCCCAATCAATTTTGCAGAAATCATTTCATCACGTGATTCTACCGTAACGAAGCATATCATTTTCGTGAAACCTATTGAATTGATTACTTGAAGGACCATCCGCTCTGCCCCGGTGCCGCGGGTGCCTCCTCCAACATAACCCGCTAACACTGCTCAAATCAAATATGCAAACAATGTTTTCTTTCGTTTGATACCATAACGTGTGAAAATTGATTAAACAATTTTCTTTCGTGCTGCAAAACAGCTGCGCCTAGCCGGGCGTCGCTCGTTGTTGGTGCTGTACCCGCCAAATTGCTCTGCACCATCATCGGTGCTGCCTCTCGCCACCACCCCACCCAGCTGGTGATCCTTTCGCGAACTTCAAACTCTCCTCTGTACCCGCAGGTACAAACGCGAGAACGTAGAGCTCATGACCGAGTCCCTCGATCGAACCTGTCAAGAACCGTTTGATATGTTGCAATAAATATCCGTATCCTGACCTCCCCCACACCATATCACCAGCGATTGTTGCACCACTACAGCACTACAGGCTGCAACCTCAAACAACTTCACCCGGCAGCAGCACTCTGTTGATTGAGTCCATGACGATCAATTGTTTTCGTAAATTCGATTTGATTTTAAATTTTATTTAATGCAATTACCTGCCCGTGCCCCGTGAAAATGCTAAGCAGACTGCCTTCTACGGAACACGACTTCCTGCTGCCTATGCCCGTTGGGATTTTTGGCAGTCTCTCCCCGGCTTGTAGGCCTGCAAGCTGCCAATGTTTATTCAAACAGAACTTCGCACCCCGGCCAGGTTGAAGGTGGGCAGTGAAAAAGCGTGCAACCGTTACACACTGTGAAGTTGACGGACGGTCGGTCGGTCGCTCGGTCGGACGGACGGAGGGCGGAAACCGGAGCAAACGAGAAAGAAAAACAAAGGATCCGCGGGTCCGCACCGGGCCGTGATGGGCGGGAAAGGTGCGAGTTTTTCGCGAGCTTTTCTGCACCAATCGACGAGCGAGCGAGCTAGCGAACAAGGCCCACACCGCACCCGTTTCGTGCTGTTGCTGGTAATCGAATTGATTGATTTTTGTTACGGGTTTAATTTAATTTAGTGCAGTACCGACGACGGACGGCGAGTGTGTGTGCGATACGTTTTTTGCAGCAGCAGCAGCGGTCCGGAGCGTTCCGGAACGGTCGACCGTGCGTGGCCGGAGTTCGCGAACAAACGGTTTGATTTGACAAAATGGAACCCATGATTGATAGCGTTGGATATTTGGCATTCACCAGAGAGCGCTCGCTGTGCGGTGTTTTCCGACATGGACTGGAAAACCGTACTTCCCATATTGACAGATGCAGACAGTAGTGACGATTGTTATAATTTCACAAATTGTCGGTCGATTCGAGCCGGCCTGCCAACGAACCGAAAGAACGGAAGAACCGCCCGAAGCACGACCGGTACGATTGCTGGCTGCTGCTGCTGCTGCTGCTGCTGAAATGAGCGAAGGAAATGGACACAGTCGAAACACATAATTTGCCAATATTGGAAGAGTTAATGGCGTGTGTAATTGTGTTTCATTCTAGGAATTGAATGACACATATTAGCATCAATTTCGTTTCATTTGTTATTGCATGCTCTACCTACCTACCTAGGCTGGCGACAGTTCTCGAGGCGCGGTGCCCCAGGCCAATCCCGAGCCAGCGCAGTCCCCGCAACACGTGAATCAACCAAACAACAGATTATGTTACACGTTATGTTATACAAATACCATGCACTAATATTTATTTGAGTTACAACTTTCCCCCGAAAGCGTTCGTTCATGAGTCGAAAAAACAAGAGGATTATTTTCAAAATTTTAGAATTTCACGAAATTTTGTATCACAGAACGAAAGACTTTTCAAATCTAGATTTGCAAAATAAAACATCCACGGCAGGTGGAAAACTTCTAAGCAAAGTCGGAAGAACTATGTCCACCGGAAACGAGCTAAAAGCTACAACCTAAATTAACTAATTACAAAGATTGCTTTATTTGCGAAATGTCTCTTTTCTCTATAAGGAATGTTAACAGCATAATTGATATTTAATTACTAACGGGACCAAATCGGGGCAGGTCGATTCGGTTTACAATAGCGTTCGTTCGTTCGGTTCGTTCGGTTTGTTCGTTCGTTCGTTACGCAGTTCGAGGGCACGTTCTGCTATGATAAGTGAGCAGTAAAAATAAATCTGTAAAATTGCGAGAATCGCCTCTTCCGCCCAATAAACATTCCCTGGCGAAACCTTTTCCCACGTGTAAAGTCGGAATAATTGTCGATAAACATACAAAGAAACGCAGAGAGAATGGCAATTAATAATTATGTGGTAAACCATAAGAATACTCGTGAAACTCCGGGGGACACTCGGGGAATGACTCAATTATGTCGTCGTAGAGGTACCCGCCTTGTAACCGAATAACACTTTCTTACGCGCACGAATCGGGCAGGACGACTAACTATTCGCAACGTCGTCGTCGTCGCTCGCGAGCGAGCGAGTAAAAACAAAAAGGGGTAATAAGATGGAACGGGCAGCAGCATCGAAAACACATCGACAAACAAAGACGAATTGGAGGTCGTAAAAGTGCAACGATAGCATAAAAAGAATTGCATCGACTGGGAACGAACGAAAAGTACGCAATGGTTTTCTTTAAAATAAAGTTAAAGATGTCGTAAATCAATGAAGAGAAAAAAAACGTACGTAATGACCTAATCAATGATATGTGGAGAATACATACTTACTGCCGATATTTATTCTAGAAGAATGGTTTATGGGGTTTATATAACTGGCGGAACCGTGTAATGAAGTTTGTTATCACTGGGAGCAACACTGTTTCATCTCATCCGCTGATAAGGGGATCACTTCTAAAGTGAACGTCAGCATTCAACGTATGGCGACAAACTTTTTTTTCTAACCAAATTTTTCCCCTGCAGAAAAACATGGGACTCAGATTATGGTTTCGAATGCTACTCCAAATTTATACGCTAACTTAATAAACTGACAATTAAATGGATAAATTTTACTTTTCACAATTCGCAGATTCTATTGAGACGCTGATCAAAACAGATCAGTTATATCACAGACAAACAGACGAGACAATCACGTTAACTCCATCGTCCATTCAAGAATCACTTACTTTTCAAAAAACATGTTTCGCAACATGACCACACCACGGCGCCCGAGTGTTGCTTTGAGTTTTCAGTATAAAACCATACAAATGGGTCATTTGTATGGTTTTATACTGAACGCGAAGTGTCCGAGCCCCGTGTAATCGACCTTCACGAAATTGAACCAAATTTCGCTAGATTGTTCGTTTTCGGTCAGAAAGTAAAAATCGAAAATTTGGTGCCGATCGGACATTCCCTCGATTAATGGGAGCACCTCCATTTTTAAGGAAAATACCCTTTTGACGTACGTCTTTCAGGAAGGTAGCTGGTATAGGGGGTATTTCCAAAAAATCTTTCTCGAAAAATGGTCAGGTTTTGAACACTAATAGCTTAGTGGTCTCCCGCTCGATTTTCAATATTCTTACACCAATCGATTGGAAACTCTTCTAAGAATTGGCCCGAATGAAGAAAAGTATGGATTCTTGATGTTAAACTATTGAAAAATTGAAAATAATGAACCTATGTTTTACCAGAATTCTTGCTTCGTGATTGGTTGTTGGAAATGACGTCATCAAATGACGCATCGGCTTATAATTCAGTCAATTTTCAATAGATTTCCAAGATATTTACACCAATTGATCGGAAAATCGATTTGGAAAATATTGAAAATATAGAATAATGCGCGTCATTGAAAAATTGAATTATTTTCATATTTTTGCCTTCCCACGTCAGTGCTTCCCTAGCACGGATGACAGAAATATATACGATATGAGCAATGGGTTAAGCTTCTTTATGATTGTATTTAATTTAATTTACGCCCTATCCAAATTCACCAAGCGAGACGCCAACAAACCGATCCATCGACTCATCCGCCAGTGAACTATATGGTTTGGCTGCTATGCCTTTTACTGCGCATCGTCAGTCGGTCAGCGTCTTTGATTGGCGACACATCGGTAAGCAGCTAGCTTGCGACACATCGGGCAGGCAGCTTTCGAGGCACATTCGTGGCATAATTTTAAAGGTTGTATTTGAAACATTGTTTGTCTTACAGTGCACATCGTCGTCAGTTGGTCGTGTTCATCGGCTGCTGAGGAAAGGAAAGTATGCTGAGTGTGTTGGATCTGGAGCACTCGTCTCGCTGCCATGATGGAATATCTGGCTGCTAAAGTTCTGTAATTGGCAGGAAATATGCTGCTCGCGACAACAAAACGACCAGAATTATGCCACGTCACTTGCAGTTGGCCACCTGGACTGGTATTTCATCGTGACTCATGACCATGCGCGCACGGTTTCGTCGATCGCATAGCTGCTGAGGCTTTCGGCTGGTCCGTTGCCACAAGCCGTACCTGGTTAGCGGTTATCCGTACTCCAATTTACCGAATTACCGGATTACCGATTACCAGAGGAAAAGCACTATTCAACGTAGAAACAGATCATGAAAATTTATTTACTGTTTCGTTTAATGTGTCTTCGATTCGTTTTAATAAAATAGATTCAATCAATCCATGGATATAACTCCAAAATCGGTAGAGGATTGAACGTATATAATGTTACTACTTTGAAAAACGTTGTATGTAGGTTGTATACATAGAGAATCGTATTATTACATACATGGATACATCCTACTATCGCTACAAAGAGACTTACGTAGTCCTACTTCACCGCGGTCGTGGGCACAACCCCTCAGATTTTTTTTTGTCAAAACCTCTTATTTTCTTCTGCTTATATCTCCGGAAGCATTAAGTTTAGAAAGACACTATTTTCACATCTTTAAAGGAAATTACCCAAGGAATTCGAAATAAATATTATTTTTAAGCGCCAGTGCCGCAAAATATTTTTAAACTCAATTTGAAAACTAAATTTTCATTTTTCTCTCAATGAAGACAATTTGATCTCAAAAAATCCAACTTCATCATGTTTTGCAGATTTTTTTACATAAGAATCACCTATCTTCCTGAGGTATTCTTTGCCAATCCCGAGATACAGCGTTTTAAATCAAGCAAACCCTAATTTTTTATGTAAAACTATAAGCAAAATCACTTTTTTTAAACGGTGATTCTCTACGCAATGTAAAACTACTTTGCCATATCGCATTTATACAATACTAGCTGACCCGACAAACTTCATATTGCCACAAATTAAACTGTGTTGTACATAAATCGTGAATCTCGGATGACCTTTCTCACAATCTTGAGTTTTGCAAGTTTCTGGGGAGTTCATGGGTGTTTTAATATACAAATTTTCCTCCCTCCAAAACCCCCCACGTGCCAAATTTGATTCCATTTGCTTGATTACTTCTCGAGTTATGAGGAAATTTGTATTTCATTTGTATAGGAGCCCCCCTCCTAAAGTGGGGAGGGGTCTCAATTCACCATAGAAAAAAATCTTGTCTCCAAAAACACCCACATGTAAAATTTTGTTCCATTTGCTTGATTAGTTTTCGAGTGATGCAGAAATTTGTGTTTCATTTGTATGGGAGCCCCCCTCTTAGTGGGGAGAGGTGTCTCTAACCATCATAAGAACCTTCCCTGGCCCCAAAAACCCCTATATGCAAATTTTCACGCCAATCGGTTCAGTAGTTTTCGATTCTATAAGGAACATAGAGCAGACAGAAATCCATTTTCATAGGCATAGATTTGTATGGAAGCCCCCCCCCCCTCTTAGTAGGGGGAGGGGTGTTTTGCCATCGAGAGAATCTTCCCTAGCCCCAAGAACTCCTACATGCAAATTTTCACGCCGATCGGTTCAGTAGTTTTCGATTCTATAAGGAACATAGGGACAGACAGACAGACAGAAATCCTTTTTTATAGGTATAGATATAGCAAAGTTTTTCTTAACAGTGTTGCCAGCTTTTCAGTTCTTCGTTTGATTTATAGAACTAGATGAGGAAATGTTACTTCAAAAAGGCGTAAAATATACGTTAGCTGTTTGATCATAGCCTTGTAAACTGTTTTTCATCTCGCTAATAGACATGAGCTCTTACCTTCCTTGTTTATTGCGTTTACTGTTGCTAGGAGATTAATATTCCTTTAATTAATGTAACTGCTTCAAAAAAAAGTTATTTTGCTCTTAGTTTTACATTAAAAATGAGGAATTGCTTGCTTTAAAACGCTGTATCTCGGGATCGGTAAAGAATACTTTGAGTGATTCTTATGTAAAAAAATCTGCGGAACACGATGAAGTTGACATTTTTGAGATCAAATTGTCTTCATTGAGAGAAAAATTTAAATTTAGTTTTCAAATTGAGTTTAAAAATGTTTGGCAGCATTAGTGCTTAAAAATAATACCTTTTTCGAATTCCTTGGATGATTTCCTTTGAACATGTGAAAATATTATCTTACTAAGCTTAATATTTCCGGAGATATAAGCAAAAGAAAATAAGAGGTTTTGACAAAATCGATTAATCGTAGAAATGTTCGATCCGTACCAAATTTTGGATTTTTACTTTCTGGCCGAAAACGAACAATCTGGCAAAATTTGGTTCAAATCCGTGAAGGTCGATTACACGTTTGAACTTTTTCTCGGTCACTTGGCATGGAATGACCACAATGTAAAAACCCTACTACAGTATAAAACCTGCCCTGCATAAAAGCCCTGCAAATGCAAGCTACTCCGCAACATGCATAACATAGGGTGCAAGTGTGCAAGCATAATATGTAGGACGATGGTTTTTGAAGAATTTTCTTCTATGTGTCATGTCAGTTCGTCAGTGGTTATATTATGACACGCCTCTTAGTCTGGTCTGGACTTAGTCTGGAGTTACCACATTCATTGGTCTAAATACCAAACCAATCGTTGTTTGCTCGAAACTCGACTGGGGCATACAGTTAGAGTCAATAAAATCGTACCACTAGCCCCTTAATTGTCCTGTACTCTAACAGCCGACCACAATGACTGTCGATAAAGAAGGGTCAGGTCTTAGAAAGACGTTTAAGCCCAAGGTTATGCTATATTAACACATTATAATCAATCTCGTAATTTTATTTCAAGAATGACATAAAAATGGTACTAAAACGATACAAAACTGAAACACAATATAACAAATATGATGCAAAAGTGCTACCAATACGGCACAAAAATAACACAAACAAAAATTATTAATATTAATTATTTCTTGGCGATGAGTCAAATATCAATACGAAAATTGATGGACAAGACACAAACACGTATCACTCTTACAACAGAGTGTAAGATTGATACGTGTTTGTGTCTTGTCCATCAATTTTCGTATTGTGGTACTCTTACGGTGGCACGAAAGCCAGAAAAAGTGAGTTAAATATCATTCAAATCATTTCAAGAGCCTTGGCTCCATTCCATTTTTCCCCAATTTAAAAAGGCAGCAGCAGCAAAACTTTCAATGCTACAATCAGTATGAAGTGCTTTCAGATGGTTTCCATTATCCATTGCAATTCCAGTAAATTTGTCGTGGTCGAGCGTCTCTTGAGGAAGCCGTGTTGTATTTATGTTCTTAATTTGAAAGACTAATTTTGCGTTTATAATTGCTTCGAAACAACAGCGTTATAATTGTATCTCAGTAGCTCAATTTTGCTGTCAATGTCATTTCAGTTTTTCCTAAAAATCAAATAGATATATGGCGATGCACATTTAATTATTTTGAAAGCTTGGAATGAACTAAACATTGTGCTCAGGTATGTCGCAGGGGGTCGGCTAGTCTAGTTTATTTATTTGGTGAAACGTCAAAAGATTTATTGATCCTACTGGTCATTAAAAAACTAATAGCAAGTTGCCGTTGACGTCAAAGTCAAAGTAGGGCACGAAACGGTTAAAATTACGTTGTAAGCTAACTACTTAGACCGGGTTTGTCCCTTAAGGCGTGGACCCTACTCTGGAAAGTCGAATGAATTGATTTTTTTTTTTTTTGCATTTTCGAGATGCTTATACCACAGACATAACACTCGTTTTCCATTCTTAGTACCGATTAAACCGTCATTTCAAATTTGGGCTTAGTAGGGAATGTCTCCTTTTGGTCAAAGTGGCGCTTTTTGACGAAACAATGGGGATTCCCCATAAAAAATACTTGCTACTCCTGTTGCTATTTGATATTTGGGAATGTCGATCATAGATGGTGCTAGTGTTCAGGCTAAATGTGACGTAGGATCATTTTTGTTGATTTTTCTTCCACGAGTTATGTCTGTTTGTCTGTGCTTATATCTTCAGAAAACATTGTGGGGTCACCTCTAAGAAAGTGCATAGCTGCACGAAACTTTAAACGCGTTTTTCTCGAAACCATCCCGAGCAGGAGCGAGGAGCAAAATAATATCAAAACTATATCAAACTAAGGTATAATAATATATTTTGTTATTGAATAGATATGGAGATACTTTGATAACACATTTTGTTATTGAGTAGATATTTAAAACATTGTTTAATAACTGATTTTGTTATCATATGTTATTGTGATCTTAAAATGACATTCGATATATTTCATAAAATTTTGTTTATTGATTAAAGGGATTTTAAATTATAAATATTTTATAAAATAATTTTTTAATATGTCATATACTACTGCATTTGTTGTTCAATACCTTAATGATACTAAAATATGTTAATGTAAACTCTGAATACAGTTATGTTATTGCTTTGTTATTCAAATAACACAAGTAGTTATTCTTTTGGCCTTAAAAGAGTAAAATTTTGATATTATTTTTTGTTATTTTACCAACTATGTCAGCCAAAACAAGACCAAATTTTGATATGAGTTATTCGATTTCCAATAAGGTACACCGGGGCAAGTGGGACCTAAAAATGCATAGTTTGGGTTTATTCCACTGTGTTTTCTATACCTATGATTATTTCAAAATTCTTTCAGCACAGAAACTCTTCAGTGGTATCACTTCGAAGGAATAATCACGAAAAAGGCCTATAAATTTACATGAAATGAATCTGGAGGAGAATTTTCAAAATTATGGCGATGGGTCCCACTTGCCCCATTTACCGGGGCAAGTGGGACCTATATTCAAATTTGACTAAAAAGCCTGAAATAATAATAAAATGTGTAAGTTAGTATACAGAAATGCTAAAGCATTGCAAGAAACAATCAAAAACAATATTTGTACGAAGGGTACATCCAAAAATAGCGTAACAAAATCAGATTACTACGGGCGACCTTATAATTTATATAAAACACAGATTGTGTACAATTACGTTGTAAAGCATTATTGTAATGACATGTAGTTGAATAGGTCGTTGCATCCAATTCTTGCGAGACGTAATTTAGCATTAACCATTGTTTAATAGCTCAAAAATACGATTATGATCTGTTTGTTCTACCATGCCCAATTCGGTAGAGCTACTCATAAGAGATAGTTACGCTATAATAACCACAACGCTTTATTGTTTCAATTCCAGTTGCAGATTTGTTTAATTATGTCAAATTTGCCTTTCCAAATTCAATTAACATCGTTTAGGTGTAACCAAAATGTGACCAAACTATTTGTTCCCTCATAAGCTGTGCATGTGGGTTTTTTTTTGGGGCCACTTGGTTTAGTCTTTTTCGGTTTTATTTTAAAGCTTTACTGATACAAATATTATGTAATTGAACTGAAAATGTTTGGTAGTACATCTAAAAAATGTATTAAAACAAGAAGTTTTGTGCTGAAACACTTTATTTTTAATAGTTCCCCCTTGCCCCGGGTGCTTCGAAGCGCCGACCTTATTTCGACCCATTTTTTTAATGCCATTTTTCAAATTAAAAAACTAGTTTTCGGGTACAATTTGTTAATACAGTCGTTATGTTTATCTACTGCCAGAATAACATGTACTTTTACGTAAAGCTTGTGGCCAAAATATCATTTCTAGAAAGGTGCGTCAAACTTACAACGCAAATTGAAAATAACGCTCAAATTTAAAGTCTAATTTTGTTATTTGAAATGCCTGTTATAAATAATCTATAATTTTAATACATGCGTTTGAGTTGTATCTTTCATTTCTAGAAAGGTTCAGTTGGAGAAAATGAAGTTGAAGAGAGTTATGAGCTCCGTTCCCACTTACCCCGTATTCCCACTTGCCCCGGGGTACCTTAACACATTTTGATATTATTTTGCTCTTCGCTCCTGCTCGGGTTTTCTCAGCAGACGGTACGTGTACCTCAGAATCTAGTGGTCCAATTTGGCTGAAATTTGTTTTCAACATGTCAAAATGAATTATCTTAACTGTTACGTAGCCGTTTCATGATATCTCAAATTTTCATGAGCTCTCAAGAGACGATTTTTGACGAAAAAAAACCTTTTCTAGAACTGTTATCTAAAAAGCATCCACGCATCTAGCAGTCAACAGCTTATGCCAGACACTATTTTGGCATCCAAAAACTACAAAATACGTCAAATACCTTAACCAATAACCGAAATACCCCAACACTTATCTTTAATTCCAACATCTGAAAAAAATCACGAAAATCCATAATTTTTCAACCTTCCAGAGTAGGATCACCCCTTAAAGAAACAATTGTTTTTTGCACCACCCAGTGAATATCAAAAGTTGCTCCGATGCATCATTGACTTTTGAGAATAGATCGAAGTCGAACGCAAGCCGAGGACCTTTGATCCGACGTCGTTATAATAAATAAGAAAAACCAGCGGTTCGAGATGGCTACTTTGCGGCACTCCGGAAAAGAAGTAACAGGAACGTGTCGATAAATACATTAACGAGCCATCGCCCTCGAAGGGCTGATCTGTCGAGCAGGGATTGAAACGTGAGGCACGCTTTTCACCAAAAGTAACCAACTCCTAGGTTTGGCAGATGACTTTAATATCATAGCCAGGAACTTTGCGTCGGTGGAGGCAATCTACGCCAGACTGAAAGCGAAGTCTAGGAAGATTTGGCTAAAAATAAATGCGTCTCCGTATTGTTTCTATATCATACATGATAATATGCATACATGATAATAAGCAAACATTCTTATTTACACTGTGACCAGTCACGGAAAATGTCGCAGTATAGAAATGACAGGCATTCGCCGCTATTTGCTTACAGTTCTAGCTGAAATTGTATTAACAAGCAATAGAGAATTAGGTGGAATTATTGATACTCTTTTCATCTAAAATTTATGTAATAAAAATAGTTGCATTTCTGCACGGTTTTATGGTTGATCATTATTTTAAAGATCTTGTAAGAATAGATGCAGTAGAGTTCGTTTTCAATTTTAGGAACGTTCTTTTTTGGATCCGCATTATTTGGGAAAAAGTTTCTTTGAATCCGTATTATTTGGGGAAAAGCCTCTTTGAATCCGCATTATTTGGGGAAAAGCTGTAGGCATACGAATGAAGCAGCAAACGAGAATATCAAAAACCACAATACCTTTTGTCATGCATGGTGCTAGAATGTTGGAAACGTGTCTCTGCCGCTCCGAAGTGTGTACGACACGACGAGCAAGAGATGTTATCGTTATTCTGGTTTTTCTTCTCGGTGCGAGTGTACGAGAAATCAGCCGCATGACTGATCGCAAGAAATAATGTCAAATGTCCTCAGATTTTGGTCACCAACCAGTACACTTTACGTTCCTGGTCGCTAGACGACGGGGGGCCGAACACGTCCTAAAAATGCCGGAAGACTGTGCGACGAAAACAGTTCTCTTCGACAAGTCCACCGGCATCAGGAACAGAGGGGCTCAACGTGCAAGATGGCTCGACCAGGTCGGAAGTGATTTGTGACTTCTGAGGCGACTGGGCCATTGACGACGAGTGGCCCAAGCTCGAGTTGAATAAAGAGGGCTGCTTGAAACAGCACGAGTCACCTCGGCACTATGCTGCTGACGATTACGACGACATATAGAATCATATAGAATAACAAAAACACTGTCGTGAAATTTTTGTCACTAAAAGAAAATGATTTAGCGAAATCACGATAATTTACAAATAAAATCTTTTTGTTGCGTCGTCATAAAAAATTTTGTGAAATACATTTTCTAACTAATTTTTTGTTAAATTGCTGAGAAAAATTTTTGTTCTATGACAGCTGGTTCGGGAGTTACTAACTTTTGAAATTAGCGATGCCCGAGAAATTCCCTCGGATTTTTCTGGAAAAACGGGAGACCTCAATAAGTCTATAAACTATGCCCATTTGTAAAATTTTATGAACAAAAAGATATATATAGGACAGAAAGATAATCAGCGAACGATACGAACAATACACGATTGGATTCACATCTCTGTGTATACAATAGCTGAGATATCATATCTTTTTGTAATCGAATCCTTTGCATTGTCATACGTGCTTACGGGGTAAAACGACTTAAACCTTAGAACTTTTCTTCAATTCAACAATTACTACACAATCTTTCCCTATCGTAATCAATACGTAGAAAAGTTTACGATCAATTGATGCAACAATCTTGTGATCGTTTTCAATTTATGATTTCACCATAAAAAAGGCAACCCCGTATTTACACTAATTGCTAGTGCTAATATACGCTAATTTGAAGCTGAAGTCGATGCGGATCAATATACCCATGTCTAGCCCGGCAGGATTTGGGTTAGGCTTAACGAGATGCTGATTTTTTCTCGCGTAATTATTATACACTCGAGGATGGATGATAGGGGGAATAAAAGTGAGAGCAAACGATGTGAATTAACGATTTCTGTACTTCGACTATAGTCGACTATTTATGATCGTTAGTAAATCTGTTCCCTGATTGCCTCGAAGTGTGATGACGGTTTAATAGTCCCAAGCCCATAGATGAATAAACAAAAAAAGATATTTGCATATATAAACTAATTTCACGTTAACGTTCCTCAAGACAATAAATTGACCTTTACTTGTTTGTATACTGGAGGATCATTTTTGATGCTGATTACCAACGCAAACAGTACATAAAGTTTTGAATAGCGTTATAATAAGCAGCGTAACGAGCTGCACTTCTTTAGTTTATGTCTAAATTGCTTACTCTGACGAGTTCGTTCTATCCCCATGGACCAACAACTAACTCTAATTACTGCCGACATGCACTTTTGCTGTAGCTTCGCTATAAACCAGTTGAAAGGAACCCATTCGAACGCACATTTCTCCTTCGTGTGCATTCACCGTCGCTTATCAGCAACACTGAACTTGAAATCGGCAACCGCTGCGTGTACGGTTCTTATCAGACAACAATCAGAGGCCGTTCGAATGACTTAATTTACCAGCTACAATTGATTTGATTTAGTTTGATTCTATCCGTCGTTGGACCCTATCGCCGCCATCCAGTTCAAGTACGTTCTGAGGCAAATGTTTGCCGAATGCATTTACACAGCTCATTTGCGGTTGACAATTAGATAAGTGCAATAAACAGCTAGATGACTGAACTGATTGCGTCGGCGAAGGACTGTTCACACTTATAAAAGGGGGCTAGCAGCTAGATAGCAGCGTGTACATAAATAGCGAAAAAAAGGCTCTACAACTTCTCTCGAGCCAAGTAATAATTAAATTACACATTAATGAAACTTTCACATGCGATTCATTCATTAGTATGTAAAATTTTCGCGTTACTCGGCCACTCCCCGACCCGTGTTACGGTAACCATAACAACTCAACAGATTGTGTTTAGAAAACTACAAAGCAACGCACCGATTCCTTTCCCCCCTTTCCGGTAGGCGTAGGTATAGTGGAGTGGCCGTGGCCGGTCGGTAACATCTTCACCGACAAGCGGATCTCTAAATCGACGTCGTTATCGGGCTAATGAAAACTTGCTCGTCGCGGCTGCGTCGGAATTGCTTTCAACTTAATTAAACAAAGATGGGAAGCACATTCATGGCAGCAAGATACCGAATCTCATGTCCCATCGTCTGTAGGCTTCCGAGGTTCACACATCACATCACATCACCGGCAGTGATCGGGACAAATTCGATTAAACGATACCGCTTGTTCTACTGTCAGTTGCGACCTCTTTCAGCGCTTGCCGACAACCTCAAGCCACGGACTCAAGCAGAACATTTCTTTCACCTCACACTTTCCACGTAGCAAAAAAAATTTGGTCAGACTTTTCGGTTCGGTGAAATTACTACAGCTGATTTTGCCATGTTGATAGTACCACCTACCGACATGTTTCAGATATCGGAGTGATAAACAATTTGTTCGAACTGTCAGCCGATTTCTGTTTGCTGTCCTGTCAATCGACGCGGCACCGGCCGCCGCGGTCAATCGAATTCACGTGAACTGCACTGTTAATTTATTACTTTAATTGCTGCCTCCTTCAAAAAAAAAGTGAAGCAGCACCGTAATAGATCAAGCAGTTTTTTTTTTTCGTTCATTAAGGTAGAGAGAAAGGAAAAGCTAAGCGAAACGCTTAGCCCGAAACCTCTGGGAGTATTAACTGTGTAAATAAATGGTTTACTGATAGCAATCAGGTGCTAGCAAACGAATGGCGCAGGCAAGCGGAAGGGAAAGAAATTTATTGCTAATTGAGTTAGTATTTGAAGCCACAGCGGCATCAGGCATCAGGAGCAAACGAAACGAAATCCACCGCTTGGGTTTAAGTGGATTTTTACGAGTGTCGGAATCAGCCGGCAGAGGATTGTAGCTAGTAGTTCCTGATTGTACCGGTTGCGGTTGAAATTCTTTGTAGCGTGCTGGCCGGAAATTAGATTACTGAGCAATTTTTCACTGTCTGCGGTGCGGGTAGCATTCACTACTATACACTTACTCGAAAGTTTCGTTTATGTAAATAAGTCCATATCCTATGGAACAAAATTTACCCAGAAACTAGCAGCAGAGTTTTCGTACTCGGTGTTAATCCCTTTTAGAGCAGGATTGCGATCCCCATCCCCAGTGTGTCCCACCTTCGCTGGCATGCCCCAGATTTGCGATCCCGAGCGGGAATGACAGATAGTGACAGTATACTGCCAGCATATTTTGACATTTCACGCAGATGCAATTACAAAAAGTACGGAAGAAGTAAGGAAGGTGAAGAACAATTGCTCAGTTATTTAGTAGCAAAATTAATAATATCTACAATCCAGCTTTTTACGAGCCATAATGGGACCGCATAATCTGTGTTCGTAGTATTTGAACAGCATTTTTGACATTTTGTTTCCGCACATTCACAGAAAAACTAAAGGAATGCCCGGAAAGAACGTGCGATGTATTGAGAAAATGTCAAAAATGCTGTCCAAATATTCCAATCGCCGTCCGCCATTATGGTTTGTAAAAAGCTGGATATGAAGACTCACCGTCGCCATTACACAGACTATCCAGCTTTTTACGAGCCATAATGGCGGACGTGTTCGTAATATTTGAACAGCATTTTTGACATTTCCCTAATACATCGCACGTTTTCTTTCCGTACATTCCTTTAGTTTTACCGTGAATGCGCGGAAACTAGACGTGCGATGTATTAGGGAAATGTCAAAAATGCTGTTCAAATATTACGAACACGTCCTCCATTATGGCTTGTAAAAAGCTGGATAGTCTCTGTACTCATCATGGACGAATATTTTCCTGTAGCGAAATCGTTTCCCAATGCCAACAAACCACCAATGCCACCACCACATCAACAATCCTTACATAAGAGCCTGGTTTTGCTGGTAACTAAACCCAATTTCCTAACAGAACGCCATAAATCTTGATTAGCTCGCTCCCTACATGCTTTACACAGAGCTAAAATTAATACATGTGCACCTAAATAACTGCGGGTGCGAGTATCTCACGAACACTCGCTCATCCGAGGTAGAATTTGTTGCGGTCCCGAAAGAAAAGGGGCCCAAAGTTTGGGTTACAAAGAAACATAAAATAATAATATTGTGTCGCCAGCACTAAATTGGAGTTCGGGATAAACGGCAAACGCTTTTCCTTATGTACAGTACATTAAACCTAGTGTCGGAAGTAGAGCGCTGTATAGCAAATGCGTCGCGCTATCCAGCTTTTTGCGAGCCATAATGGCGGACCGCATAATCTGTGTTCGTAATATTTGAACAGCATTTTTGACAATTTCTAAATCCATCGCAAGTTTTTTTTTCCGCACGTTCACGGTAAAACTAAAGGAACGTGCGATGTATTTAGGAAATGTCGAAAATGCTGTCCAAATATTACGAACACCGTCCACTGGTAAAAAGCTGGATACAGCGCACTACTTTCGACACTAAGTTAGAGTTCCGAATAAATGGCAAACGATCAACATCAACATCAACGGTACGGATGAAAAATCGTTTGCCGTGTATTCGGAATTCCAATTTTGTGCTGGCGATATAAGCATCATAAGCTGTTAGTACTCTGATCAAATTCCGTTCGCCACAGGGGCAAATTAAATTACAAATGAAAGCATTATGCATTGAATTAGTCTAGAAGAATCGGAACTATTTTGCAATCTAATGGGAGTTCCTCAAGGAAGCAAGTTAGGCCCTCTGCTTTTTATATTATTTAGCAACGAGCTCTCCATAGTGCTACAGTCTGGATGTTGCTTGTTTTACTGGCGACGTTAGGATATACTTATTTATAAAAACATAGTACGCGCAATACTTGAGTCCTACTTAGTAGTCTGGTACCCGTTTCAAGCTGATTGGATAGAAAGGGTTGAAGCGGTGTAAATAAAGTTTATACATTTCGCTCTTCCCATGCTGTCAAAAAGTAACCCGTCGGACCTGCCTCCATACAATGCACGATGCCGATTGTTGGAACTCGAAACGCTTGGAAAGAGGCACAAGACCTCTCGAGTATTGTTCGTTGCTAAAAACTTGAACAAACAAATTGATTGCCCTAGTCTAGACCTAGTCCTAAAATACCTCAATCTTGATGCTCCAAAACGAGCTCATCGAATGAGGAACTTCCTTTTTCTCGACCTCGAGGCAAGGAGAAGGATCTACGGTCTGCTTAACCCAATAAGGTACATGGCAGCCCAGTTCAACACAGTCTACGAAATGTTTGATTTCGGTATCTTCATCGGTCGATGGTAATGGTCGAGTGATGCGCTTGCATGACTCGAATCATCTCATCAATTTGTAGGACCTGAGCTCTTCTGTGGTTTATTTGCTTCTGCACTTTAAAAGTGGAGCTAAAAGTATGGGAATGTACGAAAGTGGAGTCAAATTGGAATCACACTTTCAATGCTAAACAGGCGAAACGGTTCATCTCTCCAAACGTTTCTATGACTCGCAAAATCCTGGAGCTTTCGAAGAAAGATCTAAGCATTTATACTGGACATTGTCCGAGCCTCTATCATCTGAAGCTAATGGGAAAACTTCAAGACGATATATGTCGCTTCTGTGGCATAGAAGAAAAGACTCGGAACACCTGTTATGCCGTTGTCCACCAATTTTCAATAAAAGATTAAGGTTCTTCAAAAGAGGGTTATTAGAATCTTCTAGCTAATATAACGAGCGGCAATAGTTTAGTGCGTAAAACATTCGGGCACCATCCGAAAGAGCGTGGATGGGAGTCTCGCCTAACATTTGGTCTATATCAAAATTTTCCAATTCATCCAATTAATCATTCTTAGAATCAGACACTTCCTTCCTTTCCAGAATAGCTTTACACTGAGTTATCTCCAAGATTCGAGAGGCGGAGAAGTAAGGAATGGATGGAAGGAGTGGTTCATGCCATCTACAAAAATGGTGATCACGTCGACTGCTGCAACCATCGCAGCATAACGCTGGTAGACGTCGCCTACAAGGTACCCTCCCAGATCCTGTTTTATGCTGACTGACACCGATAGCACGAGATTTCGAAAGAAATTATTAGGCGAGATTCGTTATGGGTCCCGCAACTACGAACCAAATTTTTACCATCCGACAGATCTTGCAGAAATGTCGGGAGTACAAAGTACTCCCCGACATCACACCTCTGTTGGCTTCAAAGCAGCATACGATACAGTCGATCGAGACCAGCCGTGGAGAATAATTCGTGTACGAATACGGTTTTCTGGCCAAACTAATGCGATTGATCAGAGCCAAATTGGATTGAGTGATGTCTGACGTTTTTGGAGCGTCTTAGTTGAATACGAAGCCTGAAATTAAATACAAAGAAAACTATTACAATTAAACTCTACTATCTATATTTATTCGTGACAAATACGTATTCCGCCTGGAAGTCGTAGGCGAAATACCTATCTGTCGTGAATAAATATAGATAGTAGAATTTAATTGTAATAGTTTTCTTTTTATTTAATTTCAGATTGAGTGCTGTGTTCCGTGCGCATTGTGCGTCCTCACCGCGTTCGAGCGGAAGGTGCTGATAATGACATAAGCCGGAGCAAGAGATACCACTATTGCCAGATATTTGAAACGCGTCAATTATGGACCTGCCAATTATTTCCGTTCCTGTGAGTTCTGGTTCTAGAAATGTTCCTGAAATTTTAAATACTCCATAGACTATTTTTGTTATGCAAAATATTAGATCGTGAAAATAAAAATACCCCGGAGAAAATGATAGGGTCCTAAATTCATGCGTGTCAAATATCTAGCAATACTGGCATCGCTAGGTGGAGCACAAATTGAAAGCGGAAAGTGGTGGAGACGTATGAATCACGACCTACAGGCATCCCATCGAACATCTTGCAAAAGTCGACAGGCTATGGTGGGCCGGACACGTCGTAAGGATGTCGGACGGCATTGCGACGAAAACGGTGCTTTTCAACAACTTACTGGTGTCGGATTTCTCCATCTCCATTTTTTTACAATATTTTTATGCACAACTGCCTTTATTCACATTAGTCTAAAAACTGATCTCAGTCGAAGCTCTGCAGACGAGTTTCCCCAATTTTTCAGAATTCTAGAGAGCGTGATACCTTTTTCTCTTTCCTTTGTACTCTGACACATTATACATCGTTTATAGTTATCTCTTTCTTTCCTGAACTCGAAACTAGGCGAATGCACACTAAATCGAAATCACTGAATTTGTCTATTGAATTTATTTTGAATTCGTTTTTTTTTCGTCGCATCTAATCTAGTTCATGGACTATTATATTGTTTTACCATTTTTAGTATAGTGTAGAGTATTCTAAGCTTATTTCAAATTATCAACATATATTACCTACAACTGGCACCAGGAAGAGCAGTGCTTAATATGCAAGACGACTCGATCAGCTCGAAATTGGTTTGCGTCTTCTGAGACGCCGGGGAAATTGGCTTCTTGTCGTATCTTTTTCTCTATTTAGTCTACCACACTGTTATAGGGAGCCACTCTTCCCTGTCCTATCACTTTTTTCTATTTCATCGCCTCTTTTTCCTCTCCAATCGCTTTTTTTCTGTCACTTTGTCTCTTTTTCTTCCCGTTTCACTACTTATTTTCTGTCCCATGATCACTGTTCCATGGAAAAGGTGTCCCATGAAAGGAGGATCTCAGCCCCATCGACACTTGTTTTGACTTTTTTTGTCCTAACACCCCGTTTTTGTGTCTCATCGCCATGTTTTTTCGGTCCTATCCCTTCTGTTTTCTGTGCCATCATCTAATTTTGATGTAGGGGTAAGATCTAACAGGATGACAGCGCGCGCGCGCGCGTGTGTGTGTGTGTGTGTGTGTGTGTGTGTGTGTGTGTGTGTGTGTGTGTGTGTGTGTGTGTGTGTGTGTGTGTGTGTGTGTGTGTGTGTGTGTGTGTGTGTGTGTGTGTGTGTGTGTGTGTGTGTGTGGATATTTGCGACGCTTGACTTTAGTTGTCTGTCTCTCAGAGATGGCCGAATGAATTTACGTACTATTAGCAATATAGCCTCTAAGATAACTATTGAATCGATTTTCATCCAATTTCAAAGTTATGAGCAATAATTTACAACCCACCACAATTTACTATAATTTATAACGATTTCAATCAATGTAACTCATATCAAACTCATATCAAACTCAAACAGGACGTTCCAATCGTTCCAAATATATATGCGAAATTTCACAAAAGAATTACTAAAAAAAAGGATTTCTCGAAGTTTTGGTGAAAACTTGATAAAACTTATTTGAAAAAAAATTATCAAAATTTAAGAGGTCCGTTTTTGTTCAATTTTTAAGAACAATTTTTTCATTTGGTGGTTGGAGTATCTCTTTCGGAGTTAGGGTGGAGCCAAAAATTGTCGTTTTTGCAAACCTTTTTGTTTTTGAAAATTCACAACACTTGAGCAGCTGAACCGATTTGTGTGATTTGATACTAAATGACCGGTCATTCGTTATATTTTTTATTCCTTAAGTATCTACCAGTAGATTATGAACCAACCAACACAGCGCGTTAACAAACGGTTTGAACTATTCTCCGAAGACGGGTCGATTTTCAACTCGGAAAACAAGTTGTTATAACCATCACAAAGATTCCTTTCACCACCACCAGGTGGATTAAGCCGGAGGTTTTTTTTTTATCGATTTTGCTTTAGTTTATTGACAACTTGATCTCCACTTTACAACGATGTAGTTTTATAATTCCAACTTTGTTTGCATTTTATCTCATTATTTTACGTACTATTTTCTTAAACTTGCGTTTTTGTGTAGCTTTTTTTATTTTATTCCGATAATTTCTCATATCTTTTCATGCCTTGATGTTCATCTTCTACTCCATCCGTACCATTCTAAGCCATTTGACTACGAATCAGTACGGCTGTGTTCCGCATACAATCGCATGATTGACGTAGGATTAGCATCAATACCTTGAATATTAAAAAAAAAAGGTTTTTTTTCATGACTTTGACCCTTGTGTAAGTCAAAACAGTATGTAATGAGCAAATGCAAATAGCATGAAGAAATATAATACTTCTTTAAACAATCGAAACTATTACCTTTTTGTTCATGTTTATCATAAAACTGTAAGTTTTCTTGTCATTCAGTCTACAATATACGCTAAAATGATTAGCATATTAAGCGGGGTACGCAATTGAACAGAAATGGGTTAAACGATAGGCCAAGGAATGCTAAAGAAAAGGATTGTTTTAACGATTGCTTATACAGTACGCACCTCACTAGTATTATTTCATGTTCAGACTGCCGTAGTTTTACTTGTGACTGAATTCAAAATTCAAGCGTTAAAGGTCATCGTAGAAGGACTTTTCACGAGGTACGACCCAGCAACGTGGTGACCATCTACTCCGTACTTCTTAGAACAAGTCTAACGTAGAGCTCGTAACTATTGCAGGGGCCCAAAAATGAAGAAGATGCCACGTCCAGATGGAATTCCTAACTTTTCAGTCTTTTACGGAATTTAGAACTGACTTTTTCACTTCACTCCGACGTTTTAGCTATTTATTTAAGTCTTTTCAAGAATGGCTACAATATTGTCATCCCAGATAACACAAAATCGTAATAGAAAGTTCACATTAAATCGTTTTCATGTCAATTTCACATTGGAATTGTATAATGATTAGAATATGTCAAATCGAAGTGAACAATAAGTTGTTTTGCAGTCGTGCGTGTCTTCATATACAATTCATGACTGTGAATTATAAAGCAGTATAGACGATTGCAATATTTGATTATATCTTAATCATATATTCAGGAGTATTTAGTTGCGTGTTATAAAAACTACGCATAATAGAATTACAAATAATTGTCAAAATTTTCGCACGTATATCGCCTCCACTTTGGTACATATATCTTCTTATATGGCGTGAAATATAACTTTTTCGTTCAGATATGATTTCGTAAATCTCAGTTGCAATCGAGATATACAAACCAAATGGTTTACTGGGATGTTAGTTTTAGTTATAAATAACTTTTATTTAGATCGTACTGTTGTCCTACAGTTGTCTCAGTTCTTCGCTAAAAATCTTTAATTTTAAGAACGTAAGAGTCGGAGTGAATTGAAAATGCTAGTTCTAAATTCCGTAAAAGACTGAAAAGGCCAAAAAAGCACGGCAAAAATTACGAAACTAACAGTCGACCGAGTCTAAAAGAATTCCTAACGTGGTCCTGAAAACCGCAATCCAAGCGTTCCCAGACATGGTCATGGCGGTGCGGCAGAACTGTCTAGAAGAGGAAGGTCATTTTCCAGACATGTGGAAGATACCGCCGGGAAAGCATTCGTTAAATCAAGCATCCATCGTGTAGAACAGTTTGTCTGCTGAACACATTCACATAGAAAAGGAATCATTCTCAACAGGTTAACGATGTTTACGGATTTCCGAAAGGAAATTCCGCTTCCCAGGCAGTAGTCGTGAAGACCATGACGATTAACGTCAAAAAAGCCTACAATATGAATGAACCAAGTGTTGGCCTACGAGACGGCCAAGCGGTAGCGTTCGGGGAAGATTATGTCGGGAGTTCCTCAAGGTTCTATTCCCGGACCAATGGTTTAGAACGGTGTGTTGACTCTAAACACTGTTCAAAGAGGTAGGGATCGTTGGCTTTGCGAACGACATCGTACTGTCGGTGAAATGCTATGCTAGAGGTATGGTCGAAAGATGGATGCAAGGAGTGAAACTGCCAAACAGAAGTGTTGCTGGACAGTTACTGCCAAAACCGTACAGCGGGTGGAAATTACAGCTGAAGAGAATATAAAGGAAAATATACCAGATATAACGGATTTTAAATTTCGAGACTGGGAACACATTGAAGCGTTTTCATTCGTAGTTAAGATTAGAAACGCTCAAAGTACTGAAATAAGCTAGGGCAGCCATCTTGAGAGTTAAAAAACATCACAATTGTAATGTTATGAAGCCAAACGAGAAGGTTTAATGTTTGCCTAAACATGCGGATCAACAAGTGCTTTAACCCACTCAGGCTACCCAAGTAGCACACGTTGTCACAATTTAGTCGCAGAGACTGATATGCGACAAATTTCAATGTAAAATTTGGGTTACAGTAACTGAAAATATAACAGTTGTGTAACCTAAATAGCGCAACTTGTGTAACTAAATATGGTTACATTAACAGTTACTCAATAACCAATATGTAACTATTGTAGTTACACATAAACTAGAAACTGTTTTCAATTGGTGGCAAATTAGTCATTTTGAAACTTTTATTGCCTGGTGAAAATAATGCTGCAGGTTACAATATTGCTTGAATGCAAGATTTATTTCAACCTATGGCTATCAACGTCAAGAAGTAAATGAATATTGAAGAATGTATTAATTTCGCTTGTTAGCTCAACACAAATTTTAATGCAGTTTCAAATTTATGGTGAAACCAATGATTCTAGCTTTGAAAAATTCACGCGCTCTGATTTAATGTAGTTTTTTATTACTTACTTCTTTAATCAATCCATTTTTTGTAGAACAAATATGTACAATAAAAAAATTTTAATTTTTATTTTCTGATTTTTTAATTTATTCTTAGTCAGCAATCGTTCAAAAATGAATTGAAATTGATCAAAAGTAAGTTTTAAAAGTTTTCGCTATCGCTAAGAAAAATTCATAGCCATTTTCCCTTTAGTTGATCATAAAGGTTACATTTCAGTTACATTCTAATTGCACGTAACCTAAATTTTCTGTCTGGTTACGCTGGTGGTTACGGTAACCAATATTAAAGCTGTTGTAGTCACCTGGTAACTAAAATATTTTTTACATCATCATTTTTAGGTTACATACTAACTTATTTTCATTGCCGGTTTCGTTTCGTTGTAACTTGATCGTTTTGACGTTTGAGAGTAAACAAAATTGATTACTAAATAACAGTTTCTGCGAAGAATTCCCCGGAGAATATTCCGAGTATCAGTTGAGTAAGCAAAAGCATTTTTATGTGCATTTTGCATCCCGTGTACCAAATGTTTATCTTGAGCAGTAGTAAAATTCTTGAGATGTATTTTTTGCTTGATCCGTCATGTTTACATGGTACAGTTGACAAGTTGCTGCGAAAATGTTATGGTTGATTATGGTTTGCTCAATCCATCGTGTTTACAAGGTAGAGTAAACGAGTTGTTGTGGAAATATTACTAGCTAACTGTTTTGCTTATGTAACGGCTCGTAACTGAAAATTGACTGTTTTGCGACAACCAAGTTTATGACAGTTCGAAAAAAGGTTTCAATTTGGTCATTTGGTAACTATTTGGTAACTTTTTGAGATTTTTGTCACCACAAAACTAAAATGTAACTATTTTTAATTTTTTGTAACCTAGCTCGTTACAAGTGTCCTAAATGTAACTATTGTGTAACCTTTTTTATTTTTTTATTTTTATAATAAGTTACAAGTGCTACTTGGGTAATGATAACCAGGCTTCTGCCCTGCTCTGAAATTTTTCTCAATTCTCGGTGTTTTACTAGCAAAGCGCAGAAGGCGAATCGAATTGTTCTCTCGTTATCGGATGTTACCTTCTTCGACAAGCGACGAGATTTTGCTTTTGCAGTGCTTTTCTGCTTTGCTCTGTCCCACAGTGAGCGTCAGTTTTGTTTCATCTTTCTTTTTCTGCCGGGTACTACCGAATGCCTGCTCTCAAGGTCACGGAGCATATCGTTTCGGTAAATATAATTGCCTGTCTCATATTCTCTTTGGGATACGGAGCAAATAATATTTTGTCTCCAGTGGGCGAAGAAAATATTAGCTCTATTTATAGTTGTGCTCCCTCTGCGCAAGATGAGTGGTTATAAGAGAAAACGGTATTCAGGTATCATTCGGAGGGAGAGCAAACGGTTGAACAGAAAACGAACGCTCTTGGTCGTTGTGAGAAGCAGATTGCTTTGTCTCTGTACGCCGAAGATGAGCAAAATGAAGCCGGATGATAACAAATCTCAAATACCGACGCGGTACAAAACTTTTCAGTTGACAGCAATGTCGCTGGTTGATGAAAAATCAAGGTGACATTCGACGTCATCAATTCTGCAAATTTCAAAAGCAGTTTTTTTGTTTGAAACAAAAATTTTGTTCACGAAGATATATTCGCTGTGTTCAGATTGCACGATGGTGCCATTTCGAATAAAACGCGGTTATTAATATCTACGCAAAAAACGCGTAATTTTAGAAGGTTAGTGTCTTTAAAGATGTTTAGTAATAAAATATAGCGCATCTTTCTGCGCCATGACCATGAAATCACCTATTAGGGTGATACAAAATTTTGTTTTTACAAAAAAAAATTTCTCCAAAAATTTGTAGAATATACTAAAATAAGCAACTTTGCTGAATATAGTAACTATCTATCTCTCACTGGTTGTAAAATATAAAGATTCGTTCAAAGAGACTAATTAAAAAATTAATTTTGCTCAATAACTTTGCACAAAAACTTTCACCAACAGCACTCTGCAGGAACTCCGAAAAAAAGCATTTGAAAAGTGTATCGTTTTTTAAAAAAAATTCTTAATAACGCGTTAAATATGCATCTTAGTGAAAAACAGTTTTCACAGAAAATGTGTATTTTATCATACTAAATAACTTTGTAGAACAGTTGAAATCGCTAAAACAATCATGTACAAAGTTATTGAGCAAAATTAATTTTTAATTAGTCTTTTCAAACGAACCTCTATATTTTGCAACCAGTGAGAGATATATAGTTACTAAATTCAGCAAAGTTGCTTATTTTAGTACGTTCTACAACTTTTTGGAGAAAAAAAATTTTTTTTAAATTATTTTAAAAAACAATCATTCACATCATCCTAATAAGTGAATTCACGGTCATCCTAATACTGCAGAAAGATGCACTATATTTTATTACTAAACCTCTTCAAGGAAACTAACCTTCTAAAACTTCGCGTTTTTTGCGTAGATACTAATAATCGCGTTTTTTTTTCAAAATGGCACCACCGTGGATTGGCAAGAATAGACTTCAAGAAGACTCTGTCCGTTGAAGTTAAATAAAGAAAATAAAATAAAAATAAAATAGTTCAGTGAATACATTTCTATAAACAGAACCCCGCTTTTGGGCCCAAAAACTGCTCCCGAAATTAGGCTTTCCGACGAAAAATTAATTACTGCTAGTTTCCCATCGGAGAGCCCAATTTCGGAAGCAGTTTTTGTGCCAAAACGCAGGGTTCTGTTTGAAAGAATGTAAATACTGCTTTCTTCTTGTCAATCTGAACACAGCGAATATATTTTCATGAACAGAATTTTTGCTTCAAACAAAAAAACTGCTTCCGAAATTGGCAGAATCGATTACTGCTAATTTCACCTTAATGTAAACAAAACAGAAACAAACAGTCAACCGACACTGCTACAACATTTCACTTCGTGACAACTGCTGGTAGCCGACTGTACACTGTTGCCAAACTAATGGGTTTAGTTTCCGCGTATCTCTGTATTATTCTGACAGTCTCTAGTTTAGATAATTACTTACTAAATACTGAAGGTTCAAGCAGTCATTTTCGAATTTTTGAACTTCTAAAGCAAGTTTATGCTCAAAATAATAACTCTGTTTATGAAAATGTATTCATTGACTTCTGATCGACAGAAAAAATGCAGTGTATACATTGAATAGAAGGTTTTATTTTGAGCATAAAAACTGCTTTCGAATTCCAAAAACATAATGGCAACTGTTTGAATCTTAATAGTTTTCCGGAAATTGGAAAAATGAATAATTATGACCTTTGTCGAGTTCATATTAAGAACAAAAGTAGGTTATTAGTGAAATAAAATAAAATAAAACAGAACAAACACAAATTTTAATTTGGTTTTAGTTCCCTTCTTTCTCAGATAAATTACCATGCAGTTTGCAATTATGCTAAGATTGGTTTTTAGTGGGAATTCATGCATATGGAATTGATTATTTTAACTGTTTACTGTAATCGTTATCTTCTGGCTTAATTTGTTTTTCTTTTCTTCGTTTTTGCTCTATTGAGTAGAGCGCGTCAGCCATTCAGAATTCGAAAAAATGGTGTATCGTGCAGTTTTATAGTTGGGAATTATTATTTACAACATTTCTGAAGAAAGTACAGTTTTATCTTTTGTATTTATGACGCTATGGGGCTGCTGCCCCGTTGGATGGCTATCAACAACATTGTAACTCTATAGCGCCGTAAATACAAGACATTAAACTATACTTTCTTCAACAATATTGTAGATAATAATTAACTGTACAATTGCCCCATACATAAACTTTTTCGAATGCCGTTTGGCTAAGACGTTGTAGTCAAAGGAGTAAAAATGAAGTAAAAAGAGCACATCAAACCTGGTTATCTTCTATCACGAAACTTAAAACTCGTTAAACCATCATCCGTCACTTTGAAAAAAAAAATCGTAAACTTTTATTTGTTTAAGAGACCAAACTTAATCCGTAGTGCACGTAATATAATCTGAGCACAGCAGATTCATAGCCTTAAGTTATTGTTTTGATGTAATTTGTGCTGCGTAATTTGTATCCATTTAATGAAAGAAAATTACAGAGTATTCCACATATTTTTAAATTATTTAAAGAACAATTTACATGTTTAAATTTTACAATGACACTTTCAGCGCAATACATTCGAAAGCCAAATTCGTCAACGCTGGCTGTTGGCTAGAGTATCTTCCGAGGCGGTGCGCTGTGGTGTTAATTCGCTAGCAATCAACCCCGAGCTGGAGCTGCAAAATGCATTCCATGCAGGAATTCAAATTGTACAAAATACATGCTGCTGATAAGCAGCATGGCGACTCCATTCGCCACTCCACTCCACTCCACTCTACCAGAGGCAGAGGCAGGCAATGGAACAGGAGAAAAAAACCGCTGAACGACCCAGAAGCCCTGCGCAGTAGCGCTCTCAAGTTAATGTTTTACACTACCTCCGGGATGAATTGGTTCCATGAATCCTTACCGAGGCAGCTTGTTTCTTTTTTATTGATATTATTATTTGTCCCACTCTGCGCTCTCGGACCGGCGCGTCGTCGTCGTCAGTCCGTGCGGTGAATTGCGAATGCTCTTAAGCCGCGGAGCGCGGGTCGCACAGCAACCATGTGAAAGACACGAAGGCGACTACTAATATGGTCTGGCAGATAACGTAAATTAATTTAAATGCGTTTTAAGAGGACATTATAAGCATTGATAAGCCGGCCAAGTAGCGCACTTTAAAATGCGGCGCTCCGGGATTGGAACTGTCCGGTAATGGATCACTGGCGGAACTTACAGTTCGGTCGCTAAGTACAGGATGACAAAATGCGTGCTCTGGAGTGGCATTCCGGTCGTTGAATAAATTTAAAAATTCTTTGAAGCTGTCGATCCGTGAAATCGACAATCATTTCTATTACAAGCAGACATGAAACGATTTGCGGTGTACGACGGAGTGTTACGATGGCATTTTACAAGCTTCCTCCGGAATAGTGCGGATGCGACTTAAATTGAATTGCCGTACGGAGTAGGTTTCAAACAAACGTTCCGCAAAGTTCCGTCCAACATAAGGCCAAACGGCAAATAAATTGTAAAACCTTGCGCAGGCTACTGCTACTGAAAGCGGGCGTAATTGTTCTGCTCATATTATTAAATTACAGGAAACAATGACAATTAAATTAATTGAATCGTGAGCTCAAAACAAGTGGAGAATCTCAACGTCGCGACGTATTAGCTACTCCCCGCTGTCACTGCGTACGGTTTTATGTTTCTAACACGAAAGTAACTATACCAATCTGCTAAACAAGAGGGTAGTGGAGCAAGTATGTTGCGCCCAAGCAGAAAACTTCCGATGTGCCCTAAAGACGTATGTCAAGATTGAAGTGTATAAATTTTGTCAGCATTGATGCTGCGTCGTCAACCGTCAAACCATTAAGCTGCATTTTATGCCTCCGGAATGTTCCTGATGAAGGGGTTGCGTACAAATGTGCCAATTCGGACAAACCGAATAATTTATGAGATATTTACTTTTTAACTGACATGCGAAAAGACACTCCACCGTGTAAGTTTTACTAACAAATGATTTAAATGATCGTTCTACGACAGTAATGCGGCGGGAAAATGTAAGGAATTGCTGATTGCAACTGAGTGGGAGCAAATGAAACGCCAATAACCCAGTTTATGAGGGTATCATCGCGTGTGATTCTTCATTTCAACATTACCATCCCTCACGTTTTTCACATGAGACATCCATTTAGTACACATTCTAACAACATTCTGATACAATTGATCAAAAAAGGCGGATCGCCGCGCAGTTTTTCGATATGATTTACTGTCAGGACATCATTTCGATATCCAAGTTTGGATGAAATACATATCCCTGATTTTCCAATAGTCGGTCTTGGAAAATCTAATATATGAGTGCCTTGTCTGTAACCAAAACCAGGTCCCTGACAGAACGCCATTTTTTCGTGATAAGAAAGGGAGCGCTCGCTCCCTGCACGTTTTGGGCCCGAATAAGAAGGGGTCCAAAATTGGTGTTACAAATTCGTAACATACACAACAATGCACAGATGCCAGTGACCTGGTTAAAATCCCAGCACTTCACTCTCTATTAAACAACAGAGTGCGCATCATTCGATGTTTATACGCAAGCACTCTCTGTTGACTATTTTGTTTATCTTTTGTTTAAAGTTTATCTGTGTAATCGCATGCTTTATTTATTAATTTCAATATTTCTTTAATTTCTTTATTTTACAATTCATCTGACATGTCAGTTTTAAGCTTTCAAGCGTTCAATTCAAAGCATTGTTCAACACGACTGAATGTTCTAGTGCACGATGCAATCGGTTCAAAGCACAGCAAAGCCTAGGTGCTACATTCCGTTAACGAAACTTGACCTTTTGTTTTTATACGACAGACTTCGCAGTCAGCTGTTAAAGTACAGGGCAATTACAGGGCCAGTTGCTACGAACCTATTGACTCTAACAACCTCTCCCAGCCAAGATTCGAATATACGACGACTGGCTTATTAGGCCAGCATCATACATCGAGGGGACTGGGAAGCTGCAATTCAGTGCGGTGTAAGCGGTTGGCCAGCAGTAAGGATGGTCGCAGAGTCAATCTCGCCGTGTAACAGTTTTGCCACAAACAAAGCTTGTTGAATTTTGCGTCGCTGTTCTAATATATCTAGACCAAGCAAGAGACAGGGTCACAGCAAGGCAAACTATGCATGACCAATCTTATGAACATCGTCTGTACTCACTCAATTCGAAAGTTCCAAGAGAGTTGTTGTGGAGTCCAAATTAGGCACGCATTTTCGAGAAGGGGACCAACTAAGGCGCAACATAGGGCGTTAAGGCAATTTCTGCAACAAATCCCAACTGGCAAGTAGCTTTTGAGATAACCGTTGTACGGTGACGATCCAAAGTCAGCTTCGGATCGAGAATCACACCAAGCTCAACCCTTTTCAGTACCTGGTCGTCGAATTTGTATTCGAAAACTATAGGCGATTTGGTTGCGTGGAACGTCGTAACCTCGCATTTTGAGACGCTGATAGTCAACTTATTCACTTTGCACCAATTTACAAACGTTTCCAAGAGAAGTTGAAGGCGATAACAATCCTCGATGCAACGAATCGTTAAGTAGATTTTAAAATCGTCAGCATAAACCAGTCAGCAACCTCTTTCAAGGGCAGAAGTGGCGCCGTTTAACAATAAAAGGAACAAAAGTGGTCCTAAGTTACTGCCTTGCGGCACACCAAATTGATTCGTTTGAACGGATTGAACGGATACGATACCTTCGAGCCCAGTTTCACTTGTAAATCTCTGTCGCACAAATACGACCGTCACCGTGTGACAAACATGTGTTGTGAAACTCCTACCAGTATCACTTTATCAGTAGCAAACTTTATGTTTTCGGCAGGACAGTCAAACGGCAAAGCAAAACGACACTTATTTATTCTATGCGCGACGTTTCGATGTATTTAACATCTTTTTCAAGGAGTATCGTCTTTTGTCTGGTGGTTTCTGTAGAAGGTTTGAACTAGTCACATTGATTAGTAATACTAGCATTAACCGAGTGTAATCGAACAAAAATCTTGCGGATCGTTTTACTTTTTTACTAATTAATGTGACTAGTTCAAACTTTCTACAGAACCCACAAGACAAAAGACGATACGTGGTTCTAACTCCCTGAAATCGCTTTTTACGCGAAGAATACGTCCCGCGTAAATCAAAACCGCGTAAATTCCGAAATTTGCGTAAAAAACCACGTAAATTTTAAAATTTGCGTAAAAAAACGCGTAAAAAGCGACTTCAGTGTACATCGAAACATCGGCATACACTCAAAAAAATCAGCACGTCAAGTTTACGTGAAAACATAGGTAATTCTCATCCATCACACTTTTCATGTAACATTCACGTGAATTGTTGGTAACTCGCATTTATACTAACCAGTTTACGTGCGATCCCGGTAATTTGTATCAATTTTCCCCTTAACTAGTACATGAAGCTCACGTAAGTTGCTGTACAGAAGTTTACATGATTTTTCAAGTGGATGCGACGTGCCGATTTTTTTGAGTGTAGAATAAATAAGTGTCGTATTGCTTTGCCGTTTGACTGTCCTGCCGAAAACATAAAGTTTGGAATCATCAATACTCGATAGCTCCACTTCGATAATTTATCAGTAGCTCAGCCTTGCCAAAACACAATCCGTTTTCTTTTCACTATTCTACAACTGTGTTCTACAGAACACTACAGCTGTAGCGTACTTCCACAACACAGATATACTATTGGTCTACATTCAATCGCGCTCGTAAGAAATCTTGTAAGGATGAGGCGATGTTGTCTCTTTTCTGGCACACTTTCCTAGCACAGACATCAAATCTGGGTCAGGGTTTAATCGCGGTCTTAAGAATTCTTATTGAAAGGAAAAGTCTTTTGTCACTTTTCTGGCGTACTTCCCAAGCAGGGACATCAAATTGGTCTGGGATCAGTCGTTGTAAAGAAACTTCAACCTGTTGGGACGAGGAGATTATGTGACTTTATTTCTAACATGGAAGTACATACTCGAAATCACATAAACAAATCTGGCCTGATTCTTGAACAGGTCCTAACTGCAAATGAGAGATTCTCTTCGTGTCTCCTCTCTTTCGCTTATGACGATGACGCAAATATAATTGACAGCATCTTTTCCGTACGAAATGATTGTTGGTGCCATAAGCGTAAAGGGTAAAGAACCGGTTTTAAGCAGTCTAAGCGGGTCACTGATTGTTTTATCTTATTACAAGCGATGGGTTGACTAAATGGGGGATATCAGCATATCAATCTTCTTGCTACCTTTAGTTTTTCAAGCTGTTACCACTGGAAGACACTATTATTGAACTAAACTTTTTATTTTTCGCTTTAAAAGTTGGAACGATGGAACTAATTTTGATCAGACCGAACATATTTTCACCCTCAAGGTGCTTTTTTAAGCAGTCCTGAAATCTGAATTTTTAAACGCCCCCATAGAAAATCCCTCGAGCTTTTCCTCCTATTCAGTAAGTTCGCGTTCCTATCCGCGACCTACTAATCGGCATCTGCAAAATGCCATATGCTTAAATTGTTTATCGGGGCATGTAATCAGTGCTGAAAAATGTGATGGATTGGTTAGTAGCGAGGTGGCGATTTCCTTCAGCAGCTGGAAAATGTACGTTTTTGGACAACAATTTTTAATTCATCATTAAATTTTTTTGCGGAAACCCAGTAAATTGTGTTTGTGTGAATTAAATCTATAGTTAAGTGATTTGTGAAGATGCCCAGCTAGCATTTTCATATGTATAAAAAAGGTAAAAATCAGCATTACGTACAGATATACATGCTAATAAATCGTATTTCATGCGCAAAATTGGCATATCCGTACTATTTTGGAGGCGACATACTTGATTACGAATAATTTTGAGCGTTACGACTATATAAGTATTTATATACGATAATATCCGATTAAGCGCGAGTCGCTCCGTACTACTATACGATTTTGTGCTGAAAATCGTATGTATGTCAGTTATTATCATTATATACGATAGAAAATCAACTTGGTCTCACTTTATCCAGCTTTAGTTACGACTTCGAGTTTGATAGGAGATATTTACGATAATTTTCGTACATTGATATACGAGTTGGTGCTAGCTGGGTGTTCCTATCAAAAGATTTTGAAAATATGAATAAAAAAGTGCATTTTCGGTTAATTTATTTTCAACGGATTAAAATAAGTGACACTGCTTATCTCGTCCCTTACCCAAATTGTTGAGATCGTAGTAAGCGTAAGAGAGGAAACATAAAGAGATTATCTCATTTGCAATTAACCTATTCAAAAATCAGGCGTGAAATGGTATATTTAACTGTCGTCCCTACTTCTGAAGAAAGTTGATCACAAAGAAAATGTATGGGGATATTTGACCTTGGACTTTTCGTTCGCTAATTAGTAATTGAAAAAGAAAATTATTAAAGAAACCACATAACTGCTACATCTATTATGAGTCGATCGGTATCCAAACCATAAAAATTCATACATAACTGGCAGAGCTATTAGCGTTTAAAATCTTTTATATTTTCGTAACGGTAACTAGCATCTAAATTATAGAATGACAACCTGCAATAAGACGTAGTCCTACGTCAAAATACGGGGTAAAAAATTTATGAAAATAAATAAGATCACAAAATTTAAACAAAATTGGGGCACTTTATGATTCCGATAGATCTTTTTTTTCATGAAATTGCTGTGTAAATACGAGTAAGTTGTTATGAAGTTTCTTATATAAATGGGACTGTTATGCGAGTAGCGGCAGTTGAGTAAACAAGTAAAAACAAGTTGTAAAAGAAAATGTAAATCCTAAACATATACATAGCCTGTTGATGGTCTGCTTTATAGGCTTTTGGGAATGTTAAACTTTGCATAATTTGCTGTAATGCCATTCTATTTGATGCATACCAATAAAGTTTTCTCTGATAAATTTCATCAATTTTTATTTTACTTTTGACCGGTAAAATCAATTCTTATGACATTTCGCGGATATATTGGCAGTGTTAAAACTTCCCGTTTGATACTAAAATAATTGAAACTAGATAAATTATCTTGGTTAATATCGTTATAAATTATTGTAAATTTTAATGTGTTGTACACGATTGCTCATAACGTTCAAATTACTCGTCCAATCAAAAACCAATTCAGTAGTGATCTGTGAGACTATATAACCCTTCAAATGAGACTAATAACGCATGAATTAAATTTTCCATCGCTAAGAAACAGGCGCTAATTATTACCTAGTCAAAACGCATTTTCAAGCATAACTTAAAAACTACTGGTTGGTTTTCAATAAAAATGCGTGGAGAATTTAGTGATAGCAACAGCTTTCAGCTTTCATTTGGTGCTGCGTTGATCGTTGAAATCGGTTGTGTGGTTCCGGAGAAAATGGTGTCACGTACTTTTCACATTTTTGATTATAACTTTTAAACGAAACGTTGAATGCGAAAAAAAGTGAGACATAAGTAATAGCATTGAATTCTTATAAAATTATAACAGTTGCTTCAGAAAAGCTTCTCCATTTAAAAGCACTTTATAGTGAGAAAAAAATATTTGGGTTTCAAGGGATCCCTACGCAAATACAAAAAAAAATATTTTCTTTATTTCAAATCTAAAATGATTCTCATGTTTCGATATCAATTCCGCTTTATCTAATCAATTAAAGTCAGTTAAAGTCTCAGTCTGATTTCGTAACCTCTGAAGAATGGTTGACAGCAACACCGGAACTTAACCCATCGAATTACTTTGTATATGACTACATGCTTAGTAGGATTAGCAGTACAAAATGGAATACATTCGGATGTATTGAGCGAGATTGGAAACGATACGGAACAATACGTCACAAAATGTCGCTACGATGCCTTTACTACACGTTTGTGCCTAGCAATCAAAGCCACGAAAAAAAACAGTTTGAATTGCACCAATCTGTTGTACACTTAAGTGCGTAAGCTTTAGATAGAAGTGTAATTCATTGATATTCGTGAGCACGATTCACGTACCTATTTTGTTTTATTGACGCAAAACTTGAATCGCACTGTAGTAACTATAAAAAGGGCAATGGGCCGTCTCAAGGCGGACCTCTAAGACCACAGATTCACGTATGATAGCATACTTAGAATAAAATGATCGGCTTTAAAATTTTACTGCAAGCAGTTCGAAAGCTCTGTTTGAAATTGATTTCTTTCCAAAGAAAGAAAAACGTTAATCCTGATGCTATAGCATCAGTAAAAAGAGAAGAAATAGTAAATTTACATGTAAAAACATTAATAGCTTGATCATCAATGGCGTACCCAGACTGGGACATGAAAAAAAATCAGGTTTTGACATTCCCCGGATAACCCGGAATATCTACTGCGGTGTTCGCTGGCTATCTGCAATTTTCCCATCGAATGCCAATCGGTTTCATCAGAAAATGTCTTACGTTGTAGAAGAAGTTATCACCGACAGCAGTGCGGCCAGTTCATACAAACGTTTTAACATATTTAGGGTTGCCAGTTGTGCAAATTCAAAACTGACCACCTTAGTTTGCATGAGGAATCGTTCCAATTAGCGGGGGTTTACGGTAACGGTTCTTTCCTTTATGAAAAGATGGTGGTGCATTTGCTGCAAAGCTGGCGATAAATTGATTTGACTGAAGATAAACTAGTAAAGTTCCAATCACTGAAGTATGACAGGAATATGAACTATCCAAGGTGGCTACCTTAAGGAACAACAAATTTACTATATTTCTTAAAATAAAATTGCTCAATTTTGCCTTTGTTTGTTAAGCAACAAAACATTTCCAGGGTGAAGCTGAGCGTTTCAGAAAGGTTTTTTCGGTAAAACTTGTAATCAGTTTCAAATATCATCAGGTGGATGGCCCAATCAATTGCAGGTAATTTAATTGTGTCGGACCGTTTTTCGTTGATGCAATAATTTTACACATTATTATTAATAGTTGGTATTTTTAAATTATGAAATCGATTGGCTAATCGACATTGATTGTTGTTCCAAACCCGAATTGAACTGAAAAGTGTTTCGTGTCAATATCAAACTGCCAGTGTGATTGAACTTCACCAGTCATCCAGATGACCGTGCCCGTTGTATTTTCATTAATTATGCCATAAACTGTAACCATGATTGAAATTGCCGAATTGTTGAGTCATTAGGATATAAGTGTCTTGTTTGTTGGTAGATTTCATCGTATTTGCGTTTTAAAAAAACATCTCGGTATTAAAAAGACATTTTATTTTTATTATTCATACCTGATACAAATATTTCGTAATATCGCCGTTGGTTTTTGAAAATGTACCGCCCGGCGGGACCCGGGCAAATCGCTGCTCTCCGGACTGCGCAGCCATAATATCCGGGAGGAAACGAGCAAATTAAGCACCTATTACGGCCAATTTGGCAGTAGCTTATTTGCTGTGTTTGGAACAATCCTGCAGAACTTTTTGGTTTAATTTGCCCAGTTTTCGCATTTTTACGAAACGGAACGAGAACTGACAGTAACTACCGCCATGCAACGCAAACGGGCTGTTTGTCAGTGTGGAGATTCTGGGAAAAATCATCTTGAGTATGAACAAAAAAAGGAGCCAAGTAAAAGTGTTGTTGTAAATGATCAGCCACAAAAAAGTTGTAAAATTCTTATTTAAGGTAAAGTTTGGTAAGGCCAGTCGCGAGAAAAGGGATGGCGGACAACTGCCCACCAAATCGCCACCGAATGAATGATTATGGCGCCATATAGTTAATTTGGGCTGAGGCCCCCTCCCCCGAACGCGACGTTCTGGCTACGTCGTTATCATACTCGTAATATTATTTCGACTCTATATGATACACTTGAATCAAGGCCGAAGTCACATTTAGACGTGAAATGATATTTTCACGAATCAAGGCTGAATTTAGTCATTTGATCAATTGCTGAAGGTTAAATTAGGTGTTGGTATTATTAACTTCCCATACAGAAAATCAAACTGAAATTGTAGCATAATAAAAAAAATTCGTAAACTTTTCATATTTGCGGTAAGCCTGACAGAAATTAAATTTATTTTCACCGCCTCACCTCTTCAGCCATTAAATCGAGTACAAAAATGGTGATGTTGATTGAATGAGCCCTCTTTGACAGCCACACTCTGCTAGCTACCCTCCTAGCAGGGCACACACAACACAACACAACACAACCCAACAACCGTCAGAAATGATAATTTGTTTCAGTCAGCACGGCTACCAACAGCACTGCTACCAACTACCAGCCAGCCAGCGGTCGGCGTCACGGTGTGCGTGCCCGTTCAGGCGATTGCCAAATGAAAGAAGGAGCTGAAAGGATTTAAGTTTTGTTTAAATTACGTGTCAGGTAAGAAATTAGATTGCAGAATGGCGCCGCTTCGTGGGGAAACCATTATAATAAAATGTCAAAATATTTTCAAACACAGTTCGGGCTCGGAGTGTCGTCGGCGGAAGGAGGTAACAACAAGGGCGAAGTGTGATGGCTAACGAATTTCTGCCTTTATTCATATTTTATGTTCATCACTACGACGGTGCGTAGTGTTGCAAACTCACTTTATTGTAATTAATTAGGCGTGTTCATTAGCTCATTAGGAAAAATATTATTACTCAACATTCAACATTTGGGTCATTAAGATGTTTAATTCCGCTGTTTAGCCACAGCACCTAGGTAGTTAGCTTTTGCTACAAATTTGTTCAAATGAATTTATGAATATTTAACGAATCGCGGAGGACCCACCTTGATGAACTCGTTGGTTGCTCGTTAACTGGCGGCAGTCCAGATACCCGTGTATAGGTATTCGTGTAATTCTGCTGGCTACCGTTTTCCGCGCAAGATGTTCCACATCGACAAACTCCCGCCTTTTTTCGTTGGCATTGGCGGATATGCATCGCCGTCGATGGGCGAACTTAGAAACGAATCCAGCCGGAGATAAGTGCCGAAGAAAACAAACCTCCAGTCAGGCGTAAATAATCGGCTTAGTTCTGTTGAGGCAATTTCGCTTATTGCTCAAATCCAATCAATTTCGTTTTGTTCTGGTGCGCGCGCGAGTTCCATCAGTCAGTCCCGGGTCTCAGGGAAACCGGGGCTCGCTCATCAGCCGGGGCCGGGGTATAGGTTTATATACATTTTTTTTAATGTTACTGAATGGATTTCGTTCCCTCGGTTCTGCCTCGCAGCACCGGTAAGGATTCAATTTATAGTGCATTTAACGCAAAATAATCGTAAAAATATCGATTTTATTGGCCGCGCCTAAGCCGGGGCCGCGCTGTGAAATGCGCTAAATCTCCGGCTCAATAGCAAAATTTATTGGGATTAATGGCGAAGCCGACGGACCGGTCAATGTCAGCCCAGTTTATCATTTGCGCTAATGATACGAGTTATGGGATTAGATTGCAACTGCGGCCGAGAAGGGTTTCGGCCGGGCGTGAAGGTTCGGCGCAGAAACGTATGCTTCTACCTAGTGGAAGTGCGATTCATGTGTGCACTTGGCTATGTTGCTCAAGCAATAAGTTTTTTTTCCTCTTCTAAGTGCAGAATAATGAATGTAAAGAATTCAATAGAACAATAATAACTCTTGGCTTCTAACGAGCCAGTCATTGTATGTTCGAATCTGCGCTGAAAGATTAAGCAGAACCGCAGCCCTAGCCTTGCGATTGTAATACTCATTAAAAGCCTAGAAGTGAATCGATATCGAAAGGTCAAGTTTCCGCTAGACTTAAGGTTAAGGTTTTCTTTTCTAATCGACACTAATGACTAACCGGTAGACGTACAAAAAGATCACTTAGTGAAAGTGAATAATATTGTTTCTCACCGACACCGACAATACCGACAAACGATAGCATGTGACTGGTCGATAGTTTTTCGATCGTAACTCAGGGACAAGGAACCTTTGAAAGATTCACAAAAATAGTCAATCAATATCATGAGAGTCACATCATAAGTCACATTATATTACATTTAATCCTTATATATCATAAAAAATAGTGCGAAATTAAAATAGCATCACCTTGACAAAAACGACATTGGCTCTCATTTGACAGCTCTATGTTTTGGTTGAAAACCGCAACATTAGAACTTGAATCAAAGTGTGTTTATTTGAGTCAAAGTGTATTTACTGGAGTGTGTTTACTTTGTTTACGAAGTGTGTTTACTCAGTATGTGTCGATCGAAGTTACTTTCGTTCGAGGAAAACATTAAAATAAAAGCCTGCCTTGATGCAGGCCTCCCTAACAGAGCAACCGTATGGAAAATTCATCGAGCACACACAGCGGTTGGAAGCTGCTTGTAAAATGGTGATAAACTGAATCGTATCGAGAAACATGGGAAGAAAATCAAGCTCTCCCCTAAGGATAAACGGAGAATTCGTAGGATTGCCGTGAACCAGGAAAGAACAGCATCACAAATTCGTACAGAATTGGAACTTGTGGTCCCAGCATCGAAGGTACTGTTAAAACATATGCGAGAGTGTATTAGTGACACCTGGCTGCGTAAACGACTTGGAAAACCCAATTTGACGAAAAAATTCTTTTGGACCGACGATTAGAGTAATGTTATTATCAGCGATGGTTCAATCACTTAGACTCAATTTTGATTCATTTGAAAGTACCACCTCAACCGAGCAAAATTTGACAAAGTGATATATGAGACATTTGTAAAACTAGTTATTATCTACAATTTTTTTAAACAAAGTTTTGCTGTATCTTTTGTAATTACGGCGCTACAATGCTAGTAACTCTTTAGTGTCTAAATGAAAGTTCATTTAGTTACTAAAGAGGTACTAGGGTTGTAGAATCGTAAATACAAAAGATACAGCAAAACTTTATTCAGCAAAATTGTAGATAACAACTAGTTCTACAAATGTCCCATATGCTACTTTTTCAAATTTTGCTCGGCTGAGACGGTAGTGTCAAATGAATCAAAATTGAGTCAAAGTTATTGAACCATCCTTGGTTATTATTTCCGATGAAAAACAAGTTCAACTTTGATGGACCAGATAGCTGGCAGTACTAGTGGCATAATGATCCAAAATTTACGATGAGCAGGAACTTTGGTGGTGGTGTGCTGGGGAGGTGTTTCCTTTCGAGGAAAACTTCCTTCGGCATGGATTACAACGAAAATGAAATCGGAGGACTACATAGAAATGCTGGGAATAAGCTTGATTGAACAAGGCGAGGCATTAATGGGTCCAGACTTTATTTTCCAGCTGTAATCCTCAACTCAAAACTGGCCCAACAGTAGTGTGCTGATAAATAAATCGAAGTTCTCGACTGGCCAGCCTGTTCCCCGGATCTGAATTCGACCGAGAGCCTCTGGTACGTCTTTGCACGTCGTTTTTACGAAAAAGGCAAGCATTTTGGCAACGTAAACCAGCTCGAAAGTCGGATTCATTAGTGCTGAGAGTAGATCTCACAAGAAACCCTTGAAATACTGGTTTTGTCCATGAAATCGCGTCTAATTGAAGTCATCCGTAAGAATGGTTTATACACATGACGACAGTTGATAATTTATCTGTTTTCGAGGGGAAAATTGGGTGACGCTTCTTTTATTTCAACTGTTATTCAATGGTTTTGAATACTTTTCCCCAATATTTTTCGAAACTTGCAATAGATTTCCCTGCCTGCCAAAAGAATGTTTCCCCAAGTATGCCTTCGTCAGAGCCCGAAAAGTGTTGATCGGCCTTGGAACATTCGGGAGAATCCTTCATGTCTTTGGTGCGAATTCGACTTCATTGGTTTTGTACCAAAATAGCGTATTCTTTGCGTAATGTACTAATGCCATACCTGGCCAAAACAGTACCGGGACACCATCATGTTTCTCGATCGATGTCCATGCGCCTCTCCAAGCATTCCCTGGTGTAAAGAATGGCTTTGTATGTAAAGCGCCATTCCCTTTTTGCCATGCTGTGCCAAAAAATTGGGCTTATCGGTATCGTCAATATTTTACCCATCACGAACGTAACAGAACTGGTCACCCGGAAGCGTCTTGCAGTCATATTTCAAATAAGTAAATTAATTACTTGCCTCCCAGTTGGCTTCGAGGTATGACGCTGGCCTGATAAGCAAGTCGTCGTATGGTCGAATCTCGGTTGGGAGAGGCTGTTAGAGTCAATGGGATCGTAGCAACTGGCCTTGCAATTGTCCTGTACTCTAACAGCTGGCTGCGAAGTTTGTCGTATAAAAAAAGAAGGTCAAGTTTCGATAACGGAATGTAGCACTTAGGCTTTGCTTCTTTAAATTAATTACTTACAGGCCCTTCGTTTCACAGATGAGAATTTTGTTGCACTCCGTTTTTGCCTTTACATATCCTTTAGGTCTGGACACGGTCAACGTTACTCTTCGATATTCACAGTTCTTTGATCACGGTCAGGGCTTTAACCGATCCATTCTTCTACAACAGCCACACCACCACGCATTCACACCGTCCGTTTAGTGGTGGAATACGAATGCCATGCATAATACAACCAACGGCAAAATCATACCTCCGATTCTACAGCACAACGAATGCGTTCTGATCTTTTTTTTTGTATTTTTGTTTCGATCAAGTTTGCTTTACCGTTTGGAGCAAAAATGACTGCAAAACAGTCAATTGGCAGGCAGACACCCCACCAACGAAAAGGAACCAAGCTATCATATGACTCAATACTACAAAAAACAACCACTGCATGTGCACGGAATAAGGCGGGCCGACGCCGGGCGACAAATTTTTACAGTAGATAGTCGATTTGGAGACAAAAAGAGAAACGAAAAATAGGTCACCTTATGCTCCTGGTTAGCTAGCAGTTTACATTCTTTAATATGAACGCAAACCGGGAGAGCGACGCCGCGAAAGACGGAAAGGCAAATAGTAACAAGTCCAATGTAGCTTGAAAGTCATTAATAATAATGAAATGATGTGACAACTTAGTTGATAGTGTAACTTGATCATGTTTACAGTAAAACGCTATACATTTTTTATCGCTCTACAACTTCAGAAATATTTGGTGAGTAAATCTCACCTCGATTGTTCTGTTGGTTCTGAAAAGGGCCGATCGTTTAATAATTATAAACCGTGCCTGGAACCTTTATTGGAGCTTGTATACTTAATAATTCAAAATTGAAACCGCAGATGCTAGCTGATGTTGCTAGCTCGGAAGCGTCGCCTTTCAACGCTGTCGAAAGAACAAAATACGTACACCAAAAGTACGCTATTTTATTGACAACTTCAGAAATTGATGTGGCGAATCTGGTCTTCTTGTTTATCACGATCGGCATAGCCTACCAATCCTAACAATTCATATACTCTTTCACGAAAGCTAAACAGACGAGTGTAGCTGCGGTACAAACGGTAAATACACCCTGCTGGGAACTCAAGATCAGCACGAATTGAATGGGACTTTGGCATTCCCTTTTTTGCCGCGTCCAGATATGCTGCATGACTTTTAATTTCAATCTACTGCAAAAGAAATAGCGTCAACTGAAGCGGTTCACCGAATTCCGGCTCGTTATATACCAGAACAACAATCGATGAAAAGGTTCGGTTACGTAAGTAACGAAATGGGAGTAATGAAATGAAAAATGGGACGGACTAAAGTTGTACTTTAAATGCATTGGAATAAAACAAGGACCAGTTGCTGCGAAGCAAGGTAACGCAAACCATCGGATTGCCTCCGAAAACCATGTCATTCGCAGGTTACCATCCGTAATGACAAATAATTGTACACAGCTTTACAAACAAACAACAATTTAATGGGGTTGCCACTGCCGAACATTTAAGCCGTTCTGCTGCTAAAAAAACGACAAGAAAGTCCAAAGCCGTAACAGTTTTTTATCAATTACCAACAACCGTTCTTTTTAGCACAAAAACACTTTTGTGTATGAAGATATAAATGTATTGAGAACTGTCTGGGTTATCAGCATGTTACCACTTACTGATACTTGTTACATACAAAACAAATTGTCAGAGCTTTTTTAATAATAAAAATTAATCAGAAAACTGAATTATTATTAGCGTTCTAAACCTAACCTCTGAGTTAGATTTTTTGGCTTGACACCTACGAACCCAAGGACTTGCAGGCTTCATCAGTGTCTGTTTTCGAACAGAATTGCAGGTTTAATCAATGTCGAAGGCGAAATACGTATCTGTCGGGAATAAATATGAATAGTAGTATTTAATTTGGAAAAATAAGTTTTCTTCTTTTCTTCAATTTCAAGTTCCGTATTCTACTAAGACGCTCCAAAACCTTCAGCAGTCAATGACACCTTATCTAGCAAAACCTTGGAGCAAAATGGGCCAAACGTTGGGCAAAATATGGAGCTTAAAGGTTGGCTGTTTGCATAGAATCACACACTTATTCTTGCGGCTGAACTTGATCCGATAATGTTCCTTCTATTATTAGCATATTTTGGACGCTTTACAATCGTAGGAAGTAGGATAAGGAACTGTTCTAATCAGTTGAAAATAAATGAGCCTTAAATGCAATATTTCGTTCAGGGTATGAAATGGGGAAGGCAAATGAGCGTCCAATATAGCTCTAACCATCCCAAGCCCCTACCTAGCGCCTCCACGTGGCCATACCTGGTAATGCTCTATTGAGTAGCCAAGCTAGGAGGTGCGTTGCTGGGTGGTTCCCGGCTGCCTGGTCTCAAAACCGCGGTTTTGGGCAGACGGCGGAGCCACACGGCCTAGCTAATAGGTAAGCCTAATAAGTTATTTTAATTATTTTTTTCGTTTTAGTTTATGAAGCATCTCCTGCTATATAGTAAAAACTGGCCAAAACGAGTTTTAATACTGCACATGGATACCAGAATGAAAAATTAAATTAACTTTCAAAAATTAAATTAAGCAATTTATGCAGAAGCATTTATGGAACCCAAAGGACGCTACTCTATTCCATACGAAGGACTGCTGGTGAGATTGTTCTATTTTTATCATTTATACCACATTTCATCTTAATATCATATCATATATTAACAGTATTATTATTGATATCATAAATGTGGAAGGCTGGATGACGGAGTGGATTGCCAACCTGAATCCTTAAGGTCTGAAGCAAATATGGCACTTCTCAATTCAAAACAAACAAATCATCACGTGGGTTAAAGTTGGTATAGCGAAATTGATTATTACATGGAAGGATCCTAATGCTGGAAGGCGACTCTTATAACCCCGGAATGCGCACAAGTGCCTCTGCTTGTGGGTCCGCCCAATCCCTTTTGGCCCTTCTGTAACAGCATTAGTGTGAAATTCATTTGATAATCAAATTTGGATCTACTGTAATTCTACCCACATACATTGGCAAGTCCTTGAAATGATGGTGGCTTTCCCCTACTACTACTACTACCTACTACTACTTAAATGCAATATTTCGTTCATGTTTTCGAAATCTTTTGATAAAAACATCATATTGTATCACAATTTACTGTGTTGTCGACAACAAATAAATAAAAATTATTGTCAAAAAACTTACATTTTTTCAACTACTGAAGAGAATCACCACCTCGTTACTGTCGAAGAGAATCGCCTTCTCGCTACTTTGAGAACTAAGTACAGTATTTCTAAAGGTCAAGCACTCAATTTTCACATACAATATTCTAGTAGATATGAGAGCACTTGCGCCAACTTTAACAGTGATAATTTTGGACAAGTTTGCAATACTTCAGTAAAGTTCAGGACTGCCTAAGAAAACACCTTAGTGATTAAAATGCGTTCCGCCTGATTAAAATAAGTTTCAGTGCTTCAATTTTTAAAGTAAAAAGTCAGAAGTTTAGTTTAATAATAGTGACTTTCAGTGGTAACAGCTTGAAGAACTAAAGTTAAGAAGCAGTTTGCCCAAGTATACTGATATCCCCCACTTAGGCAACCAATCGCTTAAAATAAGGTAACACAATCAGTATTAAGCTTAGACTGCCTAAAATTGGTTCCTTTTCTCTAATTAATGGCGAAAAATATCTATTCGATTACATGCCCAATTATTTAGGTTAGCATTACCTCGTATCCATGGGCGTTACCTTGGCTACATGTAAACAACGAGTGCCGTGAATTCGCGAATTTAATTTTGACTCTTTATTTTAGATGTTTTCGGCTGCGGTTTGCGACTGGTTCGCCTCTTCCTGTTAAGTTTAATAAGATGAATTAGCAATGTATGATTGCTGTATTAACAGATTAACTTTTCGAAATTCTCCAAAAATTTGATACTGTTTCGCGATGGTTATAAATAATTAATCTCAGTTTTCGTTGGTGGTGCAAAATATGGAGGCACAAATCTTCCACATGATTGTGAGGAACGTGCTGCTCGAGCCAAAGATGCTGATAGTGGAGCAAAGGTTTTCAAAATCTGAGCAGTTTCCATTTTTGTACGCGAGTTCAGTATCGCTTGCTTCCGTGCCTCGTTCGTTGCAAAATCTATGACAACAACCTTTTTCAGGAGCTAAGACAGCCGGGCAGTAATTAATTCGGGCTAGCAGTTCTAAACAACAGTTGGGATTATTGAGCTCGCATGCTTAATTTCTATAACATAATTAAGGTAACCAACGTATTTTGGACCCCTTCAGCAGCTATACATAATTTGGACACAGCCAAATCAAATGTGTACAAATTATGTACAAGTGTACAAATTATGTACAGCTGCTGAAGGGGTGCAAAATACGTTGGTTACCCTAGTAGATAAGTTTTTAATTTAATTTGCGAAATTCAATATCCTCGATTAGAATAAATGGGCTATGATTCGGAAGAAAATTGCCATCTCACCATGGCCGAGTGCCCGGAGGACACACCGCGCATATTTAGTTCGACTAACTAAGCAAATATATTAGGTTTTTACGACTATGTATTAGGGTAGATGCTCCAGTAATGGAGGGATTATGTCGGGGGGTAGTGTGTAAAGACAATTTAAACGCTCAATTTATCAGTTTTCAATTGAACTACATGATAATATGATGCAGCATAGTGTTGGCTTTAAATACATACCAAAATTATACCATTCTGCTGGTTAATATATCTAAAATATTGATTTTCCTGACATTAGTATGTGCTCCTAAAGTAGTGGTAATGTTCCTATAATAGTGGAAAATTTGCCTATAATAGTGGAATGTTGTTTACCGCCTTAGCAACGCATGCAATGAGCATGGCAGAATGTGGATAACAACGTAGGCTTGTTAAAATGCTATGGATTGTTACGAATTTCTTAAGAAATTGCACTCTATTGGACTGCAGAAAAGAAATTTGTAATTTTTGCACCAGGCTCTTGCATTTTAACTGTGTATCTTAGATAAAACTGTTAACAAATAAATATTTAACAATAGAAAACTGAAATTATCTCGAAATCCGCCAAAATTATGATATATTTCGAGTTTCCACCACTACTGGTACTACCACAACTACTGGAGCATCTACCCTAAGTTTCATATAAACAAAAGAAAAATTTAAAATTGTAAAAAATTCCAGCTCACCGTTTTTTCACCGGATGTCTCCTTCACTCTCACACAGCCCTCTCAGCTCCAGCCCTACTCTTGCTGACGTCACCGCGTGGAACACTCCATTGCGCGAATTTGATTTCGATTGCAATTGGGAATTTTTTTCTTTCTTTGGTTTTAAGTGCACGTAAATGAAAATAACGGCTGAGGTAAAAATTAAGACCCTTATCAAAGTCTTATCACTTTCCCAGCGGTGGTGATGCGGTGAGTGAAAGTCAGAGCAATAAATAGAAAATTAGAAAAATCGGTAGTAAATTACGTCTAAAGCGAACAAGATTTTAGCTGTATGAAGTCTAATTTTGCAACTACAAAGCTCGGGACATGCCGGACGGTACATAATTATAATGCTTTTAGTGTAGCAAAATCACCATAACTACCTACTACTGTCAGGAGTAGTTGATTTATGTATCATTTTCTCTTATCGCTTTCTGTTGGCAGACCTGGAAAAGGGGGCCGGCAATAAATGTAATGGAAATACCGTGAGAAATTGGGTGCCATATTTGTTGCCATTATTGGTGGACTCTGGCGACCTTGTCGTTAACATAACTTGCAACAGCAACAGGAGGAAACTATGATTCAACTTACGCACATTTTGATTACTACAAATTGTATCCTATTTGCAGTCTGGTCGTCCGGTTCAGCTGTCAAATACGACGTCGAAGGGAAAGTGTGACGACGAGAGTCCCTTTGACGAACAGATGAAACCGACACATGGCAACGCAAACATTTGACCAATGTGCCTGAGTTGTTAGGACTTCCATTGATTTAGTTATTAAATTCTAGTGTAATTTGAGGTGTCGAATGATGAGTTTGTGTTCGCCCAATCCCGCACATGGTTCCGAATTCTATGCAGCCCACATTTCGGTCAAAACTTCCAGAGCTGAAAATTGTTATATGAATTAATGCGTGTTGTTATATAATTAAAAAATGCGTGTACAAGTAGTTCAAGTCATTTGAGAACATTTCAATTTTTAATTAAAAGATGCAGCCTCTAACAGCCCTGATGATAAAACCATTTTTTTCTTATTCGCCCAAAAAATTTCAATAGTGTCAATAAAAAAAAGTGTATGTAAAAATAAGAAAATTTAGAAACGTGTCTTGTTCCAATAATAGTGAAAATGTTCCTGTAACAGGGGAAGATGTTCCAGTAATGGTGGAATTTCATTTTCTATCTTTAAAATAATTCATCTATGCGTGCAGTCTTTATTTCACTATTCACGCGATTAAGACGTATTGAACTGCCAAGCACATGAAATGCTATATTATGAAAAGGCACCAAAAAAAACGACGGCGAGAATATAACGGCGACGGGAAAATACGAATAAAAAAGAACAAAAAAATGCCAAAACAGTTACAAAAAAAACATAAACCTGACAGAAAGGCTTTTAAAAAGCGTCATAGATGCGACAAAACATGCATAAAAAGATGACGGAAGAACGACGAAAAGGCAAACTAAAACGCAACATTTTTGTCGTCTTGACAACAAGATAAGACAAGACGACGAAAAAACGACAAAACAACACGACAAGATATGTTAAAATGTGCGTTAAATTACTTTCCCCTATCGTCCCTTCGACAATTGTAGAACCACCGTTTCAAAAAATATTAAAGCTCAAGTAACAATTTGAGTTTTATGGTAGAGATGACTAATGATTAAGTTCAAAAACCATCATAGGACTGTAATAAAACGTTCAATGTTACTTGGGAGGTTCCAAAAGACGGTTAAAAGGCGTCGAAAAGACAACAGTAATTAAAAGACTTCAAATAAAGGACAAAAAGAGAACGAAGAGGTGGCAAAAAGACAACGGAAATATTGTGAAACATGTGTGGAACAGTAATAACATGTAAACAACAAGAAAAAGATGTAAGACGACAAAACTACGATGAATATACGCTGAAAAAATACTAAAGTAACGACAAAACATGTCAAAAACGACGTAAAATCTATAAATAGATGCAAAAGAGACCACTTTCCCAGACTCAATTAACAGGGTCTGTGCGTTACCAGTATGTGACCCGACTGTGCTCCCCCATAGGCCATTTAAATTGACTTCTTTTTTGAGTCCTCTTGGTTTAGTCCTTTTCGGTTTTATTTTAAAGTTTTACCGATATTAATATTATGTAATTGAACGGAAAATGTTCGGTAGTAGATCAAAAAAATGTATTAAGATAGGAAGTTTTGACCCGGGGGCTCTGGAGTGTCGGCTTAATTTCGACCCATCAGGTATCAATTCTATTTCTTTTTATAACGGAAGAACCCAAAAATTCCACTCTGACATGAAAATATAAATCAATTTTCATTTACTAGTAATTATCATCATTTTGTCAAGGACGTTTATACCCATGGCCTTGCTTTTTTCGTTAATAAATTTTTTAATTTTGAGTTTGCTTCGGTATTTCATTATTTTCATTTCTTCTTTATTTATTTTCCGAAGTGTTTCACAACCAAGGGCACCATTTTCAAATGTTCCTATAACACTTGTGTTTGAAACGAATGAAATATGCAATCTTTAGCAAAAAGATACTCATACTTCCCAATATTTCATTTGGATTATGCAATCACAAGTTATCGCCAAAAAAATTTAAGGTTGCATCTGAGATACTACCGCCATGTTAACGGAAGACCACGTAAAATTGATCGCTAGTTGAGAGCTTGGTTATTCAAATTATTTGCAAGAAAATGAAATATGTATATGGCGATTCTACTCAAGAAAATCAATAAATTTATCTGGCTGCATATCATAAATAATTTTTCAATACTGAGCAACGAGAAAGCATTATTGATTTAATACTTTGTTGCCCTAATATTCCAGAAACAATCATGAAATAATAAGAGCAAGAGTAAGATTATTTAGAAGATTGCAGTTTTTACTTTACAAGTTTCCTGAACTTAATTAATTTTAAACCTTCTACAGGACACCAATGAGATCGGAAATATGTACTTTTTCTTTAGTTGCCCTGGCAAAAACAAAACCACTGCTGTCCTCCCAAGTAACGATTCGGGTTTTATTACACTCCTATGATGGCATTTAAGACCAAAATTGGTCACGAAAACCGCCATAAAAGTACAATAAAACTCATATTGTTGCTTGGGCTGTTACATTAAAAAAATCAAACGATTATTTTTATTTCTAACCTTCTCCACGTGTTCTCCACGTGGAGGACATTTTACCAATTCGATCCGTTTGTCTCAATAGCACCCCGTTCAGGAGGCCATAACAAAATTATATCTGTTTTATAACACATTTTGATATTTTTAACATATTGTGTTACAAATCGAAAAAAAAACTAATTAGGATGAAATTTCAAGTTTGTAACAGATTCAGATACAAGTATCACATTGAGTTATGGATGAGCTATTCAGATTCCACCACCAAGAATGACACATTTCGCTTTAATAACAAATTATGTTACTTGCAAATTACTTTTATAACAAAATATGTTACTTGCAAAAATTATTTTAATTGCCATCATCATTTAAAAAGTATATAAAATACGTCACTTCACAGTTACTAATACTTGCTAATATAACTTTATTTGCTGTGTTATTTTTGGAATAACTTGAAATGTTGACAATTAACCTTTAACACAATGTGTTACAATTAAGATAAAATCATTACAGGGTTTGTTATGAATCAGGTATTAATTAGAGGCAGTTTAGTTAAAATTTTTGATATTTCAACCACCTACGGACGCTAATTTATAACAACGGTTGTTATAATATATTGTAATATATCTAATCAATAACAACTGTTGTTAGAAAATTTGATAACAAAATAACAAGATGTGTTATAATTTTGTTAGGTCCTCCTGATCGGGACATCCTTGCCACAACGCAATACACTACTTTTCACTATTTTCTCAATGAAACATACGCATATAGAATCATATATAACCGAACAGAATCACAGATATCAAATTGGCCTAGGTTTTACCGTCGTAAGGAATCTTCGACCCGCTGTGACTAAGAGATTTGGTCACTTTTTCTGCCCTACTTCCCAAGCATAGACATCAAATTGGTCTTAAACCTCGTCGTACGTAATAATTTCTACCTCTTGGAACGCGGAGACTTTCTCACTATTTTCGCTACTTGGCAAACACAGGCATCAATTGGTCTAAATTGAATGGGCCTAAAGTATATTCGACCTGTTGGGATGGGAAGATTTTGTCACTTTGTTTTCTAAAAGGAAAATAATGGAAATCACAGTAAACAGATGGGGTATTTAATTGTTATCCCTGCCTGTGAAGCAAGGCGTTCACGACGAAAATGTAGGGGGAAGTTTGCCCTTAAAATATTTCGTTAATCTATTATGAATCGCTGCATCTATTATGAATCGATCGGTATCCAAACCATCCAAACTCATTAATAATCGTCGGAGCTACTAGCTTACAAATCCTTTCATATTTTCGTAACAAGGTGACTAGAATATAAATTATGGAATAACACCCTGCGATCAGATGTAATCCCACATTAAAAACGAAATCTGTTTCACAAGATGGCCGCATCTGGCAGTACGAACAAATCATCGAGTGTAGTTGCTTGTCTGTTTTCGTCACAACGGCTATTAGAACAGTGTAAAATATATTTAGCCATCATCAGTATGTAGGTATATCTTACAAAATTTTAATGAAACCGATAAATCTACGATTTATACACAGTAAAGAAAACAGTAATGGATCCCAGTATGGAGCTCTGAGGTACTGCAGATGCTATATGTGTTAATAAAATGAAAATTATTCCCGGTGTTTGAAGCAACCCTCCCAGTTGGCTCCGAGGTGTGACGCTGGCCTAAAAAGACAGTCGTCCTATGTTCGAATCTCGACTGGGAGAGGCTGTTAGAGTCAATAGGATCGTAGCAATTGGCCCTGCAATTGTCCTGCACTCTAACAGCTGGCTGCGAAGTCTGTCGTATAAAAATAACAGAAGGTCAAGTTTCGATAACGGAATGTAGCACCTAGGCTTTGCTTTGCTTTTGTTTGAAGCAACCAGTTGAACAAATAGGATTGACCAAGAATTGACGAACAAGTAAAAAAAAATGAAACTGATTCGTTTGGTTTCGTAATGCCACACGCTTAAATGTTTCCGACTTCTCGACAAAAAATAATATTTAAAGTAGAGCACTTCAAGAAATACTTGAAGAAAAGCGCTTGTAGTATGGTGACCGGATCGAAATCATGATTTACATTCGTTCATAAAATCAAAAAAGTTAATAAACATTTATATTTAATTTTTAGGGATTCTTTAAAATTCTTCTGTTTGTCCATTTATTATGTAAATAGGTTTCTTCAAGTTACATGAATTCGGACTTCTTCATTTCTGTTTTATCGGAACGATTCTGTCAAGTATTGGCAATGTTTTAACGGATTACCTATGAGTGGTCGAAACACAAATGGCCGAATCACGAATGGCCGAAACACAAATGGCCGAATCACGAATGGCCGAAACACAAATGGCCGAAATAACAAACGGCATAATATATCTAATAGCCGAATCACGAATGGGCGAATCACAAAAGCCTGAAACACGAATGGCCGAAAATAATCACGGCCTTCAGCCTGCAGAATGGTTGGGTATATGCTGTCCTTACTCGCTGCCGCTCGTTCGGACTTAACTAAGGGATAATCCCTACTAGTCAGTAAACCTAGTAAAATGCATGCCCCTAAATAATAGTGGTTTCTGTTGGCCAGCGCTTCCGACGGCAGGTCACCGGCGCTCACTCGCGGCCTGCGGCCATCTCGCCCTGAATCATCTAGGAAACATTTGCTACTGACACGATCAATAGGTCTCGCACCCTATAATAAACGTAAATCACTTGCGTTTAGGGGAAGAAACAACTATCAATCATCTATACTCCATAACTACCAAAATAAAAAATAAGGTGCAGAGTATGTCTTGTTTTTCTGAAACTAAGGTTCAGAATTTTACGAAATGCTTTTTTCTTTCACCTATCAAAGATGCAGATCATCACAAAGCTGCAATTGGAACAAAAGGCAATAGAGCAAATAATTTTGAAGGTTTTTCAGGGGGATGTTTCAAAGTCGCAGAGAGAAACAGATGAAAAAAAAATATTCAAAATGTGTAAGGTCTCACAAAATGAGCAATACAAATTTTGTTGGCGCAGTTGCATTTTTATCAAGTGCTAAACAAAGGTGTTCTCGAAGTATGGTTTTTTGTTTTATAATAATTAGTTGTGTTGCTTATATTATTTTTTGTTCGAATCAAATTATTTGTTAACTGTTTGCCATTTCATGTTTCTGTCGAATAGTTGTTTAGGCATTCCGGGAAAGTTTGGCCTTTCGTGATTCGGCGATTCGTGATTCGGCCTTTCGCATTTCGGCCTTTCGTGATTCGGCCTTCTGTGACTGTTGTTGGAATTCGGTCATTTGGATTTCGGCCATTCGTGATTCGGCCATCTGTGTTTCGGCCATTCGGTACCAGCCCGTTTTAACAAACATTTTTATCTGAAATTGGAGAAAACAGACACTGATTAAGCCTGCAAGTCGTAGGCGAAATACGTATCTGTCGTGAATAAAATCAAGAGTGGAATTTTATCGGAAAAAGTTTTCTTTTCTTTAATTTCAGGTTTTGTATTCCACTAAGACGCTCCAAAAACTTCAGTCAAACATTTTCATGGTCCAAGAAGCTGTTAACGCTAAAAGTATGGAGGTCTGTACCTCTACCTAGAAGAACGAACGAGGGGTTCGCATAGGACTACGAATGCGGGTACAATTCGACAATGCTTGACAATTTAAAAAGGTTCAGCAGTTTGTCACGCAAGTTTATAGTTTACTGCATTGTGATAATGCCCTAAAACATTTATATACATGTGTTAAATGCAAGCAAAGCAAAACCTGGATGCTCATTCCGTTATCGAAATTTGACCTTCTGTTTTTATACGACAGACTTCGCAACCAGCTGTTAGAATACAGGACAGTGCGGGGTCAGTGCTACGATCCTATTGACTCTAACAGCCTCTCCCAGCCGAGATTCGAACATACGACGACTGGCTTATTAGACCAGCGTCTTACCTCGAGGCCAACTAGCAGAAGGTGTTAAAAGAAGTTAAGTTTAAATATCTCAAATGTCAGTACTCTGCATATAAATTTTATCAATTTCTTGGAGTTTGTAGTTTCACTAAGAGTTAACACATCTTCTAATAATTGGCGATGATTTCGCACTTTGACAACTGTTGCAAGACTTGTAGCACTAATCAACTTTAAATAACTGGCTTGAAACTGGAATGCAGTTGACGAAATTGACTTACTTCAGTAGCTTACTGGCAACTACGGTAAAACCGAAAAAATAAATAACTATTCTGGGTTATCATTTATAAAAATGATTCGCATTTATCAATTTCTACAAAATTTTTGATAGCACCCTTCACAGATTGGTTTGAGATATAATTGTCTTACAGGTAACAGCCAGTTAAAACATAAATTAGCTGACGTCCTCTGCATCTTACTAGTTCGACACTCTACTTTGAAGCTATTAGCATACTTGACAGAAACACAATGGGAACTATGTAAAGAATTGTAAGCAACTAACTGACGCTAAGCAGCAAATGAAACGCTTCGTTTAGAACATCAAATCGGACTAGATACAATGTTTAAAGATAAATTGGGTTGAATGTTGAAGCAGAGGGATGGTTTAGTACTTTAACAAAATTGTTTATTTTCAGGACATCAAATTGGACTTATTTAAATGTTCAAACGATAAAATCGGTTGAAGAAGAGGGATGGTTTTGCACTCTGGCGTACTTCCCAAGCACAGATATCAAATTGGTACAGGTTTAAACGTCGTTCAGAATCTTCGACCAGTTGGCCCCGGTAACGTTGTTGCTTTCTTTTTGTTAAAGAACACTACACTAAACAGAAATGTTCACAAATTTAATGATTTAAAGCTTCTATGATTGGCATTGTGCTGGATAATTCTTCCGACGGATATTTAAAAAGAGTTTCTTGAAGTTTTTATAGCAATTTTGCAGTAAATGCTGAAGCGTTTATGAAAGGAAAAAAAATCCTTGGGTTCCTACCACGGATATATTGGTATTCATAAAGCAACTATTCGCTTCAAAATTCGTTAATATTCCAGGTTTTTCATCCTGATTGGTTAATTTTTGCTTTTATGAGTAAAACGATTGGCAATCTTATAGTTCAGATAATTTTTAAAAACCGCTCAAACCTGCTCGTTCGACATGATTGACGAGTAACGTATTCGTTCTGCGGTTTGAAAAGGACAACCTAATGACAACCAAAAATAATTCAGTTATTATTTAATTATACGAAATTACGAAGCATTCATCAATCTCAAAAGGCAGGTGGTCTGGATGCCTTTCGTGTACATGTCAAATTTTTTTTCACATGTAAAACTAACAACAACACGCACTAGGAAACCATTGCTTTTGACCACCTGTATTAGAATAATGTTGAATTTGTTGTGCAGCGCAGCTTAACTTCAAGCTAGCTTTTACATTTCCTCAACACACAACGAACTATTGCAAAAGCTTTTTTTTTGTCAGAGTATTAGGTATTATGCTGGACAGCCACCAAGCCGTCACGAACGCAAGTCACAACTTGCTTCTACTTTCGTAGGCTAACTTGCAATACCGACGGCTCGCCGGTTGGTTTCTCACCTTGAAAAGTCGTCGTCCCTCGTTGTCGCTGCTTCGTGTTGTAACTAACTCAACGGGTGGCAAATCCTTTGGGTAATTATTTTCTAGTCTAACGCACTCGAAAAAACACTAATAGCTTCTTCTATAATCCTGGTCCTCTCTCTTTCTTACTCGTTGGTCACTTTGGGTAGCGCGGTATCAAACTACGATCAATCACGGGCTTCGGGTTTCAATTGCACTTGGTTTTGAGAAAAGCTTTTACTTTGAGCGAGGTTTGCTTTCAGGGCAGACCAACTAACCTAACAGAATAGAAGTGTACTTGGTGCGAATTTTATCATCTCAAGTAGAGCGCTGCTCTTCACTTGCTTCCTTCGAATGCAATTAGTCACAGTAAGGTGCGGTTTTTTTTCTACTCTGCTCCGCAACAATTGACGATAATTAGTGCAAAGGGTTTTGCGCCACGGAAGTTTTAGATCTGCGGCGGCTCACGAACTGGTGCTAATTATAGTCTGTAATGACCGCTTCGAAAGACCACTCCGGACCACTCAGCTGCGGTTTCCCGTACACATAAGCTGCTAATAGAATTATCAATTTGTTTGCGAACCAAAACCCACCAAGGCAACGTTGCAAGTCTTCACCGTAAGTCTTGTGCGCTTTGTCACGGTTGCTTCTCAACTTGAGTCTTCACAATTCTTGCATATCCAATCGGAGTATAATTAATTTTAAGCTGCACTTCAATCACTCGAGTAAGTATTTTGAGTTGTCATCTATATCCCATTAACTTCATCAATTGTTGCAATTATTCACGGACATTCGGGCACTTTTTTGATATTGTATTAAACACTCCGTTCGTCACCGTTACACAATCCCTCGAAGGCACACTTTCGGCAAAGGCGTACCTTATCTAATTGAAAACGAATCCAACAAAGTTATGTTCCGTAACATCAACAAAACAGCGGTAATCGAACAAAACAACAGGGTTCAGAATTCATGCACACACAAAACAATAATATTCACAATCGCATTGTCCTCGCAGGAACACGGCTGCTACAAAGAAAAATTGGCGCATGCTCCCCCTAGCGACGACACACTGCACACACTTTCGGGTGAAAAGGTCCTCTCGGCGGAAGTACCCGCACACTGCTGCTGCTGCTGCTGGCCTGGCCTAACAATCGCACATAAACACGGGTCAACCGGTACCGGCCAAAATATCGTTCTTATCGTTCCCTCTGCGCTTTCACGCGTGACGGAAAACACGCGATCAACAGAACGTGAAAAAAAATTCGCACAATTAACTGAGCGCGCACGACGGACGGACGGAACCCACTCGACTCGACGCCTGACTAGGCCAAACGAACGTTGAACAAGAACTGAACGGCCGCTATCGCAACGTGTAAACAACCACCAAGCAGGTAGAGCAGGCAGCTTGGAGAACCGTGACCGGTTAGCTGCTGGTTACCTGTATTGCATTCATAAATTAAACCAACACTAAACAACCGTGCGCATCCCACATTATTGCATCACACGGAGTGTGACCGTGTGACGAGTCAACCTCACCAGCAGAGCGGAGCTCGATTCGACTCTTTCACTCCGCCGTCGAGCCCTGGGCAAAGACCGGTCTCGCCAATCGCCCGGTCCGTCGTCACGCAACGCACCAATACCGACAAGCGTACGAAAAACCGGTTCACCGGCGGCCACGAACAGTGTGTACAGTGGAAATACCGTCATCGCGCGAAAAGTAATAGCCATTACCGGGGCCCGTCGGCTCCGCCCCTTCAGAAAACGGTGAAGTACAACGAACCAATCGTAGCGCTCGGTGCGAAACCTATAATCATAAATTTCAACGGACTCTCCCCCTTGCACGTCAGAGGCACAGCGCCGTAAAGCGACGGCACACGTGAAGGCCAGCTTTCACCTGTTGGAAGAAGGCAAAATGGGACGGGACGGAATACCGGAGCCGGAGTGATTGGATTTTTCTCTCGAATCGCCCGAAGTTTCCCATTGCGCCGCGCTAATCGGGGGAAGGCTCGGAGTAAGTGGCATTCATTTATGCTAATACAAGAGCAACATTACGCGAGGGCGAGCACTTACAGACTGTCAGTGTGAACTAGCTCTCGTAGAAGGTAATTAGAAATAATTGACGTGGGATTGTACGGGTCTTTGCTTGTTTTTTTTTTTTTTGTTCCCTACAATCACCACAGGAGTAAATTGGATAAGTGAGCTTGGGCTAGATGTTGGTGAAGGGAGGTTGGAGGTTGGACGGGGTAGTTTATTGCGCCAATAATGCCGGCGAAAACTAATTTGGACAACCTAATTGAACCGGACTCTGCTCAAATGGTCAAGCTTAAATATTTGTGACGGTCACAGTTTGAAATTGGATAATTCTTGTAATTAGACTTGCGAAACCATATTGCTTAATAGCGTTTTCATAGAGCGTTATTTATTGACCATGAAATGTTTTTCTAAGCTAAATTCTATATTGTGTGTTCAATCAGAAATGGTAACTATTAAACACCATGTAAAATTATAATAGGGGTATTTATGTGGGGAGCTATTTTTACCTGAGCAGGTTGGTTAAAAGTTTACCATTGCTTTTATGCCGATGTACCAATGTTTGGTTTATATTTATGACTTTATCATAGTTATCTTAGCCATGATTTTCGCACGAACACATCAATGTTTGGAAACGAAAAGCTTACTCGTCAGCCTGGTATTCCAGAGAATACTCATCGAAATTGAGGTGTATTGACAGACTTCGCTATTTCATATTCGTTGGCATGATTTAGCTTTGTTTACTTTTGTAATTAAGACTAGAGAAAAATTATTATCTCGAAAAGTTAACTCATAGAAAAAAGTAAACTGATTGGCCGATAGATAAAAACTAAAGTTCCTTTTTTAAGCGTCTTATTAAAATCTGAATATAGAAAAAAGTTAGGAAACAGACACTGATAAAGCCTGTAAGTCATTGGCAAAATTCATATCTGACAGATAAAGAGGAAAAATCCCTTAGCTTTTTTTATACCATAGATAAAGCCTTCAGTGGATTCTCCTTTTTGTAAATTTACTTTATTTGTAGCTTTGGAAACTATGCTGATTCGAAAGAATTCGAAAGATTTCTTTGAACTGTCTGAGCACTCAAACCTTTTATGCAAGGCTTATTTTTATGCTTTTGGCATTAAAGTGGCTTTTTCTCGCTATTTTTGAAACAGCACGATTTATTTATTCGACTTTCGAAGTAACGCGGTTTTGTACCACATTTTTTGAACTCCCACGGTTTTTTTCGAAAATTTTTGGATTTAAAGAGTTTAGAAAACATTTAGAGTTTAGAAATTTTTCAATTAACGCTATTTTTACGACGATTCTTGTATTAACTGTCAGAAAATTTGGTCTATGGTTTACGTTCGGGTTATAAACGAACTAGATTTTTAGAGCAACCCCAACGTGCGACATCGTAAAAACCATCAAGTTACTGACTATTTTTTGATGAAAATCAATAAGCTCAAATTTTGAATTTCATGAGAAACTAATTATCTGAAGGGGCGCCAAGTAAGAAGAAGTCCAATTTCTCTTTTTCGTCTTTCATATCCAACGCTCTACCCTGCCATTCTTTCAATTTAGATATATTACAAAATTGACTTGAGGCATCTAAATTATTTGAGTCTTAGGTGTAATAAATTTGAAGTCAATTATTTCGTTCTAGACATCCTTTTTCTTTAAAAACAAAAAAATCAAAGGAGTTGTGTACAAGGCACGACCGCATATGGGACGCAGAGCTACGCAAGTCTCTTTATAGCGATAGTAGCATGTATCTATGCATGTAAGAATACGATTCTTCATATATACATGCTACCTGCAACATTTGTTGAGACTAACTGCAGGTTGAGAATATTCGATTATTTTTGAATGTATGTTAATAGCGCCTCAAATCTTACTTCAACGTCAAACACTATTTACGTATACAGTAACGTTCCGATTTTGTCAGCTCCCGATTTTGTCTATCCCCGATTTTGTCTACACCCGATTTTATCAGCTTTTTATCCTGATTTTGTCAGCCTATAAATTTTGCTTTATTTTTGTGCTTTTAAACATGATTTATAATACTTTTCAGCCTGCTTGGAACTATTCTGATTCTGATGCGAGTTATTTGGGGTCAAAATTAGGGTATTTTTATAGTAAAAGCTCTATAGTTCCTAAACAAGCAAAGATAGAGGTATACTATATTCAGCAATGTTGTGTATTTTTACTATTTGTACAACTTTGTAAAACAGGGAAAAGTCATACAACAACTACAAAAACAGCTAAAATACAAAAACTGATTTTAACGAGTTTTCATTTATGAGAAATAGAATTTTTCTATGTTTTCTGAAGAGATGGAAGGTTACTGTCTTCAGCAAAATTTCTTGTAATAATATGCTGTAAAACTTTGCAGAACACATCAATGTGTTATATTGAAACTGAAGAAAAATAAATTTTTATTTGCACTTTTAGGGAGATTAATCAAAATTTGAATTCTGCAGGACGATAGAACTTTTAATTTTAAGAAACTCTTCCAAAGGTTCGATAAACCTAAAACCAAGTTTTCCTGCTCCAAGCTAATGCGCACCAAAAAAGTTTCGGGACCAGTGTGCTGTCCACGGTTCATTGAGCTTTCGGTTGACCAATTAAGGGTTAAAATTTAGTTTTTAGCAGAAGTCTTCGATATTGCAAGGTCTTAAGTCTTGAATTTTGAAAAAATTTTCGAAAAACTTTTTTTACCGATTATTTCAGTTGCCCCATTTTGTCAACCCAAATTCAACATGGGGCAGACAAAATCGGAACTTTACTATATATGGGTCATTCCACGGGAAATTTACAGTCAAAATTTTTTTTCTCTTCGGAATATTTTTTTTACGTTCTTTGTTCAAAAAAAATCGACACGTATTTTTGTATTTCGATGTCACTGTTGGAATTCGCAAGATATGATTTTTTAAAGTATTGTAATCTGGAAAAATCACTATTTTTTAAATACTGATTGTAAACATTGTTTGTAATATCAAAAAATGACTTTCTACCAGATGTGTTCACTATTCCACAAGCTTTCAAAATTGGTATACCATACCTCCTCTCGATTGTTTTTCAATAGTTAAATAGTGCATTTTTATAAACAATTGCAATTTTTTCAAAGTTGGAACTTTTTTTTCTCGATTTTTTTTACTTTAAAATATTTGTTCATCTTTCTCGAAAAAGCATGCAAAATTTGGAAATGGAGAAATGAAAACTCTAGAAGTTATGAATTTTTATATCGAAGCGCGCACGTTAATGCAAACGAGAGGACGAACACGCGTGCTTCAACGACACGTTACACTTAATAGCATCAAAGGCGGCCTCGTTATGAAGCTGCCCGTGGGTTAGAACATCGATTGAGCATAACCGCTCGCTTCACATTGACACACGCGCTGAGACATAAAAACTCATAACTTCCAGAGTTTTCATTTCTCCATTTCCAAATTTTGCATGCTTCTTCGAGAAAGATGGACAAATATTTTAAAATAAAAAAAATCGAGAAAAAAAAGTTCCAACTTTGAAAAAATTGCAATTGTTTATAAAAATGCACTATTTAACTATTGAAAAACAATCGAGAGGAGGTATGGTATACCAATTTTGAAAGCTTGTGGAATAGTGAACACATCTGGTAGAAAGTCATTTTTTGATATTACAAACAATGTTTACAATCAGTATTTAAAAAATAGTGATTTTTCCAGATTACAATACTTTAAAAAATCATATCTTGCGAATTCCAACAGTAACATCGAAATACAAAAATACGTGTCGATTTTTTTTGAACAAAGAACGTAAAAAAAATATTGCGAAGAGAAAAAAAATTTTGACTGTAAATTTTCCGTGGAATGACCCATATATAGTAAAGTTCCGATTTTGTCTGCCCCATGTTGAATTTGGGTTGACAAAATGGGGCAACTGAAATAATCGGTAAAAAAAGTTTTTCGAAAATTTTTTCAAAATTCAAGACTTAAGACCTTGCAATATCGAAGACTTCTGCTAAAAACTAAATTTTAACCCTTAATTGGTCAACCGAAAGCTCAATGAACCGTGGACAGCACACTGGTCCCGAAACTTTTTTGGTACATATATGTATTTTGATGACATCAAAAAATTGTTAGGCATGTTAAAACGGCTTGACTGTGCTGCAGGTTAAGAAATCCAAATTTTTGCAAGTCGATGATTTTTTTACATTGTTTTATTTATTTTCATGATTGGAAGCTATAGTAAACCCTTTCTAATTCTCGTCGTAGTAAGGAAAGCCACTCTAATTTTCATCATTTCTTAGGTGGATTTAATGAATACTTCACAAGTTCTGCTGCTGATTTGACTCAAACACACTTACCTCCCGATCCGCGCCCTTTGAATTCACTAAAAAGCGATTATTAAAGCATTTTATTCAAATTACGCAACTGACTTTATAGCTTAAATTCGTCGTACCGTTTTAAAATCCGTCTATCAAACCTTTTCATCGTCCAAACAAAAAATCACAATAATGTTTACGAAGCTAGCGCGCATGTATTTGTGAAGAACGGCATGACAAATGTTATTCTGCAAAATTTCTGCAGGTCTTGCAAGTTTTCTCGGCTGCAGAATAACGACAATGCGTTACGTGAGTTATTTTCATTTATGAATGACGGAAATTGGCACGATTAGTCGACATTTTCTGTTTCGTCACACGAAAAAACGTAGGAAATTTGGCTGCTAGGAATGCTTTAATGAAAAATGGCATTTAAATAAATCTCAGCTCACTTTGATTGATCGCGTATGATAATCAACAATCTAAAATATTAGGGAATAACTAATTTTGCGTGTCATAAAAATCGCTGATATTTTTAATAATTTGTGTTGGATAGGACGGGAATAGGCAATTACGACGAAGCAGCAACATACCCTATATAGGTAAGTTAAAGTTGTTTGCAAAATATTTTGTGCCTGACTGCCTTATACTGAGTTGATGGTCAAATAAACATTAACATCAATACGGATCCCTCCTGTCTTGTCTTGTCCATCGTTTTCGAAAGAAGTTACTCTAAGCATTACAGACTATTCCGGTCATGGACAAACATGGACTTCAATTTTAGTTCCGATGTCGAACACTAAACTCACTAACTGACGCAAGGCAGCAAATGAAACGTTCAAAACTTCAAATGGATACAATCTGACGAAAGGAAAGGATTACCGCCCACTTTTCTATATCGTTTCACTCTCAGGACATCAATTTGCATTAGATTCAATGTTTAAAGATAAACTCGGTTGAAAGATAGGGGTTATTTTATACTTTAACATAATTGTTTACTTTAAGGACATCAAATTAGACTAGGTTCAATTTCCCAAGCACAGATTTCAAATTGGACTAGGTTTAATCGCATTCTTAAAGAATTTTTTTTCTGACGTCTACAGCTCGGATGTCGTTGGTTAAGCTGCGTCGCCTCTTCTACGCTGTCTATGCGGATTTCAGTCTAGTGCTTCTCTGCATATCTCGTCCGCTCCTTTCCTCAAGGTGTGTCCGATCCACTTCCACCTACGTTCATGAATTTCGGTTGCTATCGACCGTTGATGACATCGACGACGCAGTTCCTCATTGGAAATCCAGTTGTCAGGCCACCAGTCACGTATGATATATCGCAGGCACCGAATAAAACATACATGCAGTTTTTGCGTTGTCTCCACTGCGATGTACCACGTTTCGCCTTGGACAAAGTCCCCTTGTCACTCTTTCTGGCGTACTTCCCAAGCACAGATATCAGATTAGTCTAGGTTCAATCGTCGCAAAGAAACTTCAACCTGTTGGGACGGGATTTTGTCACTTTTTTTCTAAAATTACGTTAAAACTATGATGGCGTCTTTTGCAACCAATCACGAAGTGAAGATTTCCTGTTGGACAAAGGATCATTATTTCTTTAATGGGCTTGAAGCGTAGAATATTTTCCGATCGATTGGTGCAAAGATGTTGAAAATCGATCGGAAAACCGCTAAGCTATTAGCGCTCAAAACCTTTCATTTTTCGTGGCGCTCGCATTTTTCTATTTTTTGGAATTACCCCCTATACCAGCTACCTTCCTAAATGACGTAGTCCTACGTCAAAAAGAATATTAGCACGGTAATTTTTTTCGCAATTTTTTTTAATTCTTGTTTTTGAAAAATGATAACTCCTGCACGCATATTCAGAGTTGTAAGATTAATATCAAAATGTCAAAAAATAGAACAGACAGTTCTTTATATTTTCAATTCAAAACAAATTTTGTATGTGGCTGTGAAGCTCCAAAAGCGAAAGCCGTCTACAGCCCCATAACACGTTAGAGGGTGAAAACAAAGATAACATTTTATTTAATATCTTCTGTTATTTAAAGAAAATTATTCTTATATGCATAGTTTTCACAATTTATCTCCATGTCTATTGCGCACGACGCATATTTTTTGTCCACCGAAACGTCTAAGGGCTAAGCAACTCCGAACTATCTTCAAACTCACTTACAATTTGTAAATCTTCTCACTTGCACTTTCCAACTGCAACAAATCTTTACATGAACCAAGGTGTCTGTGTTGTCCAGGTCACTTTCAAACTATATCACCGTCTTGACGTTTGTTTATTCAGTTATTTAGTTATGAGCTATAGTAATAGGTGCAACAGTGCCACAATAGATCGCCTACAATTTTTTTCACAGCGCAGAATGATTTTTGCCGAACGTAATAAAACTTAGCAGCGTTACCTGGGATGACACCGCATTTTATGTTTTTACCATTGTTATACCACAGACAAACAGACATAACTCTTGGAAGAAAAATCAACAAAAATTATCGTACCTCACATTTAGCCTGAACACTAGCTTCATCTATGATCGACATTCCCAAATATCAAATAATAACATGGGTATCCCTCAGAGGTTGGAAAACTCGCAAAATGAATAGATACGCCGAGCATCGGCAAACGGTTTTTGTCACGATAAAACAGCTACGCGAGTGGTTCAATTCGCCTATAACAGTGAGCAACATACACTCACGCTTCATAGCATCGCTGAATATACGAATATCGTGAGCAACGCAAAAGTGCGAATTACTGCCTTCTGCTGCTTGTAAAGCCACTAACACTACTTTAAACTATTCCCTTTTCGTGGTAATATTATTTTGAATACTTTCCGGCGTCCCTGGGCATTCTATATCCGATAAATCGAACACACCCAATGTTCAATATTCAATTTTTGAACAAATTCTGATGTTCACTTTGCGCCACTTTGACCAAAACGGAGACATTCTCAACTAAGCCCAAATTTGAAATGACGATTTAATCGGTACGAAGAATGGAAAACGAGCGTTATGTCTGTTTGTCTGTAGTTATACTATGCCACCTCCAAGTAACAATTTTAAGTTTAATTACGTTCCTCTAGTGGTTTTCATGATAAATTTCATAAAACCGCTAATAAAATTATGATCTCCACCAGAACTTTTTGATGACCGCTGTAAAACTGCCTACCGGGGCCACTTTTCAGAAGGTTTTTATAACTTCTTTAAGTATCAGGTTATAAGTTTAAGCAGTCTTATCACACTCTGCAGAAAACAGCAATAAAACCGGTTATATTTTTTGCTGCTTGACATAGTAGCTGTCATAATGTAATGAAGCTTTACGCTACAAAGTCATAAAGCATACAGCTTGCTCTGGTAAAAAGCTAAATCAATCCCCCAGCTTTGTTAACCCGAATCATCCCAATGATGCCATATGGCATCACTTAACAAATTTTATACTTTTCGCTATAAAATGAAAACGAATCGCTATTTTCATAATTTGGTAACACCATTTTGAAGGCAAATAGATATAGTTCGACAAGAAATATCACATTAAGTATTTAAGCTCTGTACCTTAATGCAAAAGCATTTCAAAGTTGAAAATTTGCCTGATTTTGCGGGGTAATTCTGGGCTGATTCGGGTTAACTGGAGTTTTGCATATTAGCGGGGATCGGGTGTAGTTTCATCGTGCACAATCCAAATAAATTTTCTTTATTAACAGTTTCGTTATGGTTTTATAGCTAGCTATATGTGTGTTTTGACTCGAATCCTCTTGGTATTGCGTAACACCATAATAAAACCAAAGGTAATGATTAACACCGCAATAAAACCTTTATAAAATTCAAATAAAACCAAGTGGGTTTAAAACTGCTACTTGAGATAAACCCATATATTACTATTGAATCAATTTTTGATTGGACGTGTAATTTGAATGTTATGAGCTATCGTGTAAACCACATTAACAGTTACAATAAGGCCATTACAGTTGGCGGTGGCTGAACAATACACCAGACTATGAAGTATTCCACCACGCACACATATAAAGATTTTTTGACATTAGCTGGGGCCCTCGCTGAGGCTGTTTGCAGTAGGAATAATATCAACAACATCAAATTTCAAACTCCCGGATCCTCTTCTCCACTCTTTGCTTCCCTCTCGCTCCTACATAAACGAGCCCCAGCTAATGTCATTTTCGTTAGTGACGAAACCGCAAATTACTTCAAGGCGCAAAGCAGAAAAGATTGGGTTAAAGGTAAATACGTCTAAAACAAAGTAGATGCTGGCCAGCGGAACCGAGGCCGAACGATGACGATTGGGCAGCAGTATAATGAACGATGGCGATGCGTTTGAGGTAGTCGACGAATTTGTCTATCTTGGCTTACTGGTAACGGCGGACAATGATACCAGCCATGAGATTCGGAGGCGTATTATCAGCGGAAGTCGTGCTTAATATGGGCTTCACGAGCAATTGCGGTCTAGCAGACTAAGTCTCCATACAAAGTGCACCCTGTACAAGACGCTTATTAGACGGGTCGTCCTCTACGGGCATGAAGCATAGACAATGCTCGGGGAGGACCTGCTAAAGATGGAATTTTCGAACGACGGCGGCCTACAGGAGACCGGAGTATGGAGGCGGAGGATGAACCATGAACTCGCACAGTTCTATGGCGAGCCCAGTATTTACAAGGTGGCTAAAGCTCGACGGACACGATGGGCAAGGCATGTTGCAAGAATGCCAGACAACTACCCTGTAAAGATGGTGTTTTCCTCAAATCCGGTAGGGACAAGACGACCAGGAGTACAGCGAGTAAGATGGTTAGACCAGGTAGGGCGAGATCTGGTGGAGAGTACACGGTGTCCAAGGAATTGGAGAGCAGTAGCCCACAACCAAGTTATATGGAGAAGCCTTGTTCAGCAGGCTTTGTCTTAGGACGACAAGCCATTTAAGTAAGTAAGTAAGGCCGGTACAAATATTTTATAAAGTTTTTGTCCTTCCGGTGTTCGGCAACTAAAAGCGGGGACGAAAAGAAACAAAGAAATTTTTTTAACCCTCAATTGATCAACCGGGTACACCTGTGCCCCTGCCGAAATTTTCGAGTTCCAGTTTCGAACTGTTCTTTTTGAAATATCGTTAGAACAATGTCATACCTAGAAGCCAACTTGAAAACTATTTTTAGTGCAGAGCGTGAGTAGCGTGAGTAGTAATAACTGTCAGTAAAGTAAATGTTCACAAAAATAAGACGCTTGCTTAAATTTTAATTTTGAGTTTCATGTTTCATGTAACATTTGTCTTAAATTATTCCAATTCAAATCTTTTTCTCTTTACTCCAATTACCAGTCGCAATCGTTGTTGAAAAGCGTGACAGCTGGCACACACGATATTCTGAGGCTTTTAATCCCAAATCTTCTCCGAACGTTACTTGAAAGTATCCACAGTCGATCCTTTGGTGCTCCCCAGTTTGCCTAACATGTATCTCCGAGCATGTAAGTCGAGAGGATTCAAGTCGGGCAAGGAGGCAGGCCGCACTTGAGAAGAAATAAAATCGGGAAATTTATCCTCACACCAAGCCTGTATAGATTTCGCCTGGTGAGACGGCGCAGAATCTTGTTGGATGCAGAATAGTGCATTCTAGTCGTATTTTTTGACGAGGGGAAGCAAATGGTTCTTCAACACATTATCGAGGCAATGCTTAGTGTTGATTTTACCCTGGAAACATTCTGGAACCTTTGAACAGCCAGTTTGTCCCGAGGAATACCATCAGAAAGCTGTGCTCCACATATCCGATCATATTGTTAGTTGTGGTGATCCTGTAGCAGAAACATTTTTCCGTACGGAAACAGAATTTCCGAATCATCCTGCCACTTGACCAGCTGCCGACATCTTTCGACTCTTGCAACCTTCTGCTTTTCAGTCAACCGTACACCCGTTGTTTTTTGTCGTTGGAATCAATCAAAGATCGTCTTAAAAAATATTCTTCATGGTTGACTGCGAAATTCCAGGTTCCTAGGCAATCTTACATCCAAATTGATCTGGTTTCCATTGAATTCGTTTCCTTACTCGTTTGATGGCTTCCGGTATCCTTACAGGGCGTTTACGACCAGGGTTGGGAAGTATTTTCCAAGAACCGGTTTCTTTGTATCCTTGTAAGCCCAATTTTGGAAGCAGTTGCTGGGCCCAAAAGAGAGTCTCTGTTTTTTTAAATGTAGGTATTCACTGCATTCTTCTTGCCAATTTGAACTCAGAGAATAAATTATCATGAACAGAATGTTTATTTCAAACAAACAAACTGCTTTTGAAAATTATAAAATCAATGACGACTCATTTCTCCTTAAGCTACTCAAAAATTTAGAAATAAACTACTACTATTACAATCAGTAATGTAAAGATTGTAAACAACAAAAATTAATATGAGATTTAATTTAGTATTAATTTTAATCTACATACGGTAGGTTACCACGGTTGAATAATGTGCGTATTAACATTAGTTTTAAGGTATTTTTTATTGCTTTTAAAGAGATAGATGTTGGTAATCTGTCTTAATTCATCTGGTAAAGGGACCGAAAAAAGAAATTCGCGTCTAGCCAAGCCGTGTGATAGCTCTGCTATGCTGTATGAAATTAGCTTGCCGGGTATTTTGCAGTCTATTACCAACATTTAAAAACATCTTAAGAGAGGCAAGACTTTGTGATTGTGAATAACAGTCTGCATATCACGTAAAACGTGAACGGATTAAAAGATGTGGTTATTATTTAAGTACAGTTAGCCAATTGGATAGAGTGTTAACAGTTGAAATATGATTTTCAAGCATCTGTTTTGCAAGACTTGAAACTTGTTGAGTTTTGATTCACTAGACCCCATGCTGCTGCTCAGTGCTGGACTTGGGATTGAATGCAATCATTGTAAAACTTTAACAGTGCCTATCTAGGAACAAAGTAATTCGCTTTCCCTATGGAACCAGATAAAGATGAGATCTTCTGCTGCATATGCCGGATTTGCCGCTCCCGAGACAACGTAGAGTCAAGGTAAATACCCAGGTATTTGAAATCATTCATTCAATGCTTCGCAAAGGCCCAAGTGATTGGTTGGTTTTCTCCTAGGTGGATGGAATACCATATATTTTGGTTGCGTCAAGTTAAGCGTGAGTCATCAAAATAGCGTGACAGAATTTTCGAATCCTGTTCCATTGATGACATCACACTACCAATATCAACGCTAATATCAATGTTGGTATCCCTTCCAAATTTAAATTTTCAATATCGTTGATGTAGGTTAGAAATAATAACGTACCAATGTTGCTGCCTTGAGGCACACCAACTTCAATATTCACGAACTGCATTCTATTGCTTAGTTATTTAAGCAAACATTGATAATACATTTGCGACCCCTCATAATCCAATTAATTCTAGTTTCTGTAGTAAGATATTATGACTAAGTGTATCAAATGCTCTGCTTAGATCGAGAAATAATTCCCTAACAAGTTTTTTTTGATTCAATTACATTAACTATCCCGTCTGCTAGCTCTGTCATGGTTGTCATAGTACTGCTTTGCTTTCTGAAACCGTATTGAAATTTGTGAAGAGCCTTATTTACTTTGTAAATCTCTAATAGTCGAGCAACGAGCAATTTTTATAAGATCATGTTGGAGACAGATAAAGTAGAAATTTGTCGATAGTGACCAAGAGATTTCTCGTTTTAAAGATTGGCACAACTCTAGCGATTATTAAACATTTAGGATATTTACCAGTGTTGATAATTTTAGGGAGAGCTTGGCTTAAAATTGATGCAAATGCTTGAAGATTAGTCTAAACTATTCTTGCTGTCATGTTGTTTGGTCCACAGTTCTTATAAATGCTTCATTTGCTTCAAATGTGCACGAGTTAGTAATTTTTAACAATGGTAGCTGAGTATGGTTTGAAATAAAATCCTCTGAACAATTTCAACTTATTTATTAATTGTTAAATATCTATCGAGAAAACTGGCGAACCTGACAATACGAACCGACTGATACAACAAATATCTGCATATATTTAAAACAGTTAAGTTATCGGTAGACATGTTCCGAGGGGCATCGATTTCTATCTTAAACGATAAATGTATAGGTATGTGTAACCAAGGTTCCCCTACCAATAGGTGGATTAGATCAGGTTTGACTTATTATTTTCGTAAGAAATCGATCGTAATTTCATGCGTTCGCTTGACACGATTTCTTCCGTCGGTCGCATAAAGCCATCTTGACGGATCAAACCATCCGTTCCCAGATGCCGCCCATATGCGACGCTCGGACAAATATTAGCTGAAATAAGTTTTTCGTGCCTTTCGCCTTAAACACGAATGCCCACATCCTGCAATGCTGAGCGCATCAAATTATTCAGTAGAAAGATACACTCGAAAGATCGTCCTAAATGTAAATGCTTTTCCTTATTCCGTATTGGGTTTCTAACAGAAGTGTCGTTCACGTTCCTTTCTATTCAGCAGTTCCCTGCTGTTGAAAAGAACACATTTCTTTCTCATTAAACAGCAACCGTGAAATCCTTCTCGGGTATGTTTTATTTCTTCATAATCATCGCCTCACAAAAGCGAACGGTTCGAACGAAGGACCGCAAAAATTGCATTTTCATCTCAATCCAATTCGATTAAAAACGGCTCTGCCTCTTTTCATTGCCAGCTAGGTAGTTGTTTGTTGGTTGCTTGGTTGAAAGTTGCTGCGCTGATCCCGTGCTGATCCGGCGTCGTCGTCGTCGACGTAGTCGTCCGCGCAGTCCTTGTTCATTTCACTCGCCCGGCAGGGAGCGGCCAACGGCGGCTGAGGCAGCGGCGCCAACCGTCGAGCATGTTCAACGCGGGACGCAAAACGTGCGAAACAAATCGACAACCTCACCGGTTGGGCCGGTTGGCATAGAGTCTGCGGGCTCTGCTGACTCGTGAAAAAACTGTGCGCTCGATCAGCACCAACAAAAGGCAAAACAAATCTATATTACATTAGGCAGCAGCAGCACTAGCAACCGATTTTCTGTATTAAACTAATAATCATTAAAATTTTTGTTCAACGCCGCAACCTGCCGGTCACAGTGAAATGAATGATACAGAACACTCCCGGGTCGGGTGGATCGAACGTGGAACGGAAGGCACACGTAGAAATGGTAACATCATTATCGAGATGACTTGCCACATTTGGGGCCCAACTTCGACCGGATCGAGATCAGCAGCAACCAGCCGCAACGAAGCCGATCGATTGGGATTGAAAATCGATCAATTGATCATCATCGGCAGCGGGGTTGAGCTGAAGTCGGGCAAGCTGGAGAAAAATCAACATTCTTTTCACTGACTGAATGAACCGAACTCCTCTGTCTATTTTGTTTGAATACGGAAGCTGTTTGGAGGCTACTGCTTTGACGACCCGATCACGAAAGGATCGCAAAAAGTCGGACGAGATCTCAGGGGGCTCTGCTAGGCACTAGTTTCAAGCAGTTGGTCATGGTGTTTTGTGACGTACATTTCTTGTCGAGATTTTCAATTATTGGTTTCTATCACACTCAATATAGAGGAAAAGGTTTTTTTTACAAAAGAAAGAATTAGATTGCAATCAATTGGTAATTACTTACTAAAGCGGCTATTTTGTGGTGAAACTCACCCTCGTATGGCCCAAGGTGCGGTATACTGAGACAAAAGTGATGTTAAATTTACATTGGGCCATAAAATCAATTCAATTTTACCTCAATTTAGTACATTAACCCTCTAACGGGTAAGGCCTTCGCTTTTGGACAAATTGACAACCTCACAAATTTGGCTTCAGAGCCACATACAAAATTTGTTTTGAATTGACAGTATGAAAAATGTGTTCAGAACACATTTCTTAACATTTTAAAGGCCTAAAATTATTCTGAAATTTTCTCAAAAGCGTCATTCAAATCTGTTGAAACGTTTCCAAATACAAATTCCAATTCATTTTATTATTTCACTTGACTCCAGGCTTGATTAAAACTGAAACACTAAAACTATTTGTGAAATTTTTAGTCGAAAAAGAAGATGGATTTGACAAAATTATTTTTCTTTTTATTCTCCATTTGCTTAAGGACGCTTTATTATCATTACCATGTCACTTTTGGTCATCGTGTGGTAATGAATCAGAAAAAACTTCAGACAAAATTTAATGTATTTTTATTACTTTTTGAGAAATACCATCTCAACCTTACTCAACATTTTATTTGCTAAATATTACAGCATGGTTGTTAGGGCAATCACCTTCACAGTGACTCATTGTGACCGCGATTAACTAGGGTTCATTTTCCTGTGAAACAGAACGTTCTAATATCCCTCTTCGAACTGTCATTAAAACCTACTAATAACCCACACAGTCAGTTTAAATCAATCAACCGTCATTATTGTGTATTGGACTGAAGTACAAATGATATAATAAAAGCAATCATGACTGCATAAAATTGATTTATTGAATTTCTCGTAGACTCACAGACTGCAGACTAAACGAAACAATTCAATGCGCTAAAGATCAAAGGGTAAGTAAAGGTAACCACGGTACTGAATTAAGAGCAAGCATCACATTATTCGCCGGTATGGCAGGTCCATAATTAGCGTTTGAACTTACCAGGTGCCACCGGAAATTAAATCAGAGCATCTCAGAACTGAGATTACATGCGCGAACGCGATTTTTTACTGCTTTAACCTCAATTCAATTTGCTAGAGATATTTGAATTTTTACTCGGTTACGCCGCCCCGGGGGCGAGCCATAAAGCATTGAATTCAGTTTAACGAATTTGCTCCTCATGTGCCTGTAGCCTGCATACCGACTGGATGGTTTGCCTTCATATAAGCCTGAGCTTAAAGAAGCCTCTGAACAAACTTTCAAATACACGTTTACCTTGAACTTACAATATTACTGTTCTAGAAATATTTTATTTATAGTCTGGTCTATGTCTAACCATTAAAATAACAATTATTAATAAGCTTTTATAGGCAGATTACCTCAACGTTTTTATGGCGGATACTACAAATATAACACAATGTTTCTGCGATCCATAGATCGTGTTGTGGCTTTATGGACGGTAATCGGCGTACTCTTAGTGCAAGGGATATAATAACACGAAAATAAATTCCTCATCCTTAAATACTAAATCGATGACGATGTTAAAAGGAACAAGAATCTCAACCAATTTTGAGAACTCCTCTTCATTGTACTCGGTCCTGGGTTACTCGTCGCCAATTCGTTGCGCGTCTCGACACTCGCAAGTCGGCTTCAACCTGGTCGAGCCATCTAGCACGTTGAGCCCCTCTATTCCTGGTGCCGGAGGGGTTCTTGAAGAGAACGAATTTCACTACACAGTCGTCCGGCAGCCTTGCGACGTGGCCGGCCCACCGTAGTCCCCCAACTTTCGCCAGGTGTACGATGGGAATCTCTCCAAGCAGTGCCCATAGCTCTAGCTGATTCATACGTCTCCGCCACTCTCCGCTTTCCGTTTGTGCTCCGCCAAAAATAGTCCGCAACACCTTTCGTTCAAAAACGTGTGCACGTATGTCTTCCGTAAGCAAAGTTACTGTCTCAAGTCCGTAGAGGACTACCGGTCTGATTAGCGTTTTGTACATTGTCAGCCTCCGTTTTTAGTCTGGTATAGATTGCTTCCGCCGTTGCACGGTTTCTAGTAACGATGTCGAGGTCGTCTGCAAAAGTTAGGAGTTGGCTACTCTTGCTGAAGATCGCTCCTCTCGTTTCGATGCCCGCTAGCCGGAGTACACCTTCAATAGCGATATTGAATAACATGCAGGACAGTCCATCCCCTAGCCGTAACCCTCTGCGCGATTCGAAAGAACTCGAGAGTGTCCCCGAAATGCGCACGTAGCACATCACACGCTCCAGAGTAGCTTTGAACAGCCGCGTCAGTTTATCCGGAAACCGTACTTGTGCATTATCTACCATAGCTGTTCGCATTCAATAATATCGTATACTGCTCTGAAATCCACGAAAATATGATGCGTGGGCACGTTTTACTCTAGACATTTCTGGAGGATTTGTCGGAGAGCACGGGCCCCCATAAAGCCTGCCTGATACTGCCCTACGAATTCCCGTGCTATTGGGGATAGACGAAGCAACAAAATCTGGGAGAGCACCTTGTAGGCGGCGTTGGCCAGCGAACGCCGCGGTAGTTATAGCAGTCTAGCCGGTCGCCCTTTTTGTAGATGGGACAGACTACGCCTTCCATCCACTCCTCCGGTAGTTTCTCTTCTTCCCAAATCCTTGAAATCAGTCAGTGAAGTGCCATTGCCAAGTGCCAGTTCTGCCGGGAGTCGGTCCTTTCCGGCGGCTTTATTATTCCTCAGTATATCGATTTCTCGCTGGATCTCTTCGAGATCGGGAGCCGGTACGCTGAAGTCGTTTGTAGGTACTCCGAGGTTAACTTCCATTGCGTCTCCAGCTGCTATATCGCCGTTGAGGTGCTCATCCAAATACTGCTTCCACCTGTCGACCACCTCGCGCTCGTTTATGATTAGATCCCCTGTCCTCGTCCTTAAAAATGTCAGGTTTTGATGTGTGGGCCTTGCGAGTTTGGTTCACCTTCTCGTAAAACTTGCGGGTATCATTAGCCCGGAATAGTTGTTCAAGCTCGTCACGATCTCTGTCCTCCTTCTGACGCTTTTTCCTTCTCAGGATCGTGGTCAACTCATTCCTCGCTCGTCGATACTTGGCCAAATTCTCTCTCGTGGATATGCTCAGATAGTTTTCCCAAGCTCTTTTTTTCCTCTCTATCGCTTCTTGGCATTCCCCGTCAAACCAATCATTTCGTGCACTCGAGGTTTCCACACCTAGCACCGCGGTTGCGGCCTCGCTCCATCCGTTTTCGAGGGTCGAAGCATCTAGCTCCACAGAAGAAGGCAGAGCTTCATCCAGTACGCGCGCGTAGTTTTCGGCAGTTCGTGGGTTGTCTAGTTGCCGAATGTTTAGCCGAGGAGGGCGACTTTGTCGCGAGGTATAAACCGTCGAAAGTTTTGAACGCACATGTACTGCTACTAGGTAGTGGTCCGAGTCAATATCCGCACCCATAGGGAGCGTACGTTGGTGATGTTCGAGAAAAACCGGCCCTCGATGAGAATATGGTCGATTTGGTTCGAGGTTCGTTGGTCAGGTGATCTCCAGGTGGCCTTGTGGATATCTTTGTGAGGAAAGAAGGTGCTTTTGATCACCAAGCCTCGGGAAGCCGCAAAATGGATGCATCGCTGGTCGTTATCGTTCGTGTCGGTATGCAGGCTATGGGGCCCGATCACCGGTCTATACATTGCTTCCTCGCCGATTTGGGCGTTCATATCCCCGATGACGATCTTGATGTCCCGTGGTGAGCAGCTGTCGTACGTTGCCTCCAGCTGCGCATAGAACGCTTCCTTCTCGTCGTCGGGTCTACCTTCGTGTGGGTAATGCACGTTTATGATGGTGTAGTTGAAGAAACGGCCTTTTATCCTCAACTCGCACATCCTCTCGTTGATCGCTTTCCAATCCATTACGCGATCCTGCATTTTGCCCAACACTACGAAGCCCGTACCCAGCTCCTTGGTAGCTCCACCACTCTGGAAAAATCGGGCTCTGCAGCCACGGATCCTCCACACCTTCTCGCCCTTGCGACAGATCTCCTGCAGTGCCACGATGCCAAACTTTCGGGGTTCTAGCTGATCGAGCAGCACCCTGTCGCCACCAACGAAATTTAGCGATCTGCAGTTCCAGGTACCAAGTCTCCATTCCATGTCCTTATTTCGTCGCCTTGGTCCATGCCGAGTTGCTAGATAAGAGGCTAGGGACCACAATGGGATCTGTTTTACGCGTTATCCAACCATTTACCAGCCCCAATTTACCAATATTATCACTACGATCAGCATTTTGTTCTATTGTGATCTTATCCAGGTGTTGTTCCGCACTTCGTTGTTATTGCAGTATCGCTATAGAGTGAGCGAACTGCTTATTATCCGTGCTTAAAGTGTCGGTGTGTTTTCACCACTTTTTCCCTCTACGCTTCTTACTACTTTTCAACCAATCTAGCTCTAGAGCCAGAAAGTGCGGAGACTAGTTATAATTTGTCCTTGGACAAGAGGCTTCATTCGCACCTCGAGCAAGTATCATTCTTATAACTAGCCCCAGCTAAAGGCTTTATGGTCGATAAAGCAGAGTTTAGCACAGAGTGAGTGTGTGTATGTGCGTATGTATGTGTTCCTTACTACTTATGCATTACCAATCTCGTTCCTAGAACCAGGAAGCGGAACAAGCTATAATTTTCCCTTGAACAAGAGGCTTCATTCGCACCTCAAGCAAGTACCACTCTTATAACTTGCCCTGGCAAGAGGCTTTCATTGTTAGTAAATGCAGAATGCAGTAGGAAGGATGTGGAGGGGCCTGAGAATAAACTCATGCTAAAGTCACTTAACATCGAATGTCCTGATTCTACTAAGATTCGAGCCCAAAACCACTCGCTAGTCAAGGCAAACTCGGTAACTTTGCGGCTACAGGCCCGAGATAGCGGTTATAGTCGATATTACGTCGTCTAAAAATATCGATGACATCCGAAAAATTTCGACCGTCGATCAGAACTTGATCAATCTGGCAGCTAGAGTCTCCATTTGGATGCCTCCAGATGTGTTTCTGACTTGGAAAATAGATGCTACAGATGGTCATTTCTCAGGCCGCGGCAGAGTTGTTGAGCCTCAGACCGTTATCATTGATCGACAGATGAAGGTTAAGTCTTCCAATAACAGGATGAATAACAGGAATGAATTCCTCCCTCCTCGTCTGCGCATTTGCATTACCAATAATGATTTTTACATCGTGTTTTGGGCACCCTCCACAAGCTGTCTCGATCCTGTTGTAGAACTCGTCCTTAGCATCATTGGATATATAATTGTCGGTGCATTGATTTAGCTGTAGTTGAAGAAATTACACTTAATTCTTAATAGACATCTACATCTCCGGTCATCTACGGGCCTCCACCGAATAATTCGTTGCTTTTGTTTTCGCAACACTACTAAACCGACGCCACGTTCTGCCTTTCTACTACCACTGTAGTAGATGTGATACTTGAAAGAAGTACTTGTACTAGGATCCAAAATTTAGCCACAGAACCGATCCGTTTTTCCATTTTTGTTGTTCGTGGTATGTGAGAGTTTAGCTCTCACTCACCGAGGCGGAATACCTACATCCCGCTGATGGGTCTGCCATCTTAGATATAGCTTTTTGGTTGCAGCGTTACATATTCAACCGCTCACTCCGAGACAGACGCTGTTTGAGCCGCCCATCACATGGGAAACCGGTGCTCAAGTTCGCACCTCCTAGCATAGCTGCTCCACCTTCGACGAGGTGTTGTAAAAAGCTGCTGAAGAATAGCATGGCTGCTGAGAAAAATGGCATGCTCGCCGAAATTTGCCAAGCCCTGAGCGAACAGCTTTACCACAGACAAACAGACATAACTCTTGGAAGAAAATTCAACAACAATTATCACTATCACTGAACACTAGCACCATCTATGATCGATATTCCCAAATATCAAATAGCGACAGGAGTATCCCTCGAAGTAGCAAGTATTTTTTATGGGGAATTCCCCTTCTTTCGTCAAAAAGCGCCACTTTAACCGAAACAGAGACATTCCTAACTAAACCCAAATTTTAAATGACGGTTTAATCGATACGAAAAATGGCAAACGAGTGTTATGTCTGTTTGTCTGTTGCTCTACTGAGCAATCCTATATATGCATCTTAATATGCTTTAGTTAAACATTGTTTTCAAAAACATGTGTTACCATTCTTTGCAAAAATACGGAGCAATATTATTAAAACAAAAAAATTACGCACTGCTGTCCGAATAGGGTAATTTGCCAATTATTGCACACCTAACGCAGGAACATTCAGTTTTTCTTATCTCTCGGGGAAACTATTACGTTACTTAAATCGAAATTTGTCTTGTAATCATAATGATCTTTCGGTAAAACACTTGGTATGTTTTCATAGTCTGAAATATTACATATATTATGCAATTTGAGGCTTTTTCCAACAGCATACAGCAAGACTGATATAACCACCCGGATCAGGAAGGCCAGGGGTGCCTTTGCAGGTCTGCGAAACATTTGGCGCTCAAACCAGATCACTCAAACCATACACTACGAAAACCCGAATCTTTACTTCAAGCGTTAAAGCGTGGTGCATCTCAGCGGAGACAACGCAAAAACTGCAAGTATTCATTAACCGGTGCCTGCGCTATATCATTCGTGCCTGGTGGTCTGATAACTGGATATCCAATGAGGAACTCCATCGTCGGTGTCATCAACGGCCGATACCCAGCTAGCACCAAATCATACATCAAAGACCGAAAATTATCGTAAATAGCTCCTAACAAATTCGGAACCGTAACTAAAGCTTAATAAAGTCCGTTCAAGTTAATTTTCAGTAGCATATAATGATAACAGCTGACATACATACGATATTCAGCACAGAATCGTATAACATTACGGAACGGATCGGGCTTAATCGGATATAATTGTATATAATTACTTATATCGATGAAACGCGTATGTTTATTCCTCATCACGTATATCGCCTCCAAAATACCACGGATATGCCAATTTTGCGCATCAAATACGATTTATTAGCATGTAATATGTACATAATGCTAATTTTTAACTTTTAAATACAAGTAAAAATGCTAGCTGGGTAGCAACAGAAACTCGTGAACGTAGGTGGAAGTAGATCGGACACTCCGGCGGACATGGACACATAAGTAAATAAGTAAGTTTAGGTTGAATACTGTCGAACAGCAAAGGTTGGCTGTGGAACAGCAAACGGCTGCATCTTCAAATGTCAAAACCGTTATCCCAGAGCAAACTCTCCAATCATAGGCATCTTAAGGCGACCCATCAATCTTTTTGACACTTTAGCGAAATGGGATATTAATCCCCCGGCATAATCTCGCCATCGGCCGTTAGCTGGTGGGTTTGATTTTGACCTGACCTGCTGCTGCTGCTGCTGTAGAGTTAGTTGGTCAGCAGTCTCGGCTCGACTTCAGTTGATCCGATTGTAAATTTCATTCGTAATCTGGCCTTCCTCGAATCCGTTTTCCCGGCCAGTCGGCGTGTACCGACCAATTTTCTAATTAAAATCGAGCTCCCGGTTATAACATCATCCACTTATTTTCTCATTAATATCACAAGCGAAATAGCAAAGCCCGCGCACAGGTCCAGATCCTCCGGTACGGAGAGAGAAAAGGCCCCGTTTCGGGCGCGGTCAACGTTTCGCCATGTCAGGTCAGAAACAGAAGCCGATGAAACTTTTATTAAAGTTCAAAAGCTCTGTATATAATTAAATCCTGCTTGTTCCATTGTGTTGCTGGGCCGGCTGCTGCTGCCGAAGTCTAACACAATTTATCTTCTATCCGTTATCGAGCAGTGCGGGCCGCACCACCGCTGCAGTGAAGGCGTTTGCGTTGAAAACCTCAGATCCAGCCCAGATCATGTCGGTGAAAATTTTGACCCATCATCCTCCTCCTTCGTACCAACAAGCCCGGTCACCGCCGCCGCTGGCAAGCGGCACATGTTGAAAGTGGCGAAAGGGAACACAGAAGGACTGCGAGGAGAAAACAATCTTAATCGGATTGATAATCGAAAAGCCAAATATTTAAATTAACAATCCTTTTGTAGGGCAATTTTGCCTTCGATCCTATTTTGAGGTTAAGTTTTAGCGTTTGGCCGAGAGCCGGCTGGCAAGGCAACCAGATGAGCGGAATTGTTTCGGCTGCCGGTCCCGGGCCGGTTGGTTGCGGTGTTCTGATTTTTAATTGCTATAATGATCGATCGATTTGATTTATCGATTGATACGATGTAAATAGCCGTGTAGACGATGCTGCGGACGGACACAGACGGACGTACCAACGACTACGTACGACGTACGTGTACGTGCGTATGATTGGAGCCGACTTGTATGGTCTATCGATTAGTATTAGGATGATTTTTTTTCTTTGGCTTCGAAAACTGCGGCGGTCACGGTGGTGGTTCGGTGCCCGGAGGGTATTTGCTTTCATTCAACCGTGCTATAGCTAATTGAAGGAAAAATTAAAGATTGGTAGATTAAGGCTTGGGTAATTTAAAGAGCGCTTCTGCGGACATTCGCATTTTGACTGTTACGATTGAGTGTGCCCCATTAGGCATACGGACATTAGGTATAATGGACGATAGGCATAATGTCCGAAAGACATTATATATGGTAGGCATAATGGACGTTAAGCAATCTGCCATAAGCTTGCAAGAGGTCCAATCGACTCTGTTAAAAAAAGCATTGCATATAGTCGGATTAGTCAGATTAACTATGAATGGCCGAAGCACAAATCTAATAGCATTCGCAGCCTTCAACCTGCACAAATTTTAGGTATATGCTATTCTTACTCGCCGCCGCTCGTTCGGACGCAACTAAGGGATATTCCTTACTAGTCAGTAAACCTAGGAAAATGCATGCACTTAAATAGACGTAATTTCTGCGGAGGGCGCTTTCGACGGCGGGTAAATTATGCCTAACGTCCATTATGTCTATCCATTATGACTATCGTCCATATGCCTAACGTCGCGCACCCATTACGATTCGATGGTTGATCGATAGATCAACACTTTGAGTTGGATGAACATATCGAAATAGTCAAAAAGTGAAATTAAATAGTGAACGTTCACCGTTGTTATTAGGCTCTTATTTCGAGAAAAATACGAATATTTTTTTCTTTATTTTTCCACTATATATTTCGGCGATCAGATCTGTATTGTTACATGCAACCTTCGCTGCCAACTGCCATTCACCACTTGCCCGGTGAGCCAATTTCCTTTATCGGTCCAAAATGCATCACCTCGCTTCCGTAAGTAATATGTGAAATTATGGGTACATTCTCATAAACTAGCGGAGCTGTGAAAAAACATGATTAAATATAATCGATAATAATAGTTCTGAGGCTCGTTCTTGGCCTTGCGCACCAACGTCAATTTTGTCTTGCACGCAGAATCAGCAGCACCTTGATGAAAACTGTGCAAATTTAATTCCCTCATTTAGAATTTCATTTAAACCGGAACGATTCGCTTTGCGCTGAGCCGCTGGATGGACAGCTTGATTGATCCGTTCGGAGTCCCATAGTTCAGGCTACTTCATCGAGTCACCCGTGGGATATGATTATAATATTAAAAATTATAAAAATTGACGAAAATTACATAGTAGCGGCGGGTTCGAACAAAACCTCCATTGCGGCCAGCCAGCCAGCCCGCTTTGGCAGCCGAGCATCAGGTCGATATTAGCTGCGTTTATTATCAATTATGCCATCGCATACGCACCATTTCGCCAGTCGAGTCGAGAGAAGTTAACCCCTCGCGGAGGTTCGAGTTCGTTAAAAATATTGCACCCGTCAAGTTGCTAACTCTCGAGTCCGCGTTCTCAAGACTGGACATAATTTTACGACTTTTTTTCAATTAAACTTTTTTCGCCCTTGCTCCGCAAGTGATCACGCAAGATCTCTGGGATCGGCTGTAAAATTTGCATTTTATAGTATTCTTTGGAAAAGTTCGAATTTTAGTTTTCAGCATTTTTCGGTAATTTTTTTTCCCAAGAATTGTTTCACTAAAATTAGTTTTCCAATCCACCAATTTTTATAAAACTAAAATTTACTCGCAACCTGTTTGTGGTTTCGAATTTTCTTTGTCGACTCTTTGGATTTAATTATACTCCCAACATAAACTAATGCCTTTGGCAGTGGTTTATTTTAGCGTGCAATTTGATGATTGGTTAAAATATTTCCCACACTTCAGATCATTCAGTGTGATTGTGTCCGTTTCCCAAAATCATCCCGCATCCTGCTATCGAACAACTCAATCAACTGACTCTTTTTTTATTGTAAAAAAAAATCCTACCAAAAACCACATTTTTGTGTTAACATGCGGTAAGACCAATAATAATCATTACCGATATCAACCTCTAGCTGGCAGCGTTTAAGCATCCTTAATCCCCGGCAAAGAAGGCCATCTGTCTTTCGGCACTGTTGACTGTTCTGTTTGTTTTGAATCCTTTCAAGGGTGTTTCGACCCGTTGCGTTGCGTTGGAATGTGTACAATATAAGGTTACGATTATCAATCCGGACCGACCGCTCTCGCCCTGCAGGGTGATGTTCGTGAGTCCTGCCGTACCGCACCTTTATTATGCGCGGTGAGATACTGAAACGATCCGGTGATCGACAATTTATATTTTTCCCCTGTATGGGATTGAAAGTGCAGGCTTATTACCGCGTGCAGCAGAAGGAAGCTAATTTAGCATAAATGGGTATTGTTGGTTGGCAATTTTAATTTGCCTTCATCCTCTTGCGTCCGGGCTCGGGTAATAATAATCGTAATGGTGGCGATGAGAAGGTTACAAACACAACAATGCAGTTTGTACATTTTGTTGACCTTTGTTAAATGAAGCTTTTTGCCGGAAGTGCTGGGAGATAGAACTCGGGGCCATACACAACAAAATTAAAATAAGAATGTAAATATTTAGAATCGCATTAATGTATTAATGATTAAACTTTTCTGTTATGACATTGCTGTTAGTCATCATTTTATTTATGCACCACAACCTAAGGAAATGCGTCTTCTTCTTCAGAGTACTTGCAACTAAACAACTAACCATTGGAACTTATTTATGTGTCCTAAAAATCTTGAGAGAAAACTATGCCAAGAAAGAAGGCTTAGTACTTTCACCCTATTTGGGCTATTCTGAAAGTTTTAACAACCCATAAAGTCGTACCATGTCCATAAATCGCGAACAAATAACTAATTTTCGGATTAACGATTCAGCTGATTCGACTGAAGATTTGCATACTTATCTACTACAGCCAAATTGATCATCCAACTTTGCCAGCTTACCGTTTGAATGTCCAAGACCTAGTTAAAATACACCCCGCTACCCGCTGGCGTAACCAAACGAACGTTCACTTGACTACCAACGGAGTTGGTAGTTTGCATCTCCGTAAATACGAAAGATATAGCAAAATTTTATTCTGCAATAATGTGGATAATAACTTAAAGCTCTATAAATGCCCCTTATAAAACTTTCTCAAATTTTACTTGGATGAGGCGATAAATTCAAATGAATTAAAATTGAACCAACGTGATCTACACAGTTCCTTGCCTGTTCCTAGATTTTCACGATTCGCCAGTATTGCCATTGCGTAACCCTTAAATCATAGCGGACTGGCAAAATGTAATCTCTACAGCCTTTATATAAGTGATGGGGCCTTGCCAGACTTTTTGCTGAAGAAAAATCCGTAGTTTCACCATCTGTGCTTTCATCGCCGAAGAAAGGGTTATAATTTCGATTCAAAATTTAAAGAAAAAATCAAAATTCAATCATACTTTAAATCAAATTTTAGTTAGAATGAAAGTTTAACCGACATTTGACGGTTTGTTAGTGATCACTTTTCCTCGCACTTGTTTTATTGCTGCTGATTGATTTAAAGGAAATTAATTTTAATTAATTAATTTGGAATCAAACCAGTTTATAACGCATTTTAGATTAGACTCAAATTTTTCAAGAACGCTTTTTCTTTATTTCGTTCTTGATTATTCATTTTCTATCTCACCTTTCATTTTTCGTCGTTTGGTTTTTTTCCTATAATTTTTTTGTGTGATACTCTATCGCCTTTTGACGATGACGACAGTTCTTGTCGTTTTGTTAGCTGTCCTTTTCAGTATCTGTACACTGCGCCATAGCGTGCCATTGGCCAAGGGTGCTAGCTCGTGGGAGAGCCAAAAAGGACCTGCATTTCAGTAAAGCATAAGCGAAAACATATGCATTAAAAAGCTGAACTGAGCTGTATTCATCATGCCACGTTATCAGTTGATTTTCATGCAGCAGCCATGGCGCGAAAACAGTCAAACAAATACGCTCGATACTTTGTTCGTACTGCCAGCTCCACCCCGCAGCGAAGAAGTTGGACATGGCGAAGCACTTCGTATCCGCTGATTACAGCCAACCTGGCAATCACATCATTCTCCCCCGCAAGAAAGGCGAAAGCGTTGAACGGAAACCTGGTTCCGGACACCTGACAACGCAGCGCGAGCGTAACGTGTAGCAGAAGCTGAAGATGAAAACCGGCAGCAAAATGGTCCCATCGTTCCGTGCCTTGGGCCGGAAGGTCGGAGCAACCGGCTAAACGGTGAAGAAATACTGTGCCAAAATAGACATTTTTATACGGAAGCATCAGTCGACGCTGGCTGTGGGTATGAAATGGGGAAGGCAACTAGGAAAAAGCGCCCAACATAGCTCTAGCCATCCCAAGCCGCTACCTAGCGCCTCCACGTGGCCATACCTGGAAATACTTCAATTTGTTTAATTGAGTAGCCCAGCTAGGAGGTGCGGGGCCGTGCGGTTTTCAGTTCCTAAGCTTACAAATGTAGTTTTAGGCAACCATTAAACGACACGACTTTATTTTCAAGTATTATATGATTTAAACTAATATTTTTGGCAAACTTATCTATTTTCAGAGAGCGAAATAAGGCGCTATATCTTTGGCCAATTGCAGCCTGGCTTCTGGTCTAAATGCCATTAGTTCATCCCCGAGGGTACGGAGTATCACTTAACCTTTATTAGAAAAGATACTCCCAACGTCTGTAAATAAATCATTATCTATGTATATGGGAAGCGTCTGGTACGGGAGGTCCACGCTTTCTTCCTTCCTCTTGATTTCAAGGAGCTTAATCGAATTAGGTATTTTTTCTGGTTCCACTTGATTCCTTGGAATTCTCTCCGCGGTACATGCTGCGCAGTTGGCCTGGCCGTTGACAAACAAAATGATTGAATCAAGTAATCGTCATTTTTGCAGGATGCCTTCAAGAATTGGCAGCGTTGGTGTGAGATTAAATTAGAGATTAGGAAGCATCAGTCGATGCTGGCTGTCTCGGATAGCATGCAACCGCTCAGCGAAGTACGATATCGCTGTCATAATGGGCGGCGAAAACTACTTGACGTTAGGCGCCAACGACTGGCAGAGGACCGAGTGCTTTACGTCCCCAAACAACAAGATAAGCGATGACGTCACGTATTTCCCCAAAGAAGATCCTTCTGTGGCTAACGATCAGCGAGAAGAGAATATTCTAGTCGCTGTTATTTCGTTCGGGGTTTACGGTAAACGAAAAGATAAGTAGATAGTAGGGATGGGAAAACTATCATTAACTACTGATAGTTATCAGTAAGCAATAATATCATTATGTATCAGTAAGGTTTCGCTATTATTGTTATTTACTGATATAGTTAAGTTGTCCCGTTAGAAAAATTAGTTAGATTAAACGCTGTTAAGATCGACTGAGGTACATATGGTGTATTGCGGATTTTCGGCTTTCCAGTCAGTTTAATATTGAAAACGGCTTTTTTATACTGCCTGACGTTTCGGCCTTTGGTTTTGGCCTTTTTCAAAGGTAATATGGTCACGTTTTCTTGTCTAATCGTTGATTGCCAACGGAAGGAAGTTCAAATTCTAACAGCTCCAAATGAATTGGTTTGGTGACAAAATAATGTACACACCTAAACCTTTTGACCATAGTGCACAACTGAATCGTTTTTAAAAACCAAACCAATGCATTTGGAGCTCTTAGAATTTGAACTTCCTTCCGTTGGCAATCAACGATTAGACAAGAAAACGTAACCATATTACCTTTGAAAAAGGTCAAAACCAAAGCCCGAAACGTCAGGCAGTAAAAAAAAGCCGTTTTCAATATAAAACTGACTGGAAAGCCGAAAACCCGCAATACGTTAGATTAAACTTATTGGTCGGTAGTTGCGTACGATAACCGTGGATGACACAATATATCGTAGTCAACGTCAGTAGCCTAAAACCGGAGTAGCTCGTGCTGATTCAAGCAGTCGCCTCCATTTAACTCGAACTTTAGCCACTCGTCGCCAATTTTCTAGTCGTCCCAAAGGTCACAAATCACTTTCGACGCGATCGTGGAATCTTGCAAGTTAAGCCCCCTGCTCCTGATGCCAGTGAGGTTGTTGAAGACAACTATTTCCGTCGCACTATCGTCCAGCATTCTTACGACGTGTCTGGCCCACCGTAGCCTACTGACTTTCGCCAAACGTACGATGGGATTCTCTCCAAACAATGCCTGATTCATACGTCTCCACCACTCTTCGCTTTCAGTTTGTATTCCGCCAAATATCCGCAGTACCCTTTCATTCGGACACGGCAAGGGCGCGTATATCCTCCGTGAGCGATCTTACGAGTCCATAAAGAACTACTGACCTAATAAAAGATTTGTGCATTATCAGCTTCGTACGATAGCGTATGCTTCTCGATCGTAGCGTATAGCGTAGGGCACAGTAGGCTCGATTTCCCGCTAGAATGCGCCGCTGGATTTCCTTACTAATCTTGTCCGCGGTCAACAGCTATCCAAAATACACGAATTCATCTACCACTTCTAGTTCATTGCCGTCAAGGGTTACCATCCGAGAGAGGCACGCGTTTGGTTCCTTGGAGCCTTTTCCTTTCATGTATGTGATCTTTGATGTATTTATTAGTAATCTGATCTTCCTAGACTACTGCTTTCAACCTGGCGTAGGTTGCCTCCACCATCGCAAGGTTCCTAGCTATGATATCAGTCATCTTTTAACCTTGTCTCAACCCTCGCCGCGTTTCGAAGGGTGTGTCCACGAAATGCGCACGAAACACACCACTCGATCCAATAGCTCTGATCAGTAGCGTCAGTTTATTTGGGAAACCGTGTTCATCCGATAAGTGCAATTGCTGATCTTGATCGAGTGGTTCGTGTGATGCGTAGGCACGATGTGCTCCAAACATATCTGCTGGGTGGTAAAAATCTGGTACGTAGTTGCGCGAGCTTCCATAAAGCCCGCTTGGTAAATTAAAAAGTAAACTTACAATGGAGAACGCAGTTATAATATTACAATTTCCAATTTTAAGCTTCAATGCCCTGATAAGTAAAATGACTGATATTTACTGATAGTTATCAGTAACGTACTGAAATTACTGATAGTTATCAGTAACGATTTTTAATGATAGTTCCCATCCCTAGCTTAGATACAGATACAGCACCTACCGGAAGTGACCGCTTTTATCAAGAAGTATCGCGTAAAGGACGCGCAAGTATTTTGGCCGGCCCAAACGGAGCATTTACTCCAATAACTTTGTGGTCAAAACGGAGAAAGAGCTGATCGCCAAGGCCACGAAAGAGTTGAATAAAATGCCCACGTTCATCTTTCGATCGGCCATCGCGAGGGTTCCGATGAAACGCTGTAAACCCGCCTGGCAGGGCGTCAAAGCATTTTTATAGAAGGCTAAATAAATAGGATTTAGGGACAACTCATTGCAATATCTTTTGTAGTTTTTTCATCAGCATCCGAAATTAGTAAAGCAAAGCAAAGCCTAGGTGCTACATTCCGTTATCGAAACTTGACCTTCTATTTTTTATACGACAAATTTCGCAGCCAGCTGTTAGAGTGCAGGACAATTGCAGAGCCAGTTGCTACGATCCTATTGACTCTAACAGCCTCTCCCAATCGGGATTCGAACATATGACGAATTTAGTACGTGTTTTTACGTGTTTGTATTCTCTTTCCTGGCATTACTTGTTGTCGTTTTGCCGTAATTTTATTGTCTCCTCATCGCCTTTTCTGCATCTAATAATAGTTTTTCGTTGTTTTTAATAGTCTCTTTGGAAATTTTTTGTCGCTTTTATGGTATTTTGCCGTTGTCTTTTCATCGTATTTTTATCACCTTTCATCTTTGTTTCATCGTCACATCGCCAACATATCATCACTTTTTCGCCATCTTTCGGTCGTCTTTTCTCTGACATTTTGCCGCCTCTTTGTCGTCCTTTCGTAGTTTTTTGTCGTATTTGCGATGCATTTCCGCAGGCCTTTAGCATCTTTTTGCAATCTTTTCTGCGCATTCATCGTCTTTTTATTATCCCTCGGTCGAATTTTTGTCGTCTTTTCATGACCTTTTTGTCATCTTATTGTTGAATAAATCTCGTTGAATCAGGGACACAAGGTCTTATCAAGTATTGGAACTTTTTCACTTGATTGGTTTGAAAATGGTTAAAAAAACGAGAATTAAACTTTTAATACCGCGAAAAAGTGGTCCCCTCGTTCGCCAAAGGAACGGACCCGGCAGCTTCTAAAAAGATGAATTTATTACAAACTTTGAGATATAATATATATCTATATATATATATATATATATATATATATATATATATATATATATATATATATATATATATATATATATATATATATATATATATATATATATATATATATATATATATATATATATATATTATATCATGTCATGTGTGGAAAATGCTATAAAATCCAATTATAGAATTTGGTGTGCATTGGCATTAATTGAAACAACCAATTGTCTGTAGCAAGGTTCACAATTTTTTATAATTCTAGTGATATTTTCATAATTTATTATGGTCCATTTTGGATTTGGCCGCCATATTGGATTTTATTACAAAACCCTGTTGTTCGTCATGAGCGCACCAACCGATTTGTTTTTCAAGCTCACCATCGGATAGCTGATATAAAATGCTACACGAAATATTTATCAAATCAGATGTACATTGTCATTAACAATTAATTTTCTGTTGCAAGGCTTACAATTCTCATGTAATGTTAGTTGATTATTCATGTTAATGGTTTATGTGGGTTAATTAGGCTTATACAAATTTGGAAAAAAGTTTATGTCCTGGTCTCGAAATATTGTTTAAGAGGGGGGGGGCAAGAAAAAAATAATAACATCAAACCTTCAAAACCGAAACAAAGGAGTTTATTGTTCCATATTAATGCATATTTAAGGGGAAACCGAAAGTGACTCAAAGATGGCTGGGTAAATGGCTACCATTCGAAGCATGTATTGTTTTGCGCCTTAAAAATGCATCTGTTCTGCCAATAAAGCACGCTTTCGCCACGTAATCAGTGCTTCCAGTGCTGTTATAATTTCCTAAAACTTGTAATTCAATTTATCGATCTGCTATATATCAATAAACGCTCAGCAAAACATAATTGCTAATGGAAAATAAATTTAACTGATCATATCGATCATTACGTGTTCATAAAAGCGACCAATGTATAATTTGGAATTAGTTCATAGATATTTGGTTGCGCACATATTTCGTTGAACTAGCGATTTCCGGAAAAGCAGCAACACAGTATCAAACTTTCGTCACATCAATGAGCTTTTAAAGAGCTTTCAACTTTCGCCGCATCGATGAGCTTAGAGTGAAGTAAACAAACAAAACGCAAACGCAGGAATCAAAAACGCAATCCGATGCAAGCGGATTAATTAAACATCCTAGTGATCCTATGCATTATTCAGTTGCTGCTGTTAATGTTGATTGAATCGGAATGCCTTGATAAAGAAAACAAACACTTTTTCGCGATGTTTGTAGTCAGTGCGGTTGGCTGCGGATCAGCTGTTTATGTTTGCAAGCTCCGCTATTTGACATATATTACCAATACTGATACAATATTCAAATAAACGTTTAGGTTTTTGACGAACACATGAGATGTACAGTACAGTGTTTGTCGCACTAACACAATAACGTTAGCCACTTTCGGTTCCGCCTTGCAGAGTTATAGAGAATTTTCTTTGCAAATTCCTTAAAATGTAGTTGTTCATGCTTAACTTTTGTCAGTTGCATTTCACAAAAATATATTATTCTGGCCAATTATCGAAGTACTCAAAGCACACGTTTATGCAGAAGATCGTTATTCTCTAGGGCCTTTTCTTGTGAAGCTATCGAATATTTAAGCTTTATTTTTTCTTAACTTCTCAAGTCTCTAAGGTAGAATGGGATAAGAAAAGATATGAAATCACCTTGAAATTTAGGCCACGCACTACAAATTAACCCACACATACCCACAATTCCAACCCACACATGCACATTGTTGAACCTCTTGCTTATGTTACGAGATAGAGGTATGGTTTCTTCGGCAAAGTTGTAAAAAATGTAAAAGCAAGCAATGGTGGCAAGAGGTGACAATTCTATCACCATCAGTTGCAGAATTAGCTACCATTACTTTTAAGAGTTTCTTAAATGTTGATGAAAAGTAGTATAAATCTCGGCAGTATTGAGTAGTTTAATTTGCCATTAAAATTATGCAATTGGTTCAACTGGTTTCCGAGAAAACTTAAATGCTTTTATATTTAAGTTTTAAATTTCAATTGAAACACGCAAGTAAAAGTTCCAATTGTCAGTGACTAATAACAAACAAATTGCTTTAGTTATTTCCATGATTGTGTTTGAACTCTCAACTGATTCACACGAATTGTACCAACTGCCAATAATATTATTTTAAGACATTTGCATGTAAAGTTTGTACTTTCAATTGGTGAAATATGTGTATTGATTCGAATTTTAACTCTACACTTTGATAATTTTAATGACTAGTAAACCTACCTTGCGGACTTAAATTAACTCTAAATACAGCCAGTCTCGGCATGATCACATGCAAATTAATGAATCTATCACCCATTGTTAGATTAGTCATATTTGAATTACAGAATATCCTACTCAACCGAAACATTAAAGACACTTTTGCATCGAACTTAGTCAATAGTCTTAGACAAATGATAGTGTCGTAGATTTTCACCCTAAATCATCCCAGCAATTTGGAGAAGTCACGATGACACGACGCGCAATCAGGAAGAGAATGAATTTGATTATAACAATCCCACGGTGGGTGGTCTTCAACGGATTGTACCGTTGTTGGCGATTTGGTGAATCAAAAGAGTCAACGTAAACGACCAATTAACACAACTTTGAATTATGAATCAATCGGTTATGGACTGGGGAATGATGACACAAATATCGATCCATTAGCGCAGAATGTCTCAGATTTATATTAGTATTCATAAAGCTTATGAGATGAATTAGCTGATGAATAAAGTTTCCGTTTTAAACATGTATCGGACAAAATGAATTTTCCGTGAATTCTTTCAGAGCATCAGATCACAACTTCTGATTGACATCCATCGATAAAACAGTTAACGATGGGTTTTCCATACCCTAAACAAAATGCATATTTCACGCTAGTTTAGCGCCATTTGCCATCACAATCCATTTGTTGGGTTTTTGCAATCTCGATCGATTGCATTGTGCCACGAACAAAACACATTTGCCGCTAGTTAAGGCGCGAGCATAGAGAATTGAATTACATCAAATCGAACGTGAAATGAAATGATCGGAAAAACTATTTATCATTTTCATCATTTCATCCAGCCAGGCCGGGGACTGAAACTGGGCAAATGTGGTTAACAAAATACCTGGCACTCTTTCGATTTCACTCATCATCGCCACCACCTCGTCATCGCATCATCATCATCGTGCTGATAGTGGTGGGAGGAGGGATAACTTTTCACGGCTCGTAAAATCCATGCAAATGGAAAACAATTTGCTCTTTGCTGTTTGTGGCCCATTTTGACGCGTTCGCATGCGAATGTCTATGATGGTGGGCGCTTCGCGGGAGTACCACCGCATATTGTATTATATCGTATGTATTTCATATGCAGCTGCCTATAATTTCGAGCTGTACGCTACATTTCAGCAGCCTGGCCAGTGAACACGCGATTAGTGATAAATCAATAGGAAAATTGAAACTGAAAGGCGTTTTGTAGCATTGATTCTCAGTGTTCGGCCTTTTTGTGGATTGATTGGATATTTTCTCGCTTGATATGCAAAATTTTCCGGCTCCTTTGTTCAGTAGGAAAATTTCCCGTGATTGCCCGATTGAAGACATAGGAGCATTGGGAGGTAACAACACAGCTTTTGTTAGAAGCGAAAATAATTCTAATGATTTGAATCAAGTTTAGGTTAGATTGCGTTTGGTTATAATGGATTTTTGTGAATACAGGATCCATTCAACTTATATGTCAACATTTAAGTTGTCAGTAAACTAAAATAGAAATCCAATTTTGACTAAAGATTACATTAGACGGGAAGGTTGGGAGCTACTGTTTATCTATCGCTTAAACAATTCTGTACCGCCAGTCTGTAGCTAACCAGCTCTGTTCTTTAGCAGCATCTTAGTATTCATCATGGCACCAATAAGGGTGCGAAAAATGACGTACAATCAACGGGTATGGCAGCATCTCCTCCTTTAGCTAGGAAGGTAGTCCAGGCTCTCTTGTCTCTCCACACACTGCGCAATTATCGAGGGTTTCGTCACCGATCATGACCATTGTCATACCGTACCGAGGTACCGAGGTATGGTCATGACCATACCGAGGCTCGGTATTCAAGTTATTCGACTAAGGTACTTTTCACCTCAGGATTCTCCAATCGGCGAACGTCATAACTCCTCTCGTCACTGGACACGTGCAACGCGCAAGCGTATGTCAGCAATGACAACTGGCAGAGGACCGAGTACTTTACGTCCCCCACCAAAAAGATACGCGATGACGTCACATATATTTCCTTCACCAAGTTCCCGAAGAAGGTCTACGTGGCCTGCGACCAATGAGGAGAAAATGGCCGCTATTCTTTCCTCTAAGGCTTACGGTGAACGGGATGATATACAAGAGAGAGTGCTAGCCGGAAGTTGCCGCCTTAATCAAGAAGTATAACGCGGAGGAGGATGTGGCATTTTGGACTAACATCGCCTCAGCTCATTATACCAAGAGAAGAAACGTTGTACCGGAGACCGCCAACGCTCCAAACGCACCCTTGCTTTAACTCGTAGGTGTTTCTCAGGTGAACCTCAAGCAAAGGATCTACACCAATCATTTCGTGGCCAAAACAGAGAAGCAGATGATCACCAAGGCCATGAAATCACTGAACCGTCTCAATTTCAATGTGAGGCCTCGAAATTTACGTCGTAATAATCTCCTATTCATCCCTGGCTCTCGTACAAACTACGGCCGCAATGAACCGTTAGTAAATGTATGTCGCGTGTTTAACCTTTGTAATGAAGAATTCGATTTAAATGTCTCTCGTGCTACGTTAAAGAAGAAATCTCGTCTTGTTATATCTGCCTCATAAGTATTTAATCAGTGTGTATAAAATTAGGTGTAATGTTTGTGATAATGTGTAATGTTAGCGCATTAGATAGTATATAAGCAATGTTATACTGTAGGATAGAGTATCACTCCCGAGGGCTTTTCTCTACTTCGCAGATAAACCAAAAAAAAACAAAATAAACTTCCGAAAAAATGAAATTAAATGATTAAAATGAACCCGGAAAATGTTATTTGCGGCTACTTAGCATCTGAGACCTGAGATCTGAGCATTATTTCATGCGTCGCCAAATGGATCGGTCGCTTAGTTTTAATGCCCTGTAGTAATTTGCGATAAGCAATGTTCGCCGTAGGACAATATAAGTGGTGTTCTGTGTTTTTCTTGTCGTTTTTCTTGTGGCTGCTTGTCTTATTGTGCATGTATGCGGGTTTGAGCCATGGTGACTGCAGGCTGTGCGTCTTTAATATTTTTTGGACGTATTTGCAGTAAAACAAAAGAGGTTAGCGGGAATCTTTATTGATAGGAAATAGGATTTTCGCTCGTGCATTTTGTTGCTGTGCATTTTGTCAAACTCGTACGGTTAGTCTGATAAGAGATCGTAACAGAATGAAGGGATACACATAAAAGTGCTACCAATCCTTTGCAGAGATGGAAAAAGTCGCTTCTAGCGAACAAGACCATAGGAGCGATCAGATTCTGATTCATTGTCATCACTACTTGTAAGCGACAAATACAATCGCAATCTGTACAGGTTATGATAAACCTCTTATTAGATCATGTGCATTGATTGATTGCATTAAAAATAATAACAGACCCAGGCGATCGGTTGTGTGTAGTGTGTGAATCTCAATACAACCAACATACTTCAATTACGTAGTCGTGCTAACGTAAGAACTAGAATGACTCTTAAATGCCTCGGACACTTTACTTGGACTCGGCCCCGTAGATGGGTAACTACTTACCCGAAACCGGTCGGCAAATAGGTAATTTTTAATATTTTGTAAGAACAAAAAGTAAAGTGTCCGAGGCATTTAAGAGACAACCAACATACTTACTTACTTTTAAGTGGCTTGCCGTCCTAAGACAAAACCTGTTAAACAAGGGTACTTTAATTAACTCGGTTGTAAGCTAGATTTGTTGAAGATCGTGCCCCATATCCGCTCGGATATCACCTTGTAGCGCTATTCCTTGAGCAGGCATGAGAGATCATCACCTTGACGAAGCCCTCTGTGTGTTTCGAATGAACTTGACAATCCACCCGAAATCCGAACACAGCACTGTGCACCATCTATCGTAGATTTAATCAGTTTGATGAGCTTCCTGCGGAAGTCCATGATTTCCCATAGCTGTTTCCGGTCGATGGTATCATATGCGGCTTTGAAGTCAACGAACAAATGGTCAGTGGAAACTCTGTATTCACGAATCTGCTGGACAATCTGCCGCAGTGTAAATATTTGATCCGTTGTAGACCGACCTTCGACGAGGCCGGCTTGATAAGTTCCCACAAATCGTTTTGCAATTGGTGATAGTCGACGGAAAATTATTTGGGACAGCACTAGGCGGCATAGAGAACGGTGATCGCTCGATAGTTCTCATAGTCCAACTAGTCGCCCTTTTTATAGACCGGCCAGATAACCCATCTTTCCACTCCTTCGGCAGCTGTTCGGTATCCCAAATTCTAACAATTAGCCGGCGCATAGCTGACACCTCTTCCCCTTTTATTGCACCGTCGAAATCGCTTTCCCCGCCGCCATGGTTCTCCTGTTGGGCGCCATTCAGGTGTTCGTCGAAGTGCTGCTTCACCTATTGGCCACCTCAGGATCGTCCGACATTCTTATCCCAACACATTTCGGCTCGCGGCACAAATCCTTTGCGAGATCCGTTCAATTTCTGGTAGAACTTTCGCGTTTCCTGAGAACGATGCAGCCGCTCCAACTCTGCTCTTCCAGGTGACGCCTTTTCTCCCAAAAGATTTGGTTTCGCTGCATCTTCTTCTGTTTGTGTTCTTCCACGTTCTGACGCATCTTGACTGCCTGAGCAGCGTTTTCCTCATCCATCACCCTCCTACACTCATCGTCAAACCAATCGTTCCGTTAATTCTATGCCACACGCCCGTTGGAGCTTTTCGCCACACTGCTAATGGTTGTTTTATGGTGTTCCAACAATCCTCGAAAGGGGTTTCTTCCAGCTTGTCCTAGTCCGGCAGCACAGTTTCGAGTTGTTGCACACAACGGAGAGTTTTGGGCATATCTTCAGCATTACTAGGTAGTGGTCCGAGTCAGCGTTAGCGCTTCGACAATATCTGATGTCGATAATGCCTAAGAAGTCCGACCGTCGATCGAAACGTGGTCGATCTGTGATTCTGTTTGATTTAGTGACCTCCAGGTGTACTTGTGTAGGATTCTGTGCTGAAAGAAGGTACTACATACGTCCATGTTCTTGGCGGCGGTAAAGTTGATAAATCTTAGGCCCCTTTCATTGGTCAGCTGGTTTATGCTGAACTCTCCAATCACCGGTTTGTATTCCTCCTCTGGCAGACCTGAGCATTGAAATCCCCGATGACGATCTTGATATCATGTTTTGGGCAGCGGTTGTATTCACTCTCCAACTGCAAGGAGAATTCATCGTCATCGGTACTCCTAAAGTGAGGGCTGTGCACGTTAATGATGCCTATATTGAAGAACCGGCCCTTGATTCTCAACCTACACATTCGAGTATTGATTGGTCACCGCCCAATCACCCGCTTCCGCAAGTCGCCCATCACTGTTGTCGCAGCTCTGGTGGATAGTATGTCCATCTCTGAACGTACGTAACGTTGAGTTCTTCCAGCACACCTCCTGCAGCGGTACGACGTCGAACTTGTGGCTCTTCAATACGTCGGAGAGCACTCGAGTGCTCCCTTGGAAGTTGAGAGTTGGGCAGTTCCATCCACGTCCCGAGTTTCCAATCCACAGTTCTTTTTCGTCGCATGTGTCTCTTCTGATTGTTCCAGTCCGAACTTCCGTTTTCTTCGTTCCGTGCTTTAGTTTTTTTTTGTGGTTGCGACTAACAAAGCCTGCCAGGGGGTTGGTGAGAATCTCGAAAGAGCATTTTCTTTAGAAATTCTTTCAGAAATTAGTTTTTCATAGTTAGCTTATATTGGTTGCATTTTACAAGAGTATATGGTCCTAGGCGATTATTGAAGGACTCAATACACATGTTTTTGCAGAAGGTTGCAAATCTCTAGGACCTTTCCTTACCCTTCTTAATGATCATCTTTTGTAGCAGGCCCAGATTTCTGTACACAGTTTACCGAACGCTCATACCCATTGATGGAGTTGAGCGGGATAGTTGTAATCCTGTGCCCCAATTCGGTACTACATGGTTTATAAAGCCAATGGCCGTTTTGGGATTTAGGCTCCATACCGGATATGGAGTAAGAAGGAAACTTCCTAAGAAGTTGTGCCTTGATAATTCAAGAGCTCCGCAATAGCAGAGCAGATGCACTGAACTTTCAGGTGCAGAGTTACAAAAGCGGCAGGTGTCGGATGATACCTTGCCGATATTTTTTAAATGATAAAGAGCGGGGCTGTGTCCTGTTAGGAGTCCCGTGATTGTGCGTAGTTGACTACGAGTTAAATGGAGTAGTTTTTAAGCTACTGCAGGGTTTGGGTAAATAAACTGTTTGGCTTGTCTACAACCCTGTGTTTGATTCCAACGGGATACTATTTCTAGCTTTTCCCAAGTCATCAGTTCGCCTTTCACGGCGGATGTGGAGGTGCTCAGAAACGGTTCAGGACCAATAAATTGCTGAGCTGATCCTTGTCTTGCTAGGTTGTCAGCAAATTCATTGCCCTCGACTCCGCAGTGACCGGGCACCCAAAGTAATAAAACTTTTAAATATACAAAGCTTAATTTTTCCTCAACTTCACGAGTCAAAAGCGATAACTTTGAAAGGAAAGATCCTAGAGATTTGCAATCTTCTGTAAAAACGTGTATTTTGAGTCCTTCAATAATCGCCTAGAACCATATGTTCTTGTAAAGTGCAACCAACATAAGCTAACTATGAAAAACTAATTTCTGAGGAATTTCTTAAGAAAATGCTCTATAGCTCTGTACTCAATAGAGATAGAAATGTGATTTCTTTAGGAAACTTGTTTGCCTTTATATTTTCTATAACTTTGCCGAAGAAACTATGTGTCTATCTACTAACACAAAAGAATGGACGTGTATCGAGCGAATAGCGAACGGGAAACACATAAAACGTATGCTTGCCGTACTCTCATTTGGGTGGTTGGGGACAAGCGGAACCCATACAAGTTTATAGTACTCGACTTAAGCTTTAAAATGAACTGCTGATTTCATAAATCCGCTTGCCCCATTTTACCCCATGGGCTCGTGAAGCTATGAAAATATATAACTTGAATATGCGATAACTCAGCAAGTAAAGGTCCAAGAGATTCGCAGTCTTCTGCAAAAACGTGTATTTTGAGTGCTTCGATAATTGCCTAGAACATTGTACTCTTGTAAAATGCAACTAAGAAAAGCTAAGTATGAAAAACCAATTTTTAGAGAAGTTTTAAAGAATATGCCCTAGAGTTCAGCACTCGATAAAGATATAAATTTTATTTCTTCAGCAAAGTTGCTTGTTTTTACATTATTTACAACATTGCCCAAAAAACTAAGTCTATATTTCCTAACACAAAAAAGTTAATTTTTTATTTTCATTATAGTAAGCAAAGACTAACTTTTGACAGTTTTAGGTTAAGGAGGATATTCATACGAACAAAAGTACTAAAGACTAGGGTAATTGATCTTGAATGGACCTATTTAGCGCTTTTTAACACCACCACTCGCACTCCTGCTCAATTTACTCGTCATTTATAAATAATATGTGGTGATGTTACTATTTGTTGGAAAGTACCACCTTTTTTCTACATTATCAGTACTTTAAAAATGTATAATTGATGAAACTTTTATTAAATATATCGTTTTTTGCCAAAGCCTTTTTTTGATCTTGAATTGGACCTATTTTTGATTTTGAAATGGACCTAAATTAGGATTGTCATAGTTTCTTCCATGTAAATGAACAAAATAATAACAAAGAATTTTTTTTTAATAGTACAACTATACTACTGTTATTTATTAATAGGACACAAGGTTGAACAGCTTTTACCTTTCTTATACTCTGTTAGAAAAGTATGAAAGTCGGTTAAAAAATTTGAAATCGGTCATAGTCGCCGAGGGTCTTGTTTTTATGTCAGCCCAACAATTGAACAATGTTTCAGTGACTTGATATGCGTTGTGTATGTATCTGTGTGTGACATTTGTATATTGGAAATTTATTATTACCTGTTGTTCAGATATGGTTGAAACGACTTCCACGTCATAAAAAAATTATGTCGCCTATTAGTTTCAAAAATTTAAACCATTCATTAAAAATATGTAATATAACTTGTATTAAACGTAGTTTATCGAGTTGGAGTTCGAGTTTTTATTTAGTGACTACATATTTCGAAAGGTCAGACTTTTACTGACGTAGGACTACGTCTTACTGCAAAGCATCTAAAGGTTTGCGACAGCCCTTGTCGAACATTTTGAATATAAAACCGTTGCAATCGTGAAAAATTCGTTAATTAGTGGTAATTATTCAATTTTTGACACATTTATATGCAATTTTTTCAGTTGAAAAATGGTCTAGATTTTGCCACGGTTTCGATTTTGGCAACATAGGCGACACGCATTTGTTGTCAAATTCGAAATCATACTGTAAATGGTGCTTGAAATAATTAGACTTGGTAATTCTACTAGGTTTAAAGGTAAGCTTAGATACTAGGTTTTAATTTTAAATGATAGTCGATGAAGAACTGTACCAGATAGAAAATAGGAAGTTTCAAAAATGAATACCTTAGATCTCAGAGTCACTCAATTTCGGTGGACAAGGAGGAATTAATTTTGTCACAAGTCAGAGGGGAGAGGTGCTTAAAGAAAACTTTACATCCCCCAAGAAAAAAATCAGAGGGGTTGTGTATAAGATGCGACCACGGATGACGTAGTACAACGTTAGTCGGGTTGCATGATTTTGAATATTTTACTAAACTGATTTTTAATCTATCTGTCAATCGACCAAAAGGTGATGTGAAGTCAACCTGCTTACTTATCGGCGGAATATAAGGCCTTTGCAAAATATTTTTTAAGTTTTTGTCACCCCCCCCCCCCCCCTTTGGAAATTGGCTTGAAAAATCGGGGGGCTAAAAAAAATTTGGAGGATATGAGTATAAAATCAATTGTCCGTGGGCTCTGCAGCTTGAAAAACTCGAAAAATGACTGTACTTAACAATTCTAGCACGAAACAGAAATGGAAATTTGAATTCGGAGTTTCCGAAAATCGTCCAAAAAAAATTCTCTCGTTTTTGTCTTCTTTTCGTACATTTTTGCATGCAAAATAATAACGTATATATTAAAAGCAAGAACAGATCTGGTTTTCACGCTTAAACTTTAAATAAAAATGCTTCAAAACCCATGTTTTTTGCTCGATTAAAAAATTCACTTTGCCCCCCCCCCCCCCCTTTAGTGGCCCAACACCGGAAACTTTATAAAATATTTGTAATGGCCTAATTTTACTTTATTCTGAGCCTCATAATTATTTTAACTAAACTAGAAAATTATCAAATACAATATTATTTTTTTAGGCCTATCCAGTTCGAAAATGGTCCAGATATTGATCCAAATTTTATATTTTCTGCCTTCACCTAATTTCTAAATCCTCCATTGACGCACAGATGATTTTATTGCCAAACCGGGTAATTTTGTAGGGCGGTTGGGCATCACAAAGTTTCACGAGGGAGAGGAAGTTGGCGTTTTTAACCATCAGAAGTGGCTGCTTCTTTTTACTCAGACGAGTCTGATTTTGTGACTACAGGATCCGGTTGAATTTTATTGGCCTTAGGGTTTTCGGTCAACGCGCTAAAGGTGTTTTGAAGCTTTGATATATGCTTGATTAACGTGTTTAAACTATTTCTCATCTGAGTTTTGTCAAAACTTAAACTTGCAGCAAAACTTTTTGCTGTATTTATATGGAAAATACAGGACGTTATTTGTCCATGAAAAAAATTTTGATTCCAACCATTTTTACGATGTTGCCCGTAGATAGTTAAGCAGGGATAACCACTTTAAATAGAGTTTAGAATATTAGCTTCGAAACTCAATTCGAAGTTCCAATATTAGAGTTTCCTATACAATAAAGCTATATATAAATTTTCAGAATTGTATTCTCAAATAACTTGTTTCATTCTTCTGTGCATTACTATTAATGATACAAGAATTGTCCCGTTTAGTACAATTTGGGATTTTTGTTACATAGGGCGAACAAATTGGGAAAATTTTACTCTACTTATATAGATTACTTATATAGATTATATAGATTACACTTTTGCTTCGTGCTAAAACAAATACGTAAAATTCAATTGAAAAATTTAAGTGTAACTGGTTTTGTGCTAAATGCAAATGAAGCAAAAATAGCTCTTTTTTAAGGGGCATAGTACCTTTTACATCATATTTTTGCCTAATTTCAAATAATTTTTTCTCGATAACGCGAAAGGCAAATTGAATCGGGTTTTTTGCATTCGAAACATTGCATTTTATACTAATATTTGAAATTTTGTTTTCATAAGGGAACCTCTTCCCCTTGCCCCTACGGCTCCTTGAAGATAGTCGTTCAAAAAAACCATGAATTGCGGTACAATGGATTGGCGCTGGGGGGCTTATCCGAATTGCAAAATTCCAAAACGACATGAAAGAACATTAAATTATCTCGTGTTTGATCCATCCTTTTTTAGAATTCGAACACATAACAAAATGGCGGACATTGCCCCCTTAACAGAAGTCAGTTAGTATCCCTCTTATCTTTTGATCCATCTTATCTTTTAATCAATGATGGTTAAAATTTTTGTACAATACTGAGAATAAATTAAGTTTATATTGTTTTAAGCATAAAATGACATATGTTAGCTAACTAATTAGGAAGACTTTTTAGTTTCAAAACTAGAGGCTACAATGTACAAACACTATGAAGCAACTACGAAAAAGGATGAGTGATAGTTAGTTTTATCAATATAATTAAGTTTTTATTTAGGCTATAAATCAAGCCTACTTTCAATATCCCGTGCTTATAGATTAATTATAAACGGAGATACTATAGTGACAACAAACAGTTTTATGGAATATACAACGGCGTGTTCGTTAGTGGTAGGCAATGATAGCTACCGCCAGTGATGTCTCGGAGCGCAAAACTAGGTCCATTCTAAAATCAATACTAGGTCCATTCAAGATCAAAAAAGGGGGTTAACATTTTTAAGGAATTTGAAGATTTTACTGGTTTTACTGAACTTTTAAATACCTAAATTGAAATTACACATATTTTAGCATCATTTTAAGAGTATTGTTTTATTTCAAACCAGAAGGGTTCCGGGTAGTAACAGTTTGAAAATGCTCTATGGTGACTGCCAAAACGCTGAAACCCAGCTACTTTTAAATAAGCGGCAATAAAGTGGTTTTGGCTATAATTTTAATTTAATTTTAGTATATTTACGTTCAGAAATGATTAAAGATAAACATAAAAGCTAAATACAGTACAAAGACTTGATAATTATATCCTAAAATTCTTATTTAAAAATAGGTCCATTCAAGATCAGAATTCGACTAGGTCCATTTCAAAATCATTTACCCTATATTTATTTTGAAACGATGATTCTACAATTGATGAAGGGACGGTAAGGGAAAGTAATGAAGAAGGATTTTTTCGGGAATGAAGGGGAAGGGTGGAAAGGAAGGGGGGGGGGGAGGGGGTAATAGGTAGCTATGGCTAACAAGTTGTCGTTGTGACTCCTATCTTTTGTCCAATGCTGGAAGGTGCATGGGTCGAACCAAGCTGTAATCAGAGATTATAACCGCACCTTCCAGCATTGGACAAAAGATAGGAGTCACAACGACAACTTGTTAGCCATAGCTACCTATTACCCCCCCCCCTTCCTTTCCACCCTTCCCCTTCATTCCCGAAAAAATCCTTCTTCATTACTTTCCCTTACCGTCCCTTCATCAATTGTAGAATCATCGTTTCAAAATAAATATTAATATATGCCTGACCGCATTTCAAGGTCATGACTAAAGTCACGAGTTTGGTCAACTAAAGACTATAAAAAATGATAAAATAAAAACAAAAGAAACTAGGAAAAAAGTTCCGCTTTTCGCCCTTTTGGACCACTGTGCGACGGTGCGCATTATTCAGTCGTTTACCAGCCCAATACAAACAACATGAGAAACCTTTTTTTGTGCAGCTAGGTTAAATGTTACACTGTGATCGACTGCTGTGAATTGGTAAGAGATCAGAATCGTGGGATTCAAGCTAAAGATTCACAGTTTGTCAAGATCTGTACAGACCGTGATCTGTGCGTGTGGCTATAGCTCGCAAATTTGATCAAAATCGCTGATTTTTCATTCCTGATCCGAATACTAATAGATGATTTGGATGTCCGAACGAAATACTTACTTCGGTATCGGGAAATCGTAATGTTGGTGAGATTGTTCCATTTATACTACTACAATTTTTAATTCCACAGATAAAGCCATATTTATAATACTTTGCATGACAAATTCAAGGGAGGGTAACAATACAGGGGCATTATATGAGTGGAAGACTGGAGAAAAAGTGAGTAATCCATCTGAATCATTAAGAGAAATATATCTAAGGCAATTATGCCTAAAGGGCCGAACAGAATGCTGCATCAACGCTTCCGTCAGCGTCAATCTGACTGTTAACTAATAGGAAAACTGTCAGTATAACGCTGACGGACGCGTTGACGCAGCATTCTGTTTGACTCTTAACGCCGCCATGCTTAATGGAGTACACCCATTTGTGCTAATCAAAAACTGTAGTTTTCAAGGCAATCAAAAAGATCCGGAAGAGTTAAACATGAATTTTTTAGCAAATATTCATAGAAGTGGAAAACGAATCCACTGTGCAGGAGCAAATCGTTCAAGTAAAACTCAATCTGGAGAAATCGGTTAGATCATGGGTTGTGTTCATTTGACCGAAAGAAAACGCCATAGAAATTTCATGGCTTAAGCATTGTTATTCAATCGTGACCGAATTTTTAAACTGCGTGCCAGTGTGTCAGGCTTCAAGGTAGCAAGCAGGACTGATGCTTGTGAACGTTTTACATGGGAGTGTCACGTGTACTATTCTTGATCGCATAATAGAGATTGGCAGGGTGGTCAGTGATTCTAGTCTGATCCTCAAGGACCTTCTGGACTGTGGGATTGGCTGATGCAAGTATTTCAATGGCCAGTCAGTAACATAAAATATCACTTGAAAACTGTACCAAAGCAGCGCAAGCACCATCACGCTCGTTTCTAGTGACTTTTGTCGGATTTTTTCTGCCCAATCGCGTATGTGTGGGCAGAATTTCGTCCGCCTTTAGGCTTCTTTCACCTTCACTCGATGCATTTGGGTAATATGGCCACCTAGTCTTGCAATAAGGCATAGCACGGTAAGTGTGGAAAAATAAACAAAAGTTTAGTAAAACTAGGGCAAAACAAATATCTGGATTTTTTTTATATTTTCTATAATAAAATACTAATTCATTTCCGTCGGCGCCGGGTTTTCTTACTGGAAAAAGTTAGAGACAAAACCACAGTTAAACTGACGACTCAGTATCTATCTATATCTATTTGCAAAGTAGAATTGATAAAAAATATTTAGTTTTTCAAATGGTTCCAAAAAAGAAACAACTCACCGTGCATCGTTTGCTATACTGTTATGCTTCTAATGAAGTTAATGTATTTGATTATTATAATTATTAACAACCTTACGTTGTTGGTGCACACTGTCGGCATCTTGCTCGGGGTAAACGTCTACTGTTGATTCTGCCTACTGCAAACGTTTCGAGCAGTACGGCAATCATCTTTTTTGCATGTTTATTGTCCAAATTGGTTTGTGCCGTTGTATCGAGACGGCTGTCAAGCTCCTAGGGATTATTAAAAGTAATTCTTATTGTGTTGTTATTTCTTCAGTTGCCAGGATGAAACCGGCAAGGGTGCATGACCTGGGTAATGATTGAATTTGGCGAGTGTGCAGTGTGAATGTGAATAATTGGCCAAAGTTTGCAAATTTATTAATTAGACAGAATCCCTTTGGCTAGTCCGGTGCAGGGTATTTATGATGTGCAGAAACACTGTACAGTTTCTGTACTTACTTGATTACAGTCTAGCATGAATCCTGCTAGCTTTGGAACTTCGTAAGATCAAGGTACTTCATTAGTTTTCTATTTGCGAGTACAAACGAGCTTCGTGAGACGGTATCTAGAATAAATGCTTTCCCCCAGTAATTGGTTTATTTAGTTGGTTTAATCTTTCTCCCAGCACGCCGATTCGATGAACCGATGTTGTGCATCTGAGGTCCAAGAGGTGGTAAGTGGTTTATTTGCACACTCTGCCAGCTCTCGTTCATTATATTATGTTTTCTGTTGTAGGTTTTTCATTAGGCGTAAAGTTTTTTGTCCTTACACAATTTTTACTCCGTAGGAAATGGTTGAATTTGACCAACTGATAGTATCCAATAAAGCTATCTGGGCCAGCTTAACATGTACTTTGGATATTCCGATGAAAATTGTTGATGATTTCTAGCGCAAGAGTGTCAATTTTATATGTAGATATAAAATTAAAAATGGAAATGACTACGCAAAATCTACCAGGTGGTCCAGTGGTAATCATTAGCAGCTGCTAAGATTATCAATCACAAACTCCACTATTATTATGTGTCATGATGACTATTATGGCATCCAAGGGGTTTTTTTTGTCTGATCAGCAAAATTACTGCTGAGGATGTAAAAAGAAAAAACAATAGTAAAATCATTCGCATTACTAATGATAGAAACACACATAATAGATGCTGAAAATTTTCCCAACATTGTTTCCCCAGCGGTTCCAACATTGTCGGTGTCAGTCGCATATAATTTACGGCCGTCAGCTCGAAAAACTGTGGCACCCAGGCGTATAGCTTATACCAACAGGACACGGTAGACGAGAAGGCCGGTGAGCTCTAAATGTCTTTCAATCTGCTAGTTTATGTTTATATGTTATTATTTATGCGCTTGATTTCCTTCCAGTACCGGATCGACCCGAGAGAAGTCCCTGGTTCTCTTCAACGCTCCGGGACGAATTTAAGTGACACCATCAATGGGTCGCCGTTCCGAAAGATATGGGTACTAAAAATTCAACGGAGCAATTAACTTTGCGGGCAAACCGACAAAACAGATTTGTGCTGCACCCCGCCGGGGCGGGAGATAATTTTATTGGTTTCGAAAAGACTTAGCATGCAGATCGCGCGGCAAGACACCGCCCACGCGATCCCGCACCGCTGAGGTGACAAGGTTTTAATTGTTGAACAACTTATAAGTGTGCAGAGTAATGATATTGAACAAACAGCAATTCCGCAGCTGCGTGGAGTTAATTGAAAATTGATGGGAATAATTTGTAACGCAAACGTTTCGCTTTGTGCGTGCATCGGTTGATTACAATTAGCAAACGCTCTGTATACGACGCTGTCCGACTTCCAGGTAAACAGTTTATGCAATCCGGCCAAATTAGGTCAAATCGGTGCATGATTTTTATAATCTTCGTGATCTGCTTCCGGCTGTGTTGGAGGTGTCTGGGACTGTGTTTTTCATGCCGGGTAACAAGCTATAATAGCTTGTTTATTGCATATTGACTATTACGAGATTTTCAGCACTTGTAATGTTAATTATCATTCAGCAATTTATTGAGATTTGCGACCTGAGTTCATTAGTGTAATTGGTAGATTTAAAAATGAAAAGCAGATGAGTGGTCTATCCGACCTTTTACTCACCGTTCGAAGGATAAATACTCATATTTATGTTTCAATGGTTTACCGGATAGGTATATGACTTTTTAATATGCCCTTATTTCATGTAGAAAGGCACTCGACAACCAATAAGTGATACTGTTAATTGCTTTTTTATTTTTAGTCACCGTAATACTGTTATTAATACTGCTAATTGCATTTAGTGTAGCTCATACGTAGCAAGAAAAGGTAAACGAATCTTGTGCAGAGTGTTACGATCAAAATTTGGTCGACCTAACTTAGTGCATTTCTTTTAATTGAGCATTTAAAAGAAAAGCTGATCATTCCTCAATTCAATTTTGATCATTATGAATCATTATAGGTGACCAACGAAACTGTCAGTAAAACAAAAGTGTTTAACGAGAAATTAGCAGTCATTGACTTTTCGTCGGAGAGCTCAATTTCGGAAGCAGTTTTTGGGCCCAAAAGCGGGGTTCTGTTTGTAAAAATGTAAATACTGTATTCTTCTTGCCAATCTGAACACAGCGAATATATTTTCATGAACAGAATTTTAGTTTCAAACAAAAAAACTGCTTTTGAAATTGGCAGAATTGATGACTGCTTATTTCACCTTAACGAGCGTTTGTCGATAGCCAGGCAGCCTAGATCGGCGGGGAAATCAAAGCAACTCTGCTCTGCATCCAAGATATCGCAAACAAGCTGAATGTGTCGTCTCTAACCGTGCATCGAACAAAAAAAAACGAGTTGTTCTGCCAACCTATACGAAACCAGCGGCTCTACAAGTTCGAAGAAGTGGTGGTGTTTGACGAAACCTAATTTAAACAACTTCTGGTGAAAGAGTTTTATGTCGTTGCCGAAAGATGAAAGGTGGCAGATATTTTCAAGCATATGAAACTGTCGAAATTCGTTAAAGAATATCTGGTTTGACAAGCTGTCAGGTTGTGGCATGAAAAGTAACAATTCTATTCCAAACGAGACCATCTATCAGGAAATTTACGTACCATCCGCTGTCTTTTCCGAAACAACGAGATTGTTCTGTATTGTTTACCGGATTTGGCAACCTGCCACTACGGGTCAAAGGCCAAAGACAAGAACCCTTCCAAGACGCCAGAGCTTCGCTTGGACTGTCGTCAAACAGAATCTGGAGAAGACCGAAAAAAACTATTAGAAGCAAGAAGCAGTTCAGGAACTGACGTTCTGCAGCAAATAAAGCAGCTCGAGTCGAAAGGTCTGGCATTTCGGATTCGTCCAACCGGAAGTGTTTGCGCGAAATTTATCCGCTGACTGTACTGTAGTCCCTGCTATCAAGCAATACTGAATGACATCGCTAGCCATCAGGTATCTATACCGAATTCATAACAGAGTTCCAACTGCCAATTTAAGCGACGGTTCTCGACAATCAAACTCGTCATTGTGAGTATACCATCGATCTTCAAAGCACGAAAAGGTCACTAGCCTAGAGTCGGGGTCACTCATGCTATTTCAAGCAGTCGTCTCCATTCAACATGATCTTGGGCCACTCGTCACCAGTGTCCCAGCCGTCTCAGAAGCCGCAAATCATTTTCGATCTGGTCGAGCTATGTTACACGTTGAGCCGCTCTTCGCCTCTATCCGCTCGAACATGGTAACGGCGCGTACGCCTCCGAGAGCAGCGTCCCGGCTTCAGGTCCATAAAGAACTACCGCTCTAATAAAGGTTTTGTACATTGTCAGCTTCGTACGGTAGCGTATGCTTCTTGATCGCAGCGTGTTGTGAACGGTAAATTAGGCCCGATCCACCGCTTTCGGTCCGCTTTCAGTCTGGCGTAGATTGCCTCTGCCGTCGCAAAGTTTGTAGGAGTTGGCTACCCTGTAAAAATCCTAGTGGAAATCGTGCCAGAGCGACGTTGAACATCATGCAGGATAAGCCGTCACCTTGTCTCAAACCTCGCAGCACTCCAAGGGACTTGAGAGTGTCCCCGAGATGCGCAAGAAACACATCCCTAGATACAATTTAGCTCTGATCAGTCGTGTTAGTTCATCCGGAAAACCGTGTTCGTGCACTATCTGCCTACCTGGTCTCGATCGACTCTATCGTATGCTGCTTTGAAGTCAATAAAGATGTGATGCGTAAACACGTTAACTTTCGTTCCGTTTCTGCTGCAGCTTCGCCATTGAGGTGTTCATCGAAGAACTGCTTTCATCTGTTGATCGCCTAGCGCTCGTTTGTGGTTTGGCGCTTTTACTCTTAAATATCGTGGTCAAATGTTTCCTTGCTTATCCTCGACCTCGACCTCGACCTAGACCTGGACCTGGACCTGGACCTGGACCTGGACCTGGACCTGGACCTGGACCTGGACCTGGACCTGGACCTGGACCTGGACCTGGACCTGGACCTGGACCTGGACCTGGACCTGGACCTGGACCTGGACCTGGACCTGGACCTGGACCTGGACCTGGACCTGGACCTGGACCTGGACCTGGACCTGGACCTGGCCGCAACCGCGGTGCTAGGTGTGAAAACCGCGAGTGCACGAAATGATTGGTTTGACGGGGAATGCCCAGAAGCGTTAGAGAGGGGAAAAAAGAGCTTGGGAAAACTATCTGAGCATATCCACGAGAGAGAATTTGGCCAAGTATCGACGAGCGAGGAATGAGTTGACCACGATCCTGAGGAGGAAAAAGCGCCAGAAGGAGGACAGAGATCGTGAGGACCTTGAACAACTATTGCGGGCTAATGACATCCGCAAGTTTTACGAGAAGGTGAACCAAACTCACAAGGCCCACACACCAAAAACTGATGTGTAGGGACGAGGTAGGGGATCTAATCACAAATGAGCGCCAGGTGGTCGACAGGTGGAAGCAGTTTTTCGATAAGCACCTCAACGGTGATATAGCAGCAGGAGACGCAATGGAAGTTAACCTCGGAGCACCTACAAACTACAACAGCGTACCGGCTCCCGATCTCGGAGAGATCCGGCGAGAAATCGATCAACTGAAGAATAATAGAGCCGCCGGAAAGGACTGACTCCCGGCAGAACTCTACAAAAATGGCCAAGAACCGCCAACAACGGCACTTCATTGGATAATTTCTAGGATTTAGGAGGAGGAGAAACTACCAGAGGAGGGGATGGAAGATGTAGTCTGCCCCATCTACAAGAAAAGCAACCAACTATCGCGGCATCACGCTGGACAACGCCGCCCACAAGGTGCTCTTCCAGATTTTGCTGCGTCGTCTATCGCCAATATTAAGAGAATTCGTAGGGCAGTATCAGGCGGGCGTTTTGGGGACTCGTGCTACTACGGATCAAATGTTTACTCTCCGACAAATCCTCCAGAAGTCTCAAGATTACAACGCGTTCACGCATCATTTTTCGTGGAGTTCAGAGCAGCATACGATACAGTTGAACGAGAACATCTATGGAAGATAATGTACGAGTGCAGTTTTCCGGACAAACTGACGCGGCTGATCAAAGCTACTCTGGAGCGAGTGATGTGCGCTACATGCGCATTTCGGGAACACTCTCGAGTCCTTTCGAATCGCGCAAAGGGTTGCGGCAGGGGGATGGGCTGTCCTGAATGTTATTCACTATCGCTATTGAAGGTGTGATCCGGCGAGCGGGCATCGAAACGAGAGGAACAATCTTCAGCAAGAGTAACCAACTCCTAGCCTTAGCAGATGACCTCGACATCATTACTAGAAACCTTGCGACGGCGGAGGTTATCTACGCCATACTAAAAGGCTAGTCTAAAAGAGAGGCTAGGAGGATAGGGTTACAAATCAATGCGTCGAAAACCAAATATATGGTAGGAAGAGGCTCTAGAGAAAGCAACGTTTGCCTCCCACGAACAGTGACCATTGACAGCGATGAACTGGAAGTGGTTGGTGAGTTCGTATATTTGGGATCTCTGGTCACCGTCGACAATAATACGAGTAAGGAGATCCAACGACGCATGCAAGCTGGAAATCGAGCCTACTTTCCCTTCACAAGACGCTTCGGTCAAGGCGCATACGTTGCCGCACAAATCTGACAATGTACAAAACGCTAATTAGACCGGAAGTCCTCTACGAAGTTATGACAGTAACTTTGCTTACGGAAAACATACGTACACTTGCCGTATTTGAACGAAAGATGTTGTGGACTATTTATGGCGGAGTACAAACGGAAAGCGGAGAGTGGCGGAGGCGTATAAATCACGAGCTACAGGTACTGCTTGGAGAGATTCCTATCGTCCACCGGGCGAAGGTTGGGAGATTACGGTGGGCCGGCTTCGTCGCAAGGATGCCGGACGACTGTGCAGTGGCTCAACCAGGTTGAAGCCGACTTGCCTGTGTCGAGACCGAGTAAAATGGACAGCAATTCTTGATTCGGCAAGAGCCACCCCGACCCTCGACTGGTAAATGTCTTATGTCCTTCCTTGCGAAGTAATCTCCGTTTTACGTAGCGATGACTTTTAAATCTGCCCAGTTTACTATTACTCCGGACACGGTTTAAGGCAGGTATAATTTTGGGTACATCTTCGCGGTAGATTTGCATGTTTTAAATTGCGGTTGGTTGTAATTACGTAAAGAGAATTCTGTTGTTTGAACACTCTTCGCACGTAACTCTCGGATTGAGCGGATACGCTCGTTCATTAATTTGACAACTTTGCTTCTATGGGAGAGCAAGCAAAAACTTGCCATGATAACAGGCCCCTGATACCAGCAGAAACGCAATCTTGTTCGGGACCATTTCCATGGCTTAAACCGACGAGGAAACTAAGAAATTGTTGAGCAACGGCAATCAACCCAAGTAACAATGTGAGTTTTAGTATACTCTTATGGTGGTTAAGACCAATTTTGGTATTCAATGCCATCATAAGAGTGTAATAAAACCCAAATTGTTACCTGGGAATACACCACAAAAACTTCTTTTGTAAATATACTCCTTGAGCACATACATACATTGAAACAGTTGATTGAAGTCTTTACGTCTTATAGTAGTTGAAGTTCAAAAATCAAAGCTTTAAACGTCTTACGAAGACTTGACCCTTCTTTATCGACAGACTTCAAAGCCAGCTGTTAGAGTACAGGACAATTACGGCGCTAGTGCAATAGTACTACTGACACTATCTAGCAAGCACCGCCTAGCCGATATTCGAACATACGACGACTGGCTTGTTAGAACAGCCTCGTACCTCGATGCTAATTGGGGTTGTAATCATTAGAAGCAAGGAAGCGGTCGTCGACCGATCTAGTTTTTAAGCCTCGCACATTCTGATATTACACGCAAATACAATACGCGTCACAGTTCCAAAACAGACCGTCTTTCAGGGGAACATCCCTAGCTGGAAGCGGGAACTACATCAGCGGAGGAAATGTTCGGCTAACAACGAACTCGAATAATTGGGCATGAAATTAACTAGATATTTTCACTATTAAATTAACCTTAATAGAGCGTCAAATATATGTTAATAATAATCATTTTCAGCGTAGCCTGATTTTTTGCAGTTATTATCATAGCTAGTTCCACAGCAAAATATCCATTCTACTCGGCTTCGTAATTGGTTATATAAGAAATGAAACCAGCTGCACTTGGAACGTACCTACGTGCCAAAACATAAACAAAAGGACGGTAGATGACTGTAAAATTTCTGCAATCAGTTTAAAATACCTAAAACTATGTCATTCAAATCATGACACTTCCAGATGATAATTTAGCTGTAGTGAAAGCAAATGCCAATGATATGCCAGCTGTAAATTCCTTATGTAAGTTATTTACGCCAGTTTTATTATTTATTTGAAAGCTTGTTATTTCCTTCATTATACTATCGGTAAAAATGCTTACAGACGCATGTGAAAATATGTCGTGCTGCAAGCGTTCAAATTTCTTGGTCCAGTAATTTTTTAATTTTGAAATTTTTGTTAAGAACAGAATGAGGTTATTCAACCTCTTTTAATGTCAAAATTTTTATTTTTGAAAGTAGCACCGATGTTTTAAATGTGTATTAAAGCTAGTGCCAAGCTAACCTAATTGACATTCATGTTTTGTAAGACGCATTTATTGCATATTTTCCCGGGTCATTTCAATGCATCAACAAAGAAAGAATCACCGCCGTTACGTATTTATAATGAACTTTTTTTTGCAATCACAAAGCTTTCGCTAACGTTGAAGATTCATAAAATCAGTGCTGCTGGGCTGTCGTCCTGCCAGCCATTGCCTGCATTGCGCTGCATTTATGCGCGCACTGGCGCTGTCTTTAACAACTGGCGCTGCGGTAGGGCGCGATGTAAGGTGTAATAAATTACGGTTCATTAATAATTGTGTCCAATAAATCCAGTGCAACTGACTTCAGAAACCGGTCGAAAGGTAAGACAAAACTGTTTATGTTCGCAATCAACAAGTCTAGAGAGTGCAATAGGGTTGTTGAAAATATGTGGTTCATGTGTTCTCCCATTTCTCGGGTTGAAACACTGGTAAACAATATTGAACTTTTTTCTCGATTAAATAAAATTTACTAAAAATCCATCAGTGTCCCCACCGCCGGATGAATAGATGGGTGATTTAAAGGCGCACAAACGACGAACTTCATACTAGTTTCTCATGCCTGTGGGTGGCGTCTTTTATTTACAATCGTAAAACGATTGAAACTTTTGTTTCAGAACTTGTTCCGATTGGGAGCACCCTTGCTGTCCAGTGTAATAACCACCACGACGGACGGGCTTGCCATTTTGCCTCACAGATCCGTTTCTCTTCAGTCAGGTCGTATCGTAAGCTGATTTGAATCAACCAACCGCACACCACCGCTTGGTGCATTTTGATTCGATTACGGCAGGGAGGATTAAATGATTTCCCAGTTGCTCTGTCTGTTCGTCTGTTCCCTGCCATCTGTCTTCGTCATTGTGGTCGTCTCAGCACTGCAGTGTGGTCGACCTGGAAAAGATGGAGGTGCACGGTCATTATCGGCTGCTAAATTCAATTTGTTACGAACATTGCAAAGTTTACATTCAGACTGACGTTTGATTGAGCAAGAGAAAAAGCGATGTTATATTTCATCCGCTGATTGCTGTTAATGTTCAGTTTTGCTCTTTTGACTGCGTCTTGTCCGTTAACCATACAGGGAGCAATCGAAAGTTAAAGCTGGAAGAAGCGGAAACGACTCATTTCTAGCTTCATAAACAATCATTCTCCGGCGGTGTTTCAGCCGAGACTGCAACCAGCCCTTCGTTCGTTCCTCTGCAAAACTCTCGTCAAATCGAATGAGAATTTATGGCGCTTAAATCAATAAACCTTCTGAGCTAAATTAGATTTTTCTGCCTTTTATCCTTTCGAGCTGCACTGCTCGCACTGCAACTGCTGCAGAGGTAATCTGCATGATTCAAACGATTCAGGTACCATACCAGAAACGGCTCTCATCAAAAATCCATAAAGCGTAGTGCCCCGGCGACTGCAAGTGCACACCCAGGTACCACGGCCGAACATTGTATACGCCTAATCGAAAGCAGACGCCAAACGACGACGGCGCATTGCAAAACTTACAGCTCGATCACGAGCCGGCCATAAAAATCCGTGTGAAATGGAGGATCCGAAAATGAACAAATAAATAAATGGGATTTTTTATGAAATAATTTATCTAATTTGTTTACTTTGTGTGTTTTTGGCGTCTCCGCGAACCAGGCGGACCATCGTTTATGCAAATTTGAGACAGGATTTAATTTTCCAATCGCAGTCCTTTCGCTTGGGCACGTCCCGTCCGTCCGCAGCATCATGTCTAATCGAAGAATCCCAAGAAGGTGGAAAATGGTAGTACAACACAGGACGCTAGCGTTCCGCTCAGCCGTCGATCGTAAATTTCCCATCGACAGGTCGGAAATATGAGTTTAATTTCCAAATCGGCGAGTGCCAACAGCGAAAATAAATTTGAAAAAGAAAAGAACAAACAAACAAACAAACAGCCAAACTGTAGCCTAATGCTGATTGGATTGCAGTTTGGTTTGTCGTGCTTGTTAAGTTTTGATTTGTCTTCGAGCATGATTCGATTTGGACTACAATCCGGGGACCGGGAGATGCGTGTGCGCCTTGTTTTGGCTTGTTTTGGACTTAAATTATTCGACTGCCAACGAAGATAGAAAGTGGAGTAATTTAGTTCGGAATGCAACAGCTTCATCTTTGCTGCATTGTTGCTGGAGCTGACGGTATGATTAATTGTAGAATTGAAGCAATCTTTATCCATGAGATAATTTGTTGTAAAAATGGCTTTTACGAGATATGATGTATTAAGAACTTTTTCTTTCAATCCTTCTATTTAGTTATTTTATTATGCTGAAAGCTAGATATTTCCATTCCGACTTGCAAATTGCAGAGGGTTTATATGTTAGATTAGTATTCCCACGATGTTTTAGAAATTGATGGAAGTTGCTTAGTATATACGGCGATTCAAAAGATAGAGGATCTTTCTTCTTTTCTTCCATTTTTCCTTTCTTCCTTTCTACTTTTCTTCTTTCCTTTCTTCCTTCCTTTCTCTAGAAACTCTTTTGTTCCCTTCAAAAAACCTCTATCTTCCGTCCAGATACTCTTTTTTTCATCCAGAGACTCCATTTTTTCTTCCGGAGCCTTCTCTCTTCCGTGCAGACACTACTTCCTACTGGTCAGAGACTCCTTTCTGCTATTCAAAGACGTCCATAAACTCCTTCCTTCCTGTTAGAGATTACTATCTTCTGTCCAGAAATTCTTTTCTGTCGTCGAAAGACTCCTTTCTTCCGTTCATAGACCTCTTTCTTCCGTCCAGAGACCAATGTTGTGAATCGAGCGAGAAATCAACGATGTCTACTCACACGCGAAAGGGTATGAGAAACATAGCATTCAATGCTTACACTGCACATGCAGGCGTAAATGAAACAGCCGCCGTTTCTGTGTGCAGCCATTCTGCTACCCACACACTCGCGCACGCACTTCCTCACATCGTCTTCCTGCATAGCTTATTCGCGAGTCAAAAAACTCGTGAGGAATCAGCTGCCCGTGAGGCTGGTGGCGCACTGGGATGCAAATTTTGCATTACTTTTTCTTTTCTTCTTCATCTTTGCTCTCGATTCTACTCAGGGGTGGAAGTGTGAGCCGTCGCGAGTAATCGGTATCAGCAGCTTGGGCTGCAACGACGACAGAGAGCGACAATTGTACCTGTTAGCTAAGCACACACTAGCAAAAACTCGTTGCAGTGCATGAACAAATAAGAACGAGAGTCCGAAAGGGATGCTTATGCCAGCGTGTTCGTTAGAATGAGTACGCGTGTGTGAGAAAATTAGACCACACGAGCGTGGACTCCGGAACACTACCAGAGATTCCATTCCTACCATCAGAGACACCTTTTGTTCCATCCATAGACTCCGTTCTTTCATTCAGAGACTTCTTTCTCCCGTCCAGAGACTTATATCTACCGGTCAGAGACTCTTTTCTTCTGTTCGAAGAATATTTTCTTCTCTCCAGAGACTCCTTTCTTTCGTCCAGAGATATTTTTGGCCAGAAACGCCTTCCTACCGGTCAGAGACTCCTTTCTACTGTTCAACGATTTCTTTCTTCTGTCCAGAGACTCCTTTCTTTCGTCCAGAGACTTCTTTTCTCCATCCAGAGACTCCTTTCTTCTGATCGAAGACTCCTTTCTTCTCTCCAGACTTCTTTCTACCTTCCAAAGACTCCTTTCTTTCATCCAGAGACTTTTTTCTTCCAAAAGCTCCTTCCTACGGGTCTGACACATCTTTTTGCAGTTCAAACACTTCTTTCATCTATCCAGAGATACCTTTCTTTCGTCCAGAAACTTCAGGAGTTCAGAGTCTTCCGTCCAGAGATTCCTTCCTTCCGGTTAGGCGCTTCTATCTTCTGTCCAGAGAGTCTATTCTTACGTCTAGAGACATCTATCTTCCGTCAAAAGACCTGTATCTTCCCTCGAAAGACTCCTTTTTTCCATCCAGAGACTCCTTTCTTGCGTCCAGAGACTTTTTTCTTCCGTTCAGAGACCTCTTGCTACCGGTCAGAGACTCCTTTCTTCCGACAAATATTTCTTCCCGCGAAAGACTCGTTCGAGAGACGCCACCCTAGCACTAGCCCTAGCCCTATCCGTAGCTACAAATCTAAGTCAAAATCCAAATCCAAATTTAAGCGCAATGCCATTTCCAAATCCGTGCCCAAATCCAGGTCCAAATCCAGATTGAAATCCAAGTCCAAATCCTGGACAAAATCCAAGTCCAAAACAAAGTTCTAATTCAAGCCCAAGTCCAAATCCAAGTTCAAGTTCAAATGCCAATCCAAAGCCAATTCCAAATTCTAGTTCAAACCCAGGTCGAAATCCAGGCCCAAATCCAAGACCAAATCCAAAACTATAACCAAATCCAAGTCCAAACCAGACCCAAATTCAGGTCCAAATCCAAGTCCAGCTCCAAAGGCAAGGCCATATCTAAGTGAAATCCAAGTTCAAACTCCAGTCCAAATCTAAATCCAAATCCAAGTCTAAATCCAAATATAAGCGCAAAGCCATGTCCAAATTCGAGCCCAAATCCAGATCGAAATACAAGTCCAAATCCAAGTTCAAGGCCAAGTCCAAATCAAAGTCCAACTCCAAATGCAAATCCAATTCCAAATTCAAGTCCAAACCCAGGTCGAAATCCAGGCCCAAATCCAAGTCCAAATCCAAAACTATAACCAAATCCAAGTCCAAACCAGACCCAAATTAAGGTCCAAATCCAAGTCCAACTCCAAAGGCAAGGCCATACTTAAGTGCAATCCAAGTTCAAATTCCAGTCCAAATCTAAATCCAAATCCAAGTCCAAACCCAAGTTTAAGCGCAAATCCATGTCCAAATCCAAGTCCAAGTCCAAATAAAAGTCCAAATCTAAGTCCAAATCCAAGTCCAAATGCAAATCCAAAGCCAATTCCAAATTCAATCCCAAACCCAGGTCGAAATCCAGGCCCAAATCCAAAACTATAACCAAATCCAAGTCCAATCCAGACCCAAATTAAGGTCCAAATCCAAGTCCAACTCCAAAGGCAAGGCCATACTTAAGTGCAATCCAAGTTCAAATTCCAGTGCAAATCTAAATCCAAATCCAAGTCCAAACCCAAGTTTAAGCGCAAATCCATGTCCAAATCCAAGTCCAAGTCCAAATCAAAGTCCAAATCTAAGTCCAAATCCAAGTCCAAATGCAAATCCAAAGCCAATTCCAAATTCAATCCCAAATCCAGGTTGAAATCCAGGCCCAAATCCAAGTCCAAATCCAAAACTATAACCAAATCCAAGTCCAAACCAGACCCGAATTAAGGTCCAAGTCCAAGTCCAGCTCCAAAGGCAAGGTCATACTTAAGTGCAATCCAAATTCAAATTCCAGTCCAAATCAAAATCCAAATCCAAGTCCAAATGCAAATCCAAAGCCAATTCCAAATTCAAATCCCAAATCCAGGTTGAAATCCAGGCCCAAATCCAAAACTATAACCAAATCCAAGTCCAAACCAGACCCAAATTAAGGTCCGAATCTAAGTCCAGCTCCAAAGGCAAGGCCATATCTAAGTCCAATCCAAGTTCAAGTTCCAGTCCAAATCTAAGTCTAAATCCAAGTCCAAATCGAAGTCCTAATTCATGTCCAAAGCCAAGGCCAAATCGAGGTTCAAACCCAAGTCCAAATACAGAACGACATCCAGGTCCAAATCCAAGTCCACATTCAAGCACAAGTCCACACTCAAGTTCAAATCTAAATCCAAGTCTAAAGCCATGTATAAATCCAAGCCCAAGTCTAAATCTGAGTCAAAATCCAAGTCCAAATCCAAGTCCAAGTCCAGATTAAAGTCAGAGTGCAAATCGAAACCTAAAGCCAAGGCCGAATCTAAAACTAACTCCAGGTCCAAATTCAAGTTTAAGGCCAATTCTAAATCTAGGTCTAAAACCAGATCGAAACCCATGTCTAAATCCAAATCCAGATCCAAGCCCAAGTCATGATCAAATCCAAGTCCAAATCCAAGTTCAAATCTAAGTCCATGTCCAAGACCAAATCCAAGTCCAAGTCCAAATCCAAGTCCATGCCCAAATCGAAGTCCAAATTCCAGTCCAAGCCCGAACGGAAATTCAAAGCCAATTAAAAATCCAAGTCCAAATCCAGATCGAAATCCAAGTCTAAATCCAAGTCGAATCCAGGTCCAAATGCAAATCCATGCCCAAAGCCGTGCCTAGATCCAACCTCAAAATCCAAATCCAAACCTAATTCTAAATCCAGATCGAAATCCACGTCCAAATCTAGGTCCAAATCCAAATCTAAATCAAGGGGGGCGCTGTAGCTGCAAGGTTACCGAGTCAGCTTTGACAAGCGAACGGTCCGGGGCTCGATTCTTAGTAGAATTAGGCCACTCGATAGCCTCCCAGTTGGCCTCGAGGTAAGACGCTGGTGTAATAAGCCAGTCGTCGTATATACGAATCTCGGCTGGGAGAGGTTGTTAGAGTCAATAGGATCGTAGCACTGACCCCGCACTGTCCTGTATTCTAGCAGCTGGTTGCGAAGTCTGTCGTATAAAAACAGAAGGTCAAATTTCGATAACGGAATTAGCACCCAGGCTTTGCTTTGCTTTTTGCCATTCGATGTCAAAGTGACTTTAGCATGGGTTTATTTTCAGGCCCCTCTTCACGCTTTCTTCAAGCAAAAATGCAAAAATGACTCTTATAGTTAAATGCACTGGTTTAGCTGTGCCAGGGATGGCTATAATTGGAGACAGCGCTGTCATGTGGAACAAGGTGGGTAAAGTACAGAAAGCATTGAAGGAAGAGTAAACCTGATTACACATAAGCATGCATAAAATTCAATAAGCATATCGCATACTCAACAGCAATTATAACAAAAAGATATGCAGTGTGGGTCATACAACAAACACCCGGGCGATATTACAATAGATCCACGATACTGGTTGCCGTGATGAGGCCAAACAGTGATGAGTCCAATTCAAATCGAAGTCTAATTCCAAGTTCAAACCAGACCAAATCCAGGTCCAAATCCAAGTTCAAATCCAAATATAAGGCCATATCTAAATCTAAGCCCTAATCTAAGTCTAAATCCAAGCCCCAATCGAAGTTCAAATCCAAAACCAAGGCCAAATAGAGATCGAGATCCAGGTCCAAATCCAAGTCCACATTCAGCTCAAATCCAAGTCCGAGTCCAAATCGAATCTCAATGCCAAGGCCAAATCCAAGTCTAAATCCAGGTCCAAAGTCCAAAACTAACTCAAAAATCAATTCCAAATCCAAGTCTAAATCCAGGTCCAAAGTCCAAAACTAACTCAAAAATCAATTCCAAATCCAGATCGAAATTCACGCCCAAATCCAAATTCAACTCCAAATCCATATCCAAATCCAAAGTCATGTCTAAATCCAAGTCCAAAGTCAAGGCCAAATCGACGTCCAAATATAGATCGATATCCAGGTCCATACTACTACGATATCCAAATCCAAGTCCAAAGCCATATCTAAATCCAAGTCAAAATCCAAATCCATAGCAAAGTCTAAATTCAAGACCTAATCTAGGTCTAAATCCAAGTCCACACTCAGATTCAAATCCAAGTCCCAGTACAACGCATGTCTAAGTTGAAGCCCAATTCGAAATTTACGTCCAAATCCAAGTTTAAGTCTAGGTCCTAATCCAAGCACGCGGTCATGTCCAAATTCAAGTCGAATTAGAAACCAGGTCCAAATCCAAGTGCATATCCATGTCCACATCCACTTTAAAATCTAAGTTAAAATCAAAATTCAAATCTAAATGCAAGCCCAAATGCAGATTCAAGGTCAAATTGAAATGCAGGTCCAAATTCAGATCCAAGTCCGAGTTCCGCCGTTAAAACTTCTCTAACGTCACCTATGCAGCCGTGAGCCTTTCAGAGGCCTAAAAAGGCACGATTTAACGAATTGTAGCCCAATCTGGAATCATTTTTACGGCTTTTTGTGGTTTTTCGTAAATTGAGCACATAATGGGGAATACTTTCGTTGTAACATACCACAAGGTGGTGGCCGGGATCGACCTTTGGACCCGTCAAAGACTGCATATCTATGGTATCCAAAAAGTGTCGATCACAGATCAAAGTTTAGTCTCTTCTGTAAAATACAGGCCGTGCATTTGGGTCCTCGATGAGGACCTTGGCGTCATATCTCGGAAGCTCTCCACTTTTTTGTGGAGAAGTTTATTGAACTCCTTCTTATGATCATCAAGTTAACGTTTATCGGTGCATATTCAGTAATCGGGTCATGTTATGTATTTACAGGGTTTTCATATCTCTTTCATCAATTACTGTAAGCAAAGCCAAAAAAAGCAAAGTCATAGGTATAAAGTCCTTAAGAACTTGGCCATTCTTTATCTACGGACTTCGCAGTCGGTTATTGAAGTACAGGACAGTTTTTTTTCCATGTTGGGTATTTTTATCACTGCGACCATTTGTTTGATCTATTGTGATATATCCCCCATTTTACTATAGCTATGTTGTCAAGATGACGCACCACTATTAGAAGCAACCGTCATTGTTTGACTAATAGCATTTGTCCAGTCCGGTGATACATTTCGGATAAAGTACACTACCGTACTGGGAATTGTTCTCCAAATATCAAAGGGTTCTAACAGCCCTCTGTCGAAGAACCTTAATCTTTTATTAAAAATTGCCGGACATCGGCATAACAGGTGTTCCGAGTCTTCCTTTTCTATGCCACAGAAGCGACATATATCATCTTGAAGTTTTCCCATTTGCTTCAGATGATAGCGGCTCGGACAATGTCCTGTTATTAGACCAGTATAGATGCTTAGATCTTTCTTTGAAAGCTCCAGTATTTTGCGAGTCATAGAAATGTTTGGAGAGATAAACCGTTTCGACTGCCTAGCATTGAAGGTGTTATTCCAATTTAATTCCACTTTCCTACATTCCCATGCCTTCAGCTCCATTTTTAAAGCAGAAGCAGATAGGCCGCAAAAGGGCTCAGGTCCTATAAATTGATGAGAAGATCCGAATCTTGCCCGCGCATCAGCCCTTTCATTTCCATCAATTCCACAGTGACCTGGGACCCAATATAAGTTGACTTGGTTACGGCAAGATAATTTTTGGAGTGATTGAATACATTCCCAGACGTGTTTTGATGTGCATGTCGCCGACTTTAAAGCATTTAGAGCTGCTTGACTATCGGACATGATGCATATATTTGAATGTCTATAGTTTCTGCGCAAGCACACAGTAGAACACTCTAGAATTGCTTGAATTTCAGCTTGGAACACAGTTGGCCATCTACCCATAGAAATTGACATGTCTATTCCTGGGCCAGTTACTCCTGCTCCCACTTGGTTGTCCATTTTTGAACCATCTGTGTAAAAAACCGTCGAGCCTTGGCGAAGATCGGGACCACCGTCTTCCCAGGAATCACGCCTAGGCTCAAATACACGAAAAATTCGGTCAAAGTTGTATTTTTTCGCCATCCAGTCTTCATTATTGATTACCAGAGGATTAATACTAATAGTCTTTAGAATACTGAGATGACCTGTAAGATCACCATCAAAGAGGTTCATAGATCTTTTGATCCTCAGAGCACTCTTTTCAGCTTCTAATTGTATGAACTGATGCAGTGGAAGCATATAAAGTAAAGCATCCAATGCCTTCGACGGTGTACTTCTCATTGCACCTGTTATTGAGAGAGTGGCTAGCCTTTGAAGTCTTTCTAGCTTTTTCTGAGAAGCTTTCTCTTTTGTTTTTGGCCACCAGACCAACGAGGCATAGGTAATCCTGGGTTTCACAATAGCCGAATAGATCCACTGGATCATCTTCGGTTTCAGTCCCCATTGCTTACCAAAAGTTCTTTTACATATCCATAGAGCATTTGTAGCTTTGTTTACAGCTTGCTCTAAATGTGTATTCCAATTGAGTTGTCTGTCAAGAAATACTCCAAGGTATTTGACAGTGTCTGAAAGTTTCAGGAGTGTTCCTTTCAAACTTATGTTACTCAATGTAACTTTTTTTCTTCTCGTAAATGGTATGATAGTAGTTTTATTGGCATTAATGTTGAGGCCCTGCCTATCACACCATGATGAAATAAAATTCAAAGCAATTTGCATCCGGTCAGCGATGATAGAGTCAAATTTCCCACGAACAATTACGACTATATCATCTGCGTAGCCAATTATTTCAAAGCCTAAGGCTGTCATCTGTTGAAGAAGATCATCAACTATTAAAGACCACAATAGAGGTGATATTACGCCTCCTTGTGGGCACCCTTTCATTGCTCTAACGCTAATGGATGTACTTCCAAGTTTTGCTGATATATCTCGTTTTGATAACATTTCGCCAATCCAGTGGATAACGGATACATCGAAACCACGTTTCATCATAGCCGCAATCATTGAACTATGGGATGAGTTATCAAATGCGCCTTCTATATCTAGGAAGGCTGCTAGTGATATTTCTTTCGCTTCAAAAGACTTTTCTAGTTTCCTTACAACCGTATGTAATGCTGTTACTGAAGATTTACCTTCTAGATATGCAAATTGATATTTGCTTAGAGGGTTTTTAACTAAATATGATGACAGGACAGTTACGTGGCTAGTGTAACCATCCTGCTGACTCTATGGTATTGGTACCCCGATGCTAACTGGGCGGGCTTGACTGTAATCATAGTTAAAAATTATATTTTTTTTCTAAATGATCATTTGAGCTGGACAAAACAATCTTTGTTCTGATGGCTGACGCTATTTTTCGAAAAAAGCATACAACGTATTAAATTGATTATTGATTTTCACCCGTTCTGTAGGCCGTATTTAGAATCAGTTCCCTTCACGCTTCAGGTGTATAGCACTAATAAAATATTGAACGCGGACTTTGGACGCGGACCAAGGACTTTGGGCACAAAAATCTTGTTTTTTTCGAACACGGCCAATCATCTTTTGCACTAGTTTCTTTCCCACTTATTTGTCACTCAGATTCTATTTTCGCTTGAACCCCTTCTTGTCGTTTCCAGTGCCACCCTTCTGCTTCAGTTTTCCCTTCCCAATCGACCAGTTTTCCTCCACCCGCCTCAACTCTGAGATATTGGCTGAATTTCACTCCTTGGAAAGCACAGTGACGCCATTGTCATTGTACCACTACTGCTTGATAGAGTTTAAATCGTAACAGCTTGCCATGCCGGACCAGAAAGGGTAAGCGGCTCCCGGAAAACCAGAAACCAGTGTCTACAGACCTTTTACTAAATTCCCTGGTTCACTGTTCCAGAGCATACGAAAGTGTCACACTTTTCAGTTCGCAGTTTCCAGATTGCTTGCTTGCCAAAAGAGGAACGTTTTCGAGAACTTCAACCACTTCCGGGATACTCTACAATTGAACGAGATATAAAATTCCAATCCAGAAACTTTTCCGAAAACAACCTCTCAATACACTTCGTCATCCCTAACGACGCGATCATATTTCGTTAGCAACTTCACACAGAGCTTCCTCCAAAGAATTTTTTTTACCTCCAGATTTGACGACCCGCTTCTCCTACGAACCTCTTCTTTGATTTCTAGACAGGAAATAACACCTTCGGGTTCTTCCGTTTCAAAAAACTCACTTTCGAACAAGCTCCAAATATGGCTGAACAAAAGCCAGTAGTGATTGTATACTCTCTGAACAAAAATCAACGTAATTTTAATATGCAGTAGCACTTTTCGTCTACTCGATTTTTTTTAGCGCTTAACCTTCAATGTCAATAATTGTAACTCAATTGTCTTTACCACAAAGGTGAAAGTCGGTCACTGCCTTACCACAACTGTCGTACCTGTTTTTTTTTCATAAATTTCTGATTGCATTTTAAACCGTTGATGGCACCTGATTAAATTTTCTGCCTGCACGAAACGAAACTCACCGATTCTAAACAGTACACGCTGAGGCTGGATTCACAAATATTTGGCAATAATTGGATGCAAAGTAAAGAGAAAAAAACCACTCGTAAATGGACTTTTTTACGGACAATTTTTATATGTTCAATCTAAAAGTGAGGACATAATTCATTATTTAATTGTATTATGGTCGATAAGGAAAAGCATTCGATTTATCATAGATGGGGGCTTACGGAGAGACAAACGACGATGCTGTGGTCATCTCCTTCTCCCGGACTGGAAGTTAAATGAAATGTTGTTACGAGCAATTATGCTCCCATTTGACGCGCAGTAAGTGCTGGAATAATTGCTTCGTGATGGTGCAAAATGTGTAAAGCCAAGGAAGGCAGACGAGTTTATAGCAACATTTTTGAACAACTAACAGGACTTATTATAAGTGTGAATTGGATGGATTTAATATCTTGTTTATGGTTCATCAGACAAAATAATTTCCGCTTCATTTCAGACCCTTAGGCTAACCGTTACCTTTCCGTTTGATTCCCTTCCAATTAAGAAAATATTTGCCAAGAGTGTTAAGAGAGAACCAGGTTTATTATCGTATTATTGTTATTACTAATTTCTAGGGGTTCATATAACCTGTATTAATTTTCATTTAATTGTCGATTAAAGCTTGATTTTAAATTCCATTTACTCTAGAACTGAGAACAACACAATCAATACACAGAAGTGGAGCAGCTATTTGCCCCCGCCTAGACTAGACTGTTTGACCGATTTGACAACAGTAAGTGTTAATGTATCTGTCAATATGAAACACAAACTAGTGTAAAAACTTCTGATTTTTAATATTTTGCGTTTTTGAAAATGGTTCAAAAAAAATAGTTCCTTCCGAAAAGTGGTATCAAATCTGGTCCACTACCTTACCCTCTTAACGGTAATCGACAGTGATGATACAAATTTAACAGATAAAAAAATATGATAAATCACCAGGAAATTCAACATGATTCAAACCATGAACCAGTTGTACTGCACGCATTGGTGCACTCGTTTGCGGAAAGCGAACATGCAAACATGCGGCTTGTCTCGCACGTGAAACACCCAACAGCAACGAATCGTCCGCGTGGTTCTAATTAAGCAATATTGTTTGTAATTCCTTGGCGCGGAGAAATGCGCCCTGCGCGCACTGTTGGTGTTACCTCCGTATCACGAAACGGGGCCCGATCCGCTGCGTTTTATCGCTAATTTGCGTTTATTTATCTTATAAGTGTACTATCTGAACATGAGTTTACATCCCGGGTGGTGCATGCATGCAAGAGCCGCGCTGCCACTCCAATGGAAGACCCGGACCGGGCAGTAGCAGGTAGAGTGTGTATGTCACTCCAACCAACCAGCCAGCCAGCAGAAAGGCTGAGGACGGTGAATCGTTTTCCGATGGTGGAAGTCCCGACCCGGGCTAAGAAACATCACGATCGATAAGAGGATTTAATTAAATTTTAATTAAAATGCAAATTGCATTATGTTTTATGCAAATAGTTTCGGCTGATGTTTGCTTTATGGTATGCAGTTTTTTTTCGGACTGACAACAGTAAAGGTTTTTTTTTGTGGCTCATGGGTTAACGAGGAAAATCTTATCGGTCGATTCTGATCGGTGCGGTGTTTTTTCACAAAAACAAAAGGCGGATCCCGGTGACAGTTGGTAACGAGAATTATTACTCGTTGGCAAGTGGATCACAGCACTACTGGATGGGTAGGGCCGAAAGTGCTGTTCAGTAGAGAACATAACGAAGCGCGATTAATGAATTTAACGTAATAGTTCGGTGGGAATTAATCATATCCAGGCGAAGGAAGGGCACTGTTGGTATGTGAGAACAAGCTTAATGGTTTCCTTAACATTTTTAATTGCTTTCATCGTAAATTATTAACAAAAAATTGTGATTCAGGGTGAAGCCGCGTGGCCATTGGCCATTCAGCAAATGGACAAGTGTGTATTGCCTGAGCCGATATGGTAGAAAGTATGTCTCCTTAAGAACCTAACATCTGAAATACTTTCTTTATTACCTGTACTATTAATGTACTTTCCATGTGCTTTCGAAGCACTGGTCGATGGAACTGGCTCAGGCACCTTTTCGTCCTTTGACCTATTGTCTTTACGCACTTTTTCCGATCGTAACTCTTCGACTTTCGAATCAAACCTAAATTTTACAGAAAACTTGTTCTATTTGCGGCAATAAAGTTGCTAGAAAGATGCAATTATGTCGGCGTAAAAAAAGAGAAAGTGAGAAATCATTTATTGTTCGAATTACAGCAGCGAAAGCAAACGAGGGTAAACATTGTTGAAAAGTGAATTGATGAAAAACAATCATTTTCTTGTTTCCAGCGAACAAACGGTTTGATAGTGTATTCTTTGCAACACCTTTTAGTCATATTTTTAATGGCTCACCAAGCCTACAGTATCTTCCTATTCAACTTTTCCTTGTTACAGCTCAGTGTAATTGTACTTTCAAGAAAAATCAAAATCAGGTTGCCGTTTAGAGCTACTACTACTGTCGAGCCATTCTCACTCGTGGAAAGCGCACGCAGGTTGCGTAAATTGTGAGTGAACAATGTTTTCCCATCAAGCTTCGAACTTAGAATTTGCTTACTGCGTAGCCACCTGAAGGGAATAAATCCTGTCTTGTCCTGCTTTTTGCGCACTGGTTTGCCTCGTTTTACTGTACCACCTCCGCCAAGTAAAATTTGAAAAAACAAACCTTAATACAAAAAAAAGTAGAAGGGTCTGTGTCTTAGGACCCAAACGCAGATCTTTCTATAAATTTCGAATAAAGATATATTCCAATCATTACCTAATTTTAATAGATTTAATGCAAGCTCTGTTTTGATATATTTTCCGCCTGGTTTTAAATCCAGCTGTAGCTGCCATACCTTTTTAGTGACTAGTCCTGAAATAGAGATCTGCGAAGCTTCCAGCGCTTTGCATAAGTATTAAACATTCAAAAAAATAACGCAGAGCTATATCTGAAATTAAAGAAAAGAAAAAACTTTTTGCAAATTAAATTACACTATTTATATTTATTCGCAACAGATATGTAGGGTTAATTTCTAATTCCCGTCGTAGTAAGGAAAGCCACTCAAATTTTCATTATATCTTAGCTGGATTTAATGAATACTCCAAAACCTCTGCTGTTGATTTGACTCAAACACACTTACCGTCCGATCCGTGTCATTTGAATTCACTAAAAAGCGATTAATAAAGCATTTGATTAAAATTACTCAACTGATATATTTATATTTATATCTTAAATTCGTCGTACCGTTTTAAAATCCGTCCATCAAAATTTTTCATCGTCCGAACTAAAAATCACAATAATGTTTACGAAGCTAGCATGTATTTGTGTAAGACTGCATGACAAATGTTATTCTGCAAAATTTTTGCAGGTTATGCTAGTTTTCCCGGCTGCAGAATAACAATAATGCGTTGCGTGAGTTATTTTCATTTATGAATGACGGAAATTAAAACGATTAATCGACATTTTCTTCTTCGTCGCACGAAAAAACGTTGGAAATTTGGCTGCTAGGAATTCTTTGATGAAAAAAAAACATTTAAATAGATCTCAGCTCACTTTGATTGATCGCGTATGAGAGGCAACAAATTAAAATATTAGAAAATAACTAATTTTGCATTGTGTGTCATAAATATCGCTGATATTTTTATAATTTGTGTTGGATAGGACGGGAATAGGCAATTACGACGAAGCAGCAACATTCCCTATTTTGCCTACGACTTGCCGGCCTCATCAGTGTCTGTTTTCGAACCTACTACTAAGACGCTTCAGAAAATTTCAGGCAGAGCTGCATGTTAATTAACGAACAACATTCTCACTACCTACTGGTTAAAAAAAAGTTAACACCAAAAAGCCCGAGTTCGGTGGGTTTGTTATTCTTTAAGCTACACCAAATTTGTAAGTATTTAGAGAACATAAACAAACTAACTTCTCTTTCTACCTTTTAACAAAGCCAATAATAAACATTTTAACGTAAACCCACTGATTTTTTTCGAACCGTTGCTCGTAAACATGCATGGATCGTAAAGATGCATTCGAATCGTTGCATGCAAGGATTTTTGGATATAAATAGCGCGCTTTTGAGCCCTAATGCATAAAGATGTTTAAACTGACAGTTCGATGCACAAAACCAATTCCAGCTGGCTCCTCTCTCTCAGGTTTAAACCAAACCACAAGAAAACTTCATAGTCGCCCTGGTGAAAATGTGCATTTGTAAACAATTGAACAAAATCAAGAACAAAACTACTGTTGTCCTGTTATCTTCCTGAAACCAAGGATTGTATTTATTAACAGCCCAACTAGCAAACAAAAGCCAGTTGGTTTTACTTGAACTTTATAAAGGTTTCATTGCGGAATCTGATTTTATTTTGGTATTACGCAATACCATGGGGATACGAGACAAAACACAGTTATATCTAGCTATAAAACCATAATAAAACTGTCAATAAAGCAAATTTATTGTTGTTGTTTATATTACCACGATAAAACTAGATAAAAGGTTGCACCACGTCTCTTATAAACTTATTGTAAGTGTGGCGTAGCAATACAAAATGGCGCATCAATCAAAATTCATTTTATCGCGGTTGCTTATCAAACCGCAAGAAATTTGTTAGTTTTATAGAGCTACTAAAACGGTAATACCCTGACCAAACAGATTTATTGCTGCTATTATGACGAATACTAAATTTCAGCACCAAAATCATTGTTTTTATGCGAGGCCATATTGCCATATTCCAGTATTTGGTTTTAGCTCGCAAATAAAAATTCATCAAAGCAAAGCATTTTGCAGAAAGAAAGTTATTATCAATTGGTTTTCCTGTCACAGCACAGTGGTCCAAACAGCGAAATGCGTGATCGTGTGATATTGCGCCAAAACGTAAAGTTTTTCGCATATAGTTTCTTTAGGAACATTTATTGGTATAATAAGCCCCTTCTTGTGAGAGAAATCTTTGGGTGATTAATTCCCTTAAAAGTGAGATACGAAATTTATTTCCTCGTACATTCAAGATACAGGTTTGATACTTTCGGCAAAGTTGTAGTAAATATTAATGCAAACAACTTTGTCAAAGACACCATACTTGTATCTCTTCATGGAAATTATCTATGAAGCGTTATTCGTGGACAAACCCTTTACAAACAGTTTCTAAACCCTGACTTATTCTGGTCAAATTTTACGTGTTCATAGTGTTCTAGAAAGTTGTTTATCTTGCTAAAATCAATGTTTTTGTAGAACATTGTTATACGTGATTTTCTGAAGTTTCGGAGATTTTGAGCTTTTTTGATGAAAAATAGTACTTTTTTGAGCTTAAATATTTCCCAAAGTGGCAAATGGTGGCAGATCAAACAACTCGTACTTAAAAGTACAACAAAAAGATGTGTTGCTTATTTTATTTTGGTTTGAGTAAAGTTAATTGTTAACTGCTTGTTAATTCGTGTTTTCTAATTAAATAGTTATTTAGTCATTCCGAGAAAATTCGGCCTTCTGTGACTGTTGTTGAAATTCGGCCATTTGGATTTCAGCCATTCATGATTCGACCATTTGTGTTTCGGCCATTCCGTACCAGCCCATTATGAGTGTGATCTTTTGAAAAGACACCAATCGAAGGTATTGAACAAAATAGACTTAAGTTAGTTATTTGGAAGTCTTGCTCTTATTAATTGCGGCAAATAATTTTAAATCTACATTCATTTTCAACTCGAAAATAGGCGAAAAAATTGCTGGTAACTCAACTTGTTAGAAAGAGATTATCAACGTAAACAAAATGGCGTTTATTGCATTCGAAGTACATTTTAATTGTTCTATAAACATGACTGAGATGGATTTTTAAAACAACTATAACTTTTGAGGATACAAACGGATACAGACAATTGACACTTGCTTTTAAAGATTTTTTGTTGTACTTTTAAGTAGAAGTTGTTTGGTCTGCCACCATTTGCCACCTTGGGAAATATTGAGGCTCAAATTAGTACTATTTTTCATCAAAAATGCTCAAAATCTCCGAAACTGCGGAAAATCGCGTATAATAATGTTCTACAAAAACGTTGATTTTAGCAAGATAAACAACTTTCTAGAACACTATGAACACATAAAAGTTGACCAGAATAAGCCAGGGTTTAAAAACTGTTTTGAAGGGTTTGTCCACGAATAACGCTTCATAGATAATTTCCATGAAGAGATACGAGTATGGTGTCTTTGACAAAGTTGTTTGTATTGATATTTACTACAACTTTGCCGAAAGTATCAAACCTGTATCTTGAATGTACGAGAAAATAAATTTCGTATCTCACTTTTAAGGGAATTAATCACCCAAAGGTTTCTCTCACAAGAAGGGGCTTATTATACCAAGAAATGTTCCTAAAGACACTATATGCGAAAAACTTCACGTTTCGGCGCTATATCAAACGATCACGTATTTCGCTGTTTGGACCACTGTGCACAGGAAGCAACTAAAATGATTTTGCTAGAAACTGAGATTGACTAACTGTAACATTTATTTTTTTTAAACAACCAGTTTTCGAAAATTGCAAAAGTTCAATGGCGCGTTGATTTCATCCACCTATTATATTAGTATGCACGATAAAATTTAATGCGCATATGCTGGAAACCAACAAATATTGCTCAAAATTGATTAATTATTCTATGCGATATATTATTATAATCTGAGAGAAAAACTTCAGCATTTCTGCCAACGGATGTATTTTCAAGTTGACAAAACTGGCGAACTGGTTTAGCTTTTACAAGAGCGAAAACCGAACAGCTTTATTAAATTATGGCGGTGGCTGTCAAGCAGCGAAAGCTTTATTGGTTTTATTGCAGTTTTCAGCACAGCGTGATACGACTACTTCAGCTTATAACCTATTTCTTTTAGAGGTTATGAAAACATTCTGAGGAGTGGGTCACTTGGTCAGAAGGCCGTTTTATAGCTGCCATCAGAAAGTTTTCTAAGCGGAAATTAGTCGTGAAAACCACAATAGGAACGTAATAAAACTTAGAATTGTTACTTAGGAGCCCCTCCCTTGCGTTGAAGACTTTTTACCACTTCGATTCCATTTTATCAGTAGAACATACTCTTTTCAGTACTCTTCCAATGAAATGCCAAACGTGAGCACACATATAGAATCATATTATGCCCGAATACTTCGGCTGTAATGCACTTTTCCAACACAGATATCAAATTTGCCTCCGTTACTTGGGAGGTTCTAAGTTTTTTTACGTTACTATAGAGCAATTCCAGCTCAACTAGTAAAACGGTTTTACTCGACCGTTTTTGATTGAAATTAAATTTTCCTGATGTGATGGGTATCACGCAAGAATTCATTTTCAACTAAACTTGATTTTTTGACGTAGGAGTACGTCTTACGGCAAGGTTTGGGATAGGGTGTCACTCCGAAAAATCGAAAAATGCGATCGTCACGAAGAATGATAGGTTTTGAGCACTAATGGCTTAGCTCAGGAAACCTCCTGATCGATTTTAAATATTTTTGCTCCAATGGATCGGAAAATCTTCTACGCGTCAACCCCAATATAGAAATCTATTGATTTCAACGCACTATTGAAAAATTTAAAATAATATAGCATTGTCCGGAAATCCTCGCTTCGCGTGATTGGTTGCAAAAGACGCCATCATAGTTTTAACGTATTTTTAGAAATAAAGTGACGAAATCTTACCATCCCAAAAGGTCGAAGATTGTTTGCGACGGTTGAACCTAGATCAATTTGATATCGATACTGAGTATTGATAGGTATTGATACTGAGGAAGATCTCACGTCGAGGTCCCAAAATAACGAAATGTTTCGAATTTCCACCATTAATGGTACACCCACTATTACTGGTACATTTACCTTAATAGCATGTCGTGTGAGTTGAGTTTATGCTGGCATGCCTAAACATCATTTTTGTTTTATTAAATGTGAGTGAACGGCGAATTTCAAGTCAAATTCAGACTCAGAATATGAACAAAAAAATGCGAAATTTCCTAGGGCGTGGCAAAGCCAGAACCAAAAAACTATCGGATTCAGATAAGGTAATCCATTAAGACCCACGTGTTTTCACGCTGAGAGGCAATGGGTTAAATGTGATGCTGAAATATAAAATGTAAGGTTGTTTTTTTTCTATTAGGTACTGTCGCAAAATCTGTCCAACAAACATCAGCAAAATCTGCTGCTACTGCAGCCGAATCTGTCAAATCTGTTGTAGAATATGTTCTTCCGGATTCTGTTGCTTGTTGTCCCCGAAGTTTTTGCTGTTTCTGCTCATGATGCCGATGTTACCGATTCTGTTGCTATCCCCGAGGATGTTGCAGTTCCCGCTGATAAACAAATCGGCCACAACAAATCAGGTGCGCAGTATAACAGCTCAATTTAACTCTTGTCGGCCCAAAAAAGTGAATTGAGTACAATGTTGCTGCTCAATTGATAAATAGAGAAAATCGACGAAAACTTGCAAGGTCAAGTTTTCCCATACATTTTTAGTATTAGGTTTTCTCTATTAACGATAAAAAGCGACCAAATTTCGGCGTTCCAATGGAATGGAGATTATTTCTGTCACTTGAACCTAGACAAATACGATGTCCTGAAAGTAAACCGGTATGGGAAAGTGCACAACCACACCCTTCGAACGATTGTATGGATGTGCTATTGTAATGTGTTCAGAACTGATATCTCATAAGAAAAGGTGATAAAAGTGATATAAATCGTGTGTTTGTCTTTTCGCGATTTCTTTTCCTGGCAGTGCGAAGGTAACTTTTATAGTTAAGTATAATGGTTAGAGGAACGTTATTAGTCCCCGCGTCAGGGATTGCTGTAAATGGAGATAGTACTGGCGTTGAGGAATGAGTGGGAAGGGTAAACCCCATTACACACAATTGCGCAAAAAACTAATGTCGATATGCTTATTAACGCTCACTCAATAGCGATTATAGTAAAAATAAATGCCGTGCAGGTTATACAGCAAACAATCGGACGATATCACAATAGATCAATGATGCTGGTCGCAGTAATGAGTTCACACATGAAAAACCCCCATTTAATCCACCTGTTGGTGAAAGGAACCTTTGTTATACCTATCTTATTTGTCATTTGAGATAGAAATCGACAACGTCTTCGGAACATAATTCAACTTTTTCATAAAACTGTGTTTGTTGGTAGGGACCCTCCTTAACTGCATCACAAAAAGGTTATATTTCGCAACCAGTACGTAACCTAAACAAGCTTTTCGTACCAATTGGTTGGGTAACGACAAATACGCTTTACCTGATATATTTTTGTTGCAGTTGAAAACCGTAATAATCGACGTGCGACATTCGGTTTTATTCGTGTTCTGTGTGTCGCAACTATGTCGCAGGTGGTGCGCTGTATAGCGCATCAATATGCGAACACAGTGTTCCATTGAATATGACCAAATTTGGCACGTGGGGGATTTTTGTGGCATGAATTTATTTTATGATGGTATGAGACCCCTCACCACTGTGGGGCGTGGGACTCTCATACAAATAAAACAGAAAATTTTGCGTAACTCAAAAACTAATCGAACTCGAAAAATTTTAGACTCTTCAATAGCAAGACCACCAAAAACTACCTGAGTAATTCTCGCTGAAACAATGCCACTACCCACTACTGACACGAGATCTTCAAATATTCAAACTATTGTACTTAATTGGTTGAAAATGGTTAAAAAATGAGAATTACACTTTAAATACCTGGAAACAGTAAACCCCTCGTACCTCGTTTGCCAAGGAGCCCGACAGTTTAAAAAAAGATGAATTTTTCGCAAACCTTAAGATCTATATCATGTGATATTTCCTAAACTTGCATTGAATCAACTAACAAATGGCACGGTTTTGTAAAGACGAAGAACAGGACTTTCAAATGGAGTAAATTTTTTAGGTCGCCATGTCGGATTTTATCAAAAAAATTGCCGTTTTTGACATGAACCCCCCCAACCGATTTTCACTTTAAGCCCAATCCTTCCTTTTTACAAAAGCGTGTCGTTTGCAGTAGATTTCATGGCAAATTTTGGAAATATCGCAATAATTATATTAAAATTATGAAGCTTGTTACAGATAACTGGTTGTTTCATTTAGTTAATGCCAATGCACTCCTAATTTCAAATTTGTTTTTGAAGCATTTACTCTCAGCTTTCTAATGGTGGTCTTAAAATGAAAATCGGTTAGGGGGCTCACGGTGACAACGGCGGTTGTAGACGTAGGACTACGTCTTACGGCAAGGTTTGGCTGGGTAGGGTGTCATTTCAAAAATTCTTTCCCGAAGAGTGGTCAGGTTTTGAACGCTAATAGCTTAGCGGTTTCCCGATCGATTTTCAATATTTTTTCACCAATCGATCGAAACTTCTTCTGAGAATTGGCTCAAACGAAGAACCCTATTATTTCGTATGTGTACACTATTAAAAAACTGAAAATAATGAAGCATTGTCCAACTAGAAATTTTCGCATCCTGATTGGTTGAAGAAAAGACGTCTTCATGGTTGGCACATGTTTTTTGCAAACAAGTGACAGAAACTCCTCGTCCCAATAGGTCGAAGATACTTTACGGCGCTTGAACCTATACCAATTTGATATCTGTGCTTGGGAAGTACCTCAAAGTGCTAAACCACACCTCACCTTCAACCGATGTTATCGTTTCAGCATTAAACCTAATCCAATGTGATGTCCTGAAGGTAAACAACTTTCTTAAAGTATAAAATCGCCCCTTTTCTTCAACCGCCTTTAACATTTAAGTTTGAAATTAGCCCAAATTGATGTCCTGAATGTGAAACGCCATCGAAAAGTGAGCGGTCATCCTTTCCTTTTTTCCTTCGTCGTAATTGCCTATTCTCGTCCTATCCAACCCAAATTCTTAAAAATTAGCTGAATGCCCGATCTTACTCGGAAAGCCTTTGTCTCACAACCACTTGTACCTACATCGGTTATTGTAACCGAAATGCTTATAATGCAAAAATACAACGCTTGTTTCTCTTTCGAACGTTTCTCCCCATTTGTCAGCTCCCACTCTTTTGTCTACCCGGCCACCTGCACACCTGTTTTCTTTACGGAAATCCCTATAAAACCCTATAAAGAAAGAAAAAGAAAGCCATTTTTCCTATTTGCACCTTCCGCTTTTAACAATGGCCATCCCGCTCATAGGAAATGAATAGTTTTGTTATTGTACTTTTCTAAACACAGCTTTTTATTTATTTATTAATTTAGTATTACATGCTATCCTAATAAAAAAAAGTAGAAGGTGCAACAGTGTTTCTTCCATTGATACAACAAACCTGTCATTCCTTTCATCTCACTTCAAGACAAAACTTGTTTGTAAACAATGTTTTTATGTCACCACCAGGGGCGAGTATGCACAAATTATTGGCTGAGCCCACTCTGCAGCATGCCACATAAAGTTTATCAAGGGAAAAACATGGTGTTCTCAGATGAACTCCACGCTGTTTGAATGATTGCCCCTGGGACTCAAACAGAGTCGGCCAACAACAATTAGCACTAATGATCGAACACTTTTTATACAGATCACTTTGATTCGGTGCATAATTACACTTGACAAATCTACAGCTGCGAGCATTACAGTTTAGTGTTTCGTATTTTGATTTTTTCTGTTGTACGGATAAATTGTTACAGTCATGTGGGCGTTACTCCCCCCTTCTCACCAGCAACCTCCGGTCATCAGCTCCTCCTTTTGTCCTGTCCTTATGGGAGAACCGTCTAAACATTTCGGTCCCCCTGTTGCCAACCCCTTCAGTGCTGTTTCTTGTATGTCAAGGAAGATGTGTGCCAAGTTTGAAGAAGAACGGTCAAGCCGTTTCGGAGTTATGGCCTACCCCCTATTAGGGACCCTCCCCCACCTATTAGGGAACCTTCCTCCCCCCTTTTTGTTGACCCCCCAGTGCTGATTTTCTTATGTCAAGGAACATGTGTGCCAAGTTTCATAAAAAACGGTCAAGGCGTTTCGGAGTTAAGGCTCCCCTCCCCCCCTGTTATGAACCGCCCCCCCTCCTTTTGTCAATCCCCCAGTGTTGATTCTCTTATATCAAGGAACATGTGTGCCATGTTTCGTGGAGATCGGTCAAGGCGTAGGGTGAAGAATCGTATTATTACACGCATGGATATATGCTACTATCGCCACAAAGAGACTTACGTAGTCCTGCGTCATCTATAAGCGGTCGTGAGAGAACTGCTCATCTACAGTAACTAGATGATGTAGGGCGAAACGGTCGCAGGCCGCGAGTGTTGCCGACGACCCGCCATTGGAAGCGCCGGCCATTACGGGGGGCTGCTCCCGTTTGAGCTATTAGATTTTTACAATTTTTAAAATTATTTTGAAATCTTTATGGCGCAGATTTTAGAGTGGAAAAATTAGGTCTGGTGTCGTTACCAGTTATGTCAAAGGGATTTGTTTTATATCGAGGTAAAAATTGTCTTATATCGAGGTTGTTTTGTAACGAGCTTGTCTTATATCGAGGTATCCCTGAACAATCACAGCGAATATTTAAATGCTCTCCGCTTTATTTTAGCAGGCTAAGCAATGGGGAGAGTTGTTTTCTACTTTAATGCCCGGAAAAATTGAGAATTTCATAGTTACATAGTTTTGCGGAAGTAAAACTTTTCATTTGATACTAAATTTGTCGAAATCGGTTGAACGGTTCCGGAGAAAATCATGTCGCGCAATTTTCACATAATATTGCTTATAACTTTTAAACGAAACGACGGTTCGTAAAACAATTCAATAGTGATCTCAAAATTATAACAACAGGGGAAAATAGTAGGCAAAATCAAGGGTACCCAAAATCTGGCATAGATATAATCGGTAAACCACTGTATTTCCTAATAATTAATAACATTAGCCGGTATGAATAAAACAGTTCGCTTTGCTGTTTCCGTGTAAATCTTCTGGGAGAAGTAAAGCAAACTATTTTATTCATACGGCCTATTGTCTTAATTTTAATCTCAGTTTTATAATTCAATATCATTTATTATAATTTCTTTTAACAAAATGTTACACTTTGCCATTGCGCCATAACGTAAATCATAACTGGTTGTTTTCAACGGTTAAAAAAATGAGATTAACTGCGCCGGCGGCGATTTTGAGTTTCCAGATAAAAACTGCATAAACAATAATAATCATAAACAGAAATTTTACGATCTCCATTTCGCCTGTCTCCCAACTCATCCAGGATAGTGCGCATGATGATGAATATAAAGAAAATAAAATGAAGCGTTTGCCTTCTGGTCCACATGCTTAGTTTGTTTCCCCCTTAAATTGTTTAATAAAGACATGCCAACCATCGCATCGCAACAAACATCGTCGTCGCCATTTGCTCACTTCAGCATGAAGCCGAAACCGAAATTGAGCTGTTCGTTTGTTGTTGTTATCAATCGAAACTGATCATATAGCGGCCGATGTGCCGCTGTGAATTTTGGGTCGGGTTTTTTAATTTGCGGTACTTTTCGGTGTTGGATTGATGTTGGCGCATTTGGACAGTCAGCATATTTTATTAGGTTCAATTAAATTTTTTGGAACAGTTTTCAAGAAAATGGGAAGATGACGCTAGAAAATTCGTAATGTTGCTTTATTTGCCTCAAAATGCACCAACGATAGCAACAGTGAGAAACTACAAAACTAAACTTCTGTTTGGAATTATTTGAAATATGATTTGCCATCATAGCGCTGGTTGTAATCAATCATTCGCACAACACACTTAAGACACACAACCATCAAAAACCATCACCGTGCCACCAAGCTGAAGGCTATTTACCTGAAATTAATGACATTTCTACTTGTGGATTGGTTCATATCAGTTTGATCACGCACGGAACGGATACTGGAGGCGCATCAAATTTGACTGGTAGTCAACCTGGCACTCACTAGTGGCGGGCTGGCTGGCACAGCACGTGCCCGCCCGGTTGCTTTCCTTTCGTTGTCATTAATAATGGAGTAATTGGTTGTCAGAAGTTCGAGCAGATCGGAAAATTCAAATTTTTAATTAAAATGCTGTAGCCGCCAACAGGTCGTAACGTTTTAGCAGCTGTACTAAACCTAATTGATAAAGCTATTGGAGAGACTGCACATAAAGATATGGTTTGAAAAACGACATGAATTGTGTTATTATTTGAATCAATTTTTCCCAATTGATTCACGGAAGTTATGTTGTTTGTTAAGACGAGATTGATCGTTTCCATTGTATGTTTATAATATCGAATATCTTTCAATTTCAAATAAATTGAGTAACCTAACGGTATAGATAACTAAACATCGTTTGGTAAACTTTGCATTTCTTTCTTGTGACTTTTAATAACCACCGGTAAATATCTCACTCGGCTATGGCGATGAAAGCGGAGAAAATTGGTTCGTAAGAAATCACGTTTAAATTCTCATTATGAAAAATAAATTAAAACTGTTAGAGGACCACAATGGCTCTTTAAGAAAATTGGTTCCATTTTTTCTTCCCCCGGCGAAGCGGCGCGGCGTGGCGGCACCCTGCTAATGAACTTTTCCTAAGCTACCCGTACATATGCGATATCCCCCCGATCATCATCATCATCACCATCACCACGATGCGATGCATCGTTTGTTGGGAGGCTGGGCAGGCAGCCCGTAGGCTATTAGCAGTAGCATGAAAATACGGTAGCCAAACGAGGTAAACGGCTATTGTTGGTGTAGTGTTATGACAGTAATGAAATTCTTTTGAATAGTTTGCCATACTCCGCACTCCGTGCACATCGCCATCGTGGTGGGGGATTTATTAGCGTGCCAGACAGCTGTAACCGTTCTGCAGGTAATGGACCCCTCTAAAGCAAACTAACTGGGATTAAGTGGTTTAGCCTAAAGTAACCGACGTGGGGCGACTGTGTTATTTTTGCTATAGCTGAGAAAGATTACTCGCTTTTATTTTAATAGAATAGATAAAAAAAACCATATTTGAATTATTCGGGTAGTTTAAACAAAGACATAATGACTGGGTTTGATTAGGAAATTAGGGCTCTCCCTCAGTCTCACGGTTTTTATTGTTCAATAAATTCATGAGGGACGCGTTCATTAGTGCAAATGATTTTTCTATTTTTCCCAAGAAACTTTAACATGCTCTACTTAATACTAACCTTACACAGATATTTTTATGATAGCTTACTAGTTTAGACGATATATAAAGGGTGTCCATGATAAAATTGTAACGCACAAAATCAATTCGCACAATTCGAGTTTTTATCCGATAGCCGTCAAATATCCAGGGTATTAAATGACACAACGAAACTTAGTTTTATTAATTATATTTAATTTTATTTCGCCTCACGCATCCGTATCCGAATGCACGTAATTTAGCTTTAACGCCACCCATGGGATTTTGCACGACCTCGGAGTCGACATGTTTTTGCATGTTAACCCATGATTGATTACGTTTCAGAAGATTCTCCTCCATAATAGTCCAATGCTACTCGGTTGGCCGCAGCTCCAGCCAATTCGGGGGGTTAGGATTTTTGGGTGCGAAATCGACATTATTTGCCTTATATCACTCCAGCACATCCTTTCCCAAGTAACAAGTTGAGTTTTATTACACTCTTATGATGGCCTTTAAGACCAAAATTAGTCATGAAAACCGCCATAAGAGTACAATAAAACTCACATTGTTGCTTGGGTTGCGTAATGGCATGACGCCAAATCCGGCCAGAAGATCGTAGAACAGTTGTGAGACTTCGGAAGAGAAAGAAGACGCTTTTGGAGACACTCTTTCAAATACAACTGTCCATTCGTGTTATCTGTGGACATGAAACATGTACATCGCTCTCCACAGTCCACATGAACAAATTGCTCGTCAAATCAAGAATTTCTTGGCAAACGTTGACATCTTCTGTTTTTGAAAGTTCTCTGGAACATCAAACTTATCATTTGCAGTGAAATACTGGTTCCCCGGAAATCGGCTGAAGTTCACTTTCACCTAGGTCTCGCCGTCCAAAGCACATCAGTGTGGTTTCACCAACTCCTGGGAGCGGCTTTTCTTGACCGCATTCTATTGTTCGTCACGATTCCGGGCCCTCTGAACCTTGAACGTACGTAATTGGCCGTCTGGACGAAACTATAGCTCAGATTCAGTTTTTTGCCACATCTCGGACGGAGGTGTAAGGTTTCGGGTGGAAGCACTTGTGATCCTTAACACTATACGGACGTTTAAAGTCACTTTTAAGTCGCCTGGCTAAGAGTAAATTTGGATTCATAGAACAGTCTATAACCCGGGACTGAAGTGGCGCAGAAAAACCCATAAATGACTGGAATCGGAATATTTTATTCAGCTCTAAGTTTCACCGTATTACATCATTGCATTTCTCTGCTTCTGATAAAATCTCGAAAAAATTTTTATCGTACCCTGCACAGTTGAAGTTGCGACTGAATCAGCATGTTTCACCACTGTTAATTGTCCCCCACTTCGCCGAAGTCGTTGTTTGACAATTGCCCGAAACTTTTCGATGGGTCGAAACTCTGGACAATTTGAAGGGTTCATCGAAGGCTGCTCTAGAACAACTTTAGAGCAATGACAGCTAGCTAAATCAGGCCTGTATATAACGTTAGCCTGATGTTTATGAAATCCGTTTCTTCAAGCATTCTTCCATGTATAAATTTGATGTTATTGTTGATGAAGTGATAGAACGCTCAGTTTTCAGTTCACAGCTACATATTACTTGCAAGATCGTGACCGTCTTTGCGAATTTATCAGCAAACACGAACTTATACTTGCGTGGCACATCGCCACTCCCACTTAACACGTAAAATTTTTGATCGGGAAGTTGAATTTTAACATGAATTTTGTCAAAACTTGGTCGTACAAACGCCTAGCACACTTCTTTGCCAACAAATTCAGTGCCTTCTCGAGCGAGGATAATCCGCATAGTTTGAAAGTTGGCATCGTACCTTCTAACCTAATCCCGGATAGAAATGCCAAGATTGGACTTAACGCACCTCAATTCTTCCCCTCAGCTATCGGTTCTTTGTTCCGGTATTCTTAAAAGTTCTTTACCTTTCCACACCCAAGTTTTCCTTATAACCTTTTAGTGTATTACACACTGATAATTTTGAAATTTTTTGCACTTTCGCCAACTTTGATCTAAACCACTCTGGATTTTCCAGGTGTGGCTACTCCGCAACGTGGTGGAATCTTTTAACGAAACTTACACCAGTTGTTCTTCATAAACATGTAAACAAAGTTATATCAAATGGTTCCAGTTCCTACCACAAACCAGGCCTTTTAACCAGGCTTTATGATCCGCATCCTGACTTACGATCGACAGTCAGACGTTCTTTGAGCCGTTTTGTGACACCAACAACCGTAGAAATCAGGACTTCCGATTTTTTATTGATTCTTATTTTCGATGTGCTCGTGCCGTATCTTTTCGTGAACAAAACGCCTTGTCCGATTTTTTTGGCTTTTGGCGCCATTTTTCTAACTTTTGCTTTTTTTTGCTAATTTTTAATTTCTAATTTTAATTTTGAAATATTCACACAGTGTAAACAATGCGTGTTGAACCTCAAAACATTCAAAAATTCAATTAATTTTACCGAACGAACGGTTCAAAAGTAATTTGTATCATGTGTTGCAATTATATCGTGGACTCCCATTAGTGTTGACATTGTATTTGTGCAGTAGAAACGAGTCAAATAATCACATTATTTATCAATTTTGTGATCTATACCTATAAAAAAGGATTACTGCCTGTTTGTCTGTCCGTCACCCTTATAGAATCGAAAACTACTGAACCGATCGGCGTGAAAATTTGCATATTGGGGTTTTTGGGGCCAGGCAAGGCTCTTATGATGGTTAGAGACCCCTCCCCCCACTAAGAGGGGGGGGGGGGCTCCCATACAAATGAAACACAAATTTCTGCATAACTCGAGAACTAATCAAGCAAATGGAAAGAAATTTGGCATGTGAAGGTTTTTGGAGGCAAGATTTTTTTCTATGGGAAATTAGGACTCCTTCTCACTTTAGGAGGGGGGCTCCTATACAAATGAAATACAAATTTCCTCATAACTCGAGAACTAATTAATCAAATGGAACCATATTTAGCATGTGGGTATTTTAGAGGCATGATTTTTTTCTATGATGAATTAGGATCCCTTACCTTTTTATAAGTGGGGCGCCCATACAAATGAAATACAAATTTCCTCATAACTCCAGAACTAATCAAGCAAATGGAACCAAATTTAGCATGTGGGTGTTTTTATAGGCATTTTTTATGTTGAATTGAGACCGCTCCCCTCTTTAGGAGGGGAATTACATCCCCTCCCCTTTCAATAGTTTGGGAGGGCTCCTATACAAATGAAATACAAATTTCCTCATAACTAGAGAACTAATCAAGCAAATGGAATCAAATTTGGCATGTGGGGGATTTTGCAGGCAGGATTTTTTTTATGATGGTTTGAGACCCCTCACCCCTGTAGCAGGGGGATAAGAACTCTCATACAAATAAAACAGAAATTTTTGGGTAGCTCAAAAACTAATCGAACTCGAGAAATTTTAGACTCTTTCATAAAACATTAATCAATAACAAGACCACCAAAAACTATCAATAGTAACATTAGACGATTCAGCGCGAGACGGCCACAGGCCGCGAGTGTTGCCGTCGGAAACGTCGGCCACGGCGGGGGGCAGCCGCCCGTAGAGATCACCACTATCTAGGTTTATTTATTTTCCTAGCTCTACTGACCTCTATTACTTTTCTTCAGTTGGGTCACCCCTGCGAAATGGTACTTTCTACTCTTCATCACTCTTGAGAGGGTGATCGGACGAACGAAGATGCAAGATTTTCAGTAAAACTAGCCAACTTCTAGGCTTCACAGGTGACTTTGTAATAAAAGCCAGAACCTTTGCAACGGCGCACCGTGGGATGAAACCCAAATCTAGGTGGACAAAAGTAATTACGCTAAAACCGTTAGTCCTAGGTATACAGTATCTTCGGAGAAAATTTGTTATATCAGAATCCGCATTTTTTGGTGTACATGACATTAGAGTTGCCATCACAGTAAGCGAGTATAAAACATAAACTTTTTTATGGTTTAAGTTAGCTGAATAAAATGTTCAACAAAGTTAAAGAACATTAAATTTTGAATTGCTTTGCTAAAGAAATGAAAGTCCTATCTCTTAATAAACCGAAAGCGGAGAGTGACGCAGGTGTGCTACTGACGGAAGTTTTTGGTTTGGTGAGGTTTGGTAAAGCATATTAGTATTAGTAGTGAAATACTGAAATTAAAAAACGATAGAAAAGCAGACCAATGAACAATAGAGACCGATGAACTTGATAGTCTAATGAACATAACAGACCGGTAGACAAAACAGATCAATCGACTAGACAAACCGATAGACAAGCCAGATAGACAGGTAAGACAGGTAATCATCGGACGGGAGAGGCTGATTTACAAGACCAACCCACGTGCATGGTGCATGGTAATGTGCATGGTAAACCGACGAACAAGCCTGACGTACAGACAAAATAGATCGATGGACAAGACAAATTGATGGACAAGACAGACTGATGAGGAAGACAGACCGGTGGACAAGATAGGTTAATTGACAATATAGATGGATTATATGGACTGCCGATAGGACAACTGATAGACAACTGATTTACTATTTGACAACACAGACTTTTCGACCACACAGTCAAGTAAACAAGACAATCTGATTGGCAGGACGGACTCGTGGACAAGATAGACGAATGAATAGTACAAACCGATGAGCAAGACAGACTGATGGACAAAACATACCAATGGACACAACAGGCGGACCATTAAAATAGACTTCTGTGCAAGACAGATTGACGAAAATCTGGACTGTTTGACAAGACAACTCCCAAGAAACACGATTCTACCACATTCGATTGAAATGACTTATTTATGACTTGTATTAGTCATATATCAGTCACTTCAACTACTCTGTAACAACTGTGCTGCTAGGGCGGCTGACTGAAGTTTTTGGAGCGTCTTAGTAGAATACGAAACCTGAAATTAAAAAAAAAGAGAAAACTTTTTCCAAATTAAGTTCCACTTTTGATATTTATTCGCGACAGATACGTATTTCGTCCACGACTTGCAGGCTTCTCAGTGTCTGTTTTGACACTGATGACAGACACTAATGAAGCCTGCAAGTCGCAAGCGAAATACGCATCTGTCGCGACTAAATATTAATGGTAGAATTTTAATTTAGGAAAAATTTTCTATTTTCTTTAATTTCAAGACAACTGTCTCTCTCAGCTGCGTCAAATAGTAATAGAATACAATGATACGGATATTTCTTGCTGTCTCTTTACGCTCTGCCTTTTTTTATTATAGTCACTTTAACAGCTTAGATCATTCGCGACTTCTGCGGGGGGGTTGGGATTTGAGCCCGGGTCCGTGAGAGGCGTAAATGCTAACCTCTACGCCGGAATTGGCCCCGTCTGCCTTTTTACTGCAGCAAATTTGACAAGCAAAATAGGGTACGGGAGGGTATTCCCAGCACGCTACTAATTTCGGCATACATTACCTTTTTTGGCTACACCTTCACAAATAAAAATTTTGCCGCTATATAACAATACTGAAACGAATGTAACACTCATAAGCTTTAATGTGTTATAACTATTTTCATAAAAATGTAAGTAATTTGCTAAATTTTGTTCAATAAACATCAAAAACACTGTGTTTCCACTGGCACGTAATCAGGCTGAAAATTAATTTTAATTTCAGCATATGGTGCTCTAGTTACAATACTATCAATGCGTGAGGCAGTTACTCGTGAAACTATTCTATCGTGTTGACATAGCTAGTATTTGAGTGACATGTCTTTAGTTTTACCGTGAATGCACGGAAAGAAACCGTGCAATGTATTAGGGAAATGTCAAAAATGCTGTTCAAATATTACGAACACGTCCGCCATTATGGCTCGTAAAAAGCTGGATAGGTTCGCTTGTCAGATTCTCGCTTCAAATAGCTTGTTACATTTTTTTCCGCAAAGTTGTTTCGATAAATGTATCATGTATAGACTTACTTACTTAGGTGGCTTGCCGTCCTAAGACAAAGCCTGTTGAACAAAATTTCTCCATGTAACTCGGTTGAGGGCTACCGCTCTCCAATTCCTCGGACACCGAGTACTCTCCGCCAGATCTCGCTCCACCTGGTCTAACCATCTTGCTCGCTACGCTCCTAGTCGTCTTGTTCCTACCGGATTTGAGGCGAACACCATCTTTGCAGGGCAGTTGTCCGGCATTCTTGCAACATGCCTGCCCATCGCATCCGTCCAGCTTTAACCACGTTCTGGATACTGGGTTCGCCATAGAGCTGTGCGAGTTCATGGTTCATCCTCCGCCTCCATACTCCGTTCTCCTGTACGCCGCCGAAGATCGTTCTTAGCACTCGTCGTTCGAAAACTCAGAGCACTCGCAGGTCCTCCTCGAGCATTGTCCATGTTTCATGCCCGTAGAGAACAACCGGTCTAATAAGCGTCTTGTACAGGGTGCACTTTGTACGGGGACTTAGTCTGCTCGACCGCAATTGCTTGTGGAGCCCATAGTAAGCACGACTTCCGCTGATAATACGCCTCCGAATCTCACGGCTGGTATCATTGTCCGCCGTTACCAGTGAGCCAAGGTAGACAAATTCATCGACTACCTCAAACTCATCGCCGTCGATCAATATACTACTGCCCAAGCGGTGTCGTTCGGCCTCGGTTCCGCTGGCCAGCATGTACTTTGTTTTAGGCGTATTTACCTTTAACCCAATCTTTTCTGCTTCGCGCTTTAGTCTGGTATACTGTTCAGCCACCGCCACAGATGTTCTGCCGATAATATTCATGTCATCGGCAAAGCAGACGAATTGACTAGATTTGTTGAATATCGTGCCCCGCGTGTTGATATCCGCTCGGTTCATAACACCTTGTAGCGCTATGTTGAACAGCAGGCATGAAAGACCATCACCTTGACGAAGCCCTCTGTGTGATTCGAATGAACTTGTCAATCCACCCGAAATCCGAACACAGCACTGCGTACCATCCATCGTAGATTTAATCAGTTTGATGAGCTTCCTGGGGAAGCTGTTCTCGTCCATGATTTTCCATAGCTCTTTCCGGTCGATGGTATCATATGCGGCTTTGAAGTCAACGAATAAATTATGCGTGGGAACTCTGTATTCACGGCCCTTTTGGAGGATTTGCCGCAGTGTAAATATTTGATCCGTTGTAGACCGACCTTCGACGAAGCAGGCTTGATAAGTTCCCACAATGTATACATGCCACAATGCATGTATAGACATGTAACATATTTTGCAACAGAAAATGACAAATTTGCATTTGTTTTGGGTGATACCTACTCTCCATACAGAGACGCCAAATACATATACGATGTAGTAGCTGTAGAACGATCTTCTTTAGAAATCCAGAATCGAAGCTGACCAAACTGTTTACCTTAACTCTAGAACATTATGAAATGATGCTCTCGTTTTTCTATAACCTGTCAAATATTTTTCTGATCTTAGACATATTTTATGTTACTTTATGTTACTTGAACCACAGAATAAAAATGTCCTCAATATTTACTCTCCATACACTGCAAACGTCGTCGAAGCACTGTCGAACGTCCGGGGACGCGGACCAACAAAGGCAGGATAAAATTATTTTCCTCTGATCTCCAGCGCTCGACAGCCAGTGCAAACCTACAGAGAACATTTTCCTGTAATTATTTCTTTCATTCGACAAAGCAGGTGACCACTTGATGAATCCGGTAGGCTGCGCAGTATGTGTGTGGTAGGTAAACCGAGAAAGGTAATATTTGTTGACCACCTTACCGGCCTCGGGGTGATAGCTGGCTGGTTCGTAATGCCACCATGTCGTTCGTAAATACAATTTTGCGTTTCGGAAAGAACGTGTTACTTTGAAACCGTCCTAATGAAGTACGCCAATTTAGAATTTGTCCCGGGAGAGTAAAAATTAAGTCGCAATCATTTCGGTTTGCTTTTCTTGCAATTTATGTAGGTCCATGGAAATTTTTCAGCAATTGGCAAAGTAAGTGACGCAGGGTTAATGATGGTTTAAGAAGCATAAAGCAGTCGAAACTAAGGCTTGGTATCCAATAGAAAGTTTAAATGACTCGATAAAATAGCGAAGAAAGAATGGAGGTTCGTCGCTTGGTTTCCGGGTCTGTAGAACGAGCACGAAAATTGTATTGTAACAGTATTGCTTCAATTTCCGCCCTTTTTAAAAATCAATCGATACGATGCGACGATTCCAGCGTAATTGTACAATTTCAGTCATTTCCTTCTCATACCATACTGACCAAGAGTGTGAGCGACATCTCCGTTGCTTGCTAATAGAAACTAAAACATGGGAACGGTCCTAACATGACTCGCCAGGCCACATCCCACTGAGAATATTGTCGCAAACGGCGTGCTGCAGTACGGCGAACGTCTGCTTTGATCAGCATCCGTTTCCGTTGCCGTAGAAGCGGCATTCTCGGTGGTGGCCGAGCGTGTAGGCGAGGCAAATCTTGTAGGCTTGTTATTAGATTTCTGTTTCTATTATCCGCCGCCCGACGGCAGAGTGGAAGTTTATAATTTGGTTCAATTTTGTAATAAACTTCACGGCCTCCGCTCGGCGGCACCCCTACATGTCAAGCGCTTCGTTCCTATGGATCGGATGGTGAAGAGGAGCCTTTAATTGAAGATAAACATTGACGATTTCATCAAAGCCGACAAAGGTCTCGCAACGACAGCGCCGGCCGGGTACCAGCTGTCCGTCGGGTGGTCCGTTTAAGAGACCAGTGCGTGCTGCGGCAGGCGGCCAAATTTAGAATAATTGGAAAGTATGGATTAAGATATATTGGGATGAGGTACAACTCACAGGTATTTATCTGATTAAATTGGACGCACGTGAGCAGTTCCGTTCTATTCGGAAGGAACTCTAAAACTTTTTTTGACTAAAAAAATTCAATATTAAAAATTTTCGCTTCATTTTCGCTCCCTCCGAAGTTACGATGGGTAAAGTAATTCCTCGCTGTTTATTCCTTTCTCTAAACCGTATTTCAATTAAGGTCGATCTTTGAATCTGAGTTTCGTTAATTACACACTCCATTTCCACCCCGAAAAAAAGCCGCCTCAACCGACCTTCTTCCCAGCCGATCCGTCTGCGCTGCGCATAATATCTCCAAGTTAGATGATGAAATTAGTTCCAGAATCACACGCAATTAAATTCGCTACAGATGATCTATGTGTTGATTTAACTCCGCAGCTTTACACACAGAGGCGGCCGCCATTTTTTGATCTCTTTTTCTTCTCCCCGACCCGAAAGCCCAATGAAACCTTCCCCGAAGCCGCGCGTATTCACAAAGCGAAGCGCGCTCTTCCGTTATGGGCTTACCAATGGAAATGAATTTGGATGGTGGTTAAATTTAATTTCCCACCCCTCCCGCTTTCGGACAACTTCCCTGCAGCCACGCATAGGTACTGACTGCCCCAAAAGGAAAAAAGTTTCGCGCGCGTCTGACACAATCGAGTCAAATTGATCTTAATTTCGGTTGCGGCGCGGTTCGGTGCGTTCGGTTGTTGGAAGGCTAATGTCACCGCGCTCTCGTTCGGTGCCCGAAACAATGTTACTGTTTTTGTTTGCCCAGACAGGGCAGGGGTGTAACTTATCTGGATCTAAATCGAGGTTAGGAAATTATATATCCATTGTTTTAACTGGCGTTTGCACGACGGTACTCTAATTGCATTACGACAAACGATTAAATAATGATGGTTTTCCTGCTGGTGCCGCTGTTGACATTCGTGTTTGCGTTTGTGCTAGATTTGTAGCTTTTTGTTAGCCATCCTTTGTTTGGGAAAGGACAACGTAATTGGGGTAAAGCCATCAAGCCGAAATGGTTCACAAATAATGACGTGACATGATCTGGGGGATAGCCGTTCGAATGATCATCATCATCATCATCAACATTGCGCGCATTGCCTGCCTGTCAGCCACGGTTAGCCTAATTAGAGTCACATTTGTTTTCATTATCCATGGTTAGTAAGACAGAGTTGAGTAAACTGTAGCAATGTTGATTGAGGTTTGGCGGGTTAAGACTGAAGTTTATGTAATCTTTCTTTGCAGAAAAGCAATTTGTGCAATGCGTTATTATTATTATTATTATTGGCTGCCCAAACGAACCTTAACTGAGTTGCTATCAGAGTCAATAGGGTCATAGCACTGACCCCGTAATTGTCGTGTACTCTAACAGATGACTGTAAAGTTTAGGGATGGGCGAACATCTCACAATCTCAAAAGAACCACGGTTCTTCAAACGTACTCGAAGACGACACGAAGTTTGGCTCGTGAATCGTAGTTTACCAAACTGTCAACTTGGCGGATAAACGAACCGTGAGCTGCACATTTGAATCGGTTCGCGGCTGCAAATGAACGGTTCAGAGCTGCTCACACAAAAGAGGTGTTTTGCCCACCTCTAGCGAAGTTTGTCAAATAAAAGATTTTGCTTAATTATCCTGGTGCGATGCCCTTCAAGAGTTCACGTGCAGAACAATGTTCTGCCAACAAGCTCGGCCCCGGCTGTCCGTCTCCAATTTCTCGAATGTCCCACACTTTCCAAGTCTTGGTCCAGGTGCCCGATGCGTACCTCTGGGTCTGGTACCAACCGGATTCGAGGCGAACACCAGTTTTGCGGGGTTGTTGTACGGCATTCTCACAACATGTCCCGCCCAATTGGACCCTTCCAGCTTTAGTAACTTTCTGGATACTGTGGTCGCCGAAGAGTTGCGCCAGCACGTGGTTCATCCTTCTCCTCCATACACCTTTCTCACATACCCCGCCAAAGATGGTTCTAAGCACACGACGTTCGAAAACGGTGCTTTCAAGTCCACAACGAGCATTTTACATGTTTTGTTCTACGATGGTTCAATTCATATCTCTCGGAATGTCATCTCGTTATATCTCAAGATCTTTCACTGCTTGCTCTGGGACATCTTGGATCTTTAATCTTCCTAGTTTACTGCAACGACCAACGACATTAATTTCTTGCTTAAAACTCCACTCCTGTATGAAAAAGTAAAGAATCTATCCGATGCCGTGGTTGTACAGGAGCCTGAACTTCGACAAATGCGAAGTAATTACATTCTCCAGGAAATCAAACTTCGACTACACGCTATCGGATGTGTTTTTAGACCGCGAAAACTGTGTCAAGCACTTGGGAGTACTTAGATTTATTGTGCGCATCGCCAAGAACTTCTGCGACATCTACTCTCTCAAAGCTCTCTACTGTGCACTAACTGCTCCAATCTTGAGTATTGTGTCACAGTATGGAGTCCCTACTACCAAAATGGAGTTGACCGTATCGAATCAGTGTAGATTCATACGTTTCGCTCTTCAAAGATTGCCTTGGATTGACCCCTTCCAGCTGCTTTGCTATGAACAACGCTGCAGACTCATCGACCTTGAACCTTTGAATACTCGACGTGATGAAATTAAAGCAATAACTGTCGCTGATATGCTGTTCTCGAGAGTGGATTGCCCATCTATTCTCGCAAGCATCAACATACAGTGTTGCGAAGCCCACACTCGTGTAGTCTAATTTTCTCACACCCGCGTACTCATTATAACGAACACTCCGGCATAAGCATCCCTTTAAAGCTCCCGCTCTTATTTCTTCATGCACTGCAACGAATTTTTGCGAGTGTGTGTTTAGCTAACAGCTGCAGTCATCGCTCGTCGTACGTCGATGCGGCCCGATCTGCTGATACCGATTACTCATGACGGCTTGTACTCCCGTCCGTGAGTAGAATCGAGGGCGATGAAGAAAAACTAATGCAAAACTTGTATCCCAGTGCGCCACCAGTCTCACGGGAAGCTGATTCCCCGCGAGTTTTTGACATAGAACTACGTCTTACGGCAAGTTTTGAGATAGGGTGTCATTCCAAAAAATCGATAAATGCGAGCGTCATGAACAATGAAAGGTTTTGAGCGCTAATAGCTCAGCGGTTTTCCGAACGATTTTAAATATTCTTACACCAATCGATCGGAAAATCTTCTAAGAATTGACCCAAATGAAGAAAAATATGGATTCTTGATGTTGAACTATTGAAAAATTGAAAATAATGAACCTATGTTTTACCAGAATTCTCGCTTCGTGATTGGTTGGAAGATCCTTTACGATGATCTAAACCTATACCAATTTGATACCTGTGCTTGGGAAGCAAGCTAAAACAAGTGACAAAGTTTCCCCATTTCAACAAGATTTCTTAACACCGCGATTAAACCTAGACCATTTTGATGTCCCTGCTTGGGAAGTACGCCAGCGAGAGTGACGAAGCCCACTCGTGCCAACAGATTTCTTACGAACGCGATTAAACCTGGTCCAATTTGTTAGGGAAGTGTGCCAGAAAAAATAACACAAGTTCGTTGTCCCAACAGATCGCAAATTCTTTACTGCGAGACGATTAAACCTCGGCGAAGTTGATTTCTGTGTTGGAAAAATGTGCTACAGCTGTAGTGTTCGGTTATAATACGACTCTGTATGAATACGCATGCTTGTCGTTTCATTAGAAGTGTAGTGGAAAGATGTGCTGTTGATAAAATAGGATTTAATTGGTAAAATCCCTTCAACGTGGGAAACCATGGATAATAAAAATAATCTTTAATTTCAGTAAGGTAGCAGGAAAGCAATAGTTTGTGTTCTTGATTTTGTTAAATTGTTTCCAAATGCACAATCTTTTGAGAATTGAACGTATGCAATGTTACTACTTTGATAAATGTTACATACAACGCATGTAGCATGTATATATGTTGCATATAGCATGTATACATGAAGAATCGAATGATTACAAGCATGAATACATGCCACTATCACTACAAAGAGACTGACTTTGCGTGCGCGAGTATGTGAGTGACACAGCACCCTCGGCTGCTATATTTCTCATACTCTTTCGCGTGTGAGTAGGCATGGTTGACTTCTCGCTCGATTTGCAACGTTGTCAACATACATTGCCTGTGCACAAAGCCGGCTTGATAACATCCCACGAATCTACTTGCTAGCGGCGATAGGCGGCGAAAGATGATCTGAGAAAGCACTTTATAGGAAGCGTTGAGAATGCAATTCGCTCAATAGTTTTCATATCCAACTTGTCCTTCTTCTTTTATATTGGGCATATCACCCCTCCGATAGCTGCTCCGTTTCTCAGATCCAGACTTCGCCAGCTGCCGTATTGGTCATGAGCTGCATGATAGTTTCGATTACTTCACGTATTGTGGGAGTCGGCACATCACCATCATTCGCCACACTGATGTAGTCATTATCCCTGCTGTCTTGGTATTCCGTCTCCGCGTCATTTGGTTGCTCATTGTAGTGCTACTTTCACCTTTCGATCACTTCCCTTCATCCGACAGGATCCGTCCATCTTAACCCCGACATGTTTCGGCTCGCGGCACAAAGCCTTTTACCAGTTTCCTAAGAACGATACAGGTGTTCCATGTCCTCGCATTACTGTCTTCGTTTCTGTCCACATATATCAAATAACTGTCAAATAAAAATCAGGTCAAATTCCGTCGGAATATAGTGGTAGCACATTGCTTTGCTTGTGGTGCAACAATTGATTTCAATTTTGAACTACCATGGTGCAAGATTTGTTTGTTAGGTTTTAGTTTTCTAGAGTTGCTGCCAAATAAGTATTAAATTAAAGAAGAGTTTGTTCCTTTGAACCACAGCAGACTGGACAAAAAGGAGACTCTACAACCCCCTTATTAAGCGTGCGACATATTTCAAACTCCACCAAATACTGGCGGATTGAATTTTTGACGTAGGACTACGTTTTGCGGCAAAGTTTTGGATAGGGTGTCATACCAAACAAATCAAAAAATTCGAGCGTCACGAAAAATTAAAGATTTTGAGCGCTAATAGCTTAGCGGTTTCCAGATCGATTTTAAATATTTTTACGCCAATATATCGGAAAATCTTCTACGCATCCACATCAATATTGGAACCTTTTGATTTCAAAGTACGTACTATTGAAAAATTGAAAATAATGAAGTATTGTCCAACTAGAAATCCTCGCTTCGTGATTGGTTGAAGGTTCTTTGCGACGATCTAAACCTATACCAATTTGATATCTGTGCTTGGGAAGAAAGCCAAAACAAGTGACAAACTTTCTTCGTCTCAACAAGATTTCTCAACACCGCGATTAAACCTAGACCATTCCGATGTCTTTACTTGGGAAGTACGCCAGAAAGAGTGACAAAGCCCCCTCGTGCCAACAAATTTGTTACGAACGCGATTAAACCTAATACAATTTGATATCTGTGTTAGGGAAGTGTGCAATAAAAATTGCAAAAATCCTTTGTCCCAACAGATCACAAATTCTTTACGACAAGACGATTAAACCTAGGCGAATTTGACATCTGTGTAAAAAAGCGCTACAACTATACACTGTTCGGTTTACTATGATTCTGTATGGATACGCATGTTTGCCGTTTCATTGGGAGGGTAGTGAAAAGATGTGCTGTTGATAAAATGGGGTTGAATTGGTAAAATCCGTTCAACGTGAGGAACCATGGGTAATAAAAACAATCTTTAATTTCTGTAAGGTAGTAAGAAATCAATAGTTTGTGTTCTTGATTTTGTTAAATTGTTTCCAAATGCACATAGAAATAACTCTGAAATACATACAGCGCATATACATACATATAGCATGTATACCTGAAGCAGTGGTCAAATCTTCCGACAAAAAAAAATGTATACCTGAATAATCGAATGAGCATGGATACATGCTACTATCACTACAAAGAGACTTACATGGTCCTGTGTCACCTATGCGGTCGTGTCTTGTACACAACACCTCTGATTTTTTATAGACAAATTGTGCCCCTTCCTCTGTCTATTACTGTCTAACCGCTGAACTAAGAAGTTTCAATCGAACTCGGTTTACTAACGGGACGATGAAACTGTACAGGCACTTTTCACTTATCACCAGGGTTGCCACATGCACAGATTATTCTGTGTTTACCAGATATTTGAGAGAAATCGCATGTACAGAGTCTGTATGCATAGAATACAGATTTTCACCAATTACACAGATTAAACAGATTTTTGAGCTTTTACATGAGAGTGAAAGAGACGAAAATAGTCAGCAAAATGACTCTCCATCTCTTTCGCTCTTATTGTTTTGCATTTGACCAATTTTTGCACAGATATTTTTCCTCGCTGTACAGATGGCCAGATTTTTCCAACAAAAAACACAGAATTATTTGTGGCATCCCTGATCATCACTACCGGCGAGCCTCAGGGCCTGGGAATGAGTAGTAGGTTCGAATGCGGTTGTAGTGCTCCGAATATAGCTTGGTTCGAACCATAAGTCCCCAGCTTAGACGACAAAGAGCGCTGCACAACTTCTTAAATGTTGTTTCAACGATCCTCCCTTGCCTAATTTTCCATTCTTTCCCTTTCACGCCTTGTTCCTGCTCTTTTCTTCTACCGTCCCTTCCGTCATAAGGGAAGTCCATAAAGATATCAGCTTTGGCTTTATAAGTTAGTTCCGATTTTATTGACATTCCATCGATTATAATCATAACACGTTCCTCCTGTTTTGGGTAGTTGGGCGTCTTTTCTCTAATCTATTCAAAATTTCATACTTAATTCCTGGAGCAATCCGGGCATCTGCATTATGTATACCCAGTCATTTAGTAGGGCAGAGTTAATACTTCAGAGCATTGTAGGGATTTATGTGCTGATATGTACTAACAAGTAATCTTTCCGTTTCATTATTGTACCTACGACCCTGTGGCTTCTTTGATGCATTATTAAGTAATGAATTGAATTATGGAGCATTTTATTATTTTTGACAAGTATCTCAAGACGCTTTGATTCTTTTTTGCTTGCTTGTTCATGCTTTATTTTGGTTCTTAATGCAATAATTGTTTTCTTTTTAACCGTATTTGATCGTGATCGCCAACTCTTTTATGACTAGCTGCCTTTAGATTCTTTAGAAGCTTCCTTTTATGTTTTTCATGTTGCAGTTAATCCTATCGCACAACATTTCACTGTGCTCTGATAAATCGGATATCTGCTGCTGATACACCATATCGTTTACTGTGCAGTGTTCACCGTTTAAGGAAGCGTTGATACCATCCAAAACATCTAGTTTATGACAGCTTTTCGCAACGGTAGAAACTGCATGTGGACGTATTCTGTAAATTTAAGTAATTATGAATTCTGAAAGCCAGTTTCTGTTTATTCTATTCCGGTTACAGGGAATTGATATATGTCGGCCCAAACGAACTAGTTCGTATTATTATTCATTCATTTAACTTAACTTTATGTTTTTGGCACAATGTCACACCCTAGAAGAGGTGAGATTGTGCCAAAGCTCATATAATTTTAAGACGTTCCAGAATGTTGCAGAAAACCTCCGATAATAGAAGATGTCGAAGTTTGGCTAGAAATATGCCTGACCGCATTTCAAGGTCATGACTGAAATCAGTGGAGGAAGAGGCATAATTTGTGTCTAACAATAGCCCAACCCTTGTCGCTACATTAATAAGGGGGGTTGTGCAGTCTCCTTTTGTCCAGTGCCTCTGTGGTTCATAGGTACACTGGTACCAGCGAGCCACATGCCCTGGCGGGTGTTGTGGGTTCAAATCCGGTTATAATCTCAGATTATAGCTTGGTTCGACCCATGCACCTTCCAGCATTGGACAAAAGGTAGGAGTCACAATGACAACTTGTGAAGCGTAGTACATTACATTTTTAACACATCATTAAATTTCACAATTGGTAAGAGATAGATAGTTACTATATTCAGCAAAGTTGCTTACCTTAGTATGTTTTGCAAGTTTTCGAAGAAAAAATTTTTTTTGAAATTATTTCAAAAAACAAAAGTTTGTGTCACACTGATAGGTGAATTCACGGTCACCTTGAGATTGCAGAAAGATGCGCTATATTTTATTATTAAACTTCTCCAAAGACACTATGCCTCTAAAATAACTCATTTATACGTTATAGCAAACTATTGTGATTTTGGTGGTTTCATTAGGGTGATACCAATTTTCGTTTCTTAAAATGCGTTCAAAAAGGTACGGTGTCTTCAGCAAAGTTGAAGAACATATTAAAACAAGCAACTTTGATAGATGCAGCTACTCTGTATCTCTTTCTCTTAACGCGTTATACAAATTTTTATCTAAAAATAACACATTTTTCAATTTATTTTTTCTGAGATTCCTTTGAAGATCTCCTGATGGAAATTTTTTTTTTTGTTTATAGACAAAATATAGTACTTTCACCTAATGGTTGTCCAGTTTGCGCGAAGTTGCCCGATATTGGAAAAAAATTGAATAGCGTGAATTTTTTTTTTCATAATATTTTATAACTTATTAAATATGCGTCCTTGTGACAAACAGTTTTCAAATAAAATGTGTATTTTAGTATACTGAATAACTTTGTATAACACTTGAAAACAATAAAAAAAATCGTGTGCAAAGTTATTGAGCATAATTAATTTTTCAGTGCTCCTTTTTAACACAACATTATATTTTGTAACCAATAAGAGATAGAAGGTTACTATATTCTGCAAAATTGCTTATTTTAGTATGGCTTGCAACTTTTTGGATAAAAAAAAATTTGAAATTATTTAAAACAAACAAAAGTTCATATCACCGTTGCCGGTGAATTCATGATTACTCTAATAGTGCAGAAAGATGCGATATATTTTATTGTTAAACTTCTTCGAAGACACCACCCTTGAAAAATTACACCTTTTTTACCCAGTTGCTAATGTCCGCACTTTTTCGAAACCGAACCACTGTGCAGCAGTCTGTGCTGCGCCCATGGCATGCTGTCACAGCTCGATACAAAGATGTCAATAGAGTGGGTTAAAATAACATTCAATAGCTAAGCAGGTTCAATAGGGGAGAGTAGTCAACAGTGAGGCAGCAAGAACAGTGCGTCAGTCGGAATAACGTCGCCATAAAGCATTCAAGATCTATGATATTTTCCTGGATAGTAAGGTTTTGAACCTATATCACGTAACGTAGTTTGAGAAAAAAATTGTTAATTTTTCAATATATTTTTAAACAAAACACATTTTTGAGGGGGTCAAAGTAAATTTTATTGTAATCATTTTCAGCTGAGTTTCAACAGCAAACCGCATATTTATTCCTAATTAAATATACTACATGGCATCATATAATAATGAGAGATAAAAATAATAAAATATGACAACTTTTTACCACTATTTCACTAATTTTTATAAAACAAAATAAAACATTTTTTATAATAAAAAGTATTGGGAACTGTGAGACAAAATGGCACCTTCACATTTATGGTTGTAACTATAAAATAGCTTTTAACCAAAAACAACTAAAACTTTTCTTTGGCAACTAAAAGGATGTAGGGTATAGGAGGGTATTTTCAGCAGGTTTCTAAATTCAGCCTATTTGCCTTTTCTTTCGCCAATAAAAAAAACTTTGCCGACATACAAGTTTAACATGTTATAACTATTTTCTCAAGACTAAAAGTACTCTACTATTTTTTATTCAAAGAACGTCAAAACCACCTGTTCTTCCATTAGAACTAGGCCATAGGCCGAAAAAACCCTCCCGTGCCATACCTTTCAAATTGATTGAGGAGTTCGTTGGTAAATAAATTTAAAAAATTTTAGGAAAAAATTGTCATACAGTGTTATGTATAGATGCACAAAAAGTACTAATTTACAGGTTTCGTATTCTACTACGCTCCAAAAACTGCAGATAAAAATTCAGACAGTGGCCATCAATTGAACTGTCAAATCAGGACTTCAAACGTATAATGTAAATACAAATAAGTTCATGGTGATGTGGAAAGTAAGCATCGTTACTCGCAAAGTATTTCGATACAGTCCTTTCGATCCATGTTATACATTCCATGTGAGAGAAAACACGTGAAATGAAATCAATTCTGTCTGCTAGTCAAAACCTGAGAGAGATTCGCGAAGAGGAAAAATTCTAACGTCAAATGCAGCCAGTACGATCTGTCAAATGCAGCCAGTCGTTATCGTTGTCCCAAAATGGAAAAGTATTGTTAATTCTCATAAGTTTTCTGCCGGTGTTTTTGTGAAAAACACATTCGGAATTGAATTAGTCTTGTTTGTCTCAATTGTAAATTAACATTTTTGCAAAAACTGAAATTCCCGTGTGACAATTAACACCAAAATATGTTATTATAAAATGCACACTTCACATGTCCAATGAGATGTTCACGCACAAGTTTCATTTATTTGCCCGAAAATGAAAGCAAACGTAATAGGAAGAAGAAGAACAGCCAAAGCATAAGAAAAAGAAGACCGTCTCCGCGACTCTCTCTCAGGTCAAAACTATTCAAATCATATCATTTGGTAAAAATGTATGACCAAACTTTTTTTTCTTTCTTTGTGTGCATCTGTAAACCCAACAATCGGTTTGTTCACGTAATTTATCCTATGCGCTTGTTTAAGTTACCCCAACCTCTAATAGCGTGCTTTTGTTCCACCTGCTTGAAAACCCGCCGTGCGAGCTCCAAGTTAAATGGACATCTAGTTTTTGAAGCTTGAAAGTTTACTCGCGCACGTGGAGTGACTATTGTAGTCGCTATCTGCAAGATAACTGCTTCGATGGTGTATCCGGGTCTCCAGCCATCATTCGTGAGCAGTTCCATACAGATCGCCCCATGGGGCATGACATAGCTATCTGAAATTACCGGATATACGACACCCACAAACGGTGGATCGAACGGGTATGTCTCCTTGAACGTAATGTTGAGCAGGATGCCTTCCTCGCCTTGCTGTTGTTTCAGTAGAACGAGATCTTTGTGCAGTTGACTATCGGGATCGACGAACTTTAGTCGTACATTCCACTCGTAAAGCGAATCATTAACCAATTCTACCGAAAAAATGTCGTTTTCGTACGAATCGGAGTGATAAATATCGTGCAGTTCTTTCATCAGCCGAACCGAACTAGAAATAGACTCCTTCGAACGATTCTCCGTTGGTGCATCGCGTATTCGTTTTAGTATTGAAAAATATTCCACTGCTGGTCCTGGCTTCGGTTGCTCTTCCTCATCTTCCATATCATTTTCACTCTCCAATGAGTCCAAATCATCATGATCCGAATCACTACTCTTTTCTAGCTGCAATTGATGCATCCCTTGACTTACTTCATTAGAAAGTGGGCACGTCCCGGATGTTTGGGGTTGAAACTGAGCTTTTAAATTGCCCAAAGTAGGAGGGAGTGGAATATCATAAATCCTACATAGTTCACGTACTAATATATCGACCTGATTTACAACGTGATTATTTTGACCACTAGTATTCGTGAGCAATTGCAAAGCGTCGGTTATGCTGGCTTCCTCGGTCTCAGCAAACCATATTGGCGGTGTAGAAGGGTAAGTTCCCACAATATTTGCCTGAATGGCATACTTCTCACCGTTGCTGCCAATAAAACAGCAACTCAGCTCTTCCAAGGACGCGGTAAGAACTTGGAACCGTTCATTGTTTTCGGTGAACGTCTGCTTCAGTGCCTCTATTTCTTGTTTCAGAGTCATCAAGCACGACATTTTCTGTAAACTCGTTTTGTGAAGATAGTTTGCCGAATTGGTATTGCCTTTGTGTAAGGTCGAACACTAGTTATGTCACACAAAGTCTTAAATGAAACTTTTAAATGAAGAATACTACGTCTTCGATAAAGAAACTGACGAGCTCTTCATTCTACCAGTGCTTTTATACACCTCAAATGTCGGTAGTATCGGGAGGTAGATCAAGCGGTAACCTTTTTTTGCTCTTAAATATTTTTACCTACAAATTGGTTGGGCTTAGCTGAAACATGGTTGAAATTATCCAAAATCCCCTTAAGGTGTATAAACTCAGATTTAGAGTAGCAAATTTGTATCATTTAGCTGCTTGCTACCTTTTACTGCTTTTGGCTACCATTAAGAGATTTTGTTTAATTTTCTCAAAAAGCGGATTTGTCACTTAATATGGTAACCGATTGTTTTCTGAATATAGTAGTACTTTTTAATCTCGATCAAATCAGTATTTGACGATTAATTTAATTAAAATTAGAGATAAAATAATTCACTGTTTGACAGATATTATAAGGACCGCTTTCAAATGTTCTACAAAGTTATTCAGTGTACTAAAATTAAATTACACATTCATTTTCTGTGAAGACTGTTTATCACTAAGATGCATATTTAATGAGTTATAAAGAATTATATCAAAAAAACAATACACATTTTTCAATAGATTTTTTTCGGAGCTCCTGGAGAGTGCTGTTGGTGATAGTTTTTGTTTTTTTTTGTAGATAAAATATAGTACTTTCCTATGAAAGTTGTTTGGTTTATCCAAAGTTGCCCGAAATTGAAAAAAAAATGTTTGAATAGCGCGAATTTTTGGCTAATCTAAAATAGTTCTAAGATATTATATAACTCATTAAAATTTTATAACTCATTAAAATTTAACATATTTAATATGCATCCTAGCAAATAAAAACAGTCTTCAGAGAAAATTTGTATTTTTTACATTTGAAAGCACTAAAACAATCGTGTGCAAAGTTATCGAGCAGAATTGATTTCTTAAATAGTCTTTTTAACCTTTCTGTGCATTGGGAACGAGCGAAAAAACAGACGCAATTCAGATACGGCGTGCAGGCTGATAAAATATAGGTGGTCTTATGTAAAATTTCCCGGAGAATCTCGTGGTGCCAACCCCTTTCCTGTGTGCCATCGGGAAGTGCCCCATTTTGCTCGTTTTGCCCTATTTTTAACATTATTATACACTTATTGAGCAATATCAAGAAAAGTTTTGAGAAAATTGAGATTGATAGATAGAAGATTATTATGCTTGAGCCGGGAAAAGCCCATGGGCAATAGGACACCTCCTATAGTTTCTGATAATAAAGAACATAAGTTGGCACTAGTGCCTTGTCATGCTCCATGCGTGAGAGTATGCTTGAAACTATCAATGCTTCCCTGTTAAATACTACAAATATCGTTAATTTGTAACGCTTATTGTACATATTGGGAACAGCTCAATTTTGTGAGACAATAAATTTCCTTAGTGCAGCTGCAGCTTAGTTTACTCATGCATATCAGTTTCTTTTGTGTTTATCGGTAATCGCAATATAACATGTGGAGCAATAATAGGTTGGTAAACATTGTTATCGCGTTTATGTTGCGAAATTTAATTTGTTCGAATTGAAATATCGGAAACATACTCAGCTTCAGGCTCTCGTACGGCATCAAAATCACTTTACCAGCCTCACGGAAGAATGGTAGTAAGATGCTATGGAGAGGTGTATGAAAAGTTTGTTTTTTAAACCACAAATAAAATGTGACTAGTGATTGTTTTTAGGTAGGGTAAAACGGTCCAGAATGCACCGCTTAAGCAAAACATCATTTTGCAGAGCAACGGCGTGTTTGTTCCACGTTTTTCAACTTCTAGAAGACCTTGGGATCTTTTTTACACTTACTCCTGGTGAAATTTCCTAGCAAAAACCAGTATTTTTTGTTCGTTTTGATGATTTTTGGCAAAAGTCAAAATCATTATGTGAGGCAAAACGCCAAAGCCTGTGGACAAAACGCACCAAGTTTGCGCAGCTAGGCGTTAAACGTAACCAGCATATAATACATACAATCACGTGTTGTATAAACTCCTAAAACTAGGCTGCCGAAATGGCGGAAGCGTTCGTTACATACGCTTGTTTGCTGGGATACAACGGGTTCATATCTCTACATAATTGGCAATAAAATTTAATCATCTACTTTTCTCCAACTGATATGTGATGAAATAATGTAAGTTAAACAATGTACAATTACGTTTAAGGCAAATTCTAAGTCATATACAATACATAATATTACTACATTTTCAATAAATAATCCGAAACAAAAGATGTACTGCAAATTAAAAATATTTTATTACTGTTCGATCCCGTTGTGATACATTCTACTCCTGTTTTGTATTTTGAAGTTTTTTGCAATATATGTGAAAAAATGCCTGGTTAATGCCGTTTTTGTGATGAATCATGGGGTATGATAGTATATCAATTGGATAGACTGTATTTATTATGAAATTTGCATACCGACTAGTGGTAAAATCTTAAGAGAAAACCGTGATTTCTTACATGTGGAATAAGATCGCGGATAATTGCTTGATTTTATTGGATCTGGCTTTGTTTGATGCTTTTACTTTCTACACAATTATGAATTAGCTTCTTTTACACCAAAATAAAATGCGCATTCATAATTTTACCAAATAGTTTCCGCGTTTTTAAACAATTAATAGCATGGCATGGGTAAAAATTAATAAGATCTTTATGTAATTATACAGTGGCATCACACTTTATTAGAATCTGCGAAAATTTATATACAATTAAATAACGAAATAAGATTTCCATGGTGACTGCCAAGTTTTAACGCTGGGGCACGTGGCCCACCTTCTCTATAAGCGAACACCCCATTATTAACAAGACTGGCCTCTCTATTATTTTTGCATATAAACGTCATGCGTCAGCATCAGCGACGCTACTTTTTACGAAGGTAGTAAATTTTGCACTCTGTATTGGTGTTTGTTCGACTATGTTGGCATGTTGGTATGACCAAACTCGTGTTTTTTTAGTCTTTGACCTTGAAACGCGGTCAGGCATTAGTATTAGTATGTTGCGGGTGTTGTGGGTTCAGATCCGATTATAATCTCTGCACCATGCACCTTCCAACATTGGACAAAAGCTAGGAGTCACAACGTAGTGCTACCAATTACTCCCCCCCCCCCTTCTTTTCCTTTCCACTCTTTCACATCAATTCCCAACAAATTTTCATTACTTTACTCTACCGTCCTTCCATCAATTGTAGAACCACCGTTTCAAAAAAATATTAATGGTGGTATGAATATTAGCACTCACTCACACCGATGCATTCAGGGACCACCATTGGATGGTAAATGGTTGAATAATGCGCTCCAGAACTATCACGAAGTTCCACAGCCTCTTATTTAGCAACTCCTATCTCTACCTCCTCGTGGTACCATCCGGGATACGCTCCTTAGTGGAAATCGGACAACCGGTGGAAACTAGGGTCGTATGCGGACAGAGAAGGGGGCACTCATGCGAAGGCTGAGTGTAAACTCTCCGCCTGCAAATGACGGATCTCGGTAGTAGCATGTTCGATGAACCTGAAAATACCGAGAACCTGAGCAGAGGGTCCAAAGCCCCCAAAGGAGGATGGTTTTAATAGCTATTATCCATGGCTAAAAGTAAAAACATGAATGGATAAACCCCTAATCCAAGGTGTCATGCGACCCGTGCCGAGGGATGAATGGTGGGGGGGGTTCTATAAATACTCAGCCTCAAACGGAGCCTGTGGAGTACCAGAGCGCCCTCCACAGTAATCAGCCCTTACCGCATCATGAGGGGCTCTGATGTGGCGGACTTTTCTTTCCCCTCAACTCGTGGGATTCTTATGGAAGACAAAATCAAAAATATAACAAGTGTGGATACGGTGGAAAACCCGTTCGCTAGAGGAGGCATCCAGCGTTCTCCACCAAGGGTGGAGAAGGATGCAACTAGGAGCGCTAGTGTGGGTGGCAAAGGCAGCGGTATGCCTACCACGCCGGACACAGCGATGAACGGCCCAGCGCTTATCAGGGCGATGGAGAAAAATAGAGATGCTGTACCTAAAGTGGTAGCAGCGTCACAGCAGCTCGAGGTAATAATCGAGTTCACGTCAGGTCGCGGAAATTTCTCCAAGGACCTGAAGCAGAGCTTGCTCATGCTTCGGAGAACCTTGAATGCAGCGACCAAAACGCACAACGACCTCGTGGCGCGTGCAGGAGAGGCTAAGAAGGTGACCGTGAAGGCGTCGAAGGCAGTACAAACGGACGCTTGCCCGTTGACGGAGTGTCGTAACGCGGCCCAGGAGGCTACGGAAGGCGCTACCAGCAGCGGTAAGGCATCCGCCAAGCGCCCGAGACAGTCCCCGGGGGATAGCACCCCTGGCGGACCGAAAAAACGCCTGATCGGTAAAAGCCCTCAGGCTAGCGGGTTGGCAGAGCTAACCGATGAACCAGCGGGAAGCTCCAAGACAGGTGGCCCGTGGACCGAGGTTAGGGCCAAGAGAAAAGGCGGAGGAGGCTCCAGTAAAAAAACTGCTCCACCTAAACCGGCAAGAAAGCGAGCGAAGAAGGGCGACGCTCTTATCCTGAAAACCGACGGGTCGAAATACTCGGAGGTTCTGAAGGCCATGAGAGGAGACGCCCTACTCAAGGATCTGGGCGCGGACGTACGAAGCATCCGCCGCTCACGCACGGGCGATATGATCCTCGAGTTAAAGAAGGACGCCACAAAGAAGAGTTCCGCATACAAGCCAATAGCGGAAGGAGTGCTCGGGGACGGAGTGAAGGTACGTGCTCTCACACCAGAAGTGACTCTCCAGCTTAAGAACCTGGACGAGATCACCGAAGTGCGTGAGGTCGTACAAGCTCTCAAAGAGCAAAGTGGAGTGGTGGTGGCAACCGAGGCGGTTCGCCTACGCAAGGGTCCGGCCGGGACCCAGGTAGCCACCATACGACTTCCGCTGATTGACGGAAACAAAGCCCTGAAAGCTGCTAGGCTAAAAGTGGGGTGGTCGGTATGCCCACTGAGCGTGTCCAAGCAGTCGGAAGCTTGCTTCCGGTGTTTCGAGCACGGACATAAAGCCTGGAACTGCAAGGGGCCAGATAGGAGCCAGTTGTGCAGGAGATGTGGCAGTGCTGGCCATAAAGCAAAGGACTGCGCGGAGCCTCCTAAGTGCCTGATCTGCACCGGTAAACGGGACGCAAAGCACGTAACGGGAGGTCCAAGGTGCCCGGCCGGTGCGCCGGCGACTAAGCCACGTTCATAGTGCAAGTGACACAACTCAACCTGAACCACTGCAGCACAGCTCAGCAGCTGTTACACCAAGCAGTTTCTGAGTCAGCAATGGACATTGCCATAGTCTCGGATCCATATCGCGTCCCTGCCGGAAACGGCAACTGGGTCTCGGATAGGTCTGCGACGGCGGCTATATGGACAACAAGCAGGTTCCCGGTTCAGGAGGTTGTGTCAACTGCAGACGAGGGATTTGCGGTTGCCAAAGTGGGTGGAGTGTTCTACTGCAGTTGTTATGCTCCGCCGAGTTGGTCTATCGAGCAGTTTACGCGGATGGTAGACCGAGTATCAGTTGTGCTGACTGGTTTAAGGCCGGTGGTTGTGGCGGGCGACTTTAACGCTTGGGCGGTAGAGTGGGGAAGTCGTCGCACGAACCATAGGGGTCGGATTCTGCTTGAAGCTCTGGCAAAGCTTAACGTAGATCTGGCCAACGTCGGCAACACAAGTACCTTCAGTAGGAACGGTGCGGAGTCTATCATCGACGTGACTTTCGGCAGTCCTGGTCTGATAGGAGACTGGCGGGTAGATAATGGCTACACTCACAGTGACCACCAGGCGGTCCGCTATGGTGTCGGTCAGATAACGAGGCGGCAGGCGGCGAGTAGGGCCAACACTCCAACCACCCGTGGATGGAAGACATCATACTTCGATCCCGAAGTATTTGTGGAAGCGATCCGGAGAGAGTGCGGTGATCGCGGTATACCCGATCCGAACGCTGATCATTTGGTTGAGGTACTGTCGCGAGCATGTGACGCTACCATGCCTAGGAAAGGTCGTCCTAGGTATGGCAGGTCACCGGCTTACTGGTGGACAGATGAAATTGCGGAACTCCGCGGAGCGTGCTTTCGTGCGAGGAAAATTATGCAAAGAGCTCGTTCGGATGAAAGCAGGGCTGAATGTCGAGTAGCACTCGTTGCTGCACGCGCAGCGCTTAAGAGCGGGATAAAAGCTAGTAAACGAGGCTGCTTTGAAAGGTTATGTGCTAGTGCCAATGCGAACCCGTGGGGTGATGCCTACAGAGTCGTAATGGCAAAGACCAAGGGTGTGATGGCGCCCGCTGAGCAATCGCCAGAGATGCTGGAGCGGATCATCGAGGGCCTCTTTCCGCGCCACGAGCCAAGGCCCTGGCCCCAGGCCGCTGAGTCGTCCCACGGCCGACGTTCCAGTATCTCAGACCATAGCGTAGGATGGTCGGCCTCCCAGCCGAACATCCAAAGTAACGTGGGCGACGGCGGTTTGGAGGTCGGGGAGGAAGTGACGGTTACGAACGAGGAACTCATTGATATCGCTAAATCCCTAAAGGTGAGCAAGGCACCGGGGCCAGACGGTATCCCGAATATGGCCATTAAAGCGGCTATTTTAGAGGCTCCCGAATTATTCGGGGCAGTAATGAATAGATGCCTGGAAGCTGGCCACTTCCCGGACAGATGGAAGCGACAGAACCTGGTCCTATTGCCGAAGCCGGGAAAACCTCCGGGTGTCCCCTCGTCATATAGGCCGATCTGTCTACTCGATACTGCCGGCAAGGTGCTGGAGAGGGTTATCCTTAACAGACTCGTACAGTACACGGAGGGTACAAACGGTCTGTCAAGGAACCAATTCGGCTTCCGAAAAGGCAAATCTACGGTGGATGCCATCTTGTCTGTCACTAAGACAGCCGAGGTGGCAATCCAGCCCAAGAGGACAGGTATTCGTTATTGCGCAGTTGTCACGCTCGACGTGAGAAATGCGTTTAATAGCGCTAGCTGGGACTCCATAGCCAGCTCGCTTCGGAACGTCCAAGTGCCGGTGTCGCTGTACAGAATTCTGGAAAATTATTTCCAGAATCGTGTGCTATGCTACAACACGGAGGATGGTCAGAAATGCGTTCCAATCACCTCAGGGGTTCCGCAAGGTTCCATACTGGGCCCGGTGTTGTGGAACGTCATGTATGACGAGGTGTTGAAGCTAAAGTTTCCGGTAGGGGTGGCGATTGTCGGCTTTGCGGACGATATCACCTTGGAAGTCCACGGTGAATCTATCAGAGAGGTCGAGTTGACGGCTGCTCACTCTATAAGCATTGTTGAAGATTGGATGCGATCCAGGAAACTGGACCTAGCGCATCAAAAAACGGAGGTTATCGTGGTTAACAACCGCAAGTCGGTGCAGCAAGCAAATATCAGTGTCGGGGACTGCACTATTTCGTCAACGCGGTTCTTAAAACTCCTTGGAGTCATGGTCGACGACAAGCTCAAGTTCGGGAGCCACGTCGACTATGCCTGCAAGAAGGCTTCCACAGCTATTTCGGCATTGTCTCGTATGATGTCTAATAGCTCTGCGGTATATGGCAGCAAGCGAAGGCTTTTAGCCAACGTGGTCCAGTCCATACTCAGGTATGGCGGGCCGGTGTGGTCATCGGCGTTAGGTACCAAAAGCTATCTAGCCAAGCTGGAAAGCACCTATCGTCTCATGTGCTTAAGAGTGGCGAGTGCGTACCGCACAGTTTCACATGACGCAATCTGCGTCTTAGCGGGTATGATGCCTATTGGTATCATCATCAGCGAGGACGTAGAGTGCTTCAACCAACGTGGAACTAGAGGCATACGGAGTACCACAAGATCGGCCTCGATGATCACATGGCAGCGGGCATGGTCTGATTCCACAAAAGGCCGGTGGACACATAGACTTATCCCGGAACTATCCGGATGGGTCAACAGGCGTCATGGCGAAGTCAACTTCCACCTGACACAGATTCTGTCAGGGCATGGTTGTTTTAGACAGTATCTGCACAAATTTGGGCATGCGGAGTCCCCCGAGTGTCCTGAATGCGCGGACGTTGAGGAAACTGCAGAACATGCTTTCTTCATATGCCCTCGTTTCGAGGGCGTGAGAAGCAACATGATGGCAGTTAGCGGACAGGACACTACTCCGGATAACTTAGTCCAAAGGATGTGTTCTAGCTCGGACGTCTGGGGTGCGGTCAATGCGGCTGCTACCCAGATCGTACTTGAGCTACAAAATCGTTGGAAAGCCGATCAACGGCGAATAAACAGCCTAACTACCATAGTCCAGTAGTTATCTAAGAGCGTGCGTTAAGCACAATAGCCCCTCCCTGAAGTAATACCGATAAGGTGGTTCCAGGGGGGATTGAGGCTGGAGACTCGAGTAGGGTTTTAGTGGGTCTGGATCTCCACGATCTTCACGGGATACCAAACCCCACTCCCTGAGCTGTCTTTTCAGGTGTCTGATAGCAGATTTCCCTACTCGTTAAAAAAAAAAAAAAAAAAAAAAAAAAAGGGACCACCTCGGACGGCAGGTAGCTCGCTCTCAGTGTCTCCCGAATATTGGCAGAGCTGCCAGTCTTCTTGTTTAGGGTTCTTCATTATAACATTTATTCTAAAATAAACAAAAAATCATGGTTTAACCCACAAGACCGGTGGATTCAATTTGTTCGCCAGGTATTTTTGCAATAAGTAAATAAATGCGTAAAAATAAATCCGGTTGCAAATCCAGTTTGAATTCCAATTTCATTTCAAGTTGAGTTCAAGCAGAATTTCACGATTATTTTGAACACCGATTTCAAATCCACTTTTATGTCCAATTTCTAATCTAATTCCAAATCAAAATCCAGTTTCAACTAAAATAAAAAAAAATCATTTTAGGTCCGACTTAACTTCTGTGTCGAATTTCATGTCCATTGGCACGTTTCCAACTCAATTGAAGTCCATTTTAAAAACCAATTTCAAGCCTAATTTTATATCCAATTCACCTCCAATTTCAAGTCGAAATTGTAATCCGGTTTCAGGACCAAATTTCAATTTAAACTTAGGTTAAATTTCAAGTCCAATTAAATATCCGATATCAAGTCCAAGTGCAAGTTTAGTTTAGTTTAAAATTAATTTCCAAATATAATTTAAGTCCAATTTCAAGTCCAAATTCCTGCTCAAAGCTTTCAGCTCAGTAGAGCAACCGCGTGTTATTTTCTTGAGCTTTAAAATGAGACCAGACATTAAATTAATTTTGTATAACGGTAATTATTACAATCGACGGAGGGACGGTAGAAGAAAGTACCGTGGACCCCCGTTCGTTTGACCCTTTTTAGTCTGTCTGAACGCTTTTCAATTTTAACCCCGGCAGTTTGCACGACGTGCAAATTAAAAATGGTTCAAATGTCATTCTCAACATGACATCATTTGCTTATGCAGACGATGCACATAAACACGATTTGTGTGTACCGATCTAGCATATTTAATCTGGTTTACATTTAGTTTTCCCAACGAAATCTGATCGGAGAATGAAATATTCGCTGCTTGCAACTGCCAACTAAATCAAACCACCAAAACAATAGCAAAGAGCAAAGCAACCAGTTCAAACTATAGTTACTATATATATAGTTCGGCGGATAGAAAACCAGGCGAATTGGCATCCCTGATTTATGAAATTAAATTTGAAATTATGGTGAAATGTGTAGGTTTTTACGAAAAATAATCACTGGCGGGTGTTGAAAATGACTAGTTCTATGAAAATAAAGTGTATTTCTTTAACATTACTCCTGCATTTTGGATTTTGAAAAGCTTTTGGCTCCGCTTTTGACGTTTATTTGGCTCCCGATTTTCTATCCGCCGAACTATATATATAGTAACTATAGTTCAAACAAGTTTCAGCATATTTAGGGTTGCCAGTTGTTCAAATTAAAAACTAACCCCGTTAGTTTGCATGGTGAATCGGTAAAACGAACGGGGGTTCACGGTAATGAAACAAAGGTGTTTATAGTACCCTAACAGATTGGAACAAGATGAAAGGAGCGGAAAATTACGTAAGGGAAGGCCATAGAAGCAACACTTAATTAAGTAAGAGTACCGTCGTTCCTCTTTACCCAAGCTGGAGGATCCGCTGATCGAACCAAGCTATAATGGGAGTCAATTATAATCGGATTCGGACTCAACTTCTTCCACGTCTTGTGGATCGCAGATATTGGTTATCCTTCGAACCGCAGTGGACTGAATCGAGCTCAAATTATTTTAAATTCAGGTCCAATTCTAAGTCCAAGTGCAGTCTCATTTCAAGTTCACTTTCAGGTCTATTTTTAACTCCGATTTCAAGTCCACTTTCGAGCAAAAGTTCAATCAAAGTCCGATGCCTAATTTCAAGTAAACTTGAGTGGCTAATTTCAAATCCAGTTTTGAAACCAATTTCAAGTTCGATTTAATTCCGATTTCCAAAATTGGTCTCTGTTTGTAACCATTGACTTTCAAACGTCAGATTTTCAATTGACTACTGATTTGTGTCGGCTTTTAAACTTGTTTGTTTTTTTTTTGTTTGCTTTTCGACTTTTGATTTGGACCTCCGATGTTCGACTTTTGCCTTTAGATATTTAATTTTTCACGATTAAAAATTATTTCGACTTGATTTTTGACTACTTGGCATTTGATTTGAGTCAACTTTCGACTTTTACCATTTAACTTTCGAGTATTGAATTTTGGCATTCAAACTTTGAATCAGACGGTTGATTTTGGCTTCTAGTGTTTGACACTCGTTTTGTTTTAACTTTGACTTCTGAATTTTACCTTTCGACTTTAAATTTTGAATATTCGACTTTTGCATTTGAACTTATAATTTTTATCCTTTGAGTTTTAACTTCTTGCTTGTGACTCTTCAATTTCGACTTTTTACTTTAGATTTTTGAGTATTTGCTTTTGATTTTCAGCTAAAATTCTTCGAAAACAGACACTAAGGAAACCTGCAAGTCGTAGGCAGCAATATCAACCTTCCAGACATTTGAGCATGCATAAATTTGGGACCCACCAATTATTTCAATTCCTGTCAATTTTGGTTTCACTAATGCTGCTTAAGCTTATAGTACTCCACTAACTATTTTTGTTATGCAAAAGATTAGACTGAAAAAATAGAATACTGCCAAGAAAATGACAGGGTCCCAAATTTATGCATGCATGGAAGGTTGGCATCGCTGGTCGTAGGCGAAATACGTATCTGACAAGAATAAATATACATAGTAGAATTAAATTGGATAAGTTTTCGTTTATTAAACTCCAAGTAAAATTCTTTATTTTCTACGAATTTAAATCCGATTTCAAGTTCAATTTTAATTCTAATTTTAAATTTATTTTAAGTCCTGTTTTAAGTTTAAGGGGGGACCCTACTCTGAAGACCGAAAAATAATTGATTTTCGTAAATTTTTTTCAGATGCTAGAATTATAGTTAAGTGTTGGGGTATTTTGGTTATTGGTTAAGCTATATTTGAAGATATGTTTTATATTTTTTGGACACCAGAATTGTGATTATTATGCTGGTGACAGGCGGGCGCATGAATGCCCTCTAAAAAATAGTTCCTTGCTGGCGGTACGTGCCGAGAACCAACGGAGTATCGTAGAATGGATTTCAAAGATGATTTTGAAGCTTTGGGTCAATACCTAAATTGTTACCTAGCGGTTTTTGAAAATTCGAAAAATTACCAAAATGGCGGCAAATTTTTCCAAAAGAAAAGTGTTTTTTCATCAAAAATCGTCAATCAAGAGCTCGCAAAAAAATTGAAAAATTGAGGTATCAAAAAACGGCTACGTAACAATTTAGATAGTTCATTTTTACATGCTGAAAAAAAATTCAGCCAAATCGGTCTACTAGATACTGAGATACACGTACCGCCAGCTGAAAAAACATGGTTTTAAGACAAACGCGTTTAAAGTTTCGTACAGCAATGCTCTTTCCTGGCGGTGATCCCACAGTTTTCATCGTAACTTTTCAACTAGATCAGATATCAGAAAATCCTTTTGGCATAATATTTATGAAGGCTCTCGAAAATGTAAAAAAAATAAAATTCGATTTTTTCGATTTTCCAGAGTAGGGTCCCCCCTTAAAGCTCCTCCATTGTTCTTCAAGCTCAAATGGATATGTTCTATTAATCAAACACTGGTTTTGCCTTTTCAAATCACAAAATATATTTATTGTACTACGTATAATGGTTAAATTTAAAATTCATTTGGAGCTATTGCATTGTCTTTACCATATTTCAAATAAAATTCTTCACTCGGTCATATCACATTGCACTTTTTATAGTCAACGCTTATTTGCAGCTGATTATTGACTAGAAGAATTTAAATAGAATAGAAGTAAAAAACGCCAGAAATGCCAATTAATGGTTGATTTACAGCTTATGTTAATGCTTATTGATTACCCGGATACGTTTAACTGAACTAACTGGTTAAAATAAGAATCAATAGCTTAGTATTGAAGATATGTGGATTTATGTTACGCCTTCCACTGAGTAATCGTGTGTAGTGGATTCAATTTTGTCTGGTTGCCAAAACTATTTAAATCAAATAATTTGGTATAAGTGTATTGCCGAACTTGTTTTGCTTTCTCTTCGCACGTCTGACCAAAACAACGTCTGTAAGCTTTACACTTCGTTTCATCGTGTAATTTATCCTTTCGGCGTGCCCAGAGTAGCCCAACCATGCATTGCGTGGGCTTTCTCCACCGACGCGAAACTCTGCTGTGCGCGCTTCAAGTTATATGGATTCTTAGAAAGCATCTTTGTAGCTTCAAAGTTTACTCGCGCTTCTTTAGTAACCATTGCAGCCGCTATCTGCAAAATAACTGCCTCAATAGTGTACGCAGAGCTCCAGCCCTGTTTTGTGAGTAATTCCATGCAGATCGCACCTCCGAATAAGACATAGCCACCTGCAATGGCCGGATAGACAATGCCCACAAACGGCGGATCGAACGGATATGTGCTCTTGAACGTAATGTTGAGCAGGATGCCTTCCTCGCCTTGTTGTTCTTTCAGTAGAACGAGATCTTTTTGCAGTTGGCTATCGGGATCGACGGACTTTAGTCGTACATTCCACTCGTAAAGCGAATCATCAACCAATTCCACCGAAAAAATATTGTTTTTGTACGAATCGGATTGATAAATATCCCGCAGTTCTTTCATCAGCCGAACCGAACTTGAAACTGAATCAGTCGAACTAGAGTCGGTTGGTTTATCGCGTATTCGTTTTAATATTGTAAAGTATTCCACTTCTGTTTCTGGTTTTGGTTCTTGCTCACCTTCCGTGTCATTTTCACTCATCAAATCCTCCAAAACGTCATAATCGGAATCACTATCGTCGCTCTTTTCTAGACTCGCTCCTCTAGTTACCTCCTCAGAAAGTGGGCCCGCACCAGATGATTGAGGCTGCAATTGAGCTTTTAAACTGTCCAAAGCAGAAGGCAGCGGAATTTCATGAATCCTACAAAGTTCACGTACTAATATATCGACCTGATTTACAACATGGTTATTTTGACCACTAGTATTTGCGAGCAATTGCAAAGCGTCGGTTATGCTGGCTTCCTCGCTCTCGGCAAACCATATTGGTGGTGAAGAAGGGTAAGATCCCACAATATTTGCCTGAATGGCATACTTTTCACCGTTGCTGCCAATAAAACAGCAACTCACCTCATCCACCGATGCAGCAAGAACCTGGAACCGTTCATCGTTTTTGGTGAACACCTGCTTGAGGGCCTCTATTTCCAGTTTCAAAGTGGCCAAGCACGCCATTTTCTGTAAACTATTTTCAAGCACTTTGATTTGTCAAAATTAGTACACTTACTTCTTCTAAGTTCGCACACCAGTCACTAGTCACAAAGGACCTGCTTTACATTTTTGCTGTGCTTTAATACACCTTAGATGTCGGTAGTATCGGCAGGTAGACCAACAAGTGTTTTATAGGAGTTTCAGTCACTTTCCTACCCTTCAAAGATCACCAATACAAACATTACAGAAAAGTCTGCCTGTGTGAGAGATCGAATTATGCACATGACAGTACAAATGCTAGAATTCTCGAATTCTGACCAAATACATTTCAATATACATTTCAAGGAAACAATTTGCCGATTTGGCCTAATTTGTGGACCTTTGAAAAGAAAGGATTAAATTGCCAATACAAAAACTTACTCAAAGTACGGGGGGAAAGTCCGGCACCTCAAAGAAAATGATCATTTTGTCACATTTGAAGGAAAATATTACGGAATCAATGTTTATTTTGTTTTCAATAAGATATGGGACTGTCAGTTACAAAATACAGTAAAATGTTGAAAAAGTGGCCAGTTTACTGATTTGTTGATCGGACGATAGCCAATAATAAGGTACAAGTACGGTAACCATAAGGATTTACCATTACATTGAAAAACATCTTTTTCCGTATAAATGACTGTAAACCAGAGGGCTGATATGACGTCACATTTTCGCTGCTCACATGAAAAAGGCGGCAAACGGAAAGCGATTTCACACAACGAATTTAACTAACCATTTTCACAGTTTCATGTATTTCGCGTCAATTGTCTGCCTGACATTGGCTATGTGATGCTAAAACCTCGGCTAAAATCGAACTAAAACTAACAAAATTACAATTTATACATCCGACTCGGTTGTCAGCTTGAGCCCATCTATGAAGCTGTCAGCTTGGGCCCGCTCTATGTTGGCTACAGGGATACCAGACTTGCAGATTTGTCTGAAAATTCCAGATTTTTGGAACGGTCTTGCAGATCATTATAAATTTGCAGATATTTACAGTTTTTATGACTTTTATTGTTTTGGTGCAGATTTTTGTTCGAAGCTCTTTAAACTTTCACAGACTTTCTAAAAAAGTGTGCAGATTTTCGCAGATTATTTTCAAACCAGAAAATTCGAGTAGCCGGAAAACTGCTCGATTTTTTCGTTTTTCGAGCAGTTGCAGACATTTTTTTTAAACATGGCATCTCTGGTTGGCTACATTTTTTGTACAGGTTGGTATTGGAAGTGTCATTCCCGTGCTGTAAACGAGTTCAAGATGGTTAATAAACCAATAACAACAACAACGAGTTCAAGATGGTTCAGATGTTTAATTTTTGCGACTCGTTTTAACATACATCCTAGCTGAATCAGTACATTACCTGGCTAGGGTAACCAACCTATTTTGGAGCCCATCAGCAGTATAGTTACTATATATATAGTTCGGCGGATAGAAAATCGGGAGCCAAATAAACGTCAAAAGCGGAGCCAAAAGCTTTTCAAAATCCAAAATGCAGGAGTAATGTTGAAAAAACATACTTTATTTTCATAGAACTAGTCATTTTCAACACCCGCCAGTGATTATTTTTCGTAAAAACCTGCACATTTCACCATAATTTCAAATTTAAGTTCATAAATCAGGGATGCCAATAAGCCTGGTTTTCTATCCGCCGAACTATATATATAGTAACTATAATCAGCAGCTGTACATAATTTTGACACTTCCTTTTGATTTTGCTGCAAGTGTCCAAATTATATACAGCTACTGATGAGGTCCAAAATACGTTGGTTGCCCTATATAGTATTGCGAAATAATGTTACTAGTTTTATATTGCGAATTAATATCGTAGACGACCACCTCCTATCGATCGAGACAATATGTTCATACGCAATAAATAAATCAAAACAAAACGCACACTAGCGCCGCCTGGTGATTAAATACTGTGCCTCCTGTCTATCATAGAATGAATTTAGTCCATCTAACCAATCTTGCCGAAGACAAGAAACTTGCATATCATCAACGTGTTTAACTGCGACCAATATTTATAAAATGGTACACGTACAGCACCTGGTGCATGACTTGTGAACCATTCACCATCGTTTTATCTGTCACCGAACTATGTTCACTTCATATTGTGTCTATCAAGAACGATTTACACGAGTAGAACCTAAAAATTTGAGGCCAAAATAGATCAATTTTTCCAGATAAACGCCACCTAGCGAACAAATCCTGTAAAATGCCACTAGTAACTTCGAAGATCTCGTATTTGCGTAGATTTTTGTAGAAGAAAGTATCGTTCTAGGTGGTAAGGATATCGTTATATAAATGTCACAAATCTGAAAAAATCCAATTTTTCCGACTCATTTGTACTAAAACCCCTCCTTGTAAAAGATCCCCCCACCAAGTCGCTATTTCAAATTTTATCATTTAGTCATTAAATTACCTTTGTAAAACGCTTAAAGATTCTGAAATCCGTCAAGTTTTCGCTCAGATACAGCAGACTGAATTTTGAGGTCAAATTGACCCAATGTACAGACAACGTAAATATTTTTTAATACAGACATAAGGTTAAGAAGGCGTTTTTTATACATTTATTACTCTAACATATTTCTACTCAAATCTTAGTGATACCAAACAATACTAGTAAGAATATGTAGAAGCATAAAACTTAGTTTGAAACTTCTTATGAGAATTAAAGCTTCAAACCTTCTCGCGAAAAGTTACAACGGGCTGCGCATTGGTGACACTCGCGTTTGTTTTGTTTATTATTTTGACATTTGACTATTCATGGTAGGCTCGACATGTTTTAAAATATCGGTAATAATGAATTCTAATATGTTCAGCGTTTTATAGCACAATTATTTAATGCTTTCTAATAAAACTCTAGAAATGCCGGTCTTACCCCCCGTACCCGCACCCGCACTACCCCGACAATAAAAATGGTAATCCTTAAGGCCGAAGCAGAGCAAGCATCAACGAGCGTTGTTGCGATCGAGATAGATAGTATTTTGAAAATCTTTAATAATTCTTAAACAGCGCTACAAAATAATTTTTCGAATATATCATTGTGTGTAAAACCCGTGCCTGATATGATATGTCACTACAGTTGAGTATTCAAAACCTTCTAATAAAAACGCACTCTCATTGCAAATTTTGCTTCGTCTTTTTTCTCTCTCTAGTGCGCTGGCTTGGCCTTAACTAATGTCATAAAGTAAAACTAGATGTAAGCTTAATTTATTACCTGACAATTGGCCTTGCCAGCGTTGAAAGAGATTTCGTAGGCTGCTCGCACTTACAGGAAATCTCGTGCCGAACTGTCAACGCGTGAGTGTTGACAAAAGCAAAAATACTTCCCTTTCTTTTTTTCCCACGCAAAACCCTGAACAATATCAGCAACGCTGGCAAGGCCAATACTATATGAGATGACTAGTAAACCATGTACTGATTTTATCCAAAAAGGGCTGTTCACATAGACTGTTTTATTTTATTTTATCTTTTATTTTATTTATTTTACTAGCTGACCCGACAAACTTCGTATTGCCACAAATTAACCTGTGTTGTACATAATCATGAATCTCGGATGATCTTTGTCACAATCTCGAGTTTTGCAAGCCCCCCAGTGGACGGCGCTTCCGACGGCGGGTCACCGGCAACACTCGCGACCGTCTCGTCCTGAATGATCTAGTGTTACTATAGATAGTTTTTGTGGTCTTGTATTGACTAATGTTTTATGGAAGAGTCTCGAATTTCTCGAGTTCGATTAGTTTTTGAGTTTCGCAAAAATTTCTGTTTTATTTGTATGAAAGTCCATCCCCCTACCACAGGGGTGAGAGGTCTCTAACTATCGTAAAATAAATTCAAGACTCCAAAATCTCCCGCATGCCAAATTTGATTCCATTTGCTTGATTAGTTGTCAAGTTATAAGGAAATTTGAATTTCATTTGTATGGGAGCTCCCCTTTTAAAAAGGTAAGGGGTCCTAATTCATCATAGAAAAAATGGTTGCCTCCAAAAACACCCACATGCCAAATATGGTTCCATTGGCTTAATTAGTTCTCGAGTTATGAGGAAATTTGAATTTCATTTGTATAGGAGCCCCCCCTCCTAAAGTGAGTAGGGGTCCCAATTCATCATAGAAAAAATTTTTGTCTCCAAAAACACCCACGTGCCAAATTTGGTTCCATTTGCTTGATTAGTTCTCGAGTTATGAGGAAATTTGTATTTCGTTTGTATAGGAGCCCCCCCTCTTAAAGTGGGGAGGGGTTCTAATTCACCATAGAAAACATTCATGCCCTAGAAAACTTTCACATGCCAAATTTGGTTCCATTCGCTTGATTAATTCTCGAGTTATGAGGAAATTTGCATTTCATTTGTATAGGAGCCCCCCTTCCTAAAGTGGGGAGGGGTCCCAATTCATCATAGAAAAAAATTTTGTCTCCAAAAACACCCACGTGCCAAATTTTGTTCCATTTGCTTGATTAGTTCTCGAGTTATGAGGAAATTTGTATTTCGTTTGTATAGGAGCCCCCCCTCTTAAAGTGGGGAGGGGTTCTAATTCACCATAGAAAATATTCTTGCCCTCGAAAACTTTCACATGCCAAATTTTGTTCCATTTGCTTGATAAGTTCTTCAGTTATGAGGAAATTTGTATTTCATGTGTATAGGATCCCCCCTCCTAAAACGGGGAGGGGTCCCAATTCATCATAGAAAAAATTTTTGTCTCCAAAAACACCCACATGCCAAATTTGGTTCCATTTGCTTGATTAGTTCTCGAGTTATGAGGAAATTTGTATGGAAGCCCCCCCCCCCCTTTTAAAGAGGAGAGGAGTTATAATTCCCCATATAAAGAGGGGAGGGGTCTCAATTTACCATAGAATAAATTCTTGTCACCGAAAACACCCACATGCCAAATTTTGTTCTATTTGCTTGATTAGTTGTCGAGTTATGCAGAAATTTGTGTTTCATTTGTATGGGAGCCCCCCCCTCTTAGTGGGGGGAGGGGTTTCTAACCATCACTAAAACCTTTCCTGGTCCCAAAAAACCTCTACATGCATTTTTTCATGCCGATAGGTTCAGTAGTTTTCGATTCTATAAGGAACATACAGACAGACAGACAGACAGAAATCCTTCTTTATAGGTATAGATTCTATTTGCCGGTCCGGTAGACAACATCAACAATCCAGATGTCGTTGGCTAAGCTGCGTGATTCTCTCGGCCTGCTTCGTCTTCGTTTACCTTGCGAAGTGCGTTGACATCCAGCCGAGTGCTTCTCTTCAGATGGCATTCACTTCTTTCCTGAAGATGTATCTGATCCTCCTGCCATATATACGTTCTCGAATTTCTGTTGCTTTCGGCCGTTGATTACATCGGTGATGTAGTCGCTCGCCGGGTCAGGCAGTTGTCAGGTCAGCAGACACGAATGTTTCGCAGGCGTGCAGCAGTACGGATTTAACGTTCGAGTATAAAGTTCGGAGTTTCTTATGTAGAGTGATCTGGTTTGAGCACCAAATGTTTTGCAGACCGGCAAAGGCACCCCTGCTATATCTGATCCGTGTGCTTATAGCAGTCTTGGTAGCACCATCAGGCGTTGTCTGGCTACCAAGATATTGAAAGGCTTCCGTCTGCCCAATCTGTTGTCACACTACTGTGAAGTTGGTGGAATTGTTAGTGTTCACTACCATAGATTTAGTTTTTGCTACATTAACTGTGAGACCCGCTACCTGGGAGTTTTTGGAAAGTCACCAACTTGTTCTACATATTAATTCGGCGTTGTGTGAGCAAGACAATGTTGTTGGCTAGGCCGAGATTATTTAGCTGCTTCATCGTTAGATCCTAGATATGGTTTACTGTCAATAACTGCAACTAGTGTCTTTCGTATAAAAACTGAAAGCCGACTTTCGTTACGGAGCAGTATCACGATGAACACTTGAATGGCGCAGGGACCCCGGGACTCATAGCGGCGGTGGGGTAAGCAATTTCGGTGGTGTAACAAACGTGGTAGAAGTGCCAGCCCCAACGATCGGTGAAGTTGAGGAGGCCATCAAACAAAAACAGTCAATTGGTTAAGAAGGATGGCGTCGGAGCGGAGCATAGTAAGAAGGCTCGGGAAAGCTGACCACTTGTCTGTACTGGCTGAATGTAAGAATTTGGAATACTGATCAGCTACCAGGGAAGTGGAAGGATTGGGTTATTTGCCTCTGATCTACAAGAATGGTGACAACCTGAACCGTGAAAACTATTGCGCGATCATCGTTCTCATTGTCGCTTGCAAAGTGAACCTATTGTTCATTGACTTCAAAGCTGCATATTATACCATCGACCGCAAAAAGCTATGGAAAATCATGGACGAGATCCCGGTTAGCTAAACAGACTGATTGAGGTTATGATGAATGATTCTGTGCTGCGTGCACATTTCGAATAGAACGTCGACTTCATTGGAATCTCACAGAGGGCTTCATCATGGCGATGGCCTCTCATACCTGTTGTTTGAAATGGCGCTACAGGGTGTTATGAACCGAGCGGATATCCACTCGCGGGATACGATATTCACCAAATCTAGTCAATTCGTCTGCTTTACCGATGATATGTGTATTATCGACAGTACATCTGTGGCGATGGCTGAACAATGAACTAGACCAAAGCGTGAAGCAAAAACGATTAAGTTAAAGGTAACAAAGTACATGCCGGCCGGCGGAACCGAGGGCGATGGACGCCGCTTGGACAGTATTACAACGATCGACGGCGGGAAATTAGTTCAAGGTAGTTGACGAATTTGTCTACGTTGACCCACTGGTGACAACAGACAATGACAGCAGCCATGAGATTCGCAGGCGTATTACTAGTGGAAGCCGTGCTTACTACAGATTTCACAGGCAACTGCCAGGCAAACTCCTGTAAAAATGTATGCTATACAAGACGGTCAGGGAGTCCTCTACGTGTACAATGATCGAGGAAGACCTGCAAATGCTCGAAATTTATGAGAGACAAGTGCTAAGAACGACATACTGAGTGTAAAACACAGTATGGAGGCGGAGTATATAGCATAAACTCGCACAGCTCTAGGGCGCACACAGTATTCAAAAGGTACCGCCATCCGGGGTGAGATTGTGCCACGGGGGTGAGATTGTGCCAAAAACCAAAAATGTTAATTTGTGAGAATTTATTATATCTATAAAAACTGGTGACCTAAATTCAAAATGATGATGAACATAACATATTTACTCATAACTTAGAGTGGAACACAGATAATATTAGCACACTATTTAGCCTAAACAGGGTTTCAAAGTTCGCGATCAAAAATACTCGGAAATAACGCTTGTAAACAATGTCCCGCATAAACCAACCCAAACAAGAAATCCCATCAACTTGCTATTTTAAAGGTATACAAACTAATCATTTACAATGTTTTGAATGGTTATTATGCGTTGGATAAGTTTTGATTACGAAAATAATATTTTTCGAAACTTTGTACTTTTCGAGCTTCACGGGGGTGAGATTGTGCCAAGCCATAATGATCGATCCAATTTGTGAATTTCACATACACAACAAAAATACGTCAGTATACATCTGTACACTAACATTCTTTACTACTGAGCACAATATTTTGACAGATTAGATTGCATCCATTTTGGAGCAAATAGCATCAGAGGTCTGGTAAATAATTTAAACTAATTTTTACTTTTGCTTTGGAATTTCAGATGCTTTGAATAAACACTCTAATATAAGACGAATATATTATACCGTGTAAAAACTGCCAGTTTTAAGGATGGGGGAGGGGGGTGGCATAGGCCACATGTTCTGCGGCCGCGGGTTCTCGAACGAAGTAGTGGTTACTTTTGTTAAATGATCAAATAGGTATGCCCCCTTAGGATACACCCCTTTATATATCTCCCCCGTGTTAACCCTAGAAACGCTACTGGCAATATAAATGCTGTCCATTGAGTACGGACTCATTTTTAGTTATTTCAGACCTCCCCGGGTTATTTTCGTTCATACTTTTTGTATGATGCGTTGGTTTTGGCCGACCCCCTGCCCCTAATAATCCACTTAGTTCATGGACGGCCCAATATGAACTACTTCATACTGATATTTATGTGTATTGTTTATAAACATGCCAATGTTCACTGTTTAGGTTTTTAGCTCAACTTTATGTTTTTGGCACAATGTCACCCCCTAGAAGGGGTGAGATTGTGCCAAAGTTCATGCACTTCCAGTAAAATTAGGTTTCATTGTAACTAAACCATCTCTACGGTAGTTGTTTATTGAACAATTTAGTATATATTGAAAGGTTTGAAATCAACTTAGTTCCTAAATTGCGTGTATACTGAGCTAAAGAACAAAAACATGTGCTTTTTTGGCACAATCTCGCCCCGGATGACGGTAACTAAAGCTGCATGGATACGGTGAGGTGTTTTATTGCCGGAAGCCGTGCTAATCACGGAATCAACAGAACCTTAGCGTCTGGATGGCTCCATTCCGTACTAATTGTATCATGTACAAACGCTAATAAAAGCTGGCAGTTCTTTACAGCCAGCACAGACCATTTGGTGTGGTATGCGGAAACGGTATTCTTCACGAGCTGGCGCAACTCTACAGCAACCATACTATACAGAAAGTCGCTAACACTGAGAGGGTATAATGAGCAGGAGATGTTCTGAGAATGCCGGATAACAACCCCGCGAAGTACTTGGAGTACTTCCTGAATCCGGTCAGCGCCAGGCGCAGCGAGACAGGTGATTAGACCAAGTGGAGCTTGATCCTGGAATTGTGGAATATTTCAAAAAATTGAGACAAGTAGCCGTGGACCGAGTATGCTGGCGCAATATTGTAATGCAGGTCAAAGTCTAACAGACAATTCACCAGGATTGGGACGAACCAACCAACGGTTCAAAAGCCCCATCAAATAGTAAATAAATAAATTCACCAGGATAAAAAAGCAAATAGTACAACGACAATGGCGTCACCGTCGTTACTAAAAAATGAAATCCTGCCAACAGCTCGGAGCAAAGGCCAGTTGAGGAATATTGATCGTATGTGAAAATTGAAGGAGAACTGCAAGCGATGAAAAGCAGTTCAAGCATGAATGGAATTTGGCTGCCAATAATGTGGGAAAGCAGCTAATGCGAAAGATGGTGGACTATGCTCAGTGAAGAGTTGGGCTTACTTACTTACTTACTTAGTTGGCTTTACGTTTTATGACAAGGTCGCCAGACCTTGCTCCACCTAGTATTGCCACCACGCTCGCTATGTCCGTCTTCGTCTTGATCCGTTGGGATTCGATGCAAAAACCATTTTTGCAAGATATTTACCCGGTGTAGTATCCGGAAGTGTCAGTCACTTTCAACCGAACGCTTCGGAGCACAAAACAAGAACATCCATTAAAGTCTACGTTCGTCTAAAAACAGACCCTTTGTTTATGTGCATAATATATCATGCCCCAGTATGCGTAAGTGCCATATGAACCATAAAGATTTTTTGACATTAGTTGTGGCCCTCGCTGAAGCTGTTTTCAGTAGGAATAATATCAACAACATCAAATTCCAAACCCCCGGATCCTCTCCTTCACTCTTTGCTCCCCTCTCACGACGAGCTACATAATCGAGCCCCAGCTAATGTCATTCTCGTTAGTGACGAAACCGCAAATTACTTCATTGAACGATTTATGATTTCTCTCTCTGTCTCTTATCGTTCGTATGACGAATTCTCGCAACACATGCAAAGGAATTTCAGTACACTGAAGCAAATAATTTAGTTTCATTAGATTTATTTGCATGCTGATTCATATAACTCAGCACGTTCCCTACACCCGGCATTCTAGCAACATGTCCTACCCAACGGATGTCCAGCTTTAAATATTTTCTGAGTACTGAGTTCGCCATAGAGACGTGCGAGCTTGTGGTTCATTCTTCGCCTCCATACACCGTTCTCTTGCACGCCGCCAAAGATGATTCTTTGCACCCGCCGTTCGAAAACTCCAAATGCTCGCAGGTCCTCTTCTACCAGTGTCCACGTTTCATGTCCGTAAAGGACAACTGGTCTAATTAGTGTTTTGTACGTGTGTGCACTTTGTACGGAGGATCCGACCTGGTGGCGCTTCTTCTCCTGGAAGAGTCAGGTTTGCTGCCTCCGCTTCTATTTGTATCGCTCCATGTTCTGACGGATGGCTCTATGTAAAGTGTGTCCCACATTAAATTGCATCATGGAAAAACGCTTCAGAAAATTACCTATTTGACCAAAACCGTACAGGTTCTGTACATCATCTGGCTGCACCTTTCTCTGCACGAAAACCCACGTTTTCTTCATGTCTTCCTCTGAATTATCCTCCTTGGAATGCTTCCGTAGTGCCTGCTTCATAATAGGCCAGTATTTTTCGATGGGCCTTAGTTCGGGTGCGTTGGGGGACTCATGTCCTTGGGTACGTGACCTCGTTGGCTTCATACCACTCCATGACATCCCTTAAATAGTGGCACGAGGCTAGATCCGGCCGGAAGATCGAAGGGCCCTCGTGTCGTTCCAACAGAGGAGGCAAACGTTTGAGTAGACACACCCGGTAATCACGAACGGCGCACTCCATTTGCCAAATGAGCAGTTCGCTTGCCAAACCATGCCTTTTTGGCAAACTTTGAAAGTTTCTGCTTGCTTGCTTCCTCTGCAGCATCAAACTTGTGATGGACGCTGAAGAACAGTAGCCCCGAAAGTTGCCGGAAGTCCCCTTTGTCGTAAGTCTCATCATCTATGATAAGACAATGATAAGGCTTCGTCTGCATCTGGATGTAGTTTCCGGACCCGTGAATTTCCCCCTGTATTTTGCCGTTCGTCACAATTTGTAGTCTTCTGCACTTTGTACGTATGCAATCCGTCCCGCAATCCTTGGCTCTCTGGACGAAAGACTTGGACAGATTCAACTTTTTGGTCACAACCCTGACTGAAGCATTGGGATTCCGCTTAAACGCTTTCACGGCACGCTTGTGATCCGGATCAGTAATAGAACATCCATTCTGACCGCATTTCTCCTTCCGTTCGATGCTCAGAGTTTCGTAGTAACGTGTAATCACACGACTCACCGTTGACTGTAAGATTCCGAGTTGTTTTCGGATGTCCCGATGAAAGAGTTAAGGATTTTCCAAGGTGCTTACGCAGAATCAATTCGCGACGCTGCTTTTCGGGTGACACCATTTTTTCCAATTTTCGACAAATTGGCAGCGATAAAGATACATGTAAACAATACACTCTAAACTACTTCTTCCCAAATTTTTTCAAGAGAAAATACCCAACTGGTAATTTTGTACAGATATTTTTCCGTGATGCAATTTAATGTGAGACACCCTTTATAACAAAGCTAAAACAAAAAAATTGTGATACCCTAATAGGTATTTTCACGGTCACTCTAATAGTGTAAAAAGATCCACTAACCCAAAATGAAGAAACGCAATTTTTTTACACCGTCATTGAATAATACCCAGTATTTCTGCATTTTTATTCTACAAACAATACTGATTGAAATAAATAGTTGCAATTGATTTTCTTTTCAAATATTGACTTAGACTCGTAGTTGTAAGGTTAATCTTAGAAAGGACGATAGAGACATATCTATTTATTCTTAAGTCTAGTATAGTATACCCCCTTCCCCTACTAATTTTGTAATGATACGACGATAGGAAGTGAATTAAAAACGATCATACATATAAGTATACGATTTCCAAACTTTATGTACCTTTTACTCGGAAACTATTCAACGTATCGGAATAAAATTCTTTTTGTTTCGTTGGTAGAAGTTTGGAAAGACTTTTATAACTCTTGTAAAACTTTGTAAACAAAATACAGTTTGAGAGAAAAGAAAAAGTAGTCTAAATTTTATTTTTTCGACTATCTTTTTTTATTCTTTTTCCCATGCAAGTCAAAATCGGTCGCCATTCACGTTCATGGAAAACCCGATAGTTACGTGTACGATCGTTTTTCATTCACTTCCTATGGTCCAATCACTACAAAATCAGTATCAAAACAAACGCAAAAGTCTGTAGAATCGAAATGTCGAAATAAAAAAAATACTGTTTGTTTTTCAAAAATTTTAGTGGTTCATGTGGAAAAGTTCATTTGGCGCGATTGTCCCGAAGAAACCTTTCAGTATTGCTCCAATTGGCTGACAAACATAATGCCTTACCAGATGACGTTCCCAAGCCACAACATTACACACGATTTTTCCTGTAGCACAACACGAATGAGCTGTATTCAGGTTGAATTCTTTTTTCTTTTTTTGCACCAAGCCACAAACAAGATGAAAATCACTTACAGATCTTTTAGTCAATTTCCTCCAAACTGGCAATCAAATTGGTCTGCGGTATTGCCACGGGAAATCATCCGGTTAGGAAATTTGATTACTAGTAAAACAAATGATGGAATTATCACTTATTACCGGATGAGAATTGATTTCCCTTACCCTTGAGTCGTATACGTTAAAGCCACACGTTGTAAAAAAGAAGAACATTTCTATTCATCCGTTAGTGTGTCTCGGGCTTTCTTAACTGTTTTGTCTACCCCACGGATTAGAAGATATATTTCTCATCATTACCATCCTTATAATAACCTAAATCCCGTTACGACATGATTAGTCAGATAGTAAAACTTCCCTAATGATAAACCGACCCAATCATAGGCGCACTTAACTGCGATTTTTTCAATACATAGTGAAAGGCATCATGAATGAGTTTAGCCCATGATCATTTTTTATGATCATATACGATCTAATTTCCTCAAGCTGAACGGTCGTCGGTGAGTATGCTGAACGGTTTCAGTAATAAAGTTTGTCGTGTGTTTGTTTGGTCAGGTTTCCGCCGAAAGGTCAACATTTCTGGTGACATCGTAAGCCCTTCCTCTGTGCGAGAAAGACAAAGCCTGCCAAAGACGCAAATTGGCAAAAGGAATCGTTTCTGGTTTGGTCTTGTTACCGTAATCATATGATTGGATGTTGGTCCAATTACAAAAGTGCCAGAGTCGCATTGTTTGCCGAATGTTCACGTTTCTACCCGTCAGCAGTGACTCCCACCCTGCGCCGTGCAAAGTTTGGTTTCACATCAAAGTCATCCCAGGATTGGAAAATATTGATTACGATGACGCCCGAAGTGTGGTTTCTTGGACCCCGAAGTGGAGCCTCCTGTCAGTGAACGGTCGATCTTTTGCGGTTTTGTGAACGCGCGCGTGATCACCACCGTTCGATCTGATCGAAAACGCGATTTACTGCCACGACACGGCGCAAAAGATATATATGGCTCCATTGGTATAATCGAGTGAGATAAATTATAGAATTATCACAACTCTCTGATTTATTTTATTTTCCCGGTCTGTTCCCGCGCCGGAGAACGCGGTCCCGCCAGTGAGCCGGGAAGTACGCGAAACAAGACATGAGAAATGCAAATACGGCCATTATGATCGATTTTTAATGGTTCTTCTTATTGCTCAGATTTATTGTTGCTGCGAGAAAGTAATCATCAAACTAAAAACTCATTATAATGCAATTATTAACAAGGCACGAATTTTTGGCAGCCTCTGGATATTACGTGTTGAATTAGAAAAGGCGCCCCGCGGAGATTCCCCGCTCGAAAAAGAGTGTGCTTGTAGCGCCTCGTTGAATGATAAACGAGCTATTAGAGCCGGTATAAATGTCAAGTATCATCATTCCCGAACAAGGTCTGTTTTTTCAGAACCGATTTGGCCCATTAGTGAAGTGAAGCAGTATCCATCCCGCTCGAGAGCTCATCAATAAACATGGAAAACGATAAACGTTTGTGAAGCCATTTTTCAGCCGAACGATAAAATTTTAAAACCTTTATTCATATTTCCACGCAGCCCGTCGATATTGACCAATGAACCTTTGTTCGAAAACCTATAGCAGCACATGTTGTCTAGTCGGTAAGCAGCACTGTTTGACCCAAATAGTCTGTCCCGTTAGGTTTCCAATACACCATTTTCGCCATAAAGTGCAACTGCGTCGGATGCTATTATATAATCTAGCTCAAACAAGCAACTGTAAATTATCATCTGTTTGCTAAAATCAACAAAGCTCACCTATGTTCTTCTGCCTTTTGGCAACATGTGCACAGTGAAGCGGAACGCTCTGCCCGCCAACAGCAGAACTCCCGACCCTAAACGGCTGGACCCTATAATTACCGGTATCAACCGGAAGCTAACCTTTGACGGCGAAGCTTTTTTTTATACCTTCGTTTCGTTTTTTTTCTTCTACGCGTCAGTTTCGGTTAGTTCTCCGAAACCATTCACCTCCAAACGGTGCAGCCTGCAGCAGCATAGCATGCTTTTTCGATCGGTCTGTCTCGTAGAATTAAATCATTACGCCATCATCCAAAAAGAACAGCTCTCCTTCCGGGGAAACCTGCGCAGCGCCGCATAAACACCCGATAGAAATCTTCGAAAAAAAGACAGTATGCGACTTAAACGTACACAAAATTTACCTCCGGTTAACGCGCGGGTGGTCAATTAATTTCGATTATGATTGATCTCTTCCGCCGCCATTCGGTGGTGGTAATGATCAGCTGTTCTCTCTGTCTTTCCACTACTAAGTATACATCAATTTATTGGATGACTTTTGTTCGAATAGCCGGTATGCTTCGGAAAAAATTACTACTCTCTGATTTGAAAATAAAATTTAAAATCAAGATATCAAAAATATACTATTTTTGAAATTTTTTATATTTTTTTTTTTTTTTTGAGAAAATAGAAGTAATTTGCCACCTTTTAAAAGTTATCCTGAGATGGAGCAACTGTCATGGACGGACTTCGTAGAACAACGACTTTCATGATTTTTTCCAACTTGGAATTTTTCAAGTAATATATGAAATTGTAATACAAACAACAATTCTTTATGTAATTTACAACAAAATTGGTCATAATAATTATTTTTCTAAATGCAGCCGTTTCGAGATATTCGGAGAAAAAGTTAGATTTGATTTAAATTGTTTATGTTGAACACGTCTTTTTCATATGTTACTCCAGTTGCTCCACTGTTTCTATAAAATTTCTAATAACTACATTCAATTTCCTACAACTTATCCGAAAACACCTTATTGATCCAATCTTTTGCTTTTGAGTTGTGAAGTATATTGAAGTATTGAGTATATTGAAAACTGTATTCGAAAAAACTGGACACACTGATCGGTTAGTAACTTTAACAGAAATTTTGACTAAAAATAGTTAAAAGTATGTTGTTTATACCGGTAAAGTTTTACCAAAATAGATTAAGAGATTACAGTGATATCTGTGGAACAAGAGAAAGTACGCCAAAAACTTTGGTAAACAGCTCAGAATCGAACACTCAACCGTATCCCAAGTAATCAGCCGTTCAAGACGCATCAGATTACCAAACGGAATGATGACAGCGGTAGGAAACGCGGCACCACAGACCCGACGAATGCTAGCATGGTAGTTACGCATTCAAGCAAAACCCAATATTTCGAATCAGGATGTGGCAAAAAGAGGTGGACTGCACGTGTACAAAGTTCGGATGGCACCGAACTGGAGTGACAAACAGAACACGGTGGTCAAAACTCGCGGAAGGAAGCTGTTCACAAAATTGTACTAGACAATGCTGGAACAGGAATACTATGTTGCCACCTAAAAGTTTTCAGTTCCTGAGAATGTACGAAAGAAGAATACGTCGCAGAAAATTCGTTGTCTCGGAAACGATCTGTGAATGACGTAAAATGAGTCAGCCGTTCATTACATTTTTACCTTCCTTGATATAGGTATAGGTATCCTGGCATACTTTGCGTCGCCGCTACCATCCTTCTGCTAGTCTGATGCATCTTGAATGTCTGTCTGATTACTTGGGATACGGTCGAATGTTTGTTTTCGAGTTGTTTACCGCTGTGTCGATGAGAAGCATTTGAATTTTCGAAGAAAGTGCCCAATTTTCTGTACGCTTTCTTTTGTTCCAAAGATATCACTGTAATCTCTTCATCTATTTTGGTAAAACTCTACCGATATAACCAACATACTTATTAACTGTTATAACTATTTTTAGTCAAAATTTCTGTTATGTTTACTGACGCGGTAAAAAGTTGCTAACTAATCAGTGTGTCCAGTTTTTTCGAATACAGTTTTTAACATACCCACAACTCAAAAGCGAAAGGGATCAAGAAGGTGTATTCGGATAAGTTGTAGGAAATTAAATGTAGTTATTAGAAATTTTATAGAAACTGTGGAGCAACTGGAGTAACATATGAAAAACACAAAAACACGTGTTTAATATAAAAAATTAAAATAAATCCAACTTTTTCTCCGAATATCTCGAAAACGAAAAATAATTATTATGACCAATTTTGTTGTAAATGACATAAAAAATTGTTATTTGTATTACAAATTTATATATTACTTGAAAAATCCCAAGTTGGAAAAAATCATGAAAGTCGTTCTACGAAGTTCGTCCATGAAAGCTGCTCCATCTCAGGATAACTTTTATAAGGTTGCAAATTACTTCTATTTTTTCCAAAAAAAAACTTAAAAATTTTCAAAATGGTAAATTTTTGATATCTTGATTTTAAGTTTTATTTTCAAATTTTTGAAAAACTGGTAAAATATTTTTTCAGTGCAGTTTCAGTTTTTTCATTTTTTTCATGTTCAGAAATAAATTTTCTACAACTTTTGCTTAGACATAATTTTTGTAAAATCGATAGTTTTCGAGATACAATCTTTCAAACATAATGCATATGAAAATAAATACGCCCTTTTTACCTGTGGAAGGTGCACATTTCCTCCTATCAAACACGTTTCATCCAAATCAAAGAGGTTCGGTTCAGATTTCAGCTTTTTTTGGACGATTTGGCGTGGAACTGCTCTATTACATTTGCGAAATTTTACGCGAGTTTTCGCTGTGCAGCCAGGCCTATAAGAGCTTTTCCATCGTGTTCTGGGAAATATTGTACTCTGGCAAATCTGATGTCAGACGGTCGAAAATATGTACTTTTGGTTATGGCAGCTTTATCGTGGCTGGATCAAATAAATGGTATACTAAGCGATTTGAATACTTTTTAATTTTCATTCGAATTCGATACCGACCAACGAGACCGTTTGCCATATCCACTGCTTCCATGAACTTATTGTATACCAGTATCATTGATGGTATACCGATATATTCTTTGGTGGACTGGACGAACCGATGAACAGCCGCACATGTACCTATGTTTGAACTATTACTATTTTTTCTAGCAGCATAGAACCGGGGTGGTTCTTACCGTATCAAAAAATCATCTCCACTGTACTCGGTCCTGGACTACTCGTCGCCAACTCCCTGAGCGTCTCGATACACGCAATTCGGCTTTAGCCTGGTCGAGCCATCTAGCACGTTGGGCCCCTCTGTTCCTGGTGTCGGTGGGGGTCTTGAAAAGAACGGATTTCACAGTCGTCTGATACCCTTGCGACGTGGTCGCCCCAAGGTAGCCTCCCAACTTTCGCCAGGTGTACGATGGAAATCTTCCCAAGTAGCGCCTGCAGTTCATGGTTCATACACATTTGTACTCCGCCAAAAAAGTCCACAACACCTTTCGTTCAAATACGTGCGCGTATGTCTTCCGTAAGCAAAGCTACTGACTCAAGTCTGCAGAAGACCCCAAGTAACAATTTCAGGCTGGTCAAACGCTTTTATATCTGATTTTATTCAATCTGAACTGTGATTTAGGTTTAGAAAAAAAACCTTTTTTCAGCTTTTAAGCATCTAAATTTGGTGATTTTATCTAGCTTCAGGCTTGTTAACAGCTGTTTTGGAAGCTGCAATTAAGCTTAATAGAGGCTTTTGCGTGCTTTTAAATAGCCAATTTGCGCAATGCTGTCAATTCTATTTTTAGAACGAGAAATAGTTTTGCAATATGCTTTTCCAGTCGCTTAATAAACGTCTCATGAACCTTTATGCAGAAAAAAAATCTATTTTTAAATTTAAAAAAATGAAACGCGTCATTTTTGTTTTGCCGTGAACATTGTCCAACGCGATATTTTAAACTTCGAATAACTTTATGTCGTATAAGTAAGCTAATTAAAAATGCATGTCTTTTTTCGGGAATTGAACCCGTCATCTTCTGGTCCATAAGCACTCACCGTATAATCCGCCCCATCTGCATCTGCCGAACTGACAGTGGGAATATCTATACACCTGAAGCAATCGATAATGTCGCTAACTGACAAACTTTTGCTGTCAGCCGAATTGCGAATTTTTATGATCTGACAGTCACCCTTATTCTACGAGGCGAGTGACGTGACCTAGGACTTGTCACCTAGGATTCGCTTTGTCACCTAGGTGACTCGACTCACGGCGCGAGTCACGGCGAGTGACAATTGTCATATTGAGTCACGTGACGTGACAGAATAAGGGTGAGTATGTGTGCTGTGAGCTAAATGAAATCTTGGTCGTAGTTTGAAATGCCACTTTAACACCCTTAAGCAGCCTTAAAGTAGTTCGAAATCTGTGAGCCAAATGAAAGCTTCTACTCTACACTTTAACACAAGAAGGGATGGAAAAAGTACAACACAACACAAGAAGGGAATGGATAAAGTAATTATCAAACTACGTGCCGCTAGCATACGCTAGCACTTGTTTCCATCCCTTCTTCAAGGTGGCAGTCATATGAATAACCTTCCCGAAGACCGCAACGTTCTATGCGGTTTTTCATGTTGGAACCAATTAAGTGAAATCCCATAAGGTACCCCGGGGCAAGTGAGACCTAAAAATTGTATAGTTAGAGTTTGTTCGACTGTATAGTCAACGCCCATGATAATTTTAAAATTCTAGCGACATAGAAATTCTTCAATGGTATCACTTTGAAAGTTTAATTACAATTTACAAAGAAGGACTATCGACTTACATAAAATGAATCTGAAGAGAATTTTTCAAAATCATGGTCCCACTTTCCCCGGTAAATGGGGCAAATTTGATTAAAAAGCTTAATATAACAGAAAATTGTGCATGTTATTAAACAACAGTGTGTAGGCATTGAAAAAAGTAACCACAGACAATGTTTCCACTAATGGTTCATCCAAAAATGCCGTAACAAAATCAGATCACTATCAGAGCACAACATGTGAAACACAATTCGTGAGCAATTCTAGCAACTCTCCTTTGCATGGCAAACAACATGCTTACCAACGCGGTAAATCTACGGAAACCGCACCTCATTGCCTAGTAATGCTGATTGAAAAGTCGCTCCAATACCAAGAGACGGCACTTTATGCTTTTCTTGACATTGAAGGCGCTTCCGACAACACGTCCTTCGCTTCAATTAATACGGCTCTCCTTAATAAAGGAACTGATCAGCCGACAATGAGCTGGAGTCAAGTAATATTGTCAAGGAGGGAAATTACAGCCCCATTGGGAGATATGTCGATCACAATCTCAGCGATCAAAGGATATCTTTAAAGAGGAGTTCTCTCCCCCTTGCTTTGGTCACTGGTAGTCCACGCACTCTTGCACAAGCTATCACAGCATAGTTATGAGGTCATCGCGTGCGCCGACGACGTAGCACTTATTGTCAGAGGTACACGCAGTGCTGTTAAGTCGCATGAGCTCCTTGCATTTCGTGGTGTTTACGAGAGGGGCTTAATATAAACCCCACTAAAACAGCCGTGATACCATTTACTAGGCGGAGGAGACATACTCTTACTCCCCCTACACTGAATGGCGTCAAATTAAGCTTCAGCAATAAAGTTAAATATCTGGGTATTATCTTGGATCATAAACTGAACTGGACTGCTCACCTAGACTACGCTGTCAACAAAGCAACTTAAGCCATAAGGGCATGCAGTTCACTGTTAGGCAAAACTTGGGGATAGAAACCTCAACTAGTCCTTTGGTCATACACTAGTATTGCACGACATAGGCTAACTTTTGCTGCTCTTGTATGGTGAATGTAAGGTGAATAAGGTAACGGCGCAGGCCAAGCTAAACAACGCACAACACCAACTGCAGCCATGGAGACAATGTTATGCTTGCCACCTTTACATCTATGTGCACTAAGGTTGCAAAGGTGTCGTAATATACTTGACCAAATTGGTCACCTTCGCTTACTAAGGGAGTTCAAACTATCACCCCTAGTACCGACAATCTCTGACCGGATCGAGGCACGGCCAAACATGGATCTTCCGTATAGTGTATGTGATACAGATCGCACTGTATGGAGCAATGGAGAGCCCGTTCTTCCATCCGGTACCATCTGTTTCTTTAGAGATGGATCAAAAATTGGGGCTTGCACAGGTTCCGGAGTCTACGGACCCGGAATAAAGGAAGTTCTTCCACTAGGTAAATGGCCCACCGTTTTTCAAGCGTTTTCGTTTTACACATATGTTGGCGCGGATGTATCTTGCAATATACCTACATCCGCGCCAAAATATGAGTGACTAAAACGAAAGTATGGGCATGCAAAAATCGGAATCTTTACGGACAGCCAGGCTGCACTTCTGGCTCTCAAGTCCACAAAATGTGCATACAAATTAGTTTGGGAGTGCAGCACAGCCTTAAGTGAGTTTTTCCGTCAGAACAAGGTTTCATTATTCTAGGTGCCTGGACACTGCGAAATCGAGGGCAATGAGCTTGCTGACAGACTAGCGAGACAAGGATCTGCTCAGCAGTTTATTGATCCCGAACCGTTTCTGGGCACCTCCATATCCGCTGTCAAAAGCGAATTACTGACCTGGGAAAAGTTAGAAATAGCATCCAATTGGTATCAAACGACGGACTGTAAACAAGCTAAACATTTTATCTACCCAGACCCTGCAGTAGTTAAAAAACTACTTACCTTAACGCGTAGTGAACTGCGCACAATAACGGGACTGCTCACCGGACATAGTCCCTCTCTTTGCCATTTAAAGAGAATTGGCAACTGCTTAACTGACATTTACCGCTGTTGCCACTTAGAACTAGAAAGTTCAGCGCATTTATTCTGCTCCTGTGGAGCCTATGTGTCTTCCACGTACAGCTTCTTCGGAAGATACCTACTAACTCCATACTATGTATGGCAACCCCATTCCAAGAAGCTTATTGGTTTTATTAACCATGTAGTACCTAATTGGAGCACAGTCTTATAACCTAGCTCAACTTCTTAAAGCAATTCGTAAACTGTGTACAGCAATCGGGGCCAGCTACAAAAGACAGTCTTCGTAACTGCAGCAGTGGCATTTTTGAACCCAATGCCCATCTGGCATACAAAAAAATGCGTTTCGTAACAAAGTAAGTAGACGCAATTTAATATAACAAATAAGAATAATTTTAAGACTGCACCAGCAATGTAAATAATCTATAATTGACCTGTAATAATATCATATATTTAATTGTTCATTTCAGAGGGAGTATGTGGCATTAGGGATGGAAAAACTATCATTAACTACTGATAGTTATCAGTAAGCAATAATATCACTAAGAATCAGTAAGGTTTCACTATTATCAAGTAGCTGGTAGGGAGCCATGTTTTCGATGCCAACATGTTAGCGTTAGCGTAAACGAGAAATCATATATTCGCCACTCTTCACGCAAGTTAGCTCTTCAGCTGTCAGTGGGGCCCACGACTCCTGAGCCCGCCTGATGTTAGCTCTCGTCAACGCAAAGCAAATGAGATAAACGTGCCAGTTAGCTGACTATTATTGATATTTACTGATATAGTTACACGTTGTCCCGTTAGAAAAATTAATTGGATTAAACTTATTAGTCGGTAGTTGTGTACGATAAAGGTGGATGACACAAAATACTGTAGTCATCGTCAGTAGCCTAAAGCCGGGGTAGCACGTGCTGATTCAAGCAGTCGCCTCCATTTAACTCGAACTTTGGCCACTCGTCGCCAATTTTCCAGTCGTCTCAAAAGTCACAAATCACTTTCGACGTGATCGTGCCGTCTTGCACATTGAGCCTCTATTCCTGATGCCAGTAAGGTTGTTGAAGACAACTGTTTCCGTCGCACTATCGTCCGACATTCTTACGACGCGTCTGGTCCACCGTAGCCTACTGACTTTCGCCAAATGTACGATAGGATTCTCTCCAAACAATGCCTGTAGCTCGTGATTAATACGTCTCCACCACTCTTCGCTTTCAGTTTGAACTCCGCCAAGTATCCGCAGTACCCTTTCGTTCGGACACGGCAAGGGCGCGTATATCCTCCGTGGGCGACCTTACGAGTTCATAAAGAACTACTGACCTAATAAAAGATTTGTGCATTATCAGCTTCGTACGGTAGCATATGCTTCTTGATCGTAGCGTATAGCGAAGGGCAAAGTAAGCTCGATTGCCTTACTAATGTTGTCCACGGTCACCAGCAATCCAAAATAAACGAGTTCATCTGCCACTTCTAGTTCGTCGCCGTCGAGGGTTACTATCCGTAAGCGGCACGCGTTTGGTTCCTTGGAGCCTCTTCCTTTCTTGTATGTGATCTTTGACGTATTTATTATTAATCTGATCTTCCTAGACTACTGCTTTCAACCTGGCGTAGGTTGCCTCCATCATCGCAAGGTTCCTAGCTAAGATATCAGTCATCTTATCACCTTGTCTCAACCCTCGCCGTGTCTCGACGGGTGTGTCCCTGAGATGTGCACCAAACACACCACTCGATCCAATAGCTCTGATCAGTAGCGTCAGTTTATCTGGGAAACCGTGTTCATCCAGTAAGTGCAATTGCTGGTCTTGATCGACTGATTCATGTCATGCGTAGGTATACGCATAACATATTTGCTGGGTGGCTGGCTGGGTGGGTGGTTGCGCAGGAGCAGAATAAAACGTATTATTGCTGCAAAAAGTAACAAACAAAGAAACAAATTATATTTAATGAAGCTTATGATAGTTTTTTGACTAATTTTATATAAAAAAAAACAGATATGGTGTTGCACTAGCCCCGTAACTATCCTGCGCTCTATCAGCCAGCTGTAAAGTCTGACGATAAAGTAGGGTCAAGTCTTAGGAAAGACGTTTAAGTCCAAGGTTTTTTTTGGATATAAAAACTAGTGTAAGTGTACAATAAAACTGATACTTTTAATTGGACGCCTAGAACCTCAGCTGTCCTGTGTTTTAGTCCATAGTCCTGTTTGTCGCTGAGAATTGATCGTAGAACCTTACGCTGAAACTCATCAAAAACTCATCGTTGGTGCACATTTTGTAGCCATAGAGTGCCACCAGGGAAAAATAAATTCGCTTTATTTGAAATATTTGAGCTAATTTATGTATAAATATTCCAAACTGTATCGAATTTGTATTTTTTTTATAAACTTACTATTTAAAAACAGATATGTAAATTGATATGATGGACAAAAAATGATGCATGCCTCAAGCCTAAACGAACATAACTGATACTGCGACAATTACACTGCAGAACCTTTTGCTGACTGACACTGCATACTACACTTAATTACGTGATGAATGCATTCACTGTCCTTAATCACTCCGCATCCAGAAGCTCTTCCGCGGCGGTCTCCCATACACACTTCTTCATTCAGGCTACCGACCAGCCGCCGCACCGGTGGACGCAAAGCATATGATCATGAAATTGAATTTTCCAAAATTGAATTCAATTTCGATATACGGCCAATTAAATATGTGTGGATGCATGGTTCGTTGTCGACCGGCCGGCATATCTGTACTTAGGGATCATAAAATAAACGCTCCAATTTGGCGATGAATATGGTCCGCCGCACAGTGGACTGAAGAGTGTTAGCGTTTGGCGACAATTTTAGCAAAAATTCTAGTGATTAGTTTTTACTATTGAATATGTAACAATATGTTTTTTTCTTTTTTAAAATTTTTTTGCGTATTACTTCTGTTATATAATTCTACTTTTATTTTGTTATGCCCTAAAACATTCCGTCCCACTGTGTATCGGTCAACGTTCGAACATATCGAGAAAAAATTACCGATCCGTTTTCGGTCTACCAATCAATCAAACGAAAGAAGGCCACAGTCGGCACTTTAAGCGTCTTCCAAAAGATATCCGACCTGTTTATGCATTTGTACGACTAGGACGGCGGGATAGGAACAATTTCCTCTGTGAGGCATTAAATTAACTTTTATGACCTTTCGGTGGAACCCCGAAATGACCTCGAATCCTGCGCCACGCTCGGCTCTGGCGTCGGGTAGCGCAGAAGTGTTTTTCGGTTAATGGTAATGGGCCAGCTTCCATATCAATTACCGGCCCACTTTCCGACTTTTCGCAGCAGATGAATTCGCCAGTTGACTTGTGGTCACGGGAAATGAGATTGTTTTAATCAATTACCGCTGCTGGTTGGTAATTTGGTGCCGCAATCATTGGGCTGGCTTTGGGAACGGTTTAGTGTCCAAAGTCTGTTATTAATCCACTCGAATGACCCCTGATCATCGAATCGGTGATGATGACCAGCGTGTGCATTATATTTATTCATCTTATTTTTTTTGCCAAACACCCCGGAGTTTCCAAGCTTTGAACACGTTTTACTAGTTAACAATTAATTGCTTTCATTTAGAGCTTGTTTCCGTTCCTTGGTTCTTGACTTAGGCCAAAGACTCGATCAATAAAGCTTCAATAAAACAAGAAAAGGCGTTTTATTTTTAATTTTTGTACGCATTATATTATACATTATTAAGTAGCATGCTTACTGTAAGACCATGCTTTCAGCCTTACTATTTACCACTGATGAACTGACATGACACATAGAAGAAAATCCTTTAAAAACCATCGTACTACACATTTTGCTGGCACACTAGCACCCTCTGTTATGCATATTGCGGAGTAACTTATATTTGTAGGGTTTTATAGTGTAGTTTTTACATTTGTACGGTTTTATACTGAAAATTTGAAGCAACACTCGAGCGCTGCGGTGTGGCCATATTGCGAAACATGCTTTTCTGAAAAATAAGTGGTTTTTGATTGGACGATGGATTTAACGCGAGCGAGTGTCTATTTGTCTGTATATGTACTATAGAATATTGCTAGAACTTTCAATGAACCCAGCCTATCATACTTTTTTTATTTGATTATAGTCACTTTGACAGCATGGGTCATTCGTGCGGGGTTAGGATTTGAACCCGGGGCCTCGATGTGAGAGACTTGAACACTGGGACTGACCCCTCTATTATCTTATAGACTACCCAATGCTATTCAAATGCAAACCAATAAGCATTTAGGTCGTTTTAAATGCTTCTTAAAAACTGCTTTGGTAACATATACAGCTACTTTACTACTAATCCTCTTAAAACGTATGCATCAAAAAATGGACTTTTTTCGTATGGTGATGAAAAAACTAAAACAGCTAATTGAGTTTGATAAATTTCCCATGGAAGATAATTATATTAGCTTACTTGCACAAAAGTTCTACGCCCTTCTGAGCGGCCCTCCGGCAGTTAACCAATTCCTCCTCAATTTTCGCGACAAAATTGTTGGAGTAGATCTTACGCTTCAAGTTTGCCCAGAAATTCTCGATGGGACGCAGCTGGGGGACGTTGGGCTGGTTCACCGACTTCTATATTCTGCCGCTCCATCTCCTCCAACGATCGCTTCGAGTAGTGGGCCGACGCCAGATCCGGTCAGAACACCGCGTCTTCGCCCTTATGGTATTTCTTTATGAACGACGCAACTTCCGGCAAGCACTTCGTGGTATAAATTTCGCCGTTCACGGCCGCAGCGAAAGAAGAGCGGCTTTGACATCCCCTTCTCGGTCTCGCTGATTATCAGCCACAGCAGCACCTTCTTGGGGAACTTGATGTGTGAAATGAACTTCACCTCGGAGGACACTTCCTTTGAGGGGATGTAAAATACGAAGTGGCAGGGCACTTGACACTTGGCACTGGGCACTTGAGTCGTTGATAACTAGGGTGAGATAGGTCTCATCGTCCATCACCAGCGCCACGACGCGATTCGCCGGGAAAATCGTCTTGCACATCTTATTCAGCTGCGTCATTGCCTGCAGCTCCGAGACCAGTGGACGGGACTGCCACTTCCTGACATATATGTCCATGTTCCCCAAGTACTTTTTCTCTGTTTGGCCAGTTGCACCGACCTCCCGGTTAAACGCACGCAGCGATGTAGCCACTTTTCCCTCGGTCTTTCTCTTCAGCATCCTTTGGAGCTTCTTGTCGCTCAGGGTCGTCGGCCGTTCCGGAACCGGGCTTTCTTTCCATGCTCTGATTGTTGTCCAATAGTGCCAAGATGATGTAGATGCCATTCTTTGAACGCGCACACTTCTGAACGGAGCAGCTTCACTGTTTTCGCCGTATGGCTCCGCCGGGATTAGAGTTCGACTGATAGAGCTGTAGAATTTTTCTGCAAGTACGCTAATATAATTACGGTACGGAAGAGTATTTTCAGCGGGTTTCTAAATTCAGCCTATTTGCCTTTTCTTTCGCCAATAAAACTACTTTGCCGGCATACAATTTTAATATGTTGTAACTATTTTCTCAAGATTGTAAGTAATAAACTATTTTTTATTCAAAGAACGTCAAAACCACCTGTTCTTCTAGAACTGGGCCATAGGCCGAAAAAATAGATGCAATCGCTTAATGGGCCGAAAATACGCTCCCGTGCCCTATCTTCCATGGGAAATTTATCAAACTCAATTAGCTGTCTAAGTTTTTTTTATCACCATCTGATAAAAGTCCATTTTTTAATGCATACGTTAGTTCTGACAATGCCTATTTGTAGCTGATTACCGACTAGTAGAATTTCGGAGGCAGTCGAAAAGCTAATAAACAACAACGCGCAGCATAAAATGCCAGACATGCTAATAAGCAGCTGATTTACTGCTTATGGTAATGCTTATTGGATACCTAAGTAGCTGTTTTTCCTTATCGCCCTCTTAGCTCCGAGGTATTGGGCGGATTCTACTCCTTAGGAACAACTATAGCGCTATTGTCGTTGTACCACCATTTGGTCGAATTTGAATAGTGACATCTTGCCCAGTCGTGCAAGAAAAGGTAATCTACCTCATCAATGAACCGCTATTCCGGAAAAAGTAACAATCTGTTCTGAAGACATTGGCGCAACTAGCGTTCATGTCTTCAAGGGAGGGGAATATAAACCCGGGCATTGTTTTCGACTATTTTGTTTCGTCAGCATATCAGAATCAAATGCAAATTAATGCACGGAATCATACAAAAGAGATGCAAATAAAAATTACACCCGAATTTTTATTAGTTACACTCAAGTACTTTTTTTACACGGTTTGTTTTATTATTAAGAACGGGACAACTTAGGGACCATTTATTTATTTTTCAATACATTTGGGAGCGGCCCGACATTCGTTACGTAGTTTGTAAATGGTCCCTAAGTTGTACGGTTCCTGAGTAATCGAAAAAAACAAACCGTGTAAAAAAAGACTTGAGTGTATATTTAGTTTATAAGACTAGCAGCGATTGATAAGCCCCTTGCGAAATACCAGAAATTTTGTAAGTTATGTTTTTGTTGTTACATCAAACTTGTAAAAAGTTAACAAATAACAATTCAGTTTAAAAACAAAATCATTGCGTACTACTATTACTTGAAATATAACGTTTATTTACATTATTTTCAGAACCAAAATTATCGATATTTTTCGAAACCTTCCGAATCCATAAGCACCCGCGTGCATAACGTAAAGTTTCTAAAACAAAAATGTCGTAGTAATCTTCCTCGTGCCCCTCGTTTCTATGTTTGCTCGTCGAATCTCCTTTTCAAGAACGATGTTAATGCAAGATATGCCGTCATTTTGGCTCAAACCTCTCACGTCTCAAAGGAGCTCAAGAGTGACGCACAAGGAAACACATCAGTCGATCCAAAGGTTGCATTGATGAACCGCGTCAGTTTGTCGTGGAAAACCTGCCATAGCTGATCTCAATCGACTGTATCGTATGCTGCTTTGAAATTGATGAATATCGTCACGTCCAAATGTGAGGCCTACATGGCATCTCTCACCAAATACAACGCAGTGCTTCGGAAAGCCAAAAGAAAGTCCAGAGTCAAGTTCTGCGAAAGCATCCAGACTCTGCCTGAGGCGGGGCGACTCCAAAAAGCGTTTGCCGAGGACCATAATAATGGCCTAGGGCAATTGCAAATATAAGATGGCAATCTCACTGTTACTACTAGGGAAACGTTGGAGATTTTTATGAATACGCATTTCCCTGGTTCAACAGTGTCCACTGGAAGCGACGTCGGCGCGCAGCAGCGAGTTGAGTCATCACCCAATGTATCAAGCGACTTGGTTTTACTTTACTTTACTTTAGCCGACAGTATACGGAAGCTACAATCAGTTGGGCACTCAGCTCCTTTGAACCAATGAAGTCTCCGGGACCTCCCATCTTTTTACAAAAAGCGGACGAGATTATAATGTCCGAGCTCATCAACCTCTTTCGTGCCAGCTTTACATTGGGACATGTCCCGGCATGCTGACGGAAGGTCGGGATGGTGTTCATACCTAAGGCAGGCAAAAAAGATAAAACCATGCCAAAAGCTTTCAGACCAATTAGTCCGACATCAACACTTCTCAAGTTGATGGAAAAAATCACGGATAATCACATCCGAAATGAGATTTTAAAGAACTCCCCTTTGCATGGCAATTAACATGCGTACCAATGCGGTAAATCTACGGAAGCCACACTTCATTGCCCAGTGACGCTGATTGAAAAGTCGCTTCAATACCAGGAGACGGCCCTTTGTGCTTTTCTTGAAATTCAAAGCGCTTTGGACAACACGTCATTCGCTTCAATTAATACGGCTCTCCTTAATAAAGGAACTGATCAGCCGACAATGAGCTGGATTAAAGCTATGCTGTCAAGCAGGGAAATCACAGCCTCATTGAGAGATACGTCGATCACAATCTCAGCGATCAAAAGATGTCCTCAAGGAGGAGTTCTCTCCCCCTTGCTTTGGTCACTGGTGGTCGACGCACTCTTGCACAAGCTATCACAGCATGGCTATAAGATTATTGCGTACGCCGACGACGTAGTGCTTATTGTCAGAGGTAAGTTTGACGCAGTGCTGTCTAGCCGTATGCAAGGAGCTCTAAACACCACTATTTCGTGATGTTTACGGGAGGGGCTGAAAATAAACCCCTCCAAAACAGTCGTGATACCATTTACTAGACGGAGGAGACATACTCTTACACCCCCTCACTGAGCAAAGTAATACGGCTAAGTAATGAAGTTTAACATCTGGGTATTATCCTAGATCATAAACTGCACTGGACTGCTCACCTAGACTATGCTGTCATGAAAGCAACTAGAGTCATCTGGGCATGCAGTTCACTGTTTGGCAAAACATGGAGACTGAAACCTCAACTAGCTCTTTGGTCATATACTACTATCGCACGGCTTAGGCTAGCTTATGCCGCTCTTAAATGGTGGCCAAAGGAGAATAAGGTGACAGCGCAGACCAAGCTAAACAAAGTTCAACGCCTGGCATATTTGTCAGTGACCAGCGCTGCTATGCGCACAACACCAATTGCAGCCATTAAGGCTATGTTATACTTGCTGCCTTTACATCTTCATGTAAAGAAGGAATCCGCACTCGATGCACTAAGGTTGCAAAGGTGTCGTAACATGCTTGAAGGGGACCAAATTGGTCACCTTCGCGTAGGGAGTTCAAACTATCAACCCTAGTAGCCCTAGTAATTGATACTGTAACCCTAGTAATTGGTCGCACTGTATGGAGAAATGGAGGGCCTGTTCTTTCATCCGGTACCATCTGCTTTTTTACAGATGGATAAAAAATTGGGCGAAAATCGGAATCTTTACGAACAGTCAGGCTGCACTACTGGCTCTCAAGTCCACCAAATGTGCATCCAAATTAGTTTGGGAGTGCACAACCTTAAGGGAGCTCTCCCGCCAGAACAAAGTTTCACTATTCTTGGTGCCTGGACACTGCGGAATCAAGGGCAACACTGACCAATGCTGACAGCATTGCGAGACAAGGATCTGCTCATCAGTTCATTGACCCCGAACCGTTCCCGGCACCTCCTTATCCGCTGTCAAAAGCGAATTACTGACCTGGGAAAAGCTAGAAAAAGCATCCAGCTGCTATCAAACGAAGGGTTGTAGACAAGCTAAACATTTTATCTACCCAGACCCTGCAGTAGTTAAAAAACTATTTACCTTAACGCGTAGGAAACTGCGCACAATCGCGAGACTCTTCACCGGACATTGTCCCACTCTTTACCATTTAAAGAGAATTGGCAAGGTCTTAACCAACATTTGTCGCCTTTGCAATTTAGAACTAGAAAGTTCAGCGCACTTGCTCTGCTCCCATGGAGCTCTTACGTCTTCCAGGTACAGCTTCTTCGGAAGCTACTTATTAGCTCCATACTCTGCATGGAAACTTCATCCCAAGAATTTAGTTGGTTTTGTTAACCATGTAGTACCTAATTGGGGCACGGTCTTACAACCTAGCTCAACTCCATCAATGGGTATGGCCAATCCGTAAACTGTGTACAGCAATCGGGCCAGCTTCAAAAGACAATCTTCGTGACAGTCGCAGTGGCATTTTTGAAACCAATGCCCTTCCGGCATACAAAAAAATTGGATAAATCGACAGTTTGCAGCCTTGCCATGTTCTCAAACATTTTCGTCAGTTTCGTTCACTTCGAATCGGAAGCTACCTTTGAAGGTGTCGAGAACGATTAAGGCAAACCCAGGTATTATGATATCGTCAAGAAATTCAATGCCAGCCAAAGCACCGTCAGAAGGATTCGCTTGCGAGAAAGATTGCGATCTTTTCGAACCAGTAAGCAACCAAACAGGACACTGAAGCAGAATCTACTGCTCGGAAGCTATACAACAAGCTTCTTATGAAATACGTGTAGGGATTATGGCAAATGATTAGCGATATCCCATTGAGTAAGCGAAATGCAAATAATAAATTTGCTGAAAATCCCACCTTTTGTAATAAACCATTTTAGCGTGCATTAACATATTGCTCACAACACAGCAAATATCGTTCGCTCAGCTCGTGTGGCGAAAAAGCACACGAAAAGGATGATGAGCAAATGGCACGGAAGAAGTGCAATGCCTTTGGGTTACATAGGAAGAAGAGAGAACGAAAGAAATAGACGCGGGAAAATTCGGTTCTTGCAAATGTATAGAGCGAGAGAGGGATTGGTAGCTCATTCAGTTGAATATTGTTGAGAACGACAGACGTTTATTTAAGTTCGAATAAATTAGGGTTACGACAATACGAACGATGCATCCTCATGGACAACGAAACGTACCTGAAGATGGATTATGAGTAACTTCCCGGACAAAGTGGATTCCTAACTGTACAAGGAGGAGAGCCTAATAAAACGTATACTTCCTTACATTAGAGCTCACAATGGACCAGTAAAGTGTTAGCCTGATTTGGCAAGCTGCCACTATAACGGAGAAGTGCTACATGCTACAGTGGTATCGAGTAAAGCTTGCTTCATTTAGAATTAGAACAAACTTTTGCTCATATTGTGGCGCTCTTGGTGGACGGATTTGGAAATCATTGGCGCCCACGTGTCGAAAATTTTGTTACCTTCACCTATGTAGCTTTTGACATTCCGCAAAACGAATGTATTTTGTAAACAAACAACATGAAAGCCGATAGAAGGGAAAAAATTCTGCACAGTTATTTGGAAAATCCATTGTGGTCTGCATCTAGGCTAGCTAAACAGCTGAAATTGCCCAAAAATACCGTATGGCGCGTTATCAAACGAGATAAAGAAACATTGTCGACGATTCGGAAGCCTCAAGCTAATCATCATGAAGACCATCAAGAGGAATCCCAATCTGTCACCCTGTCGGACCGTAATTTGACCAGAAAAGTCGGTGCTGCCCAAAGTACCGTGAGGAGAATTCGACTCCGGGAAGGAATCAAGTCGTATCGAGCTAGCAAACAGCCGAACCGAACCATAAAACAGAATAGTGCAGCCTAATTACGTGCACGAAAGCTATACGACCGGGTGCTAACCAAGTTCGACGGGTGTCTTCTGATGGACGATGAAACCTATGTCAAGGCTGACTTCGGGCAAATGCCAGGTCAAACATTTTACTTGGCAACAGCTCGGAGGGATATTCCAAGCAAATTTAAAATTGTTTTTGCCGACAAATTTGCACGAAAAGTTATGATTTGGTAGGGCATTTGCAGCTGTGGCAGAAATACGAAAGTTTTCGCTACAAATAAGACAATGACGTCAAAACTGTACCAAAAGGAGTGTCTCCAAAAACGAATTTTGCCGTTCATTCCATCCATCCCACCACCATTCCGTGATGTTTTGGCCAGATTTGGCAAGCAGTCATTTCAGCAAAGTCATTCAAGAATGGTATGCAGAGAAAAGGGTCCAGTTTGTTCCGAAAGACCTTAACCCATCCGTTTGCCCCAATTCCACTCTATTGAGAAATACTGGGTAATCATGAAGAGGAGACTTAAGGCAAAGGTAAAAGTTGTCAAAGACATCAATCAGATGAAGACCTGGTGGAATAAGATAGCCAAAACGATGGACAAAGGAAGTGTGCGCCGGCTAATGAGTCATATTACAGGAAAAGTTCGAGAATTCCTTCGAAACCTTCACGAATAATTTTTTCCGTATTTTTTCTAAAGTATGAAAAAAATGCTACATTTGTGTAAGAAAAGATCTTGAATTCAATAATGAATAGCTGAAATACACGCAATTGTTTTTGTTCCAATACTATCTGAAGCAAGCTTTAGGACATCTATTCAACCAACTGCCTTCAATAGGACACTGCCTCTAACTTCTGATAATAAATAACAGAAGTTGGCGCAAGTGTTTCATCATGCGCCATGCGTGAGAGTATGCTTGAAACTATCAATGTTTCCCTGTTGAATACAACAGATGTCGTTACTTCGTAGCGCATAGTGTGCATTTCTGTAACAGCTGAATTTTGCGCGACAATAAATTTACTGAACACAACACCCTTACTCTCTCATGCATCTCAGTTTCTTTTGTGTTTATCGCTAATCGCAATACAACGTTTGACACCTGAACCAATAAATAGTTGGTAAACATTGTTTTTATTTATTGCGTTCATGTTGCGAAATTTAATTTTTTCGAATTGAAATGTCGCAAACAGGGCTTTTCATAAAGCCCTATAAATGTACCTTTATAGGGCTTCAGCTTTTTAGGGCTCTCGGATGACTGGTAGTAAGATGCTATGGAGAAGTATAGGAAATGTTTGTTTTTTATCAAAATTAGGCAGAAACCATGAAAATTAAGTATAACAGAGTAACTGTACCTCAAATAAAATATGATTAGTTATTGTTTTTCAGGTAGGTAAACATAAATAAGTGAGAAATTTTGATTTTACTACCACTAGAAAAGCGCCATCTCTTGAAATGCAACGGTTCGTATGGTGTCCTATTCCGCTCAATTGAGAAATATTGGGCAATTATAAAACAGTAGAAGAATGGAAAGATGATTCGAGGACAGAGGTGAAGGGATAATAGAGCAAACTAACCCCTCAAGTTAGCCAACGGAGTGTCCAAAATATGATGAGTGGTATTCGAAAAAAAAGTTAGAGATTTCATCAAAGCAAAATTGGAATACTATTTTCATATATTTTCATTTTACGTTATCGATACTGCGCCGAATGAATTACGATCAACCAGTACTGTCGGTCCTGGGTTGCCGTTTTCCCATCCATTAGAATACCAGCTGCACTGCACAGTCGCCCTGGACAGTGTACAACCATCGGCCCGAACTCTACGGCCTCTTCAACGTTCTCTTTTTTGAGCTCAGAATTTTATGTTCTTTTGAGCATAAGCAAGCACTCGTCGATCAGCTTCCATTAGTGTCCATAATTCATGTCCATATAGGGCCACCGGAAAGATTAGTGCTTTGTAGAGCGTCAGTTTTGTACGAATTTGCAAACTACGGGAATTCAGCTGGCTACGTAATCCGTAGAATGACCGATTCGCGGCTGCAATTCGTCGTTTCACTTCGCGGCTTACATTAGTGGCACCGTTGTCACACGAGCGTACCAAGGAATATGAATTCCTCCACTATTTCATATCGTTCTCCTCCCAGCTCCACCTAGGCACTAACACCATTTTGAACTCTCACGCCCCTTGCCAGCAACCATTTGGGCGCTCTTCGGTTGATTCCGATCATATCGACGTCATCTGCAACGCCTGAAGCATATGAGATTTGAGAGATGTCGAATAGCAGGGCAGAGAGGGCATCCCCTTGCTTCAGTCCACCCAACGTCACGAATGCGGCTGAAGTCCCACACGCTATTCTGACGCATGGTTTTGACCCAGCTAACGTCGCACGAATCAGCGTAATTAGTTTAGTCGGAAAACTATTATCTAGCATTATCTGTGAAACTCATTTAGTTTGACTGAATCGTACGCCGCCTTAAAATCTATACACAGATGATGAATCTGTAAGTTGTACTCACGTAACTTATTTAACTTGTCTAGTAACAGACGCAGGGGGGAACTACATCTGATCCGTCGTGGAGCGACCCTCACGAAAACCAGCTTGGTACCCACCGACGAAGAACTCCGGTAACGGTCACAGTCTACAGAACAGGATACGAGAAAGCACCTTATAAGCAGAATTAGGCAATGTAATGCCTCGACTGTTTTTACAATCGAGTCGATGTCTATTTTGAAAATAGCACAAATGAGGCCATCCAACCACTCCTCCGCAGTGGTTAGAGAATTCACCAAAAAATGAACATTTGAATCAATGAACGTCCCTCATGAACATTCACTATTCGCCTGTACTTTTCTCCTCAAATCCACGGCAGGTTTATTTGCTACTCTTCTGTTTACCGGCAATTGGCCGATGTTATGGAAAACGACGTTTATGTTATGGGATAAAAAAGACATCGATAATTACTGAGGTATCGCTGTTTCAGGGACCATTGCAAACAATTCATCGACGAGTCCCAACATGGATTCATGCCACGTCAATCCACTACGACAAATCTTCTTTCATTCACTACTTATGCTACGGATACCATGTCAAAGAGTTTCCATACTGATGCATTGATGCATTTGATAAGCTGAATTACGAAATTTTAACTGCTAAACTCGACAGAGTGGGACTTGGTAGCACCTTACAGCTTTGACTGAACTCGTACTTGGTTCATCAACATCTAGTTATTAAAATCGGAGAATCAATACCCGGCTAGTTTATTGCTACGTCCAGTGCTCCATAAGGTAGCCATCTTAGATCGATCGTTTACGTTGTGTATTTCAACAATGTAAACTATTCGCGACGAAAACCCAGGCTGATAATGATGATGATCTCACGATCTGTTTCGAGGTCAAAAAAGTAGAAAAACGCCAACTGCAACAACTATTTGTCAACGAGTGCTTTTCAAAATACACTGAAGTCGCTTTTTACGAGGTATTTTTATACGCGGTTTTTTTTACGCGACTATTTTTACGCGGTTTTCGGAATTTACGCGGTTTTTTTACGCGGTTTTGATTTACGCGGGACGTATCCTGCGCGTAAAAAGCGACTTGAGTGTAGTGTACTACTATAGGTAACGATATAATTTTTCAGCTTTTCAGCTATCATCCAACGGTGAACTCACAAGAAAGTTCTGCATTAATAGCCTGGGGGTCCTTGGCCTGATTATGAGAAGCTAACGAAAAACTAACATTTATTGCTCGTCGGTTTGGATTGCCCATTATCTTTACGCCGTTGATCGGTTAAAGTAAATACAAAATAGATTCATTTGATTCGCTCTTCGTCACCCGCCATGGAACATTCCGCTCCAGCTACCGAGATATTAAGCAACCCTGGTGCTAATTGAACTGAACACCCTTGCGTTGCAACCAAGAGATATCTGGTTGCAATTCTTGTAGCTGAAGACCGATTGCACATGGCTTCGCAACAGCATTAGTTTACGGGTTCAACCACGACCTCTTCATAGTGCAATGTTCATCCACATGCCGTTTCGAAGGACCAAAATATGAAGCAAACGGAGCCATTGTCAGGCTTAAACGAGTTTTCAGCGAAGACTCAGTTTGGTTTAATTTTAGTATCACTCGTAAGATAATTCAAAGGAACATTTGAAACATTTTCTTGACTAGTTAGATTAAACTTATCATTAGCACAACATTTTAAATTAATAAATTAACTAGAAACATATTTTCAAAAATTTTAAAATATCTCGGGAATGCTAATTCTAAGAAGTTTGTTACCCAGAGCATTTTGGTTCATAATGTATTGAAAAAGGTTGTGATGTTAACTGGGTATGTACTAATTTACACAATTAAATGTAGTTCGAAAAATACCTAATATATTTTTGCTCTAAATCCCCATTTTAAGATAATTGCTCCCACGTGGAAAATTCTTCATTATATTATTTATTTTGAACTTTCATTCTACTACAACCAATACGATGCTAGTCTAACAAGCCAGTCGTTATATGTTCTGGAGTCAGTCCTGCACTCTAATGACTGGACTGCGAAGTCAGTGTCGATAAAGAAGGGTCAAGTCTTAAAGAAGTTCAAGACTTTACTTTTTTAGGTACGTGTAATGTTTTTCATTTTGACTTATTTCACCTAAAATACTCTATTGTGCTCATGTTTCATACAGTCAGTTTGTGGTTTTTCTAAAGTATACTTTACTTATAGATTTTGGCAGCGATCTGTCTAGATTTCAAAAATTCGAATTTTAACGGAAATTATGGGCAAATCTCAGAAATCACGATGACATTCTTGTATGTAAATTCGTGTACATAAATCTAGGTAACATCAATTTCATGAAGCAACACGTTTAGCTTGAATCAAACGATATGTGTATGATTACGTATAGCAAAGCAAAGCCATGGGTATAAAAGTCCTTCAGAACTTGACCCTTCTTTATAGACCGACTTCGCACTTCGCAGCTGGTTATTAGAGTACAGGAAAAATACGGGGCGAGTGCGAAGATCATGTTAACTCTATAGGGGCACCACCCAGTCGAGATTTGAACATACGACGACTGGCTTATTAGGCCAGCATCGTACCCCGGAGCTAACTGATTACGAACGTACCCCGGAACATGATTACGTATAAAGTAGCAATTATCAGAGAGGGGGTGTAAGACATTGCTTCCAGCATTAACATCCGGCTACCTGATAAATAGCTTCACCTTGCAAACTTAATTTGCCTGATAGTTTGTTTGACAGAAGGGTGCGTCAAAATCCTCTCGGACCCTAAATGATTAGGGGTGATTATCACATCCCTCAGCCTGTCTTCGATTCATTGGATACCCTGCAGCTTAATATACCCTCCACTTTTACTGTATTTATATTATTCAATTCCGGATTCACTTACCTCGGCACTACAGTTCAGTGTAAAAAATTATGAAAATACTGCTTGAAATGAAAGTTTTTATTAATTAGGTGAAAAATTCATAGAAAGCGGATCTCTACAATAGTCCCATCAGGTACAAATAAATGTTCAGTTTACTCGTTATTCTAGTAAAAATAAATCTAAAAAATAATGTTACATGCCGGCATGCATGCTGGTAATATTCACTGCAGGTATTTTAATTGCATCCAACGGTATACTAATTATAACAATATTAATTCCTTCATTTTAAATATCATTGCATATTATCCAAACGAGTTGTTCGGTTTTACTTTCGCAAAGCATGTAACACCGCATGTTCACAATCGATATAACGCGAACAGTTGGCAAAATTGCATACATTACTTAAAATTTATTGAATCAATTGATTTAATAAATTACTACAACAGTAGATACAAACTGAAATGATTGCCATAACACCAACCCCAACAATCAGTAATTTACCGACCGAAACAGTTCAATGGCGGGGAAACCAGTTTAAATTAAATAACGTTAAAGCTATTTCCATTACAACAGTGCAATTGATGACGGCCCGCGACGACGGCATTGTGCGCCAGCCAAACAACTACAAATACAGTGTAATAGTCGATGATAAATATAAATTAATTTACCTTTTGCCCGGATTGATTTCCCGCCTGTTTCACTCACACATAACGCCCGCCTGCCATTCATTATTCCAGATTGAGCCCGATAATGCGGATCGTTTGTACAGGCATTTATTTCTCCTTTGTGTTCGTCGTTCGTACTCGGCGCACTTTGTGCTCTGCTCGCCTAAGCTTTGCGGTAGAGCAAGAGAGACAGTCCTCTACACATTACTGTTGCTCACCTCGCGCGACAAACGCAAGTAAGCTCTATCGACGCTGTAAGAGGGAGTGGCTAAAATTAAATATGAAGGTAGAGAGCAGAAAGAGAAAATGATAATCGCCGATTAGACTCTGTGAACGAGATCAGTCTCGTGTACATCCCTACCGATTTGTTAGGAAATTTCGGCACAATTTTGAACACTAAAAATTTGTTTTCGTGAAAAAATAAGCTTTACAGAAAATTGTAAAATACATTTAAAACACTAATTATTCACAAAAACTTTACGATGTAGATGTCGACGTAACGTGAGCACGTGTACTGCTTACACACATAAAAGTATAGCAATCTAACGGTGAGCTAACTAACAAAACGAAAAACAACCAAAACCTTTAACGTTTATACACAAAAATGATTAATCATTAATACACGTCAAACCAACTAACGCAACAGTCAGATTTCCAAGCTAGTCCAAGCTTAGAATGATGTTGATAGCTGGTATCAGGAGAGACTGTCTTTTTCGCGAGGAAACTGTGGCATCGGAAGATCTTTGGCGTAGCATTTGCAGTGGCACGATGTCACTGGGCACTCGGTGTTTTGGCTGTAAAAAATAATTTGAAAAAAAAAAACAGAACACAGAGAACCGTAAGTAACGTTGAAGATTTTCTTCAGAATCTTTTCTTTCTATGAATACTTAAAATAAAGTACCAACTTCTAAAATCGGTTGCGTTCTCTGAAGTATGGTTCAAGTACTATCGCTAGCTAACAAACAATGTGGACTTGAAAGATTTGCAACGCATTTCTTAATCACCGTGGAACGAAATATTGATATTTAATAAAATCTATGTAAGTTCCCAATCACTATCTAACTAAATTACTTTCCATATAATAGCATTAACCAGCATTAGTGGTCAAAAGACGTGCCCGGAAGTTGTACAATGAGGTTCTTACGAATTTCGAACGATGCATGCTCAAGGACCACGAAGCGTACGTGAAGATGAATTATGAGCAGTCTCCCGGACAAAAGTTCTATAAAGTCACTGATCCTCGTGAAGTCCCTAGAAAGTTCAAATTCGTATTTGCCAATAAATTCGCAGAAAGCTCATGATCTTGCTTATGATTCTAAAATGTACAAGCAGGAGTGCCTGAAAAATGTATTCTTCCGTTCATTAAACTACCGTTTCTCCAGAAAGTACATCAATCCTCGGACATCGAAATTCCGCCCAATTGAGAAATATTGGACAATCGTCAACAAGGAGTTGAAGAAAAGTCGAAACGTCCTTCGGAATGCGACAGAGATGGAGAACAAAATGGACGGTCAGGTTAGCCATCGTTTGTTCGCTTAGTTGACAGCTCGATAAATCACAATTCACGAACTAAATTTCGTGTTAGCTTCGAGTACATTCAAAGAACCGTGGTTCCTTTTCAAAGGCCATTGGTGTGAACACTATTTCTTGTGAACCAGTTTATTTAAACGACTCGTGACTCGTACGCCTATCCCTATTTCGGACAACCCTTTCGAGTTTCAAAGGCCAGAAATCAACATAACAACGGCAACGCATGACGCCAATAGAACATGGCATTCAACGAGTCATCTTTGAGGCGCCATCACTGTCTGAAATTGAAGCAACAATAAAAAATACGGAACAATAGCGCCAGAGATAGAATGCCCAGGTAACCAATAACCATTCCCAATGCAATTTAAATGGAAGCCAATAAGCATTTAAGTTGCCTTAAATGCTACTTAAATGCTATTTTGGCAAAATATGCGGCTACTTTACTGCTAGCCCTCTTATAGTGCTGACAATGCTTACTTGCAGCTAGTTACCAACAAGAAGAATTTAAATAGAATTATGGATGCCAATTTACATCAGTTATGCAGTCAAAAGGCTGATAAACAGCAACCTGCAGTATAAAACGCCAGGGATGCTAATAAACGATTGATTTACTGCTTATATTAATGCTTAATGGTTACCTGGGTGCATTTCAGCCGAGACGTTCAAAGCTGACCCATCTTTTTAAGCCTAGATGACGCATCGGTTATTCAGCAACATAACCTCAACTTTTCCAGTGGACTAGATGCAAAGCATATTGGTCAAGGTTCCTAAAAAGGTAACCCAACTGAATGCGGTAGCTGGGGCGGCTTCGCGTTGCTCTAAAGGGTGTTCCACATCAAATTACACCATGGAAAAAACACTGTATAAAATTACCTAATTGACCCATCCTTTTTAAACTTTCAGACAATAAATTATAACCCATTAGTAAGCTTTTGGCACATTTCAATACAATAACCGTATGCTCGCACCTTACGAACTCCACTCATAAGGTTCTGTACAACATCTGGCTGCAGCTTCTTCTGTACGGAAACTCACTTTTTCTTCATGTCTTCCTCAGATTTGACCTACTTGGGATGCTTTCGTAGTGCCTGCTTCCTAATTATCCAGTATTTTTTCGATGGGCCTTAGTTGCCGTGCATTTCGTACCATTCCAGGACATCCTTGGAATAATAGAACGAAGCTAGATCCGGCCAGAAGATCGTAGGGCCCTGGTGTTGCTTCAACATAGGAAGCAGACGCTTCTGTAGACAGGTAGATCTACCCGTTTACAATTCCGGTAATCACGAACGGCGCACTTCGTTTGCCACATGAGCAGATCGTTTGCCAAATCATGTATTTCTTGGCCATCTTTGAAAGTTTCTGCTTCCTTATTTCCTCTGGAACATCAAACTTGTGCTGTGCGGTGAAACACAGTAGCCCCAAAAGCTGCCGGAAGTTCACCTTCACAATGAGGCTTCGTCAGCATCTGCGTGTACAGTTTCCGGGCCCGTAACTTTGGAGCCTTCTGTACTTTGTACGTATGCAGTTCCTCCCGTTCATTGGCTCTCTGAACGAAAGACTTGGACAGATTCCACTTTTTGGGCCGAAGCATTGGGATTCTACTTTAACGCTTCCACGACCCGTTTGTGATCCAGATCACTAATAGAGCATCTATTCTGGCCGCATTTCTTCTTCCGTTTGATGCTCAGAGTTTTGTAGACGTTTAACCACACGACTCACAGTTGAGTGCAAGATTACGAGTTGTTTTCCGATGCCCAACAAGATAGTTGAGAATTTTCCAGGTGATTGCGCAAAATCAATTTGCGACGTTCTTTTCCGGGTGACGCAATTTTCCTCAATTTTCGAAAAAGTCACAGCGATAAAAATAGTGTATATTGTTTGCACTCTAAACTACTTATACCAAATTTTCGAGACAAAATACCCAAGGGGTAATTTTCTACGTTTCTTCCGCGGTGCAATTTGATGTGGGACACACTTTATATTACTCTTAAAGTACTCTGTAAAGTAATCCATAATCGTATCCAGGAAAACATCGATGATACTCTCCGGCGACAGCAAACTGGAATATGCGTAGACCATATCTAGTGCCGTAGGGTGCGCCTGACCAGAATGGCCCCCGCCAGTGCTAGGTTTTGGAGGCGCTAAAAAGGGCCTGAAATTCAGCAAGGCCCTGGCAATAATTATGATAATTTTTTTAACAATTTTTAGAGTCTCTTTCTAAAGATCAAGGTAGTAAAATTATATTTCATGAAACAACACTGAAACAAATTATTCATTGTTATTTCGAAGAAATACTCCCACTTTACTGCTAATACCCTAGGACAGGACGTGCCAAGTGTCAACCGCGGCGTTGACCCAAAATTGACCCAATTTCTGATTGGCTGAAAACGACGAGCAACCGTTGACTGGGCAATATAACGCGGTATCGCTTTCAGTGTTGCTGAAACTCATTAGGTAGTAGGAATACGACAATAAGTGATTTTTTCCGAATTTTGATTTCTTTTGTATTCTGTAGTTCTATGCTTGGTTCTATATAAGTTTTGTTTGTACACAAATTTTAATTTTCAAAATGAAATGCAAAACATGATTTTGGTCGCGTAAACTGTGGCGTATTCGGGAGCTGTTGTTCGGCAAACGAAGTTATTATTAAAATAATATGTGCAGGCAACAGTGGTGCAGAGTGTAACAAAGAATATTCAATCGGGATGGCGGTAATAATAAGAAGAAGAGTAAGAAGCCAGATTGCACGTCCTGTCCTAGCTAATACCGCTTACGGCTCACGGGACTTAATGAAAAGTAAAATGCGTTTTTGACGCACTTTCTTTTGTATACATTCGAATTCATAGTCTTGGATGCATACATTATAAAAATGCTCACTTTCTCCCACAGGAACAGATCCCTTGTCAATGTCAAATCTTTTTTTTTTTGCGAACTTATTCGTCAAAACAAACTTGAATCTGATGCGAACCATGCTGCGAGCTGGAACCTTGTAGAATTTGATTCCCGGGATTTGGTTGAAGTCGATTTCGCTTTAAGTTTCACGTTTCGTCAACATCTGGTCGTACAGCTTTCCCCAACCCGAATTCTGACCACCGTTCCTTTTTGAGGTTTCGGTTGGGTTGTCTGCTTGATCCGAGAGCTAACGAGATCTTGGTCAATCGCAATTGATAATCAAGGGTTCCAAACCGATGCGATGATTGCTTTGCACTTTGCAGGCAGTCGTGAGTTTTCTTGTACTTTTCAATAATTCGCATTACAGAACTTTTAGGATAATCAAGCAGGTTCACCTGCTCTTGAGTTGATGCTGATGGATTTTGGAGGTGACTGCGCACAATTATGTGGCTCTCTTGCATGATGAATATCTCGGATCCATAGTTTCAAACTGCATAGTTTTAAATAAGGGGGCGCCAAATTGGATCATCGCTAACGGCGCCACAGTGCCACGTCACGACTCTGACCATATCACAAGCAGCCGCATTATATTGGACCAGATCAACGAACTGCAGGACTTCTGTAGGTTTCCGTTGACTTTGTAAAAACGTTTGACCGACTCAACCACGAAAACATCTAAGGCGCACTAAGGCTGCTGTGTACCCAGATATTCAGGCTACGTTCGACACAGTAGATCATCAAATACTCTTGCACAAGCTCTCTAAACTGGGTATTCCTGATAGACTGACTTCGTGGTTGAGCTCATATCTTACAGACTGTACTTTACATATCAAGCTGAATTCAAAAGTTTCACGTGAATTTGGCAATGCTTCTGGTGTCCCACAAAGTAGTAACTTGGGGCCTTTGCTTTTTGCCTTGTACTTTAACGATATTGCTATTCTGCTGGGTTCCGGATGCGTACTGGTATATGCCGATGATCTAAAGATCTATCTAGTTGTGAAATCTGTTGACGATTGCCGCCGATTGCAAACACTGCTGGACATCTTCGCTGATTGGTGTAACAAAAACAGGCTAACAATAAGCATTGCCAAATGTGTTGCTATATCATTTCATCGTTGCAATGTGCCTATCTCATTTGACTATCAGATAAACGGAGTTGTTCTAGAACGCGTCGATCAGATTAATGATCTTGGAGTTCTGTTGGATAACAAGCTCACGTTCAACCAACAATATACTGCTGTCATCTCAAGAGCTTCGCAGCAACTGGGATTTATCACAAAAATTGCTCGTGACTTTAAAGATCCGCATGGCTTGAGCGCATTGTACTGCGCATTAGTACGACCAATACTTGAAAACGCCTCATCTGGAATTCCTATAACTTGTGCTGGACAGCTAGAATAGAACGTGTGCAATGAAGATTTGTCTGTATCGCTCTAAGACATTTGCCATGGCGTCTACCTAATAATCTTCCCCGCTACGAAGACCGTTGTCAGCCTTTAGACTTGAATACGCTAGAGAGTCGTCGGAAGAATCAACAAGCGACTTTTGTAGCCAAGCTACTCAATAATAAGCTTGACGCCCCGATTTTACTGTCTCGAATTGATTTTAGAGCTTCACGTAGACAGCTTCGTTCATCGAACATGCTGACAACTAGATTCCATCGGACCATGTACGGATTTTATGAACCACTGACGTCATGCACTCGCACCTTCATGCTAGTCGAAGCCTTATTTGACTTCGGAAATATTACCTCACGCGCTTTCAGATAATGCGATAATGCGTAACATCGGAGCCTTGCGTACCTACTTACTTACTTACTCGATTGTGGGCTACCGCTCTCCAATTCCTCGGACACCGAGTATTCTTCGGCAGATCTCGCTCCACCTGGTCTAACAATCTTGCTCACTGCACTCCAAGTCACCTTGTTCCTACCGAATTTCAGGCAAACACTACCTTTGCAGGGTAGTTGTTCGGCATTCTTACAACATGCTCTGCCCATCGTATCCGTCCAACTTTAGCTACCTTTTAGATACTGACTTCGCCATACAGCTGTGCAAGTTCATGGTCCTCCGCTGGCCAGCATGTACTTTATTTTAGACGTATTTGCCTTCAACCCAATTGTTTTCTACTTCGCGCTTTAGTCTGGTGTACTGTTCAGCCAACGCCACAGATGTTCTGCCGATAATATCCAAGTCACGGGCAAAGCAGATATATTGGCTAGATTGGTTGAAGATCATGCCCCGCGTGTTGATGCGCTCGGTTCATAACACTTTGTAGCGCGATGTTGAACAGCAGGCATAAGAGACCATACGAAGTCTTCTGTGTGATTCGAATGAACTTGACAATCCACCCGAGCTCCGAACATAATAGTGTGTACCATCCATCGTAGATTGAATCACTCTGATGAACTTCCTGGGGAAGCTGTTGTCGTCCATGTTTTTCAACAACTCTTTCCGTTCGATGGTATCATATGCGGCTATGAAGTCAACGAACAAATGGTGTATTCACGGCCCTTTTGGAGGATCTGCCACCGTCAGGCAGGGACATTTGTGAATTCTTTCAACACGCAGCGGTATCAAGCTCAGGCATCGATCCGTCTCCATAGCATAGCATACCGATACCATAGCAGCATACTGAGAAAGGTAGACCGATTCACCAGCTCGGATCCCTGAAAGAACTTCCCGCGCTTTCGCTCTCTTTGTGTTCAAACTTCCGACCATTTCTCTGCCGTAATTCAATAGAGATTACATCCAGTGGCTAGCATTTCATGGCACGTTCTTGACATTGATTCATTCGAATAGGGACGTTTCGTCCATCAAAAAATTTCACTTTTTAAAAGCAGTTTTACAGGGTGAGACATCGCAACTTAACGCAGCTTAACAAATACACGTCGGCAGATACACTAATGGATATCTGCTGAAAAAACGACGTCTCACACTACAGACAATCAGCCATTCTTCAATCAAACAGGATTGCTATTTGTAAACTTTTTACAAAGAAGTGCCTTGAATACATTCTAACTCGCGTAATAAAGATTGATGGTATGATCAGTCTGATCGTTAAGGACCTGTTGAACGTTGGAGTTTGTTCAATTCGACATTTTATATTCAAAATCCACATGGAACGCATGAGGGGATAACGTAGGGCTGCCTATCATTACGTTACAAATCTATACCTATAAAGAAGGATTTCTGTCTGTCTGTCTGTCTGTCCGTATGTTCCTTATAGAATCGAAAACTACTGAACCAATCGGCATGAAAATATGCATGTAGAGGTATTTTGGGGCCAAGAAAGGTTTTAGTGATGGTTAGAAACCCCTCCCCCCACTAAGAGGGGGGGCTCCCATACAAATGAAACACAAATTTCTGCATAACTCGACAACTAATCAAGCAAATAGAACAAAATTTGGCATGTGGGTGTTTTCGGTGACAAGAATTTATTCTATGGTAAATTGAGACCCCTCCCCTCTTTATAAGGGGAATTATAACTCCTCTTCTCTTTAAAAGGGGGGGGCTTCCATACAAATTTCCTCATAACTCGAGAACTAATCAAGCAAATGGAACCAAATTTGGCATGTGAAAGTTTTCGAGGGCAAGAATATTTTCTATGGTGAATTAGGACCCCTCTCAACTTTAAGCGGGGGGGGGCTCCTATACAAACGAAATACAAATTTCCTCATAACTTGAGAAGTAATCAAGCAAATGGAACAAAATTTGGCACGTGGGTGTTTTTGGAGACAAAATTTTTTTCTATGATGAATTGGGACCCCTCTCCACTTTAGGAAGGGGGGCTCCTATACAAATGAAATGCAAATTTCCTCATAACTCGAGAATTAATCAAGCAAATGGAACCAAATTTGGCATGTGAAAGTTTTCTAGGGCATGAATATTTTCTATGGTAAATTAGAACCCATCCCCACTTTAAGAGGGGGGGCTCCTATACAAACGAAATACAAATTTCCTCATAACTCGAGAACTAATCAAGCAAATGGAACCAAATTTGGCACGTGGGTGTTTTTGGAGAAAAAAATTTTTTCTATTGTAAATTGAGACCCCTCCCCTCTTTATAAGGGGAATTATAACTCCTCTTCTCTTTAAAAGGGGGGGGCTTCCATACAAATTTCCTCATAACTCGAGAACTAATCAAGCAAATGGAACCAAATTTGGCATGTGAAAGTTTTCGAGGGCAAAAATATTTTCTATGGTGAATTAGGACCCCTCCCAACTTTAAGAGGGGGTGCTTCTACACAAATAAAATACAAATTTCCTCATAATTCGAGAACTAATCAAGCAAATGGAACAAAATTTGGCATGTGGGTGTTTTTGGAGGCAACCATTTTTTCTATGATGAATTAGGACCCCTTACCTTTTTAAGAGGGGGGCTCTCATACAAACGAAATACAAATTTCTTCATAACTCTAGAACTAATCAAGCAAATGGAACCAAATTTATCATGTGGGTGTTTTTGTAGGCAAGAATATTTTCTATGGTATATTTTCTATGGATTTCCCCACTTTAAGAGGGGGGGGGGCTCCTATACAAATGAAAAACAAATTTCCTCATAACTCGAGAACTAATCAAGCAAATGGAACCAAATTTGACATGTAAGTGGTTTTGGACGCAAGATTTTTTTCTACGGTGAATTGAGACCCCTCTCTTCTTTAGAAAGCGAGTTATGGCCCATCTCCCCTTTAAGAGGGTGGGCTTCCATACAAATGAAATGCAAATTTCCTCTTATCTCGAGAACTAATCAATCAAATAGAACCAAATTTGGCATGTGGGAGTTTTAGATGGCAGAATTTTTTTCTATGGTGAATTACGACCCCTTCCCCTTTTAAGAGGGGAGCTCCCATACAAATGAAATTCAAATTTCCTTATAATTTGAGAACTAATCAAGCAAATAGAACCAAATTTGGCATGTGGGAGACTTTGGAGTCTTGAATTTATTTTACGATAGTTAGAGACCTCTCACCCCTGTGGTAGGGGGATATGGACTCTCATACAAATAAAACAGAAATTTTTGCGAAACTCAAAAGCTAATCGAACTCGAGAAATTCGAGACTTTTCCATAAAACATTAGTCAATACAAGACCACAAAAACTATCTATAGGTACACTAGATCATTCAGGACGAGACGATCGCGAGTGTTGCCGGTGACCCGCCGTCGGAAGCGCTGGAGGGCTTGCAAAACTCGAGATTGTGGCAAAGATCATCCGAGATTCATGATTTATGTACAACACAGGTTAATTTGTGGAAATACGAAGTTTGTCGGGTCAGCTAGTAGGTTATAAACTATTGCTTAACATTATCATGGAAAAAATGCGAATCGGTTATGAACTCTCTTACAACTAGCATTACTTACTTGAACCACTCGGCCAGATGTTCGGTGTGGCCGCCATGCCGGCAGGTCTGACACCAGGAGAACCACTTGGAGAACGGTTTCGACTGCCAGCCGATCTGTCCCTGGGCAACGTGGTTCTGCGAAATGGCTCCCATCGTTGTTCCCATGTGAAGCAGGCAGAGCGCGCACCGCGGCAGCGGTTTCCGGCAATTCGGGCAGGACGACAGTTTGTGCATTACAGCGGCGTTCGTTCTAAGGCGGGCATCCTCCTGTAGTGCCATGGAGACATTTTTTCCGCAAAAATTGCACAACAAAAACACGGAGCGTGAATTTTGCGGTGGTGATCGAATGCGACCCAAAGTAATGTCCAATTCGGCGCGTTGCTCCCACAAGCCCCATATGTCCAGAAGGTCTCTGTACGTAGAAATCCAGTACTGTACACGGTAGTCGGTCAGAAGATCCGAAGTGAGGAAACGGGATGCAATTAAAGCAACAGTTTGTACGTCTTCCGTTCGATCTAGATGACTTTGCAGTAACTTGATACCATCATTCGTTGCTCCGGTAAGTAAGAGGCCATTCAAATCGCCAACTTCAATGCAATTGGCGACCATCCCTTTGATGAAATCTGCCAATTTAAGATCTGACAAAAAATTACAGGCAAAAGCCATTCGATCGCCAAGCGTTATCTCCGTTTCGTTAGTAACAATCTCAAACCCGTCTTGTTCATGAGCCAAAAACGAAAACATACATCTCAGATAGGGATCATCAATTTGCATCCTAGCTGCTCCGCACTGCTTGCGCCACAAAGCGGAACGTTCCGAACTAAATCCAGACAGTGCAATAGCTGCGACTCGCAGTAACGAACTTGGATCCGTAACTTGCTCTGCCCCTTTTCCGAGTATTTCAATCGCTTTGTTTATTCTAAAGTGGAAGCAAACTATCAAAGCTGCTCTCGTAAATTCCTTGTTTGCACACAATTCATCAATGAACGCCTGGAAAGAGCTTTCCTTTTTCCGATCGAATGTCCAACCGCAAAGCAACTGTGCTGTATCTCGATGTTCGCTTCTATACACAACTAAACCACTACCGATGCTAAAATCAACCCATTTCATCATGACAGGTTCTGAGCGGGACATCGCTGGACCGTCGGGAGCACTACAAACACCCAGGATAGTGTTCAGTCCAAGCTTACAGTCCTCTTTGATCATGTGTCCCAAAAGACGCCAAACTCCTTTCAAATTAGCATTACTAGCCAGATCACCGTTGCTCTGAATCTCGGCCATCAATCCGTAATTATTTAATGCACGCTTCTGAATCATATCAGCTATATCCTCTTCATAGCTATCGATTCCGCAATCCCACTGGTTCAAAGAATCAGATGGAGTTGTCGGTGGAGAGGGTGTCAAAAACTGCCGCAACTCATTGCCGTTGTTACCGAACAAATTATTATTGTTATCCCAGGAGATAGCCACTCGCTGCGGTACCTGGTAGTCGCGAATGAGGCCCGTTCCAGAAAGAGCTAACATTCGTTCCAAATCGTACGGATGCCATGAAATGTAGCCCATCGTTGGAATTCGGCCGCCACTTCGCGCTGGAAATGGGGAAACAAAGCGCTTTATCGAATGTGGTTCTCCGCCGTCCATTTCCGAACCAGGCCAATGCAAATCCGTTAAATGTATCAATGGTGAATCACGCTGCAAAGCAGTCAATACCGAAGACCTTGTCGGACACCAGGACAAATGGGTAATGTTTTTCTGCATCTGCATCTGACTGATGGATTTATCCAGCGAGCGAAGATCCCACAAATTGATGACATTATCTACATAGCTAGCCAAATAACGGCCATTGGGTGCAATGCACAAACCGTTTACCGTACGTGCATTGGCCACAGTTACAACAGCCGAGTTCTCTAAAATAAAACACAGATAGTTAAATTCTCACCCCACCAGAACCAATAAATTCCAACATACGCCTAAAGTCCATCATTTTAATATATTTATGGCTCATTCCAGCTATCATAACCTGTGGAAAGGTTCGATCCCAACAAATAGAATGTGCGGTTTCCGAAAGACCAATCAATTGGAGAATGGCTATCAAGAAAATCAGTGTTATACAGGTAAGTTATGTAATATGTAATTCCCCGTAATTGACAACTTACAAGATTGATTGGGCACACCCCTCTCCGTGTCCCAAATCGTAATGCAGTGATCCGATCGGTTGCGATCGTGACCCATTGCGATAATACTCGGTTCTAGCTCGCTCCAGGCAATGCAAGTGCAGGGACGTGCAACGCGCGGAGCTGAAAAAGAGAAAAGTGTTTATCATCAACTGATCCAACTGGGCTAGTTCTCATGCTGCTATCTCATACTAAATTCAACATTGTTTTCGGTTGCAAAATTGCACAGTGCAACCTTTCCGTTTGGCAAGCCAGCTGCAAACAAAATCTCCCCATTCGAGTGGTAAGATGGTGCTACCGAACGTATAAATTGATAACGCGTCTCGAAGGCAATCAAAGTGGCAGTGATGGTTTTGGAGATGTTCATATTGATGTCTGAAATCAAAAAGGAGCTTTTTTAAAGCAAGCACTCCTCGGTACGCCTCAAATCCGGAAAAACTTACTGCTATTGATTCCATGTTCAATCAGTTCCCGATTTTTCACCTGGTACAGATTGATTTCCGATCCGGAAACAGTCAAAAAACGGTCCGAATACTTCGGAAACCAGTGCAGTTCGACAACGGTTTGCGTCATTTTGATTAATGGTTTTGCATATTACTAGTTGCAGGTCAAAACACCTAAATAACTCGTAATAACTTTTCAGAAACACTTCGAAAAACACGATACGTACACGATATAAACACACTAACTGATAAGGATGAACGCAAACAAACCATTAGCGCCGCACGCTGCTGATGGTACTGTTTGACGTTTGCAAGTGCGTGACGTTAGCCCCTACGCAGTGGGCTACAACGTAGGAATAAAGTACCCAAAAACGAAAGAATTATTATAAAAATATTAGAATATTTAACCTGGCAAAAAATAAACATAAATTACAAAAATTAAGCCCCATGAGTTACGAAATTTTATTTATTAATCAAAATAATTACTTCAGAGTAACAAACTTTTGATTTCGCGTTGATATTATACATTGAATGAAAGATTACTTTTTCAGTACCTGAAAAAATTGCTAGAAAACTTTTTTCTCTTATATATGCAAGTTTTGCGATGTATGAATCACTTGAGACTACATAACTATTTATATGTTGGTACGTAAAGCTTAGTTATATGAACACACACACAATTTCATTGAATTTTAACAGGGTGCCCCTATAAACTAACAGAGCCACAGAGCATCGCATAGTGGCACGTTTGGCGAAGACTCGATTTGACGTCCCCCGTTTTCTAAATCAGCGTTCCTTTTAAATATATTATTTTTTAGTGTTATACAATCATCAATGTTTCGTATCTTTCAGAAATATGTTTTGGCCTAGAAAAGTCAAGTAGGTAATCGTAATTTTAAGCAAATACCTTATGCTAAGCGCAGAAACTTTGGACTTTCTGATAAAACAGGGTTTGAAACATGACATGGCATAGATATGACATTGGTCTTGAAATAGAACTTAAATTGAATTTGTAATTTCACTTGAAATTGACCCTAAAATCGGAGCTGCTGTTGACCCTAAAATTAGGCTAGGAATAGAAATAGTAATACATTGAGCTCGAACTTGAAATTAAACTGTACTTAATATTGCATTCATATTGAAATTATGCTAAAAATTAAACTTGAAATTAGACATAAAGTGTGACTTGAAACAAGACGTGCAATTGAACTTGAAATATAAACTTGAAATTAAAATTAAATGAGACTTTAAATTGATCTTAAAATTGAACTCGGGATTTGATATAACTAAAATAGAACTTGAAATTACACATGAAATTGGAATTGAAATTTGCTACTTATCATGGTGCCTGTCCTTTAGGATTTCACCTGCATAACAATGTTGTGGCGCGAGAATTATGACCATGTTACAATGTTTCACCAACAAACTCGGTCCATGGCTATCCGCCTCCAATTTTTCGACTGTCCCATACTTTCCAGATCTTGCTCCATTTAGTCTGACCTTCGAGCACGCTGCGCACTTCTCACAACATGTCCCGACTATTATGCCCTTTCAGTTTTAGTGATTTCCTAAATACTAGGTTCGTCGAAGAGCTGTGCCAGCTCGTGGTTTATCCTTCTCCTTCTCCTCCATACACCGTTCTCACATAGACCGCCAAAGATGGTCCTAGGCACACAACGTTCAAAAATGGTCAGTGCTTTAAAGTCCCCGTCAAGCATTGTTTACGTCTCGTGCCCGTAGAGGATTACCGGTCTTATTAGCTTTTTGTGTACATTTGGTACGGGGATGAAACATACCAAACCTTAGGGTCTTGTGGAGTCCGTACTAAGCACGACCTCCGGCAACAATACGTCTGTGTATTTCTGCTGTAGTTGTTATCCTACGTCATCAACGACCCGAAGTATACAAGTTCGTCCATCGCCTCGAACTCATCTCTCTCGACTACCACACTATTGCCTATGCGATCTCGATCGCGCTCGGTTTCTCTTGCTAACAGGTCCTTGGTTCTATACGTATTCACCACTAAACCAACCTTCACTACTTCACGTTTTAGTTTAATGTACTATTCAGCAAGCATTTGGAACGTCCTTTCCAAAATGTCCACGTAGTCAGCGAATCAATTAAATTACTTGATTTATTCCCGCATGTGCAAACCCGCACGTTTCATAACGTCTTCTAGCACGATGTTGAACAGGACACCGGAAACCTAACAAACATTTTATTTGAAGAGCCGTTTGTTCAGCCATTAAACAGCTAATATCCAGTAAATAAGCGTTTGATAAGCTATACAACAAAAAAGTTTGTTGGGAATACCATCGCCTTGTCGAAGTACCCTGCGTGCTTCAAACAGGCTTGACAACGCGCCCGACATTTTCACACAGCACTGTTCACCATCCAAAAGCAAAGCAAAGCCTAGGTGCTACATTCCGTTATCGAAACTTGACCTTCTGTTTTTATACGACAGACTTCGCAGCCAGCTGTTAGAGTACAGGACAATTGCAGGACCAGTTGCTACGATCCTATTGACTCTAACAGCCTCTCCTAGCTGAGATTCGAACATACGACGACGGGCTTATTAGGCCAGCATCATACCTCGAGGTCAACTGGGCGGTAAGATGGACTTCAAATTGACCTTAAAATTGAACTTGAAGTTGAACAATCCCGAAAGCTTTATGCTGACGAAACCCACGCCAAGCCAGACTTCAAATAGCTTTCTATGCAGAATTCTCATGCTGTAATCGAAAGAGAAAGGCTGGCAGATATTTTTAAGCATATGAATATGTGCACCATCCATCGCGTGCTTAATCAGTCTTGACAACTTCCCGGTAACGCCGTTTTCGTCCATGATTTTCCATAGCTCTTCACGGTCTATAGTATCGTAGGCGGCCTTGAAATCTATGAATAGCGGGTGCATATGAATTCGCGACACTTATATGATCTATCGCAGCACAAAAATTTGGTGTTTGGTCCTAGCCCGTCCACAAAACCGAATCTACATGTTAACATGGCAATAGACGGCGAAAGATGATCTGAGAAAGCGCTTTACAAACTGCGTTGAGAATGGCGATCGATTGATAGTTCTCTCATTCCACATTGTCGCCCTTCTTGTATATTAGGCACTAGCTGACCCGACAAACTTCGTATTGCCACAAATTAACCTGTGTTGTACATAAATCATGAATCTCGGATGATCTTTGTCACAATCTCGAGTTTTGCAAGCCCCCCAGTGGGCGGCGCTTCCGACGGCGGGTCACCGGCAACACTCGCGACCGTCTCGTCCTGAATGATCTAGTGTTACTATAGATAGTTTTTGTGGTCTTGTATTGACTAATGTTTTATGGAAGAGTCTCGAATTTCTCGAGTTCGATTAGTTTTTGAGTTTCGCAAAAATTTCTGTTTTATTTGTATGAGAGTCCATATCCCCCTACCACAGGGGTGAGAGGTCTCTAACTATCGTAAAATAAATTCTAGACTCCAAAATCTCCCACATGCCAAATTTGGTTCCATTTGCTTGATTAGTTCTCAAGTTATAAGGAAATTTGCATTTCATTTGTATGGAACCCCACCCTCTTAAAGGGGAGACGGGCCATAACTCGCTTTCTAAAGAAGAGAGGGGTCTCAATTCACCATAGAA